>NC_080782.1:226403894-227003894 GCF_028018385.1 Neofelis nebulosa
TTTGAGCTGTACAAATCTTCTACAAAATAGTAATTCTACATTAAAAAAAATATTGAGTTTCTCTGAGAATTTATGATAATTTAGTTGGGTTATTCCCCACAGGACATTTAGCTTACATGGAAGCCATGATCTATACACTCAGAAAGGAGACTATAGAGGAAGAACTCTGTGTGGCTGGATCCAGCCACAGGCTCTCAGCCCATCCAGCAGCCCGTCCCTGACCACCAGGCTTTGTTGGCAGCTTGGCCCACTATGGTGTAGAAAAGGATATTACCAGGGGCTCTGGCTACTTCAGGGGACACTGAGGCATTGCCGCGTAGATATCAGATTACCGAAGTCACCATAAATTGGGCCTCCGCCATATGTAGATACCCAAAGGAAATAGTTTCAAGAACCCTTCCCACAACACTTAACTCTCCCAGCTAGACCAGAAAGGCGACAAGGGTCTGTGAGAGGATGTTGTGAGGAGACTGGTGACTGGTAAGAGAATTCTTTTTTTTTTTTTTTAATATGAAATTTATTGTCAAATTGGTTTCCATACAACACCCAGTGCTCATCCCAACAGGTGCCCTCCTCAATACTCATCACCCACCCTCCTCTCCCTCCCACCCCCCATCAACCCTCAGTTGATTCTTAGTTTTTAAGATTCTCTTATGGTTTGGCTCCCTCCCTCTCTAACTTTTTTTTTCCCTTCCCCTCCCCCATGGTCTTCTGTTAAGTTTCTCAGGATCCACATAAGAGTGAAAACATATGGTATCTGTCTTTCTCTGTATGACTTATTTCACTTAGCATAATACTCTCCAGTTCCACCCACGTTGCAACAAAAGGCCATATTTCATTCTTTCTCATTGCCAAGTACTATTCCATTGTGTATATAAACCACAATTTCTTTATCCGTTCATCAGTTGATGGACATTTAGGCTTTTTCCACAATTCGGCTATTGTTGAAAGTGCTGCTATAAATATTGGGGTACAAGTGCCCCTATGCATCAGCACTCCTGTATCCCTTGGGTAAATTCCTAGCAATGTTATTGCTGGGTCATAGGGTAGATCTATTTTTAATGTTTTGAGGAACCTCCACACTGTTTTCCAGAGCGGCTGTACCAGTTTGCACTCCCACCAACAGTGCAAGAGGGTTCCTGTTTCTCTGCATCCTCTCCAGCATCTATAGTCTCCTGATTTGTTCATTTTGGCCACTCTGACTGGGGTGAGGTGATATCTGAGTGTGGTTTTGATTTGTATTTCCCTGATAAGGAGCGACGTTGAACATCTTTTCATGTGCCTGTTGGTCATCCGGATGTCTTCTTTAGAGAAGTGTCTATTCACGTTTTCTGCCCATTTCTTCACTGGGTTATTTGTTTTTCGGGTGTGGAGTTTGGTGAGCTCTTTATAGATTTTGGATACTAGCCCTTTGTCCGATATGTCATTTGCAAGTATCTTTTCCCATTCCGTTGGTTGCCTTTTAGTTTTGTTGATTGTTTCCTTGCTGGGAGAACTGGACAGCAACATGCAGAAGAATGAAACTAGACCACTTTCTCGCACCATACACAAAAACAAACTCAAAATGGATGAAGGACCTGAATGTGAGACAGGAAACCATCAGAACCCTAGAGGAGAAAGCAGGAAAAAAACCTCTCTGACCTCAGCCGCCGGCAATTTCTTACTTGGCGCATCTCCAAAGGCAAGGGGATTAAAAGCAAAAATGAACTATTGGGACCTCATGAAGATAAAGAGAATTCTTTAGAGAAAACTGAGGCATTGTCATGCCCTGCGGGCTACCAGGCACTGCAGCCAGCCCCAAGTTTAACAGGAAAGCTTTGGAAAACCCCCTCGGAAACCTTTGAAATGTATTCTCCCTGGTAGTGACTTCAGAGGACCGAGCCCTGATTCTTGCATGAGAAAACAAAAGCTGACTATAGACCAAGGTTCAGTCTCTGTCACCTGGGCCCCTTGAGGGTGAAAGAGTACTGGCTGCTTTGGTGGTAGACCTGGAAGGGGGGTGGGGAGGGGTTTACTCCCTTGGGACCAGACTGCCATCCCAGTTTGTGAGCCATGCAGGGAAGAGACAGTGTGGAGTGGATTTAGACCTTGTTCCTGGATCTACGAGGAGACCTCAGCAAAACAAAAACAGCCCCAAACTGGCAGATCAAGAAAACTTCCTGTGAGAAGAACCTGCCAGGGAGCATGAGAAGCCTTTGAAAGATCCCCGGAAGATGAGGGATGATCTTGAATCATCTGGCATGGCCAGGAAGCATAGAGCCAGCATATGACTCTGCCTGCCAGTCAGGCTTCTGAAATGAAGCAGGGAGAGGACTTCAGGCTAAGGCAATCTTGGACGGGGTATTTCAATTACTATTGTGAAGTGATGCTTGCGACAGAAAATGACTCGGTTTTATTCGAGACGGAGGAAGAGTGATAAGCCTGCCAACATTTTCAGGTTGGAGCACGGGAAGATTATTTAATAGCATTTAAGGAGTTGGGGGGAGACAAAAATAAATTTCTGTTTTGCTGTGATGTATAAGTCATCGGTTATACAACACAGTGGTTACACCATATCCGTCTCAGATTTGCCAATTACGTGGCACTCCACTGAATTTTGTTTATTATACATGTTTGAAGTTTCATGAGGTTGCATTTTGTTCCTCAAGAGAAGAGGTGAAAGGCCTTGAATGTGAGACCCTATTTCTGGAGTTTGCATTACCAGCTGGAAGTGCAAGGATCCGGCCTGCTAAGTCTGTGAGCCGGTTCTCATGGGGTTACTTGCTCTGTAGGAGTATCTGTCTCAGGTCACTGGTGGGACAGATACCTTGATCAGGAAGGACCTGATTCCTCCCCCACTGGCCATGTTGCCAGCTGACAGCCTTCCCCTGCAGACTCTTTAGGGTTTAGGGATTGCCGTAGCTGGCCACAGACAGACCCTCACACGTGTCACCAACATGACCCCCCACCCCACCCGACCTCAGGAAATTTCTAGCCAAAGCTTCTGCCCGACTGTCAGTCTTACATTTTAGAAGCATACTAACAAACTGCTAAGACAGAAAAAGAAACATTTGAGGAAGAGGCCTGCACAGATGAATCAGAAAGTGCCAGAAGTGACCAGCAGTTACCTAGGCCTCATGATAATGTTAAAATCCTCTTCTGAACATTCATCCCAAGCACTAGTAACAGGAACTTGCCTTCCTTCTTTATGGGAGACATAGCTTTAAATTATCACTCCCCATGATCTCCTTGTTAGAAAAACTGTAGTTGACTTCGTGAGGCAATTCTACCTGGTGCCATCTTGGTCTATAACTCACCGAGGAGTGGGCCCACTTTGGTTGGGTGACACAGGTCCAACCTTTTTTCCAGGTGCTCCATACCCAATGACTAATCAAGAAGGGCATAGAAAGGCTTGGCCGTTTCGGCCTCACTCAAGATAACTCTGAGGGATGGTTTTACTGGCAGAGCTCCCCATGGGGTTGTCTGAGGTCATTTGGACTGTACTATAGCTTGCTACCTCCCTCTGCCCAACCTGTTCCCTTCCCCTACCTTCTGCAGGTGTCAATACCAAGGTACTTCGTAACAAACAATTCTGCTCACCTAACTCTCTGTTCCCCGGAGAGCCCACCCTGCCTGAGTGGCCCTCTGCATTAGTCTCTACCCCTGTTACTCTCCCTCATTTCAAATTTGCAAGGATGCACACGCACAGTGCTGTGCCTATAAAGTTGCGGTCTTGGAACAACTAAATCAGTATGTATGTGTTTGGGTAAAAATGTCTACAACTTAATTTTCTAATTATAATCTGTAAAATATGTACTTTGTGAAATTTCATTCATAAGTTACACAGTCCCTTCAAAGCTTCTGTGACCTGAACATGAACACCATGGTGACAATCCCAGTTGGCCTGCCCTCGAGACAGCCACACAGGCTCACGTATAAACTAGTCTCTGGAACATTGCTAGGTATCACTCAGTCCTGAATCCAAGTTTCTGTTTGATGAAAAATATATTAAAAATGAATAATTTTATCACTCTCCAAAGAGTAAAGCAATCAAGTGACGCAAGTATTACAAATTCTATGTGCCTTTCCCAGGAAGAGTAGATCAATGAAATCATAGGTTTTCATCTCTTTCTCATTTAAAAACACTATGTGCACGTTCTGAATTCAAAGACACAGTCAAATACTCCATTTAATGAGTCTTTTTTTTTTTTTAATTTTTAACGTTTATTTATTTTTGAGACAGAGAGAGAGACAGAGGATGAATGGGGGAGGGTCAGAGAGAGAGAGGGAGACACAGAACCTGAAACAGGCTCCAGGCGGTCAGCACAGAGCCCAACGCGGGGCTCGAACTCACGGACCGTGAGATCATGACCTGAGCCGAAGTCGGCCGCCCAACCGACTGAGCCACCCAGGTGCCCCTCCATTTAATGAGTCTTAAAAGCTAACTGGACTTTTGCTTCACCCGTACACATTTATTATTAACTCATTATGAAATTATATTTTCCATTATGTCACAAGGCTACAGGAGGCAATCCCTTTCCATCTGGCCCCATTAAAAATTTGATAAACACATTTATTAAGACAAATTGGCAGAGGTGAATTGTTCTTTACAGTAATTTGCTCTGGTGCCAGTACTGTTTTAAATCATTGCTCCTTGAGGACAGAGAGTGTATTATAAAACTTCGCATCTACTCATAGTGTTTAGAATAGGGTCTTGCATGCAGATCATGACTTGGTACAACTTACTGAATTCAGTGGCAAAACTTTTGGCAAACGTACCTTTTGTTTTGTTTTGTCTTTTTTTATTTTTTATTTTTTTTTCAACGTTTTTTATTTATTTTTGGGACAGAGAGAGACATAGCATGAACGGGGGAGGGGCAGAGAGAGAGGGAGGCACAGAAGCGGAAACAGGCTCCAGGCTCCGAGCCATCAGCCCAGAGCCTGACGCGGGGCTCGAACTCACGGACCGCGAGATCGTGACCTGGCTGAAGTCGGACGCTTAACCGACTGCGCCACCCAGGCGCCCCTTGTCTTTTTTTAAACTTAGGTATAATTGACATATAAGATTATGCTAGTTTCACCTGTACAACATAATGATTTGATATTTATATACACTATGAAATGATCTGCACAATAATTCTAGTTAACATCTGCCACTACGCATATTTACAAAGAAATGTTTTTTTCTGGTGACGAGAATGCTTAAGACCTCTCAGCACCTTTCAAATATGCAGCAGGGTATTATTTATTTTTAATTTTTTTAAAATGTTATTTGCTTTTGAGAGAGAGAGAGAGACAGAGTGCAAGCAGGGGAAGGGCAGAGAGAGAGAGAGAGAGAGAGAGAGAGACACAGAATCTGAAGCAGGCTCCAGGCTCTGAGCTGTCAGCACGGAGCTCCATGTGGGGCTCGAACCCATGAACCATGAGATCACAACCTGAGCCAAAGTCAGATGCCTCACCGACTGAGCCACACAGGTGTCCCGCAGCAGGGTATTATTAACAATAGATACCATGCTGTACATTATATCCCCATGACTTGTAAACGTACTTGTCTTGAGAAGTAATTTTATTATGAACCTTCTTCACAATGACTTCATGATTGCCTGTGTACTGGGAAGTCTATGTTGATGGAGGACAAAAATATTTGTACATCTTCTAAGCCTAAATTCACTATTATCCCAAGCCAGTGCCAGGCCCATCCAAAACAAAAACAAACAAAAACAAAAAGACACCATTTCTATTCACACTGCTAAGAAGCAACCAAAGAAGGGGCGCCTGGGTGGCGCAGTCGGTTAAGCGTCCGACTTCAGCCAGGTCACGATCTCGCGGTCCGTGAGTTCGAGCCCCGCGTCGGGCTCTGGGCTGATGGCTCGGAGCCTGGAGCCTGTTTCTGATTCTGTGTCTCCCTCTCTCTCTGCCCCTCCCCCGTTCATGCTCTGTCTCTCTCTGTCCCAAAAATAAATAAAAAACGTTGAAAAAAAAAAAAAATTTTAAAAGAAGCAACCAAAGAAATAACAAAGGGAACAACCAGACCCCAGGCCCTCTTTGCAAATCTTTGGGTTACTTGTGTCTCTCTCACTCTTGGCCCCAACACTACTTTAATGGACTTGTGTGTTCACACACACCTATGCAAACATGCATACATCATTTCTATGTGTTTTGAGAAACTGTAGTAACATTCATAGTTCTGTATTCCAAAGAAAGCCCTTTGTCTTTGTGCCATTTGTAGGTATTTGATTTTCCATGTCTACATGCAAGATTTTTTCTTTATTAGCTACCTTTCCCCTACTAGATTTTACTTTCCTTGAGGGAAGACATCCTGTCTGTTTTACACACTGTTTTCCCCTTGCATATAGCACAATGCCCAGTGCATAGCAGATGTTTAGGAAATATTGTGATCCAGCCCTGGACTTTAGAGTATTCTATGTGGGCACAGTTCTGCTAAGTGTTTTCCATTTCTCTTTTCCTTTTGAAAAATGTTTGGACTCCTTACAGCCTTTGCAAATTGTTCACCATTCAAGAACGGAACCACCAGAAGTGATTCAGGGATAGGAAATGAAACTTGTTGGTGGCATTGCCTTAGTGCTAAAATATTAAGAGTGACTCATAAGAAGTACTGAACACATGAACTGCACGCATGGTATCTGTGAAAAGCAGAAGTCACCTTATAGTCATGCCTTTATACTTGTGCCAAGTATATGTTTATACTTGTGCGCGCACACACACACACACACACACACACACTCTGCATATTCATGGAAGCCTTTGTGTAATCATGTAATCTCCTGTCGCACGTAAGCAGGACTTAGTCGCAGGCTTCTAAAAAAATAGAAGAAAGCAGTGGTGATGGAATCTCACTCTGAGACGAAATCATAAAAGGCAGTGTAGCCTCTATCTTTCTTTCTCATCACTTTTTCTTGGAAAAACCAGTTGCCATGTCATCAATATCAATATAGAGAGAGGCCAACATGGCAAGAAATGGAAGCGTTTGGTCAACGGCCACACAAGGGAATCTGGAAACAGATTCTCCAGCCCAGTCAGCCCTCAAATTGCAGCCTGAGCAGACATAAAGGCTTCATGAGAGAATCTGAGTCTGAGCCATCTAGCTAAGCTGCCCCTGGATTCCTGACCCACAGACACAATGAGATAATATGTGTTTGTTTTAATATCCTGAATTTGGGGTACTTTGTTCAGCACTGGATAACTAATACATCATACGACCAACATTTATTGAGTTTCTACTACGTGCTAAGGACAGTTCTAGATGCCAGGGACTATAGCATGGCAACCAAACCCAGAGACTTTGTTCTTATGAGAAAAGAAATTGTTATTAAAATTTTTAATATTCATATTTATTAATATCATCCTGAATGCATAAACAAGGCTTTGTGGGACAGAGCAGATTATTACTTACTTACAGCAAATAACCACAGGTTCGCCTGTGCCTCCCTTCTTACCTCTGGAGTGACGGGATGAGAGCCAGAAGCAACCTGCACCTGAGGGGGTTGTAGGTGAGGAACCTGGAAAAAAATAATCTCACTCTTAATTAGGAGAGAGACAGCTGTTCCTCTTTCCCATCTGAGAGAATCTCCATGGACCCACAATGGGAAGGATTCGGGGTTCTTATCCAGATTTCGTGGAGTGAAATAAATTTCTCCAGGAGAAGATGAGCCAGTATCCAGGAATGTTTCCACAGTCCCAGGTCTCAGACTCCACTGAAATGCAGAGACATACCTTGGGAAGGAAAATATCTCTAGAATTCTCCCACTATTCAATCATTCATAAATTCCTCCAAGGCTTGCTTTTAGCTGAAGTCTCAAGTTTTAATAAAATTTGTACAGAAAACTCCAACTGTGCAGAAACATAAAAATGTTTTCTCTACAACCCCACAGCTCTAAAATGTTCACCATTGCATTAGTCACAAAATGAAAATTTTGGTATAGGCTAAATGCTTTAAAATAATGGGAATGGTCAAATAAATTATGGAAGAGCAATTAAAAATCTATGCATCCAGGGGCGCCTGGGTGGCTCAGTCAGCTAAGCGTCCGACTTCAGCTCAGGTCACGATCTCGCAGTTTGTGGGTTCGAGCCCCGCGTCGGGCTCTGTGCTGACAGCTCAGAGCCTGAAACCTGCTTCGGATTCTGTGTCTCCCTCTCTCTCTGCCCCTCCCCCACTCATGCTCTGTCTCTGTCTCTCTCAAAAATAAATAAACATTAAAAAAAAGAATTACTATAAATTATATACTATATTATCTACTATAAAACCTGTGGGGTTGGCATAAGGTTAGATAAATAGCAGAACAGAAGGAAAAGTCCTTACATATATATATAGTCACCTGATTACTACTAAGCTTCACTGAAATTTAAGGGGGAAAGAATATCTTCAGTAAAAAAGAAATGAATATTGCCACGAATCTCACACCATACACAAAACTTCAACATGGGTTGGAGACATCAATGTAAAAGGTAGAACAGTCAAGCTTCTAGAAGATGAATCTAGAAACAGAATAGTCTTACAAATTTTACACAAAGGTTTCTTTAAAAGAACAGGAAAAGCCAGTAATCCTGAAAGAAAGACCAAGGCAGTTAAACTATATTAACATTAAAACTTGTTTTTATGAAAAGAGCATTAAGAGAATGGATCCAGTAAGACAAAGGATATAGGTAGGTGAACTATAGGTAAACTATAAACTGGGGAAGCATGCTTGCAATACATATATCCCTCAAAGGACTCTTGTCCCAAATACATCAAGACCTTCTGCAAATCAGCAAGAAAAAGAAAGTCAACTCAACCTATGTTACGATTTGTGACTGTGGTGAGGTTTACAGGAGATAAAACTGCTAAGCAAATGGAAATCTTTTATAAATACTAAAATTACTATCCCTCAAAGGACCAAGGGATGTCTGTGCAACAGTCTAGTCTCTGCATGGGAAGCCCCCTCACAACTTCTCAACACTTCTTTATTGACACCCTTTTACTATTATCTAAATTGGAATAAGAAGTTGTGACATCTTAATATTGTGTCTAAATAAGACTGTATGGGATATTTTGACCGAATAAATTGGGCTTTTTAAGCTTTCCAGCCCTTCAACGACCGTTAAATATTCAAATTTGTACCTGATTCAAACAAATTGGTCAACTCCATCTAAACCATCAAACTGGCAGTAATGTTTCTGGCCACAGGCTGATCAAAAGTTCCATTGGTTTGCATTCAAAGCGGGGGCAGGGCTTAGAGGCCATGAGGCTCAGATCAAACACCTCCTCTGATGGTGGAGCGTGACACATCGTCTGTCTTCTGGTACCGTGTGATTTGCAAGTCTGACTCCGCTATGGTTTCAGAATGTAAAAAAGCTTAGAAACTTCTTATAGAGGCAGGGAATTATGAAGTAGAGGAGACCGTGGCCCTGCTGATTCATAAACTGGAGCAGGAATACCATGAGAGTCTGAGGAGCCACAGCACATAGATGGCATGGATCCTCCATGAGCATGAATTTTATTCTGTCTGGTGGAAGGAAAACAGCAAATAACAATGACAGTAATTTAATAGTAACCAATTGAAAACATTCTTATGATAAAAGTGTGAATACACATACTATGAAGAGGACACATGGTACATGAAATTTTTAGATAAAACCCAAGAATTCAAAGACTTCATCCACTTTCTGAAGGGTCTCTTTGGCAACAGATTCTAGAACCCTGGGGACAAATGTTCAAGCTCCTTTTAGGTAGTGAAATTTATAAAGCACAGATTGCTCCTCTAGACCAACCCCCTTCTTATATATGTGAAGATTCTGAGGTCCAAATTGGCTGAGTTAGTGGCAGATCCAGGGCCAGATCCCAGGATTTCTGCTACCCCACCTCCAGAACTTTTACTGTCTTTCCAGCACGTGACCAACGATGTCGCACACAGTATTGCCAATAGAGATTGATTGGGTCGAAGCAGTGTTCAGCGGCTTACCAAGATACGTCAGGAAATACCTTGAAGGCTTCTGTTTGACGACCTGATTTCAATTCAAGAACGGATTAGTCCTCCTTGTTGCATATTTGTTAATGAGCTTGTGGAGTTAAAGAGTGTTCTCCCAAACTCACCTCAATTTGGCAGAGATGCTCTGATTAGGATTCCGGTTTGAGAAGCAGGGTGCCTGAGGGTGGCCTCGGGGAGCAGGACCATATGATGATGTGATCTGCAGTGATAACCCATGGCTGCCGTGGCCTGCATGTAGCACTGACAAGGGGTGGGCATTAATAATACAGCATAATCCACCCGGTAACACGCAGCTCTGCTCTAACTAGGGTTGTAATTTCTACAGCAATCTCCGGCACTCTTGTTTTTTCTGCCTTTTTTTTTTTCACTTGAAGTTGCAGAAATGGGGGAAAGAGAGATTTTATCAAATCTCTGCCAATCAGAATTGGATAGTCTAATTTTTGAGAGGATTAATGTTATCCAAGTTTCTCTCTGAGATTAATGACAAGAATTTGAGGGCGTAAACCTAACTAAAAAAAAAAAAAAAAAGTGCTAATCGGGGCACTTTGGAATTTGCCAAAATGCTCCACGGTAATTGAGACGATCTGTCATTTGCTACACTGGCGAGGCTGGTGAGCTCTTGGAGCCCGGGAGCGGGTGTAGACATGCATCTGCTTCACTTTGCTCTGCTATGTTGCTTCATTTCATACAATGTCTGACTTTGCTGCACGTGTGCGTGTTTCACTCAGTGTATATCATTCCTCCTGCCAGCCATGGGAATATTTCCATAATTTCTACCCACGTTCATTTTGAAAGGAACGCCCCCTTTTCAATTTCCTACTTAAAGAAAATCCAAGGACCCAGTGATTTTTTTTTTTTTTTCTGAACTGCCTACAGCACCGGGACATATCTGTATGTATTTTAAATATAAGCTTTTTATTTTATAACAGTTTTAGATTTACGGAAAAATTATAAAAATAGTACAGAGAGTTCCCATATATTCCACACCCAGTTTCCCCTCTACCTTACCTTACCACGGTATCTTTGCCACAGTGAGCTTATATTGACATATTATTATTAACTAAAGTCCATATTTTATTCAGATTTTTTTTTAGCTTTATACAATTTCTTTTTCTTTTCTAAGATCCCATCCTCGATACCACATTCCACTAGTCGTCATATCTCCTTAGGCTCCTCTTGGCCGTGACGGTTTGTTACACTCTCCTTGTTTTTGATGACAGTTTTCAGGAGTACGGGTAAGGTATTTTGCAGAATGCCTCTCAACTGGGATTTTTCTGGTGCTTTCCTCGTGGTTAGACTGGGGCTCTGGGTTTTGAAGAGGAAGGCCACTCACATTACATCACATCAAGATGATGTACCACTGTTGATGTTGACCTTAATGACCAGGCTGAGGTGGTGTTCTTCAAGTCACTGAAATGTAAAGTTGATTGTTTTATTCTCCTTTCTATACTGTACTCTTTGGAAGAAAGCCACTTACTTTAGCAGTGGGGAGTTATGCTCCCCCTCCTTGTAGCAGAATACCTACCTAAATTATTCGAAATTATTCTGCCTGGGAGATGTGTCTCTTCTTTTATTTATTTATTATTCTTTTCAGTCATTTATTTATTCAATCATTTATTGATACCAATGTGGACTCGTAGATATTCATTTCAATCCAATGCTATTTTATTTATTTTGTTACTTAAATTGTTCCAGGTTTGCTCTTTGGGATCTCTTTCAATTGGCTGCATCCCTTTGACATATTCCCGTTGTTGCTGTTGTTGTTGTTGTTGTTGTTGTTTTAATCTGTTCTGTCATTATTAAAATACTCCAGGCTCATCTTACATATTTCCTTCCAAGTCCTGGAATCAGTCATTTCTCCAAAGAGTCCTGTTTTCTTTTATTGGAGAATGGGGTTAGAAACCAAGCCCTCTGTGCTTGGTGTGTTCATCGCTACTGGAGTGTCATTGCTTCTGGGCCCTGTGGATGCTAACCTGTGTGTATGCGCACATATCCGTGAGCATTCTACGTGTAACAACCTGTATCTGTATTAAGCTACACACAAGTTCGTGCTAATATCTCCACCTCTAATCCACTACTACACAAATCAAATCACTCTAGGCCTTTCCCCTTGCATAGCTCTACCTTCCTACGTCAACAGTTAGAAAATCAACTCCCACCATCTGCCATCCATTTACCTAGTTGTTTATTTCATGTATAGTATATTGCAATTGTTAAACCATAACCCTGTGAGTAACAACCATACCACCTAGAGAGCCGTGCTTATGTATAATTCTTTTTCCTTTATTCTTAGAGATTCCACTCCTTTTCTTTTTTTTTTTAATTTTTTTTTTTTTTTTTTAGTGTTTATTTATTTTTGAGAGACAGGAGAGACAGCATGAGTGGGAGAGGGCAGAGAGAGAGAGAGAGGGAGACCCAGAATATGAAGCAGGCTCCAGGCTCTGAGCTGTCAGCACAGAGCCCGACGCGGGGCTCGAACTCACAGACCGCGAGATCATGACCTGAGCCGAAGTCGAACACTCAACCGACTGAGCCACCCAGGCGCCCCGAAATTCCACTCCTTTTCAAAGTTACTTACGTCAGAGCCTTTTAGCCCACCTCCTTAAGTGAAGTTGTTTCAAACATTTGCAACATAGTTTGATAATTTTGGCCCTTTCTGTATTTCATCCTGGGATCCCTGCCCTCCTAAATGATTTTTTTAAAAAGTTTTATACATTAATTTATTTGTTCTTTTGCTGTGAAGTTCTGTAGGTTTTGGCAAATGCATAATGTCATATATCCATCACTACAGCATCGTACAGTATCATTCTGCCACTCCAAAAATCTTCTATGCTTCACCCATTCAATTCCATTTCCCTCTTTCTGTATCTCTGACACTCACTGATTTTTATACACTCTCTAATTTTGCCTTTACCACAATGACATATCTTTGGGATCACATAGTAAGTGGCCTTTTCAGATGGGCTCCTTTCACTTGGCAATATGCATTTAAGATTCATCCATGTGCTTTTTGGTTTGATTTTATATAAATGTATATGTTAGAGAGAGAGAGAAAGAAAGAGAAAGCATGAGTGGGGAAGAGGAGCAGAGGGAGGGAGAGAGAGAATCTTAAGCAGCCTCCGTGCTCAGCACATGACCCTGGGATGATAACCTGAGCCAAAATCAAGAGTCGGGAGCTCAAACAATCCAGGCGCCCCGATAGCTTATATTTTTATCACCAAATACTATCACGTGATTTGAATGTACCACAATATATTTATCCATTTACCCATTCAAAGACTTTCTTGTTGCTTCCAGCTTTTGGCAATTATAAATAGAGCTGCTGTAAACATTTGAATGGGGATTTCTGTGTGGACATAAGTCAGTTGGATAAATACCTAAGAACACGATTGCTGGATTATATGGTACGACTTTATAATAAATTGCCACACAGCCTTCCAAAGTGGCTATACTATTCCATTCCACCAACAGTGAATGCAAGTCCCCACTGCTCCACAACCTTGCTAGCAATTGGTGTTGTCAAGCTACCTGTGAGGTGTTTTTTTTTTGTTTGTGTTTTTTACCAAATGACTGTTTTATTCATCACCTACTATACCTGGGCCTTACTGACTCGTCTGTCAAATGAGTTGCAATATCCCATCCTTCATACCTTTGCAGAACATGACTAAAGAGTAAATGTGTGTAGAGTGTATGCAATGTAACAGAAAAAAAGTTTCAACAAATTTTACTTTGGATACAAAAAGTCACCAGCAACCCTTCTCCCCCAGGGGAAGAATATCAGAAATGTACATTTCCACTTTATAAAACACCTCTCTTGCAATTACAGCAATTGGATAGGTTGAGAACAGCATACTTAGTCGTTAGAAGTGGCCGAAAGTTTCCTAAACTCTTTCCAATCAACCAATGCACTTTATTTAAAAAAAAAAAAAAAAAGAAGAAGAAAAAGCTGCATAGGTAGGATCTGTGTTTTCTTTTCTGTGTATGCTCACCGCCATCTATCAGGGAATAGGTTCTCGGTAATCGTGACTAACTAGAAATGTAAGAAAAGTTGGGCTTTCTGATTTCCCGATCAGCGCCCCATGCGTGATATCTGGCTGCTGATTCTGGTTACCTTTCCGAATTATGCCTGAACTCTTAGCAAGTTTACAGAGCCAATCGCACTTTGATCATTGACCGCAAGTGGCTGATCAGCCCTAGTAGCTGACACAAATGGGAGTGCTTGCTACTGGTGAAGGGGATACTCAAGAAGGTCTGCGCCATTTCAAAGTGAAAATGGGAAATGGAGAGGCTGGCTTGGTATGGGGCCGACCCGGAGGCTCATTTCAGCACTCTGCTGCCCTGTTCTTCGCTACTCAAAACATAGACACCTGCAAGGGATGCCCAATATGTTTTCTGGAAAAGTAGGAATAGCAATGTTTAGCTTTCACCCATAGATCCACATGTGTGAGTTTCCAATTTTCACGGAGGGAATTGCCCCTCTATCTTCGTGTGTTGTATTTGCATGCGTTTGGTAATGTCTTGCATTAGAAAATATCCTTACACTTGCTTTTTTACTATCACATAGCCAGTCACACAGTTATATTAGGAACTTCTCTGGAAACACATAATTTCCAATTCAAAATGCACAGAGTGGAAGGAAGCGAAGAAGAAGAAGAAGATGAAAAGACTCAGAAGATGAAAGCCATTAGCGAAGACAGGTATAAGTGGCTTAATTCATCTTTTTATCTTGCAGCACACTACGTAAACACAAAACCTAGTTTCAAAGCTATGTCGCACATGCTATTGTGCATGTATATAGAAAGTTGACAATCACCCATTTGAATATCTGTACAATTAACTGTGGCTGGGGAAGAAACAGATCATAGCTACTGTCCTGGAGCCTCCAGGTGCTTTTCCAGATTTTACCAGTGCCACAATTAATGGTCATAACTAGCTGAGTATTCAAGGATCTAAGTCTCTGTAATATCTTATGCAGGGTCCTTGTGTGAGAACCTAAGCTGCCTTTGTGCTGTGAAATCAGACATGGGTAGCTGGGTCTTTGTCAACAAGTCAGAAGGTTGAGAGGTGTTCTATTTACGTGGGAACAGATGAGTCTCGTGGGAGAGGCAGTGATTGGATCCATTGATGGGTTGTCCACGTGGCTAAGATTCCCAAGTAAGGACTGCACAGGGGCTACCCCAGAACTTCTGAGGCATCAAACGTTTACGGAAAAGAGGTTCACCCTCTGGGAAGCCAGACGCAGTTGCCTGCACTAAAGTCCGGGGAGCCAGAATGTGAGTGGGCACAGGGATTTTAATGAACTACTGCACCCATTATGAATAAATACATTTATATTTACATTTATGACTCTAAGGCTTATGTATTTGGATCAGCCCCCTTAGAATTGACTTACACCTAGAGAAATGCAGGAAGTTAAGTTTTCGAACATGGAAAAGTGAGGATCTGACTGACCAAAGTCCACCTTAACCCCATCTGCTTGGCTAGCCCAAACCCCTCAGAGTTTCAGCCTCTTAAATCATAAATCTGTGTAGTGGGTTTATCATTTTTAACCTCAGATGTATTCCATGCTTACCATTTGCATAGTAATGAATTATGCTATCCATTCTGTTTTCATATTTTATTAAAGTACTTAATTGTGCACCCACAGTTTGGTTTCCTTTCCAATAGGTCTCAGACTACACAGACTCCAGGATAATTTGCACGGGCTTCAAATTTAACAGGCAATCACGTAAACCACTCAGGAGCTGAATTTACTGATCATATATGCCTTCCAAGAACACTCAAACAGATCACCTGTGCATGGTGCCTGCAAAAGCAGATGTTCTTAAAGGAATATCTGAGATGAATAGGAATAGAATTATATTTAACAGAGCAGCACTTTCTATGGGTGTTTCTTACTAGTGCCATGATTATTAATCATTGTCAATGGCCAAAAGGTGCCATGGTCAAATAAGTTTGAGTTATGCTGAGTCAAAGTTAAACCGATGGACACATCAGTCTTTAATATGCTAATGAGTCCTGAATCTCTAAGAAGGAGCCACGGTGTACAGCATTTCCCAGCCCCACCTGACCTTGAAAGTGGGTACACTGTGCAAGTGGTCTCTTGAATACATTTGGAATATCGCCATCCAGAGAGCAACAGAAATCTGGCTGAGATCCTGGTAGGCATCTGGGTATGGGATAGCACCTTGACACTGACTATATAACTACACAAGGTGTTGAAGAAATCTAGCACCAAAGACAGAAGCAGTAAATGATTAAGCAACACGACCCCTGAACTGATGTCACAGGAGCATATTTACTGTGTTATTAGGAAGTGTCGACCAGCTGTGTAAGAGACTCACTCTCAGCTGTTGCTCCGAGCTTAAAATCTCTTACCTCCAAAATAGGCTTGAAAATTGTGCATTTCCATCTTGTGTTACATTCTGATCTCAGCAGAGAGAATGGCTGTGTCCATCTACAGGTGGCAAGGGAAGCCAGCATCCCACAGAGCGTACAGGAAGGGGGGGGGAAGTCCTCCCAAGATGGCGGCTCATGAAGATTCAGCGGACAGTGTCTACTTGTAGCATCTACAATACAAAGAACAGGCACTTTCTGAGATGAATGATAAGGCCTCTGGAACAAGCAGCAGATGTCCCAAAACAGCGCAGGGGACAAGGAAATTAGGGCACCAGGGACCATACTAGAAATTGTCTCCTGGTCACTTTATTTGAAGGTTATCACCAGTTTCTTAATAATAAGGAACTGGACGTAGATTCCGCAATCCATTAAATATCCTTTTTACTTTACCACATATGGTAACCTTTGTTGAGTGTTTACTATGCAACAGGTATCATTTCATCAGATGCTCACAAGTCTATGCAATGCTAAAGAGGAAACTGAGGCACAGGATGGTAATACCACATGTCCCCAGTGCTCAGTGAGGTGCAAACACAGGTTTATCGGACACAAAAGCCTGTACCGTTCTCTGCACACCCCATTCTCCACAGAAGACACACTTTATTCTTCCAGTCCTTAGCAACCAATCGCTTGTCAGCTTTTGTAGCCCCCACGTTCAATAACACCTCCAGGTATCATGCACAAGATCCTGTCCAGATAATCATCTCCCTAACCATACAGGGAAGAAGGATCACATTTTATCTTAACAGGCTCAATTCTGTCTGGGTACACTTACGGTGAGCAGATGTCCAGTTTGCCCAGGACAGTCTTGGTTGAAACATTATGCTAAATGGGTCTTGATTTCACTCTCAAAATGATCCTGGATTGGATTACAAACTATATGATCGCACTGGATCTAGATCTATTTCACACTATGAGAACACTCTTTGCCAAGAAATGTTAAAAATATACCTTCGAGTGGAAATTAGAATATTCCCTGAGGAGAAAATGAAGAAGAAGGAGGCTTATTACGCCAGGCCTCTGACTTCAGTCCACTTGGCAAATATGGGTAGCTGACAAATGGCCAAGGCAAAAGAACAGTATCCATATTTACTAGGTATGCTCTCATGTAAAACCTTTATTTGTTGAGCAAAATACACAAATATTCCATATTCATATAAGGTACAATGCAATTTTAGATGTACTTACCAGACCATTTTATTTATTTTTTTTGCCAGACCGTTTATTTACTTATTTTTTTAATGTTTATTTATTCTTGAGACAGAGACAGAGCATGAACAGGGGAGGGGTAGAGAGAGAGAGACACAGAATCCGAAACAGGCTCCAGGCTCTGAGCTGTCAGCACAGAGCCTGACACGGGGCTTGAACCCACGAACTGTGAGATCATGACCTGAGCTGAAGTCGGACGCCCAACCGACTGAGCCACCCAGGTGCCCCTTTGCCAGATCATTTAAAAAAATTTTTTTAATGTTTATCCATTTTTGAGAGACAGAGAGACAGAGTAAGAGCAGGGGAGGGGCAGAGAGAGAGGGAGACACAGAATCCGAAGCAGGCTCCAGGCTCTGAGCTGTCAGCACAGAGCCCAAAGTAGGGCTCAAACTCATGAGCTATGAGATCATGACCTGAGCTGAAGTTGGACGCTTAACCGACTGAGCTACCCAGGTGTCCCTTTGCCAGACCGTTTAAAAAGAATCATTTTTGTAACATCAATTTTCGGTTTAAATAAAATCATGTGTATGATTTTAAGTTTATGAAGGAACATAAAATAGAACAAACCATCCAAAATGGAAAACAAAAACAAAAACAAAAACTAAAGGAATCCCTGACTTGCTGTTACTTTTGAAGAGTATCTATTGAAAACCATATCCATATGATGTAGGTTTGCATTTTTATTTAATAATTCTATGCCTTCGAGGATTGGTTTCGGCTCAGGTCATGATCTCACTATTCGTGATTTTGAGCCCCACATTGGGCTGCATGCTGACAGTGCGGAGCCTGCTTGGGATTCTCTTTCCCCCACTCTCTATGTGCCCCCCCCCACACACACACTCACACTCTCTCTCTCTCTCTCTCGGGGAAAAAAATTATATGCTTTTGTTTTGGTTCCAAATTCATAAAGAAGGAAAGGAAGGAGGGAAAGAGAATAGCATGATGTATGAATACCTTTGCAAGACTGTTGAATCTTTAAGATAAAGGTTCAATGCCCTTACCATAGCCTGTTCGTCGTGTGGCGGTCTGGCCCCTCTTTATTTCTCTGGATGCAGTTTGCTCCTTGTTGATGGTCATCCGCTGAGCTCCAACCTCACTGACCTTTCAGTGACTCAAATCTACTATGATCCTTCTCACACAGAACATCCAATCAAATTGTTCCTTGTCTGCCTCACTTAGTTCATTCCTACTCGCAGCATCCACAAAGTGCTCTCTCTCCATGAACCAGCACGGTAAGGTGGATTATCATTCAGAAGTAGACCCCTCGCCGTTTCTAAGAGAGGAATATTGCTTCTCATCCATTGATGTTGGGCTTCGTATTGGTCTCCTCTGGCTAATGGCATGAAAATAGGTAACAGGGAAGCATCGTTGTTGTTGTTGTTGTTGTTGTTGTTGTTGTTTAAGTAGGCTCCACACCCAACGTGGGGCTTGAACTCCTGACCCTGGAATCAAGAGACAGATGCTCTACCGACTGAACCAGCCAGGTGCCCCAGATAACAGGAAGGAATTTTGAGAAGCTCACGCACATTTAGTTTTGCCTTCTCATGCCTCTGCCCTTGCCCTGAGAAGAACCCTCCCAAGCTGGCTGCTGGGTCCAAGAGGAAGGATGAAAAGCATGTGAATGGAGCCACCCCCCGTGAAGCCCACCTTAGATCCTCTGATCCTCGCTGAGCTATGGGACTAAAGAAATTGTTATTGTTCATGGATGCTCAGGTATCCTTCGGTACTCGCCATCAGAAATTGCTAGCTGATAGGGCTGTGTATTCTCTTCTGCAGCATTGATGACGGCTGTCATTTTACATTTATTTGGGTGCTGACGTGACATATCTTTGCAGCACTACAGCGTGCACGTGGTAACCAAGAAGTTGCCACACTGGCACCCGGCAGAGGCTGACACGTAGCAGGTACTCAATAAATACTTTGTTTTAAAACATAAAGGCAGGGGCGCCTGGGTGGCGCAGTCGGTTAAGCATCCGACTTCAGCCAGGTCACGATCTCGCGGTCCGTGAGTTCGAGCCCCGCGTCAGGCTCTGGGCTGATGGCTCAGAGCCTGGAGCCTGTTTCCGATTCTGTGTCTCCCTCTCTCTCTGCCCCTCCCCCGTTCATGCTATGTCTCTCTCTGTCCCAAAAATAAATAAAAAACGTTGAAAAAAAAATTAAAAAAAAAAAAAAACAAAAAAAAACAAAAAACATAAAGGTAATGCAGGCCCCTCCGTGAGCAGGTACATGAATAATGGCGGATTAAAACGGGAAGATGACATTTCGTCGCTAAAAATGGTCGAATGGCAACCAACCAGGCTTCTGTAATCTTCTTCAAGGAGCCAGTTCCCTGGCTGGCACTGCTGTTTGGACCCTCCTGTCACCTGCATGCCAAAGTCAAGAACAAAAGCTGTAAACCATTGCATGTGTTTACAATGGCAATCAGCGCTACTGATGAAAAAGTCAACTGTCAAATTAGGCGAGGGCGAGATTGATTTTTTCCCCACATTAATCACTAAAACAAATCTATTTCCTCCTCCTACGTTTCCCTCTCTGCTACCCCACGAGGGAAGAATGAAAAGAAAGGGAAGGAAGCATGACTTTCCCAGGAGTCTCACTAGACACACTGCCAGGCAGGCTGAGCATGATTGATGAGGAAAACTACCGAGGACCGGCAATGTTTCTGAAGAGAATAAAAAGACTACTTTCAAGGCAATGCTACTCAGCGCTGCAATTCCATGCTAAATAATGGCAATTCTTGCCAGAAACTTGCTTAAAAGAAGATATATCTAAGATGCTATTGAATGTTTCTTCAACTAAAGACCCAAATTCTGATTTTGTCCTCTCTCGATATAAGCTTATTAAAAATATTATGTAAATAGATTTCTCACAGGACTACAGATGGTGACAGGTACACGTCGTGCCCTACCTGCTGCCCAGACTTCGATCGGCTTCCACGTGTTGTGGCGCCTAAGTCTTCATGTCGTGTGCTCAGCATCTCTTATAAGTCACAGAATATCAAAAGTTCCAAGGCACATAAAATCCACCTGCACATAAAATCAAGGCCTTCAGAAGCACTGTCCTTAGATACTGAGCCTCTGCTATGACCACAGGATACCCACACGTTCCCCAGAGAGAGAAGAGAGGTGGGGAGGAGTGAGACAAATTAGTGGACATGTGCCCAGACTTGGGTGATTGGCCAGGCCTGGGTGGATGAGAGGCCACATGGTTCTTTCTTTCAGATCCTCACTCACTCGTTTATTCCACGGTATGTATTCAGAGCCTTCATTGTGCTGGGCATTGAGGATAGAAAGATAGACCGTCCGGGCGCCTGGGAGGCTCAGTCAGTTAAGCGTCTGACTTCAGCTCAGGTCATGATCTTGCAGTTTGTGAGTTTGAGCCTCGCATTGGGCTCTGTGCTGTCGGTGCAGAGCCTGCTTCGGATCCTGTTTCCCTCGCTCTCTGCCCCTCCCCGACTCGTGCTTTCTCTCTCTCTTAAAAATAAATAAAGATAAAAGAAAGAGAGAGAGAGAGAGACAAAGAAAGGAAGAGAAGAAAGAAAGAAAGAAAGAAAGAAAGAAAGAAAGAAAGAAAGAAAGAAAGAAAGAAAGAAAGAAAAGAAAAGAAAAGAAAAGAAAAGAAAAGAAAAGAAAAGAAAAGAAAAGAAAAGAAAAGAAAGACAGTCTTTCTGGAGAAGGCAGAGAAATAAACAAGAAAGAGTCATACACTGTGCTAAGGGCAGGATAAAGGGTGAGTACAGTGCAGCAGAATCACTTTGGAGGTGTAGCTGGCCCACTTTGAGAGTGATCAGGGAAGGCTTCCTGAATGAGGAGACATTTAAGCTGGCATTTGAAAGACAAGTGGCAATTATTCCAAGTGACCACGTATAGACAAGGTATCGTAGGCACCAAGGTCCGACGTGCCAAGAACGAGAAGCGGGACAGAGAGGCTTGGCTGTGGGACTGTGGGGCTGTAGCACAAGGCGGCGCTGAGGTGAGGAACAGACATAAAAGAAGACAGTGGAGTGGACGGCAGAGGCCAGACTATGGGAGTCTCCGCGGTGCTGTCTAAGGGGTTTGCGATTTAATTCACGGGAAATGGGAGTCACAGAGGGTTTTTAATAGGGAATGGCATGACCAAGTAAGACAAGTTAAGAGAAAGCAGGGTGCTGGTTTTCCTGATTTGTCTTACATGTGTTACAGTTCGGGACACACGAAGTTACTTAACTAAACGAGGGAGAAGCAGCTTACTCCCTTGAAAAGGGTGCCTCTGCTCATGAAGGGGACAGGCGTGACTCTAGATTGTTCAGCAGAAGTGTATAAGGCCATCCGAAGGCCACTTCCAAACACAACTCAGTGTTGAAGGGCCAGAAAAATAATAGAAGCCACGATAAATACCTTGCAAAACATGACGGCATAAAAGAGAAAGTTATGAAATGGGATTTAGACAAGCCACATTTAAGTGGCTAAAGATAGCCAATTCTGTCCTAAACCAAAAGATAAAAGATAAAACTTTGCAGGAACATTAAAGGGCAGGATGTTTAAAATACGTGCAATGCTTACTTTGTTTTACTACTCTTTGGAAATCAAAAGTCATTTGCATGAGTTTAGAAATGTGAAGATGAATTATATATAAGCTGTTCCACCCTTAAAGTGAGGTTGATATCTCGAGATACGAAGCATGAGAGGAAGTCCAAACCTCTGGAGAAAACTTTCCTCTGAACTTTCAGAATATGCATCAAAAAAAGTATTGAAGAGAAAAATCAAGTCCATCGTGTCTTTAATGAAATTAGGTGATCACTAGTTGTTTGGAAGCTTTAGAATTCTTTCTTTTATGGAGTAATGATGGTATTTTCACCTTTTAACAGCGTTTTTATGCATGTTATATAATTTCATCCTTAATCATTATCTTTGGCAAATTATTATTTTGAGGCTTGAGTGGAAAGGTACAACCCATACTGTCCAAATAAACATCTTCCCAGCCAAACATAGATTCCTCCAGATTGTGACAGCATCCAGTTCATTTTTGTTAAATGTTGTCTTCTTCCAAAATCGAATGACAATTTAAAATACTTCCTTGGGGAACTGGAAGCAATAACTTGTACGTGGTAAGTACGGGTGGAGAAAATTCACACAGATTCTTTCATACCCAAGTGCCATCAGCCAAGGAAAGTAGTGAGCTGTCTGTGATACTCACAGTAGGGACCTTAAAAACAAAACAAATTCAGATACCTTTTAGGGGATGATTTGATAAATAAATGGTGTTAGGGCAGAAAGTAGAATTTCCTGACCCGTGTGGGGAGATTCTGTCTCTTTCTCTTTCTCTCTCTCTGTCTACAACAATAACAACAACAAATTACTAAAGAGACGTGTGGGCAGAAAAATAATCCCAAAGATGTGCACGGTTTTTCAATATGTTATGCTATTTAGTAAGGGAGGATTAAGGTTGCTAATCAGGCGACCTTAAAATAAGGGAGGTTATTCTGGATAATCTGGGTGGGCCTGGTTCAATCAGTTGAAAGGATTTAGGAGCAAAGTTGAAGCTTTCCCAGAAGAAGGAATTCTGCCTGTGGATAGCAGATTTAATTGTGTCCGTGTGGATGAGATCTCCAGCCCGCCCTTACGGACAGCCTCCCTCAGATTTCAGACTTGCCTCCTCCCACCCGCTGACAAACGCAGAAGCCAGTTCCTTGCAAAGAATTGCTTAATATACGTCACCTAATGGCTCTGCTTCTTTAGTTGAACCCTGACTGGTACCAGAGGTTAGGCAGTTATTTGGTGACAGCCCATCCACCATTTTTCAGGACGAGTAACCCCGTTTTATGAACCAGAATAATAAAACTCAATTTTCAGCCCTGTGTAACAAATGACCCTAATATTGTTTGAGTGTCTATAAAAACATAAGCTGTCTGGCTTCTCCGCAGCATAAGCAGTAAGACCTCTCGTCTATTATATTTCTCCTGCTGATAAGCACACACCACACACCTAATAGACAATTACAAATAAATACTGGTTTGTTTCAGAAGACAGTTCAGGCAGATTTGTTTCAAATCAATTGCAAAAAAAAGAAAGAAGCAAAGTAATTTTTTTTTAATGTTTACTTATTTTTGAGAGAGAGAGAGAGAGAGTCAGAGCATGAGCAGGAGAAGGGCAGAGAAAGAGGGAGACAGAATCGGAAGCAGTTTCCAGGCGAAGAGAGCGCAGAGCGTCGCCAAAGTTTGATCAAGGGGAAAGATTGCTCTCCGGAGGTAAAGCCTGTAATGCAAGCTTCATGCTTTGAGATAAATTAACCTGCTGATCAGGATTTAGCAGCTATCAGTCACTGTGACATCCTTGGAGTAGTGAGGAGAGAAAGCTGCCTCTCTCGGGGAAATCATTTCTGTACCGTTTTCCTCTTTGAGACCCAGCTCAAGCTTGCCTGGTTAAGAGGGCGCTTTCAGAGACGGTGTCCTGGGAGAGGAATGTGGTGACAGGCCATGGCATGGAGAATACAAAAGAGTTCCTTCAGGAATTTACAACAGATAGTCTTTGATATGAGTAACGGTCTGTAAGTCTGAGGCTTGGGGAAAGTTAGTTTTGCTAAGGGGTTGGTAGAACTCAGAGTTCGAACCAAACAACCAAATCGAATAGGGAAAATCTTAGTTTATAAACCAGCCAATGGGTTGGTTTCTCCTTGAGTTGAGATGCTGCTATATTATAGTAATGAGGAATTGGAGGGGACCCCTCACTCTTCAGAGGGCCTTCTTTTACATTGCTTGCATTATATCATTCTACCCCAACTTTAGAATGCTGTGAAAATGTAGTTCACATATCTAGACTCTTGCTTGTGAAAATCTTTACTTAGGAATTTACGTGTATTAATCAAACCGGATATCTATAGCTTAAATTTTCCCCGCATTAACTGCCTAAGAAAATGATAAGGAAAGATTTTAGTGAGAATGTTTAGGTGTAACTTCAAGCTGAGATGATTCCCAGAGAAAATTATAGAAGATTTGCTATCAAGACAGAGAGAGCCCAGAGTCCCAAGAAGATGTGTAAGGAAAGTCTGTTGAGAGATGAGAATGGGACTGAGAGCCGGGGCTTCCTATCCAGGCAGCTGGATGGATTATTTCATTCTTCTGAACCATGCCTAATGGAATGTACAAAATTTCACATTAATCTACCCCAAGATGAGGCAACTTCGTGGTTCCTTTCCACCTCGGAACTTTTTTTTTTTGTTTTTTTTTTATATAAATGCTTTTCATTTATTTTGAGAGAAAGCACACATGCCCATACGTGCGAGTGGGAGAGAGACAGAGGGAGGGAGAGAGAGAGAATCCCAAGCAGGCTCTGCACTGGCAGCACAGAGACCAGCACGGGGCTCGATCTCACAAACCAGAGGTCATGACTGAACCGGAATCAAGAGTCAGACGCTTTACCGACTGAGCCACCCTGGGGGCCCCCACCTCAGAAGTCTTTAAGATGACCCCTCCAGTCCCCAGAGCCCAGAACATTGCTTGACCTGTCAGACAACACACGTCTTTTTTAATTCTATTCATCTGTTAATTTTATTGGGGACTATATTAGAGTTCTCCAGAGAAATAGAGCCCATTAGAGAGAGAGAGAGAGAGAGATACAAATAGGTAGATCTTTTAAGGAATTGACTCACTTATTGGGTCACTCAATAAGTTGACCCAATTGACTCAGTCTCCCTCCCACTTATTATTAAGGAATTGGTTCATACAATTGTGGGGGCTGACAAGTCCAAATTTGCAGTGCGGGCTGGCAGGCGGGAAATATGCCCCCAGCTTTATTGAGGTATAATGGACACATTATGTTGTATAAATTGAAGGTGTACAGCGTGTTAATTTGATACGTGTATATATTGCAAAATGATTATCGCCACAGCGTTAGCTTAACGCATCTATCACATCACAGGTCACATGGGTACCGTTTCTTTTGTGTGGTGAGAACATTTAAAATGTCTTCGTAGCGTTATTCAAGTATATGAAACAGTATTACTAATTATAATCACCATGCTGTAAATTAGATCCCCAAACTTGTTAATCGTATAATTAGAAGTTGTACCCTTTGACCAATATTATCTCCCCGTCTCCTGGTAGCCACCACTCTTCTCCCTGTTTTTCCGAGTTTGGCTTTTTTAGGTCCCACATATGAGTGATATCAGACAGGATTTGTCTTTGTCTGGTTTGTTTCACGTTTGATGCTGCGCTCTTGAGTCCGAAGGCAGTCTGGAGGGAGAGTCTTCCTTCTGGAGAGGGAGTCTCTTCCTTCTGGAGAGCCATTAAGAGTTTTCTCTTAAAACTTTCAGCTGATTGCATGACCTCCATTCACATTATGGAGAGAAATCTTCTTGACCCATGCTCAACTGATTTAAATTTTGATCACATCTAAAAGATACCTTCATAGCAACATCTAGACTGTTGTTTGACCAAACAACTAGGTACCTCAGCCTAGCCAATTTGACACATAAAATCAACCACCCCAGGGGCAAAATGTCTCTAGGGGAAAACAATAACAGTGTTAAAATTGAACTGGGGTTTTTAAAATCCAAGACCAACGTGTTTGTGGACTGGTGGAAAAAATTTGGTTTGATAACCAGATAATACGTGTTCTGGTGCTGTTTTAGTTACTCTCTGACTATGTGACTTGGGGCAGGCACTTGACATCTCTGAACCTTGTGTCTGTGATACATAAAATCAATAGGCTGGACTATATGCATTAGTTAATTCATTTTTTTTTTAATGGACTCAACAAAAACTTAATGAGTTTCTAAGATAGGCCCACCTGGGTCTATGCTAGTATTAAAAGTTTTCTAGAGGTTTGCATTATAGAGACAGCTTAGTGAATTATTACCAAGTTCGATTTTAAGAAGTAGAACAACAGTTTTATAGCTGATCTGTTTTTGCTTTGCTTTTTTTTTTTTTGTTTTAATTTTCCTTCCAGTATGAGGAGCTTCTATTCCAAGACCTTTCTGCATAAAAAGCTGGAGGCTAGGATTTAAAATATTGATTTTTGCTGAGTATAGCTCTTGCTTGAATGTGATGGGTTCTTTGGTTAATGTCTAATTAATGACAAGGCAGAGCTATACGGTTTTACGAAAAATATCATTTAAATAATAAAAACATAAGTGGCTTCCTGGCCTTTAATCATCACTCTCAGAAAAGAAACATATTTTATAGCTATTTAAAACCACAAAAAGGCTAATCAGACCTTTTAAAATATAGTGCATTCAACAATGTATTATATGTATTATATTTAAACATATTGAATAAAATAAGGACTAAGCCTCTGAAATAAAACCAAGTTTTGTTGACATGAGTCTGCTCTCCTCTTCCACCCAGCTCTCTTGTGAGAGGACCGGAGAGGACTCGAGGGGCAGGGAGACTGAAAGGTGGGAAGAAGAAATGGCAGCCACCCCATCTCTGGAAGTAGGGAGAGAAGCATGCGTCCCTGTGTCCCCAGTACTCTCCATGTCCAATATCCTCAGATACGGCCTATGAAATGGATGCCAACTAACAAAAACTTCCTGGAATCATGGCTTGCTGTCCTGGGATTCTCAGACATTTCAGAACCTAGAAAATTCTCATCTATATTGAAAACCACCACCTGGAGTGCCAAGCTGCAGCCAGTGGATTCAAATCTCCATCTGGACCCCTGGGGCTTTGGGGTAGTCATTTCGATAAATTCTTAAAGTGATGTCTGTGTGTTTTATAGGACTGAACTTCCAGACTCCATGTAGGGAGTCACGGTGGAAGGGTTACAATGGCACACAGCAAGAACCCATTAAATAGTATATTATATTTAAAGCTTGAACTGATTTAAGAAGTCACATCCATTCTCCCATGTTAATCCTTAAATTTGTCTTAACATTCCTTTCCATCCAGGGCAAGATCTCACTTGACATAAATCTCTTAGATCTGGAAGGAGAGGTAAGGAAGGAGTGTTTTTAAATTCCTTAAGTGTCAAGCTTTGCTGCTCAGAAGTGAAATCAGGATTTGAATTTCTATTTTTCAAGACATTCGGTGATTTAATTATATACAATATGCAGCCTTTGGGATAAGCAAATACTCCAGGCCTCACCACTGAGAAGACATTGCAAGGTCGTAGTTCTTTTCAATGCCCAAGTTATCACAGCCAGAAATTATGTCCCTTCAAAATTTCCCCTCAGCATTTCTGAGCGTTCCCAGGCAGCCGTTGCGGGGGTGATCAGGGTTGGGCCCCGCACCCTGTTCTTCTCTGTCCTCTTGGTCAAGCCCCTCACTTTTGCTTTCATGGCCACGACACTCAAGATGCATGCTGCTTCTCACACTGTTGTCACCAGCCAGCAAGAATACTGTTAGACCCTGGACTTCAGAGGAAGGGGACCTCTCTTTTGCCTAGTGTCCAAAACATGAGGCAAATAACTTCCTAATTTCCCATAGCCTAGCTGAAGCACAAGTTAGATTTTACTTGGTAGGTGCTCAAGTAAAGGAAGAAATGCTCGAGGATGAAAAACTATCAAAGAAGAAAACAAAACAAAACAAAAAACATAGGCAATTTTCAATTGTACTAAAAGTGTCTCCTTTTAGATCCCACAGGCCCAAACAAACTTCAGGGTCTCCATCGGCCTGTCTTCAATACGCAGGGCTCTGTTCCCACCTGCTCCCCACTTTCTGCCTAGCCCATCTCATCACTGGCTGAAGTACCCCTATGTTTCAGAATCTACAGCAACCCCCGCCATCTTGGCTGTGGAGAGAAGAGGCCATGATTTTCCTCACCTTCATGGAAAGCCTGCTCCTCACGATTGCCCTCTTGTAATGGAGGCAGTAGGAATATCTTATTTTTGTTTGTTTTTTAGGTGTATTTACTTGTAGATATACTTCCATTTTTTAAATTATTATCGCAGAATAAACCCCACCCAGGTTTAGTTCTGTGAACGTCATATAGGTCCCACCTATGTACTTTTCCAGAGCCTATGTTAATCTTAAACAAACAAACAAACAAACAAACCAGTCAATAGTCCACTTGGGATGACTTCGTTCTTTTTCTCCACCAGGACATAAACAAAAAATCTCTGCATGTCTTTATTCTCTCCCTCTATTGTGTCTTCATATTCTTGCAAACAAATGATCATTGGAGAATACATAGAACTCTAAATAATCTAAGGAATTTTAATCCCCCACTTAAGGAAATTATTTCGTTCTGTTAAAACAAGTATCTTGATTAGATCATTAAAAATAGCTCCTAACTTCTTAGCTTGGAGGTTCACCATTGTTCACCTTCTTGCATTTAGGTCTTTCTCTAGAATGATAAGTAGGCACTTAAGTTTCGTTTTCTCCATCTCAGAACAAATGGAGAGTTTTTCTTAAAGGTAAATCCACCACTTAAGAAATACAAGCAGCTCAAAACTTGGAACATAAAAATTTTCCAGATTAAAAAAAAAAGTATTTACATCCTAACAACGCCCTTTCTAAGCATTTATCCGAGAGAAATGAAAACAGATGTCCACACAAAGACTTATACAAGCAGGTTCATAGAAGTTTTTTGGTAATAATTCGTAACTAGAAACAACCAATCAGATGGTTGATGGATAAACAAATTACAATTAATAAATACAACTGAACACTTCTCAGCAATGAAAAAAGAACAAACTACTATTTTTACCCAGCGGTATGGATGAATCTTAAAAGCATCATGTTTAGAGAAAGAGGCCAGACTCTTTCAAAAGGCTACACCCGGAATTTATGTGACATTTTGGAAATTAGGAACAGAATATTAATCAGTGGCTGCCAGGGCTGGGTATCAGTAGAGACAATTAGCTGTTAAGGGCATTAAAGAACTTTTAGCAGTGATGAAAATATTCTGTATCTTGACAGTGGTGATGGCTAAACTCATTGAACTTAAAAAGTTCACTTAAAAAGTGAATTTTCCTGAAGGTAAGTAGCTCATTAAACCTGACTTTAAAAAACTACTTACTGGGGTACCTGGGTGGCTCAGTCAGTTAGGCATCTGACTTTGGCTCAGGTCATGATCTCCGGGTTCATGGGTTTGAGCCCCGTGTTGGGCTCTGTGCTGACATCTCAGAGCCTGGAGCCTGCTTCAGATTCTGTGTCTCCCTCTCTCTCATCCCCTCCCCTACTCATGCTCTGTCTCTTTCTCTCAAAATAAATAGGCATTTAAAAAAAAATTTTTTTAAATGAAGAAATGGCTTGAAGAAGTCAAGCAACTTACTCAAGTTAAGTGGCCAGCTGGGAAGTGAACCCACATTTGCTGAGTTTCTGCCCAGCACTAATACCATTCTCCCACACTGCACATATCAGTAGAGATAATTTTTTTTATTTAATGATTTTTTTTTGCATGCGAAAATAATCATCTTTTATAAGGATTTAAACAAAGAGAAGTTAAAAATTAAAAAAAGAAAAAACCCTAAATGTTCCTGTTCCACAATAATCATTAACATTAGATGAACACTATTCTGGACATTTCTCTATGTATATATTCAGAGAGAAGTATAGATGTACCAATTCTTCCTATTGAGCAGTGTTGTTCCAGGAACCATTCTAGGCCCTGAGGATATAGAGCTCAAGACAAAATCTTTCCTTTTGTGGAGCTTGTTCCAAAAAGGGAGAAAAAAAAGTACTAGTTCAAAAAAAAGTGTAGAATAGGGACACCTGGGTGCCTCGGTCAGTTAAGTGTCTGCCTCTTGACTTTGGATTAGGTTATGATCTCACAGTTCATGAGATTGAGCCCCCATTGGGCTCTGTACTGACAGTGCGGAGCCTGCTTGGGATTCTCTCTCTCACTCACTCTGCCCCTCCCCTGCTCACTCATGCCCCCCCTGAAAATAAGTAAACAAACTTTAAAACAAGACTACAGAATAGAATTTCAGTTAGGAAAATATCTATGAAGAAAAATGAAAATTGCCAAGAGAACGGAGAGCGACGGTGAGAGAAATTTTAGATTTATTGATCAGTAAAAGTTTCTCTGTGGAAGTTTTTTCTTTTGAGCAGAAGAAGCCTGAGTGAATTGGCCTGCTAAGTTTCTGGTCTGCTGCAAACCTGATCTGTCTTCCCTTGTAGGTTAGGGACTTTTTTTCCCTTGCTGCTTTCATGATTCTCTCCTTGCTGGAGTATTTTGTGAATTTGACTATGCTATGCCTTGTTGATGGCCGGTTTTTGTTGAATCTAATGGGGGTCCTCTGTGCTTCCTGGATTTTGATGTCTGTGTCTTTCCCCAGGTTAGGACAGTTTTCTGCTATGATTTGTTCACATGACCCTTCTACCCCTCTTTCTCTCTCTTCCTCCTCTGGGACCCCTATGATTCTGATGTTGTTCCTTTTTCATGAGTCACTGATTTCTCTAATTCTTTTTTTTTTTAATTTTTTTTAATGTTTATTTATCTTTGAGACAGAGAGAGAGAGAAAGAGAGCGTGAATGGGGAAGGAGCAGAGCGAGAGGGAGACACAGAATCCAAAGCAGGGTCCAGGCTCCGAGCTGTCAGCACAGAGCCCGACGTGGAGCTCGAACCCACAAATTGTGAGATTGTGACCTGAGCCGAAGTTGGAGGCTTAGCCGACCGAGCCACCCAAGCACCCCTGATTTCTCTAATTCTTAAATCGAGCTCTTTTCCCTTCATCTCCCTCTTTTTTTCTGCTTCGTTATTCTCTATAAGTTTGTCCTCTCTCTCTATATATCGCTGATTCTCGGTTCTGCCTCGTCCATCCTTGTCACCGCTGCATCCATCTGTGATGGCAGCTCAGTTATAGCATTTTTAATTTCATTCTGGCTATTTTTTACTTCTTTTATCTCTGCAGAAAAGGATTCTAATCTATTTTCGACTCCAGCTAGTATTCTTATCGTGATCCTAAATTCTGGTTCAGACATCTTGCTGGTGTCTGTGTGGGTGAAATCCCTGACTGTCGTTTCTTTGTGCTCTTTCTGTTGGGGTGAATTTCTTCGTTTTGTCATTTTGAAGGGAGAAAAGGAATTAATGAGGTAGAAAAATTGAAATTAAAAAAAATTAAAATTAAAAACACACACACACAAATCGAATAAATGATGCTAGATCCTAGGTGTGTTTTGGTCTGGGTGTTGAAAGTGGTTTGACAGATTAGAGAAAAAAATGGGTGGGGAGGAAATCGTTTGAGAATTTGAAAAAATGAATACACTGAAGTAGACTAAAATGAGATGATGGGAGTAAAATAGCATTTGAAAAAATTTACACAAAAGTAAAGAATACAGTAGAAAAAATTAAAGAAAAATATTTTTAATAAAAATGATTTTTTTTCTCTTTCTGTATTCAAGAAAAAGAAAAGAAACAAAAAAGAGAAAAAAGAAAAAAGAGGAAATCGTTTGAAAAAGTGAATACACTGTAGTAGACTAAAATAAAATGATGGAAGTAAAATAGAATTTGAAAAAAATTATACAAAAACAAAAAATTTAGTAAAAAAATTAAATATTTCTAATAAAAATGATTTTTTTCTCTTTCTGTATTCAAGAAAAAGAAAAGAAGTGAAAAAGAAAATTGAATAGATGGACCTAACAGGTTGAAATAGGACTGAAGTTTCTTCGTTTTCCCCTAGAAGTCAGACTATGAAGCGCTTTATAGTCCATAAACTAAGCAGGCAGAGAGACTTGTGTTCCTGACGAGCAAAGGCCCAGTTGGGCGGGGCTCAGTGTAACGGCTCCTTTCTCCACTAGATGGCGCTGCTCAGCTTACTGGGGTGGAGTGTCGCAGCGCTCTTAGGTACTTTTGCGCATGCGCGGGAGCAGTCAACGTGGAGTCACCCAGCCATTCAGTCTCTAGTATGGGAACTCTGTTCTCTCTGATCAGCAATCGTGCACCCCGTCCTCTGTCTTCAGCTTTTGTCCACTCCCCGCGTCTTCACTGTCCGTGACCAAGCCCTAGGCAGTAACTCTCTCCCGAGTTTTGTCTCAGAAGCGGCTGTTTTCCCCGGCCCCTTACTTCCGAAGGACTGTGGCTTGGACCCGTTCCGCCCCTCTGCGGGAGGGTCTCACCCAGCAATGGCCGAATGAGCAATGGCCTAATGTTGGCTGCACCCAGGAAGGCCCGCTGGACCCTGCTGCTGCCGGACCCCGGAGACTACAGCCAGGTGCCAGCCCGCCCCAGAAAAGTTCGCGAGACAGTGTAGCAGCAGCGTTTCAGGGATTATGGGCACCAGGCTTCACCCTCAACGACCTTGTTCCAGCACCAGCGAACGTGGCCGTTTTCTGGGGTCTGCTGGGACCAGGTGGTTTCAACCGTCTCTACCAAAATGTCCTTCCAGCAATGGAACCGCTTTTCCCCGTGTGGCCCAAGACCCTCCCGGACCCCATTCTGCTCCTGGAGATTCGCCCTTCCCCACCAGAGCACCGCCAGGTATCAGCTGCAGAGTTGCAGCCTTTGCGCTCCCCTGAGAAGCCTGAGTGAAGTGACGGAAGGATCCGTGAAAACATCTGGGGGAAGAGCCTTCCAGGAGGAGAAGGTAAGTGCGAAGGCTCTGAGGTGGGAACGGACCTGGAAGGTGTGAGGTGTGGCAAACTGCCCCCTCTTCCTGTAAGGTACTTCCTTCACCCGGCCCGGGGAGGTCCTACCCTTTTCTTTAGCTGCGGATCGGACAGGGTGTTGCAGTGTCACTAGTTCGCTTTAAAATGCTTCTGTTTATTAATGTGATATAGGGGCGGGTGGTCCTCAGCCCTGTCTCCTGGGGAAGCCCCTACATGCCCTCTGGTAACTGCGTCTCCATCATCAGCAACATACGTTAGCATACTATGTGTCAGGAAAGACCAGTGACTTACTTCCATGATGACTAATAGAGCTCTTATTGATGAAATTAGAGGTTTTGAGGGTAAGTGGATTCACTACAAGAGTTTAGGGCCACTCTCTACTCTAGCCTGAAGCGCCTAGAAGCACGCAGCTAAGTTTCTAACCTACACTCAAGCGTGGTGCCCTAGACCTCCCGTTTAGTGGTCCTCTGCTTGGCCATTGATTCAGCACGGGTTTTGACCGCACAGTGTAGACAAAAAGGCAGAGAATCCTGCCTCCGACGGTTGTCCTCTCTTCCCGAAATGAAACTTTAGAATTGCCTGCTCCTACAAAACATTTGTATGAATATTGCGTGTCTGCTTTGCTAAGGAGGGCTTTGTCTGATTAATGTGGTTGTATCCTTGGCACAGGGGACTCTAAGTATTCTTAAAAGTGATCGTATGTATTGGCCCCATACTATGTGCCAGGTACCGCAGTGTGCTCTGAAGGTAACAAAATGAAAAAACAGACGTGGTTACCATTCTTCTGGAAGCACCAGTGGGTGGCAAGAGCAAAATTCAAAATGGTACATGCGAAATTATTTAAAGTAATGAAGTGTTAAGAAGCAGATATTCCGGTGCCCAAGAGGGTGTGTAACAGGAGGATAATTGAATAAAGGAATGAAAAGGAAATTTTTCTTACAGACCATTAAGGTAGAGTTATTTATTATCATGTTTAATAGCTAAGAGTCACAGTCCCTGGAAAAATAAGCCAAAGTACTAACTATCTTGTTGAAAATATGAGGGAGAGGTCTAAAGAGCCTTGTATCTTTAGACATTAAGATATATCTCTTTATAATGCCTCCACAAAAGGTTTACAGAGTGCCTCGTCTAGGCAGTGCATACATGAAGCCAAAGCAAATAAACATAAAATGCTCGTAGCCAGGTGTGTGGTATCATGCAGAGAGAGATTCCATCCATCAAGTGCATGTTTAGTCTGCAGATGCCAGGGAACCAATGTGACAGAACATAAGGTGATGTTTTTACTGCAAAGTTATTGATGGATGAGGAGACGGAATAATAGAATGTCAGAACTGGACGGGGTTCCAGGAATATGAATGACTTGGCCAACCTGAAACCTGTTCTTAGCTGAGGTTCACTGGGCTTCCTGACCAGGCCTTTCCACCCTGCAGTTGCCTCTCAACAGCACACTGGAGGCCACAGCCATGAGCTGGAGGAGAAGCAATGTAACCTGGAGTGCACAGGAGAGCAATACACACGGATGGGTCTTGAGAAGGGTCACTGCCATCTTGGACAAAGGATCACAAGGCTGTATCTGCACTGATCTGTGGTAGTGGGACTATCAGTGAATTTTTTCTTTGTTTTCTCCATCTTCCAAGTTCTCTATAATAAGAATATCATCATCATAATAACTAAATTTATTAAGATCCCACAGTGGGCCAATATTATACTTTTCATTTAATTTTCAAAACAGCCATATAAAATAAAAGGATGCTATTATCCTACTTTAATATATGAGTCTTGCTGAAAGTGAAAAAGACAAAAGGGGCGCCTGGGCGGCTCAGTCGGTTAAGCGTCCGACTTCAGCTCAGGTCACGATCTCGCGGTCCGTGAGTTCAAGCCCTGCGTCGGGCTCTGGGCTGATGGCTCAGAGCCTGGAGCCTGCTTCCGATTCTGTGTCTCCCTCTCTCTGCCCCTCCCCCGTTCATGCTCTGTCTCTCTCTGATTCAAAAATAATTTTTAAAAAACATTAACAAAAAAAAAAAAAAAAAAAAAAAAAAAGACAAAAGCCCCAAGCTCTGTAACTCTTGAAAAATACAACTTGGATTGGAATCTATGTCTGTATTTAAGCTTAAGTCACAGCTACCATGTATTTTTCTAAAAAATAAAAATATAATTTAATTTGTAAATATTTTGCATTACAAGTTTTTTGGCTAAAAAGCTTCCTTTCAGCAAAATTATGTATGACACAGGTTTGGGCTTCTTCAGTAGAACGATGTCATATGTTGTTACCACAGTTAGGCAAAACGTTAGAGCTATCCAAACTCAGTTATTTAATCTTTTAAAGATGAAAGAGATATATGGCCCTAAAAATGAAGGGGAAAATGTAAAATTTCATCATGTTCAAAATTATCAACATATAGAAGCCATATTCACGTCTTAGAATCCTACTGAATTCAAAGGGCTTTAGATGCAGACAGAACATATCTGCACGTATCTTAAGAAACAAAGAAAGGCAATGTGGAATCAAGTGATGGATCTCAGTGAGAGTTAAAGACCAAGCTGACTGAGAATAGCTAACGTGAGCCACAAGACTAATCCTCTTCCAGGTTCGAAGCCGTGATGTAATAACAAGAAATCTCAGCTCATGCAGACAGTGTTAGCAGCAGAAATCACCCATGGTTCTTTCCAATCACTACCCCACCATAGATTAGTTGTGCCTGTTTTTGTCCCTATGTAAATAGAATCATGCAATAGGTACTATTTTGAGACTGGCTTCTTTCAATCAACATTATGTTTGTGAAATTCCTCGATGTTGTGGGTGTTTTTTTATCCTCCTTGCCTGAATTCCACTGTGTCAATATTCTGCAATTTATGTTTCTCTTCTACTGTCGATGGGCATTGAGGCAGTACTGACACGAACATTCCAATACTTGCCTTTCAGCGAACATGCGTATGCATTTCTGTTGACGAGGCATCAGATAGTGGACTTGCCAAGTCATAGATGTGTATACAGTTACCTTTAATGGACACTGACAAACACCTTTGCGAAGTCACTGTACCAATGTGCCATCCCACCAGCAGTGTGTGAGGTTTCCTAGTACTCCACATACATTTTTGTAGTTTTTTATCTTTTCTATTTTAACTGTGTTGGTGAGTGTATTGTGGCACCCCGGTCTGTTTATTTATGTTTCTGGATCCTAAGATTGTGAGCATCTTTGAATATCTTTATTGATTATTTGGATATCCTCTTGTGTGAAGTGCCTGTTCAAGTCTTTTGTTTGCTTGAAGATTTTATTCTTTGACTTTTTTGTACTGTTTTCTATAAATTTCTCTAAATAGATCTCTATTTATATTATCTATCTATCATCTATCTATCTATCTATCTATCTATCTATCTATCTATCTAGGGAAAGAATATATGCCAGATTAATGTAGGACAAATAAGTATTTCTATTTGGATATATATATATATATATATATATATATATATATATATATTACAGTATATTTTCCTACTCGGTGGATTCCATTCTCTCTTCATTATTACATTTTTATAAACACAAATTCTTACCTTAGTGTTAAGGTTTTCCATTGCATCAATATTTTTTATGTTATATTTAGGATGTTTTGTACCTTATTTAAGAAATCTTTGTTTATTCCAAACATGGCAAGATCTCTTAACTAGTTTTATAAATATTTTGTATTATGGGGGGTGCCTGGGTGCCTCAGTCGGTTAAGCATCCGACTTTGGCTCAGATCATGATCTTGTGCTCCATGAATTTGAGCCCTGTGTCAGACTCTGCTGATAGCTCAGAGCCTGGAACCTGCTTCAGATTCTGTGTCTCCCTCTCTCTCTGCCCCTCCCCCACTCACATTCTGTCTCTCTCTCAGCAATAAATAAACATTAAAAAAATTAAAAATAATACATATTCTGTATCATAAAAGTAAAAACCATTCACTGTAGAAAATGTACAAAATTTAGAAAGGTACAAAGAAGAACATAAAAATCAACAGCAATCTCACTTCGAGGAAGATAATTGCTGTTATCGTTTTCTATTATTTTAGTTTTAGTTGCGTGTGGGTGTTTGTGTTTTACATAATGAGTATCGCTGTATATACACTTTTATCATACACTTTCTCTTTTTTACCCATTTACTCATATTACTTAAAATTATTCAAAAATTTCTCTTTGTAATGATTGTATGTCCTATAAAAATCACATAACTTTTCTAAGGAGTCCATTACAAATACTATATATATGACATAATTCTTTATTATAAATAATGAGGTGAACATTCATGCAAATATTTTTAAACTACATCTAGTAAGTATTTATAATAAAATTACTAAGGTCGGAGGTCTAAATATGTGTTTAGTTCCTTGATGACGATCGTAGAATGCCTTTCAGAAAACTATAGCAGTTGGTTATTTCATCAGTGTTGTGAGAGGACCCGCCTCACTATATCCTTGCCAATATTGGTAAAACAGACCTGTGACAATGTAATACCAAGAACAATAACTTACTTTAATTTACATTTCTTTGATCTTAAAACGCTGGATATTTTTTCAAACATTTATTAGTCATTTGTACATCTTATTTTGTGACATATTTATATGCTTCTTTCATTAACTTTTCAGAGTTCCAACTTGGTTTATAGGACTCCAGCTAATGTTTAACAATAATGTGCATTTCTTTGTGTGAAAGTGTGTGTGTTTAAATACATAGGAAAAGATCTGGAAAATAAGCTACTGAGATTACACAGGTGACAAAAGAGATTTCGAACCTTGTATGAAATATTTGAATGAGCTACGTATGTAACTAACGAAAACTTGATTTTTAAAAAGCATATCCTAGTTTATTGTATGATCTCGGCTGCTGGTTTTGCTTCCATAAGATGTGAGCAACTCTTTGTTCTTTGATGTTAATAGCTGCAGGATTCAGCAACTTTTCACCCATATAACTGAAGTGCTGTAGCTCAGGGAGGTCTGTTCACTTTTACCTCGTGGGCCACCCCACAAGGCTGTAGTGCCTGCCTGGAGAGCAGAATTGACCGAGATTCTGCAGCTTATTGATGAGTTATACAATCTCATTGTCATGAGATTGAGGGGCGCGAGGAGCAGACGGACAGCAGGAGTCCCAACCAGCGACCATCTCTACTCTAGACACTTTGACTTTATAATTGTGCTATATTTTAAATGAGTCGGGAGGCAGGGATAGTACGGAGGAACACAACAAATAATTTAGCACACAGGGCAAATTTTAAAATCAGAAGCCCCTTTAATGTTACCAGAAACAAAGTAGGAGACGTATGCAAGTGTTCTTAGCTGTTTAATGATATTCACATTTAGTTGTCACTTGATTTAAGTATAGAGTTGCTACTTTGTCTAAGTAGTTTTGGAATATTCTCTTCTAGTAAGGCAGTCTCTCCCTGAAACTCAAGATGTCATTATTTTGTTATATGATGACAGTTGCTAACTCATTTCTGTCCGTTAATATGCCATTAGCTGCACTATTTCACAGAGTGTTCTTTCTGAGATGAAGAGGGCGTGTTTTACGCGGGGATATTCTTTTTAATCACTTCAAGGCTACCACCTATACTCAACCATGTAGGTGACAAAGAGACGGCTGGAGACACAGGTCCTAAGCCCTGATCATTTGGATGTGCTTTTGAACTTCTTTATGCATCGAGAGATGCTTCTAGAGACGATAAACTTGAAGAGTCAGGTAAAATGCTAGCAATGGTCTTTGAAGCCCTAAGGGGCAGTGAAAGTAGAGTGAGACACAATAGATAATTTAGCAGAGAGAACAAATATTTCTGGGCTTTAAATGGAGCAAATGCCCTCAGGCCGGTTTAGTATGATTATTGCTGAGACCACCACAGGCTCCAGAGCTTGGCTATATTAATCCTTTGATTTCAGTCCCTGTTGTCGGATCGTTGACTCACAAGACTTCAACTCGGGCTCTCAGCAGCCATCACATCATCATCATCATCAGAACAATAGCTACAATTTTACTGAGAACTTAGGAAGAGTTCAAAAATAGTAGGTGCTATAATTGTTATTCTTCTGTTCAGGCTCTGTGCTAAGGTACTTTTATTAAGGCACACTAATTCACCCTTCACAGATGACGGAATTGAGCTCATGGATGTGAAGCGACCTGCTGCGTGTCATGGGGCTGCAGGTGGTAAGGCTGAGATCTGAACCCAGTTCTGTGAAGTGCAGAGGCCACGAGCTCGGGTGAGGTGCTCCACTCTATCTTTGCCCTGCTACCCGTTCCTCACGACTCTGCCATCTATAAGCCTCTGTTCACACCCTGCTATGGTAGGCAGAATGACGGAGCCCCAAAGATGTCCACATCCAAATCTGCAGAATCTGTGAATATACTACTTTATATTGCAAAAGGGGATCAAAATTACAGATGGAAATAAGGTTGCTATCAACTGACCTTGAGTTTAAGAGATTATCCTGGATTATCGAGGTGGGTCTACTGTAGTCACAAGGAGTCAGAGTCAGAAAAGGAGATGTGAGGGGGAAGCACTCAGGGTGATTCCGTCGGGAAGGACTCAACTGGCCATGGCTCACTTTGAAGAAGGAGGGAGAAGCCATAAATCAAGGAAGGCAAGAGGCCTCTAGAAACTGGACAAAGCAAAGATATGGATTCTCTCTGCGATGATTAATGTTATATACCAATATGACTGAGCCACAGGGTGCCCAGATTAAGTATTATTTCTGGGTGTTTCTAAGGTGTGTCCAGATGAGATTAACAATTTGGCTGGTGGCCCTGTGATAGAACTGTGCTCGGACAGTGGCCTGGGTGTGGGTCGGGCTGAAGCAGCAGAGGTAGGGTTGCTCGCGACCAAGTCTGTGTTGTAGGAAGTAGCACAAGCAGTGATCACATGACACATGCATCCAATATAATACCCGTGGACTCTCTGAAAACCAAGAGGACGAAAGGGCTTCTTAAGCTTACAAAATCTGGGTGTACATTTTTGATGCAACTTCAGTGGCTCAATCGACTGCTGTGGTTGCAGGAAGATGATATGTTTTTGTAAGAAAGGGAGTGACATGCTCATAGTTGCGTTTTAGAAGTGGCCCTACAGAAGGTGGAGTAAAAGATGCTTTAGAGAGGGGAGACATAGCACAAAGTCACTTAGAAGATTCATGCAAAAGTCCGAGGGAAAGATAATAAGGGATTTACTGGAGGCAGCAACAGCTGACAAGGAAAGGGAATGGATTTGGGGAGATCTTTGAGACAGGATTAATAGGAATTGGTGACAGAATGAAGAGAGGCTGAGAAACCCCTGGTGGGACTGGAGATACCATTATCTGTCGATGGGGAGTACGGGAGAGGCAGCAGGTTCCCAGTGAGGTCTTGTCTTTGCAGAGATGGCGAGCAGTGAGCAGGCAGAGACAGGCCAGCGTCAGGCCACATCTGAGGGGACAGTACCTGGCACTACAGACTTGGGCATTGAGCCCCTTCTCCCCTTGGCCTGAATGGCTTAAGGATGCAGAGCAACCTTAAGGATTTTGCTGTACTTTTCACCGTGGGACCTTGAGACACTCTTAACAGGTTTGTGTCTTAGTTTTTCCATCTTGGATACCATAATAAAGTTCTTGGGTAAAGATTTACAAGCTGATGCTTGCAAAGTCCTTTGAGAACCTCCGCTGAGGCTCAGTACAAATTACTTTATTAAGGATTGATGAATGCTTGCAGTTGGCAGGTTAGCCTGAAGAGGGAGAAAGAAGGGGAAAAAAAGTTCTTTGAAAAGAGAACTTCCTATGATTGTTTTGACTGGTGGGTAGAGATGGAGAGAAGGGAGAAAGGACGCGGGAGGGAACGAATTACCCCAGCGGTGCTACCAGGATGCTTTCTGTTTCTTCAGGCTGGGCTGCAAGTGGGCTGCAGACAGCGGGCGATCAGTATAGTGCAGAGGCATCACGTGGGCTTGTTCTGGGGAAGCAGGGTTCAATTCTTCTCTCTCGGAATCATTTATGGTTTTTGTAAGTGCTTGCCTATGGACTTCAGAGGGTTAAAGCAGGACCTTAAGATAATCAGGCCCAGGCTATCATCACATCGCAGGGGCTTGCTCCCCTCTGACAAGGACGGAGTGCGGAGCGGTCATCAGGAGCCCACCGCTAACTGTTTCAGCAGACAGAAATAGGCTTCCTCAGGCTGCAGAAAGTGGCAGGTAATGAGGGCTCCTTTTTGCTGAGCACTTTTCAAAATGAAGTTAGAAGCGGATCGATGAATCGTTCGCAAAAGGTACACACGGTGATGAAATGGGGGAGGGGCATAAGCCAAGTACTGGACCATTTATACCTCAAATTGTCTGAACCTGCGTGTCGTTTGGGTTTCATTTGTCTCTTATTAACTTTAATGGCTGCTGGGACTAAGGAGCGGCACCTCAGGTTTGTCATTCTCTTTGAGCTTTTTCATATGCTTGTGCGGTTATTTTTAGTCTACGTCTCACATTCTGACCTCTCGGATTCTGTTCAAAAGCAGACTTCTGTCATAGGATGTTAGCATTAAAGAGCCTCCTAAAAGATCCTCCTTTTCATTTTATACAGAAGGAGATTGAGGCTTGGAGAGATTCTTGGATTCTGAATTGCCCAGCTAATTAGTGGCAGAGGCAAACTCTTAGCAGCCTCTCGTCTCAAAACAGTATCCATTTCTCACTTCCGTACAGCACTTCCCGACCTGCTGTACCATTGCCTGACACCTGGTGACCTACGTTCTCATCCCAAGTGGGTCACCATCAGCAGGGGACTAACAACTACAAGCCCAAAGTAAACGTCTGAGAAGACGTCTTGGATGCTCAAAGGAAATGCGGAGAAGACATAAAGAATGGGCAGTGAGAGAGCCAGAAGGAGTCAGGGAGCCACGAGTTGTCTTTGGTGTGTTAGTCAAGCCCATGGGAAGGAGTCATGCCAGCCCCACTCAGTTCATCCTAGAACGACGCCAGGGAGAGCAGCAGTGGTGCCCAACCACGTAGGTGGCCTCCTGTTGTCCTTCCTAGGAGGCTTCACGTTTCACCCTGGTTCTGTTTGCACTCCCTTTTCATTTGTGGGTGTTTTCTGGGGCAGCTGGGTCTGTTTTCTTTTGAAAGTAGGGTGCAATTAGGCAGATGCATTTGCGATAATAAGGTTCTATAATAATCACAGAGACTGTGACACCAAATACCTAACAAATACCTAATTCCCTGTGCTTCTGTAAATCTTGCTGTTTGTGAGAGTGGATTTGAACTTTTTTTGTTTTGTTTTGTTTTAAGTAACAAAAATGTTGTCTATAAGACTTGTTTCTTTTCTGGTTCATTTCCACTGCTTGCCAAGATTGCGGGAACTGGTTGGCCTCTTTTATTATTTTAAATTCATTGTTTTATTTATGTATTTATTGCTATTACCTATCCAGAGTGGAGCCATCCAGCAACAAAATACAATCCGTGAATTTCATTCTGACTTCCACCTCTGGATTGCCATTTGAGCAGCTAGAATTTTGGGGGTGGAATACAATAGCTTGAGAGGAAAAGTAAGCAGGTGAGCAATCGTTGTTTCTTGGTCCTACACCTGGACTAATTAAGCCTCCAAAAGTTTGGGAGTGGGTCAGTCAGGAGGGTGAGAGATGAGCTTCTGAGATGTTCTTATCAGGTTAAATTGGTGTCACTGGACAGTCCCGGACTTTGAGGGTGTGACAGAATAAAACAGCAGCATTCATCTGTTTCTTCCTGTTGCAGCAGATAGCTAGAGGACCGGAGGCCCAGTGTTAGGTAAATCCATCCAGGTTTCTGGATCCCCGTGGTGATGCTAACCTTCTCCTGACATTCTTGATGGACAGTGGCCCCGGTGCTCCCAGGGGAGCTGGGGCGTTCCTGTTACTGCCAGTGGGCGCCAACATTGATGCTGTCAAATTTGCCCTTTTCTAGTAGCTTCTGCCCATTCCAACAATTTCCAAAGTAACAGCTAAGACGAAAAATACCGGAACTAATTTCTGGACCGAGTCATTCAATGTCTTAGAAAAACTGTAGTGGGCAATAGAGCTTTTATTTAGTTACTTTCAATAATTTCTCCCTCTCACTTAGGTCATTTGCACTGATGAAACAGGCTGTTGCTCTATCCGAGTCTGGTCTCCAGGTGATGCTTCTAGCAGATTCGCTCCTAGAACCATACATTTTCACCCTGATCAATCTCACATACCCTGAGTCCTTATCCCACTTCTCTCCCATCTTGGTAAGCTCCTTCCCCATCCGGTAGAGTCAGAACAGGACCAAAAGGGCATAGAAAAATGGGTAAGAGGATGGTTCTTATTTTTGTAAACAGCTGTGCTCTCTTACTCTGAAGCTGGCAATCGAACCTGTTGGTGTTCAGTCACATTTCTTTCCCCCCAAACCCTCAGTTTCTCATGGAAACATACCTTGGCAAGGCAACACTGCCAGCCGGTCAGTTATAATCAGACATTCTCAACTGGATAAAACACACTCCTCACAACCGTGTGCTGAGATTCCTGTTGTGTCTTACTCGTGTCTTTAGTGGTATTCTCAGGGAAACTGAATCAAAGATTTGGCATGCTAGTATTGTTGGGGACAGCTCTGGATAATACTTGTAAGGAAGTGAGGAAGCAAAACTGAGAGAAGCAAGGGGAAAAGTTGAATGGCAGTAGGGTTGCAACAGAAACCAACACCCATCCCGAGCGGAGCTTGGGACTAGGAGGGCCTTTTAGATGGTCCGGAACTGAGGTAAGGAGGCTGATTATATGACGTAAGCTGCCAATCATTCTCCCCCCTCCCATTCCTGTATAACCTTGGGCAAGGTTCCTGCCTTCACCGGAGGACAATTCCCAAAGAGGGAGTCGGTAGTTAATACTCATGGTCGCTGGCGTAATGAGGGCTTTGACCCAGAGGAGGGGATTCAAGTGACAGACCCTAGCAATCAACACATGTGGCAAGAGTTCTTTGTTGAGTTTGTTTCATTCCCACTGTGAGCATACCCCAAACTCTTATACTGTCTGTCTCAGGCTTCAAACTCAGGGAAAGATAGATAATACCAGTAGGGCAAGTTTTTGCCACTTTCCATTCCATGGTCCCTTCAGCTTGCAATCTGATGAGTGAAACAAGCAAGGTGATACAAATGTGTGGCCATGTGATCTATATTGCCAGTTGCCTACAGCGCCTCACCCTGAGTCGGTGGGAGAGGAAACAAGGCAGTGTTCAGACACCGCCCCCCTCCACCACCGCAACGCAGATCTTACGGATACTGTTTCTTTTACATTTTCTCACTTAAATTCTTTTCTTATTCTACTGGTTAAACTTTTTCTCCTATGAAATAAATCGTCCCCTGTTTGATACTTCTCACTCAACATTCCTCCATATTTTGCTTATATCTCTTCATCGTAACACTACTAGAAGAATAATGAGACTGCTATTTATAACTTTTTCCTACTAACACAGGCAAAATATTAAACATTCCAGTTCATTCCCCCCCCCCAAGATTTGGGCAGATACGGTAGATTGGCTGAGTCACCAGCGATTTCCACCTCTTTCTACCGTGCCTCCCTTCCTTCTCTGCAGGGGTGACAACACCCAGGTTGCCAGAATGATTTAACTTTTCCCATTCAGGTGGCTCTGGTGGTAGTTCCCTGATCCCCAGACCATGGCTAAGATAGCATGGCCCTGTGGTCATCAACTGTTCTTGCACATTGCTTATCCCCTCTCTTCCTGATGCTGCTGGAGGTAGCAGTTATGCTGGTGGGCTGATTCCGGGGTATTATTCTTGCGGTGAATCCTTCGGACTCAGCTTCTCGCAGCTTTTAAAGCACCTAATTCTTTCAATTAAATCCCTTCTTGTTTGTTAACAGAGACATAAACCCTGGTTTATAAAACCTAATGATTTTTTTTAAATGCACATCCACTTCATTTAGCCGTGTTTAGAAGCTATTTTTTGACTGCTAGTTTTGTTCGATATGTGTTGTTTAATTGTCTTAAATGGCATGATCTGCCTGTTGGATGGTCCCTGCATTTCTATCTACTCAGAGAAATTTTTTCACTTCCCATTGAGGGAAGAATCCTCTGTGATGTGCCCGGTCATTTCCAAATAAGTCCTTTTATCCTCCTTTATCTTCTCTTTCTCTTTGGCCCTTGAAATCAAGGAAAAGTGCCCAGAAGTAGATGAAATGAAACCCAGGTCATTTCCCAATAATCCTCATTTTAGACATGTAAATTATTTTTCTAGCAGAGATGACCCTGGCCTTTTCCTGCCAAACCGAATTTTTCACTCAGAGCCCGACTCTGAGGCCAGTTGCATATGGAAGTGACAGTGACCCTCGGATGAGAGAGAGGTATCTCTCAGCCTCCCCTCACCAATTATCACGATTGCCACAAGACTAGCGTCCCCATCCCCATTCTGAGAACATTTCATTCTGTTGAGAATACCTTTCTGCTTCCTGTCCTCCCAAGCTTCTTTGCAAGCCAGGCACGGCTCCCACCGCAGTATGGCTGGCCGCTGTGTTTTCCTCACTCAGAAGAGGCTGGATAGGGATCTCACTTGTGTGTCCCTTCTCATTAGTCCACTCCTTTGACCTTATAACGGAAAAACACAAGAACCCTCTAAATCTGACTCTTATCCTAAGACTTTCTCCCCATCCGGCCCACCATCCGGGGGCAGACTCTTCAGAAGACTTCCCTTATCCTGGCGATCCAACTCAAAACTTTCAGCTTCCTGGCTGACTCTGGCTAAATGCTGCAGCAGGGTCTCCTTGTCCTGGTCCTCTTGCTCTTCAGCCTTTTCCCCATCAAGTGATAACTCCTCATATTCTACAAACAGGAACATCTCCCCTCCACCTTGCGACCAAGTGTTTTGAGGGATGTGAAATAGTTCCCCTACTTCCAAACTTGGAAAGATATAAATCAAATGCACACTGACCCGGATTTATCATCTTTGTTGGAAATTTCATTCTCTGAGATCATGCGAGGCACCAGTGTGTCCCCATAGAGACCAGTTCAAATACCCTGTTCACTCTGCTGTGCTGATAACAGGCCCAGCCCTCAGGGTTATGATCAAGTGGATAGCAACCAAAGGACACAGCAGGCTGTCAAGATTGTCCCCAATGCAGGTCAGTTCATATGGGGCACCGGGACAGTGAGTTTTTCCTTTTCCAGCATATAATTCTTTCCAAACAGCAGTGCTGATGTGGAAAACATCAGCAATGTTTTCCAGCAATGTCTCAGCAATGAGACAATGTGGATGTGTGCCTTCGTGATTTATTACTATGCTAATGGCCAGAGTCAGTAGAAAATTTAATAAGTCAGCAGTGCCCAGATACCCTCTCCACAAGGTCTAACTGACCTGTACAGTTTCTCCCAGAATATACTAACTTCATTCCTCCTATTTCTATAGGCAACCCCTCATATCTTTCTCTCTTTCTGTCCAATGATCTTTGAAAATGGAGCTATCAGCTTTCAGGAGTGCTGGAAGAAAATTTTAACACTTATATTTATTTTTTAGATGATTATTTAAAATTTTCTTTTATACACTTTTATACAGCACAGAAATATATTAGCATAGCTGTATATGCATATCGATTATAAGTAAAGATACATTAATTGGCATGTGTGAGCTCGATTTTTTAAACTGATAGTAATGTATGATTAAGAACTGAAAAACCACTGCTTTAATCAATCAACTCGATGTGTAATAGTAGTTTCTAAATTTTTGGAGCCACATAATTTATTTTTTAATTTTATAAATGATATTTTGATCATTTTTCTTCTACCTATTGATTAAAAAAAGTATAATGAACAAAAAAGCTATTATGAACGCAATAGTGCTTTAAAATTGCAATGTATTTTATCACAGTAGCCTACACACACTTGAAAAATAATAGTACATATCTGTGTGTGAAGTATATGCTTTGTACCTATTATATTTGTAGATCTTTTGCAATTACCCTATGAACTCCCAGGGGTTGTGTAGCAATGGTTAAGAAGTACTAACCCATTGGGTTTTTGTGTGCCTGATTAGCTCTTAGGTTCCTAGCCTTAAACACGCCTGACAACGTATTTGTCTAAAAAGAAGTAAAGTCACTGTCTGTAAGGAAGTGGTGAGAACCAAGAAGTCTGAATCCCATTAGAGAACAATTATACCTTTTAGAAAGCTCTCTTTAGGCAAACCATTCACTAACTAGGGATATCTCTGTGGCTTATAAGAATTGCTCCAGCTTTAGAAGATGGACTGTGCACTCTGACTGGCTCAAGTATAGGGCAATAAGGATTTCTAGGGAGAGAGGTCTTTTAAATACCACACGCTGAAAATATTACACGCATCAACTTTGTGCTGCTTTTCTTTTACAAATAATAGCACTGGTCCTTATAAATTAACCTTTAAGTTGAAGACCTGACATTCATATTTAGGGTCATGTCCCTCCTCTTTATTAAATGATGCTAAGGAAACTATGTCATTACCAGAGTTCCCCTGGGCAACAACTAAATAGAATGAAATTGACAACCGAAGGCTGTCATCTCCTTTCCTTATTCCAGGCGAGGAATGGGAATGAATGCTCAAAGGAATCATTAGTTCTTTCTGGTTGTGCAAATTTGAAAGTGATCAGCTGCGTGGCTTACCAGTAATATACAAGGGACAGAAATATTTATATTTTAGTTCTCTTGTCATCTCAACTTTTCTTGAAGCTAATGGATTACATTTTTGTAACATGGCACACACTAAAGCTTTGAAGCATTCTTTGCGGCCAAAGAAAGTCACTTAGATTTCTTCGCCACTTTCTTCTTCAGAATTTAATTTAAGGTACTGTCAAAAGGAAACTGTTTACTGTAAATGAGTCACCCTTTGCTGAAATCGTTTTGGCAAATGTACTTACAGTCCCGAAATACAACCACAACAGGAACATATTCACTGTAATTGTTTCATATGCCCTGAGATCCCATAAGTGCCCATCTGGCTCTCGTGCCCTAGGTGAGGGCACTGAGGGATATGTAGCTCATTTCCACCATACGGTATTCAAAGGTTCTATTTCTTCTGCCTGGAAACCCCTCCCACCCCTGTCTATCTCCAACTAAAAACAACTGACACTAAAATTTCTGCTTAAATGGCGCTTCTATGGAGAAGCCTTCCAATCTCTCATTTAAATTAGGCTCTCTTGTTATAATTCCTCATTGCACACCATATTTTCCCTCAGTGGTTCAAGTTGTTATAATTTCTTACATATTACAGCAATTTATAATACCTTGGCTATTTGTATTATTATTTGTTTCATGTAAGATATCCAAAGACAAGGTTTGTGTCTATTATATCCACATTTGTATCCCAAAATGTTACGTGGCTCATAAGGAATTCAAGAAACATTCATTGAATGATAGATTTTTTTCTACATAATCCAACTAATGTGTATCAGAATTGAAATAGATAAAATCATCCTTTGTAGCTTTATTAAAAAGTTATCATTCATTATTATTCTCGAAGAGAACTAAAAACTTCAATTACATCAAGGTATTAGGGTTGTTGAAATATCTCTTTCAAGAACAAAGTAATTTAGTAAATGATGGTCTGGTTTTCTAAAGAGGCTAAATCAACCATTTGCTTTCAGGGTTGCTGCTTCTTAAAATTCTCACTAAAATGTGAATATGTATGAAGGGCAATTGGACTATACATCCTTGGTTTGGGAAAGAAATCACTTTAATATTGGACATCTTGCGGTTAGAACTTAAACCACAGTGAATATCAAGGTTTAGGTGGTCACAGTATACCAGTAGTCTTTCCACCAATCATATTAAGAAATAAGGGGAGTCCAAAAGTTGCTCTCAATATGTACAAAAACAAAAAAACAAACAAAAAAAACCCAAGAAGCATCATAGATTCATCTTCAGTAAGATTTCACAGGATAACTAAAATGTCATATTCCTTTGATTTTGATTTGAATTAGATTAATCAAACATGATTACTCATGCTGATCAGTTACTTTTTTTGGCTATGAGCAAATGTTACATCAAATTAATCAAAAATAGAAATCTACATTTATAAATGTAGTTTGTTTGCTAGACAGTATCTTCCAAACACATAAGGGGTGATGGGGAAATATTACAAAAGGAATCCCTGATGGTAAAAAATCTAAGAACCTCATAATCAATGTCGTGAGGAGAGGGACTGATATTTAGCTTTGCCAAATAACATGACAATTTTCTTACTGAAAGAAGCATAAATTAGAAAATAAATTATGAAAATCAGCATTTCCAGTTGGCCTATTAAAAAGCCTTAATTACTAACAGTTCCTGGGGAGGTCCTAAGGGTATGACATATGTTCCATAGAAATATAAATTAAGAACTTCCAGGCAGCCTAGGAAATTAATTATTTTCCCTAATTCCCAGCAAATGCCCTTGCTCTCTGCTTTACAGAAAAACTAAGTATCATCAAACAGGAACTTCCTTAGCTTCCCTGCACCGTATCTCAAGCTGGTTTGCACCGACCTTGAGGGGATGAGATAGCCCTCCATTGTCTAAGGCTGATCTTCTGTCTGTGCCCTGGACTCCTTCCCCAACCATCTGAGGGTCACTCTGTTGAAGCACTACCCTTCCCATTTCTGGACCTTTAATCTCCATTCTCTAGCTCTCTGGCCTTCTGGCTTTCTTCTGTCAGCTCTTAAACATAGCCAAGGGTCTCAATTCTTAAAAAATAAACACGAAAGTCTAGGACCACACAATATCTTCCAGGTACTGCTCTCTTTTCTCCTACTGAAAGAGTTCTCTACACTTTCCATCTTCACTACTGTGCTGTTCACTACACCTGCAGTGCGGATTCAACACCCACTCTTGCACAGGAACAAATCTTGCCAAAGTCACCAGCAGTGTTTTGGGTAGAGAATTCTCAGTCCTTATATTCCTTGGATTCTAGGAAGCCTTTGATAGTATGAATGAGTCCTTCCTTCGTTCAGTCATTCAACAATCATTGATCATCCCCTACCAAGTGGCAAGCCCTGTTTTATGTGGTAGGATTACAGTATTGGAGAAAACAAAGCCTTCCCTCCCCCCACCCAGTTTTTTGGGGATACAATTGACATATAAAATTGTGTAAGCTTAAAGTATACAATGTGATGATTTGATACAATATGTTTCGCTGAAAGATCACCATAATAAGATTAGCGAACACCTCTATCACCTCAGGTAACAACATTTTGTGTTTGTGCGTGTGTGGTGAGAACGCTTAAGATTTACTCCCTTAGCAACTTAGCAACTGTATATGCTGCAGGATTGTTAACTATCATCACCATGCTGAACCCTAGATCCCCAGAACTTGAAATGGAAGCTTGTGCCCTTTGCCTAACATCTCCCCTTTTCTCCCACCCCTCCATGGCCTCTGACAACCACCATTCTACTGTCTGTCTCTTGGAGTTCAGCTTTTTTGTATACAAGGAATATTGTTGTTGTTGTTGTTTTCTTTTGCTGCTTTTAAAATTGTCTTTTCGTCTCTGATGTTTTAAATTACAATGTCTTGGAGAAGATCTTTTTCAGTTAAAATTTTGAAGACCTTTAAGCTTCATGAACTTTCATGCCCAAATCTCTCCCCAGATTTGGGAAGTTCTCAGCCATTATTTCTTTAAATAAGCTTCCTGCCCCTTTCTCCCTGTCTTCTCCTGGGACTGCAACCACGCAGATTGTTTCTGTATAACAGTTCCCACAGGCTGTCTTCACTCTTTCTTTATTTCTTGCTTTGTTCTCCTCTGATTGAATAATTTTAAGTGATCTTTCTTCCACTTTAAAATCTTTCTTCTGCTTGATCAAGTCTGCCATTGGTACTTTCTACTGCATTTTCATCTCATGCATTGTATTCTTCAGCTCCAGAATTTCTCTTTGGTTCCTTTTGATGATTTCTCTTTATTAAACTTCTCATTTTGTTCGTGTATTATTTTCCTGATATTGTTGAATTGTCTTTCTATGTTTTCTTATTGCTCACTGAACTCCCTTCAAACGACTGCTTTGAATTACTTATTGGGCAACTGTAGACCTCCACTCCTTTGGGGTCAGTTACCGAAAAATTACTGTATTCCTTTGGTGGTGTCATGTTACCTTGCTTTTCGTGTCCCTTGAAGCCTTTCAAGAGAAGTACCTTCTGTCAGCTCTGTTAGACATTCTGAGGCTTTCTCAGACCCTGCCTATGGATACTCCTGCCCTATACTTCTTGTTCCCTCTTGAGGAAGAATTCTTAAGATTTTATGCCTTCTTTGGATCCTGCAAAGCCATGCTGGGTGCTGACAGCCTCCTGTTTGTTTGTTTTCCTTAGAGATACACTGAATACTCAGATGTGTGTGCTTTCTCCCAATCCTGTAGAGTTGGGCTAGCTTTCTGAACATGCTCGCTAGTCATCTGCAAAGGCTTGCTCTCACTGCCCTTGGGAGTATGCACCAGGAGCCAACCACAGGGTGGTAGCATATGTGAGTCAGGCACACAGAGTGCCGGGGTGTCCATGGGTCAATTGAGCAGATCCGTACGTGACACATCACCAACAGCTAGCAAGCAGGCTTCCTCACGGAGTCTGCAAAGCAGTTAGTAGGAACTGCAACACTGTGATACCCTCCAACAGCCCTAGATGCTGTTCTCCCAGCCATTCCCCTCCCTCAATTATGTAGCACACCTTGTTAGTCTGGGTAGGGTGAGAAAGAAGTGGGTTTCTTGGGTAGCATCCCACACAGTAGAGATGCTGGGTGTTTACTCACACCCTCTCACTTTCCCGCATGGAAGAAATCATGGTCTCTCTTGGCACTGAGCTGTGCTGCCTTAGACGAAGGGTAAAGTAAAACTGTTCGACTTTCCCTCTCACGTGCCTCCAATCTTGGATATATATATCCAGCTCTAGCAGTATGCTGGAACCTCTCCACTGGACTCTCCAAATTCCACAAACCAACTCTGGTCCATGGATTATTGTTGAAATTGGTGTTCTCTTGTAAGGGGGTGGGGACAGTAGAAACGCCTCTATTTTGCCGTTGTGATGACATCACCTCTATTGAAAACAAAGTCTTGGCCCATTCCATTCTGTTGGCTTCAATTATGTGAACTTTCTTGATTTGCTTTATTCTTCTGACTTCACATTTATATATATAATTTATATGTTTATAATTCATGTACATATTATATATATATGTACTATATATTATTTATACTATATATATACTATATATATATATTTTTTATATATATACATACATATAAAATTTATTTACCGGCAACTCTTTCAATGCCCATCTTACAAATGTCCCTTTCTTGAAACTATATCTTGGTCTGTCCTAGGCCCTTTCCTACCCACTGTGATCTCATTCACTTCCATGACTTCAATTACCATCTGTAAAGAGATGGGGACTCACATCTCTCTTCTGAGCTTCTGATCCATATACCAAGCTTTTCTCTAACACATCCTCTTAGAAGTCCTGTAAAATGCTCTAGTTCAATGTATGCCAAACTGGATTCTGATCTTTCTCACCACCGCTTGCTCCATTCCCTGTGCCAAAACTTGGTCATGGCTGTGATTCCTCCCTCACCTCATTCTGTATCCAATCAGTTCTTCCTCCTATACAACTTATCAATGTGCCCCTCCTCATTTGCCTCACCCCACAATCTATCATGTCTCACCTACCCTTTTGTAACTGTCCGTATCTTTAATCTTACCCCCCTCTAATCCCTGTCTTATGACTTAGCCTAGTGGATTTTTCTAAAATGATAAATCTTATTCTTTGCTTCCTCCATACCCTTCAATGGATTTGGTTGTTTTCAGTACTACACTTGCACTCCTTGGTATGACTTAGATGGTTCTTTTATAATCTGGCGCCCCTCATTTTCTCCAGCCCAATCAATTACCCCTTTCTACTCTATTCCATGTACTTCAACCATGACAAATTTCATTTTCTCTTGGTTTTGTTCCTTCATACATGCTGTTCTCTATGTATATAAATACTACTTATTTTCACAATCTACTAACCTTAATGAACATTCCTAAATATTAATTCAAATAGTAATGCTATAGATTCTATTGACTTTTATACTGGGTAATTATATCATTCTTAAGTTTTCTTATTTTCTAATCATTCTACCTTTTATTTCCTGAAGATGGTTACCAATAAAGAATGAGAATTCAGCTGACAGAAATCTTATCAACAATAACAGATATTCCAAAAGATGAAGTAATACTTTAATAGTCTTTAAAGAAAATAATTGTCAACCTAGAGTTATGTAACCAATATTAATATCATTCAAGAATGAGAGTAAAATTGGGGCGCCTGGGTGGCGCAGTCGGTTAAGCGTCCGACTTCAGCCAGGTCACGATCTCGCGGTCCGTGAGTTCGAGCCCCGCGTCGGGCTCTGGGCTGCTGGCTCGGAGCCTGGAGCCTGTTTCCGATTCTGTGTCTCCCTCTCTCTCTGCCCCTCCCCCGTTCATGCTCTGTCTCTCTCTGTCCCAAAAATAAATAAAAAACGTTGAAAAAAAAAAAAAAAAAAAAAAGAATGAGAGTAAAATAAAGACATATGTACACAAACCTATACCCACAGAAATTACTATTCACAGTCTTTCACCAGTGTATCTGCTAAAGCATGTGGTTCAAGAAGAAAGCAATTCAGACTAGAATTAGTGGAATGCGGTAGACAATAACAAGCTAAGAACATTGTAAATACATTGGGAAATATAAAGCATTGGCTATAAACTTGACAATAAAAATTAGAATATTTGATGGATTTTTAAAAAGTGAAATTAAAACAATAAGCAAAAATAGCATGGAAGATGGAAACATAAGATCACAATTAAAAAGTTCCAACATCCTGTTATTATTGGTAAGAATGATGTAAATAATTAAGGACTTTATACTTTGTCAAGTTGTATATTTTTGTTAAAGTACTAAATCTAAGCATAAGTGAGTAGAAAAAAAAGAGAATAATCAATGAATCTAATAAATAAGAAGAAGAATGGGGGAGAGCAAAGAAAAACATGACAAAACAGAAAAACATGAAGTAATGTGGCAGAAGTATGTCAGAAATATAAGAAACCATAAAATTTTAAATAAAGGTCATCAGTTTATAAGAGATTATCATATCAAATATATAATATTCATGAGATCATAATGCTGAAAAAAAGAAACCTCGCTGACCTCTCCTGGAGGATTGTAGGAAACAAAATCATTATTCTGAAAATTGGTAAGTGAAGAGGAAGAATAGAGCTTTTATCCTAGAACAAACTGGATTTCTAGAATCTAATCTAATCTTTCTCTAAATCTAATTATTATTGTAATCATGAGATTAGAAAAATAAGTCAAAAGCCACCTTGAAGAAGCATACTACCAGATTCAGAATGTAGGATATTCTACAGGAAAAATAATTTGTTTTTTCCAACAAAATGTGATGTAGAATAAAAAGAGAAGAACAGAGGAAATAGTCATTAAACAAAAAGGCAACAACAAAATGCAACAAATGAAACTTCTTTGTGGAAATTTTAATGTAGACTGGGTTATTAAATATTGTGAAGAAATTATTGGGTTTTTTTTTTTCCCAGATTTTATGACGGTTATGTTTGAGAAAAAAATCCTCATTGGTTAGCTGAGGGATTGACTTTAAAACAATTATACATAAGGAGGAGGAGCAAGAGGAAAAATGGCCAAGAAGGCCAAGAAAGAAAATAGCATGTGGAATGGATAGGTGATACAACATAGCACGTCTATTAAGTGTTGAATCTGAATCTGAGTTACAGGATTTATTATACACTGGTCCCCCTTTATCCATGGTTTGGCTTTGCTTTCTGTCATTTCAGGCACCTGCAGTCAACCTTGGTCCAGAAGCCCATGATCCTCTTTCTGATGTATCCTCAGAAGGTCATTAGTAGCCTAATGCTATGTCACAATGCATACATCATCCACCACAGTTCATCTTATCATGTAGGCGTTTGATCGTCTCACATCATGGCAGGAAGGGTGAGTGCAGTACAATAGATTATTTTGAGAGAGAGATGACGTTCATGTAACTTGTATTACACCTTGCTATTATTGCCCTATTTTATCATTAGCTCTTGTTGTTATTCTCTTGGTGTGCCTGATTTCTAAATAAAATGTTATCATAAGCACGTATGTAAAGGAAAAAACAGTACACATAGGATCCAGCAGTATCTGTGGGGGGCTTGGAATGTATCCCCTGTGGATAAGGGGTGACTTTTGTTTCATCATATCAATCCAATTGGAAAGGGAGTATTCTTATCAGATGATGTTTTTAATATCCAGCCCTGTTCTTCACTGTAAGAATCAAACTTAAGGGGGCACCTGGACGGCTTAGTCAGTTAAGTATCCACCTTTGGCTCAGGTCATGATCTCATGGTTTGTGAGGTCAAGCCCCACATCACGCTTTATACTGACAGTGCAGAGCCTGTTTTGGAATCTCTGTCTCCCTCTCTCTGCCCCTCCCCTGCTTGCATGGACTCTCTCTCTCTCTCTCTCTGTCTCTCTCTGTCTTCCTCCTGTCTCTCTCTCTCAAAAATAAATAAACATTTTTTTAATAAAAAAAAAGGAATCAAACTTATGGAAAAATAAGACATAACAGTAGATAATAAAGCTGTGTGAAAAGATAGATCAGGAAAATAGCCAAAAGAAGCTATAAATGCTAGTATTAGAAAAAGATGCATTAAAGGAAAAATTATTTCTAGAGTTAAAAACACTACCAATAATTAAAGCAACAGTTCACCAAAATATATGATTATCATGAATGTGGATGCATAAAGCAGAGTCAAACATATGGAAAACTGATAAATCTATAGTTATATGGGGAGACTTAAACATGTATCTCTTAGAAAATGTGATCAAGAAGAGAAATTTTGTAAAAACACAGGAGATATGAACAATATGAGTCCCAAACTTTACCTAATAACTGCCTGTAAGATTCTGAACTAGTATGCAGAGAACGCATATCCTTCTGAGCCATCCATGGAACAGTCAAGAAACCTGACCACTTTTTAGGCCATAAAGATCCAAAGAGGTGATAGCCTATAACCTGTGTCCTTGACTGCAATGCAAATAGATTCAATATTAGCAATAAAAGATGATAATGAGTCAGAGTGGAAATTATGAATTTCTTAAAAATAATTTTTTCTAATTTTTAAATTCTTATTTGTTTTTGAGAGACAAAGAGAGAAAGGGAGAGAGCCAGCAGGGAAAGGGCAGAGAGAGAAGGAGACACAGAATCCGAAGCAGGCTCCAGGCTCTGAGCTGTCAGCACAGGGCCCGATGAAGTACTCAAACCCACGAACCGTGAGATCATGACCTGAGCTGAAGTCAGTCACTCAATCGACTGAGACATGCAGGTGCTCCATCTTAAAAATAATTTCTAAAGAAAGTTTTAAAAACTGGTAGGATATAACTAAACAGTGCTTAGAGAAAATTTATAACTTTAAAGACATGTATTAAAAAACAAGGCAGATTAAATGTAAACAAGCTAAATATTCAACTCTAGAAGCTAGAGCAGACAACAGAGTAAATACCATGGAGAAGAAAAGAATAAATAGAAAGGGTATTTAGGCGTAACCAACCATATAAAAGCTGATTCTTTGAAAAGACTAATGAAAATGTTAATAAATCTGTAACAACATGTCAAAAAAAGAAGAAAGCACTATTATAAATACAAATACATACCATATAAAAATGTGCAATATTTTATTAGGCCAGACTAGTTTGTATTACAGTAAAAATCAATACAAAGATTTCAATGGCTTAACAAAATAGAAGCTGATTTATGCTCACAAAAGGCCCTTAGTTTATCCAGGTGATTCTCCAAGATCTTTCTGCAGGTAGCTGAGCCTTCTAGGGTGCTCTGATCTCCTACTATTTGCTTTCATGATCACCCCACACTGGCTATTAGCTATACCCTAGAGGTACCTAGAGGTGATACCCATCACTTTCTGTCATATTGCACTGGACAGACCAAGTCATATGGGCAGGCCTGACAGCCAGGGAGTGGTCTTCCCTTGAGGGTTTCCTGAGAAGAAGAAAAGAAGAAATATAGACCAGCATTCATAATATTTACCCATATAATGAATAACCTTGTCACAATAAATTTAAACATTTACATGAAATTGAAAATTTTCAAGAAAAACGGAAATTACCAAAACTGACCCAAGAAGAAATAAAAGACCCAAACATAACCAAAACTGTTAGAAACACTGAATCAGTCAAGAAACTTTTCCTCTCAACAAAGGCCAACAAAGGTTTGGTTGACAAAGGTTATACTGAAAAATGTTAATAAATCCTCAAAAACCAAAAGATGCCTCACTTCTGTAATTAAGAATATTTTTTAGGGGCGCCTGGGTGGCTTGGTCGGTTAAGCGTCCGACTTCGGCTCAGGTCATGATCTCACGGTCTGTGAGTTCGAGCCCCGCGTCGGACTCTGTGCTGACCGCTCAGAGCCTGGAGCCTGTTTCGGATTCTGTGTCTCCCTCTCTCTGCCCCTCCCCTGTTCATGCTCTGTCTGTCTCTATCTCAAAAATAAATAAAAACGTTAAAAAAAAATTTTTTTTTTAAATAAAAAAATTAAAAAAAAAAGAATATTTTTTAAAAAGGTGGGGCACCTGGTGCCTCAGTCGGTTAAGCAACCGACTCTTGATTTCAGCTCAGGTCATGATCTCACGGTTTGTGAGTTCAAACCCTGCATCAGGCTCTGCACCCCACTCCTCTTTTGAGGTTATTATAATTTTGATAAGAAACTGGATAAAGATAGTATCAGAAAGGAAAACTGAAGATCATTATCATCAATCAACAAAAACACAACAGTCCTAAATATAGTACTTGTGTAACCAGCGCAGCGAACAAGCAAGAATCATAGGACGTACTCATAAAACATCTTCATTTTGTTTCCCACTCTGCCTTTAAAATGTGTGTGAAGAAGTGGACTGCTTCCCCCCTCCCGGATGAAAACTCAGGCATACTCAGGATTTTTCTGATTATTCCTAGGCAATTAAAAAATCCCAAGTCAAACACAGTCTCAATTCAGAAATTCAAATGGTAAGTCTCATATCAAAACTTAAAACTTGATTGAAGGATAGATCTTTCTTCCCAAGCTGTAGCTGGGTTTTGTGAAAACCCAGTGGCCATGGAAGGAGGGCTGAGTTGACTGTTTTTTCTTGCTAAATTCCACCACACTTAAATGCTGCTAACAGCCTCTCTGAGGCTGAGAATGAGAAGGTACACAGAAAAGGAGAGGTAAAAAGAGCTAAATAGTTCTTTCCATGTGTATCACCGTTTAACCTGTTCTTGTGCTCCCTGGGCCTAAGGCATGTTTAAAACTAATGCCTTGTTTTGTGAGTTTTTTCATGTTGTTTCCCCTCCCCCACCCAGAGCATCTTGCTCTGACAAACGCAGGGAGGGAGATGATCCCACGTGCCTCAGCTGTCCGCAGCAAGCCAGCCCATCTTCAGCCCCTTAGAACTTTAGCTGGGAATCAGTCTACTGCAGCCTAGCTTTGGATGACACAGAGAAGGCTCTCAGAGTAATCCTGTTGAATCCCCTTCCACTGCGTTTAAGGAGGGGAGCAGACTTGCCCCAAACAGTTCCTTGGTTTGAGTTAGAAAAATGTGATCCTTTCTCCAACTGACCTTGGTGAGTAGCACACAAGGGATTTCAGGCCCTGTATGTTCCCCCTTCCTTGTGTCCTTGTGCATTAAACAGCATGCACAGATTTGTGCAGAAATCCTGACCCAGCACCAATCCTTGGGGTTACAGTGGTGGGGAGTGGGGATGGATAGTTCATACCATAATTCCTTACAAAAACAAAACAAAACAAAACAAAACAAAACAAAACCCTCTTCCTAAATCCCCTTTTGAAACTCTGGCTCCAGAATCTTTTATACCTTTGATATAGATAAAAGGCTTACCAATGATCTAAGAAGCTTTGGTCACCTCTTATCCAAATTCTACTGGGTAGTCTATTTCAAGTTGACTATTGTGTCTGATAGCTGTCATTCTAGAGTGTTGGCCAGAACTTCCAGTGTAACAGCCTATTCAGCCAGCAAAGCAATTCCTGGTGTCTACTAATCAAGCCAGCCAAATAACTAAGAGGACCATGTAGGACTTATCCCAGGATACAGGGGTTATTAAATCAGAACACTTGCTATTTCAACTCACTATAATAACAAATTAGCAGAGGGGGGAAATGTAGTCATTTTATTAGATGCAGAAAAACTCCTTCGAGTATATATATTCAAAATTCTTTTATTCTTTTAATTCTTTTATGATTTAAAACTTACAGCCACCTAGAACTGAAGGAAATTTCATTTGCTTGATAGAATGAATTTCCCCAAAGAATACAATAAACATAATTCTTAGTGATGAAACAATAGGATTCCCACTGAAATGAGGAATGGAATGAAGATGTGATCCTTGCCATTCAGTGTCATGTGGGAGGATGTTATCTACATGTCAATTAATCAGTCAATCAAAATTTTAAAAAATAACATATAAAAAGTAAGAATGAAAAAAAATCATGATATAGGAGAGTCTAGCCAGTAAATTAATACCAGGAAAATGCCTGAAAAAATACAGAAACTGTGTAATATTTGAAAGGGGAAAAGAAAATTGACATTTTTTTCTGACAATATGATTGTGTACATGGAAAACTCAAGGGAATTCACAAGCTTTTAAAACTAATGAAAGATTTCATTAAAGTCAGTTGATAGATGGACAACATGAAATTTAACAGCTAACAATGAACAAGAAAATGTAATAAGGAATAGCTACAAAACATATCTAAGAATAAATCTAACAGTAGATGTGCAAACTATTTATGGAGAAAATTAAGGATATTACTGAAAGACACAAAAGCAGGGCTAAGGAGGGGCACCTGGCTGGTTCAGCTGGTGGAGCATGTGACTCTTGATCTTGGGGTCATGTGTTCAAGCTCCAGGTCAGGTGTGGAGATTACTTAAAAATAAACTCTAAAAGAAAAAAAAAAAAAAGTAGGCCTAAGCAAGGAGAAAAATTCACTGATTTCATGAGAAAGATTAAATATATACAGATAATGCAACTTTTTCAGCAAAATAAATGTCATTCCAGTAAAATCTCCAAATAGGTTTTCCATGGACTTGAGCAAATATTCTAAGAGTCATATAGAATAAAAGTCCAGTGATAGCCAAGACAGTTCTTTAAAAGAAACTGAGACTCCTCTTACCAGATATCAAAGATTTATTAACATCTATAATTCTACATTATATGATATATATTAATCTATATAAACATGTGTGTAATAATTAAGACAATGTATCATTATAGAATAATAGATAAACAAATTATCAGAACAGAATAGTGTTCTAATAATTTGTCTAGAATTATTAGACAAATAACCAGAAACACACCCAAGTTTATCTAGGTCCTTGGTATCTAAGAGAGGAGGTAATGCACATAAAAGGGGAAATAATGGCCTGTCCAGTAAATAGTACTGATATGATTCTATTTCTGTGTGGGGAAATAAAATACAATTAAGACATACCTTATATTCCACAGAAAAATGTTTTAGACTTATTGAAGATTAAAATCTCACATAAATCAGGTTAGAATCTGTCCTTGGAGAATAAGCTCCTGGGGTAGGGAAGGATTCCTTAAACAATTCAGACTACAAAACAAAACAAAATAATAAAAAAAGGAAAATATGATAAAGAATTTAATAATAATTCATAAGAGAAATAACTGAAAAATTTGTCTAAACCAAAAATTTTAAAGTTTCTAAATGACAATAGGTACAGTGAGCAAAATGAAGAGAAACAGAGTACTGAAATGAACACATTTGCCAGATATACAAGGATAAGTATGGAGGGTATATAAAGAACGCCCACAACTCCATAAGAAAAATAGGCAAACATTATTAACTGACAATTTTCAGAAAAGGAAAGCTTCTAACCACCAAAGATATGAAAATGCTCACTTTTATTAGCTATTAGCAAAATAAAGCGGCAATGACAATTTTTAAAATCTAATTATTCCAAGTGTAGGTGAGAATGTAGAAAAAGGGTCATTACAACTGCTTTGAGAATTAAGTTGGCATTCTCTAGAAAATTTGAAAGTATGTAGACCTCTGTTTTAGCAATTTTCATTTCTGAGTATAGCCAAAGGAAAGTTCTTACCCTCAAGGAGATAGACAAGGATACTCACTATGATATCACTTGCAATAATAAAAGAGTTGACATCAACTAGAAATTCATCAATATGGAAATGAATAATAAATTGTGATGCATGCATATGGTGGACATAATATGACTTTTGATATAGACATGTTATACATATGTTTATATTAGAATTATGATATTTCTGTATGGCACTTCAAATAAACAAATTGATTTGTCTCAAAACAATGAGATCTTGAGAGGAACAAAACAAGTTTTAGAGTTATGAACTGTATTTTTTACCAGATGTTAAATTAAAAGCAAGAAATGATACTTTTTTTTTTTTTTTGATATATAAATGTGCATCAGAGATTTAAATGCATGGACCAGGAAAACATTTACCAAATTTGTGATCTGGCTTCTGGAGGGGCAGAGCTGGGTAAGAGAACAAACTTTAACCCTATCGTAATGTTTCAATCCTTTTCACTTAAAATTTGAATTAAAAATGAAAACAAATAAGTAGGTTAATTCTCAGTGGTGGGTACTTGGAATTGTTCTCCTTAACTGAGTATTTTCCTGTAGTTTTAAAACTCCTCAAAAAAATTAATTACATTCAAGTGACATTCTGTTGAGATTATAGAAGGCTTTATGATTGGTGGGTATGGTCCTTCTCAATAGAACCATCAGCCAGATGCTTAAGAGATGCTAAGCTAGAAGACATTGGATGTGCTCAAGGAACAATAGTTGGACAGACCAAATTGTTTAGAAGATAAAGTGCATGCAAAGTTAGAGAAAACTATTTGTAATTAGATGGAAGTCCTTAAGTACTAACCATCTGGGGTTGGGCTAAATTCAATAGTCAGTAGAGACTCCTTCAAAATGTTTAGTTTATTTTTTTAAAGTTTATTTATTTTGAAAGAGAGAAAGTGTGTGTGTGAGAGAGAGCAGGTAAGGGGCAGAGAGAGAGGAAGAGAGAGAATCTCAAGCAGGCTCTGTGCTGTCAACCCAGAGCCCAACTCAGGGGTTGATTTCAGGAACATAGAGCTCATGATCTGGGCCTAAAGCAAAAGTCCTGATGCTTAACCTACTGAGCCACCCAGGCGCTCCCAAACATCTTGTTTAAAATAGATTTTAGGGACACCTGGCTGGCTCAGTCGGTTAAACGTCTGACTCTTGGTTTTGCCTCAGGTCATGATCTCATGGTTCTTGAGCGGTTCTTGAGACCGAGCTCTGCACTGGGCCCTGTACTGTCAGTGCGGAGCCTGCTTAGGATTCTCTCTCTCTCCCTCTCTCTCTCTCTGTCCCTCTCCTGTTCTCACTCTCTCTCTCTCTCTCTCTCTCAAAATAAATAAACATTAAAAATTTTTAAATAGATTTTAGGAAGATGTCTTTAGTTTGCAGAAATTGAAAAGTAAGTATGAGTATGTGTGTCAGGGGTGGGGGGAAGCCACTGGAATTTTTAAGTTGGTAAATTACATGTGGTCTTTAAGAGAGTAGTTTCATCAGGATAGGAAGATGATAAGTTTCAAGGAGTGAGTGGATAATGAGGAAGTGGAGGGAGTGAGAACTGCTTGCTTGGTTTAAAATAGAAGCTTGGTAGTAAAAAGAAGGCAAGGAAGTCTGGTGGCTTGAGGCAGCATTTGGACTGGAAGAGTTATTATTTTTAATGATAGGAGACAGATGTGTATACTTTTTTTAACGTTTACTTGTTTTATTTTTGAGAGAGAGAGAGTACACAAACAGAGGAGGGGCCTACACTCTCAGCAGGTTCCACACTCTCAGCAGGGAGCTTGGTGCCAGGCTGGATCCCACGAACCGTGAGATCATGACCTGAGCCATAATTAAGAGTCACAAGCTTAACTGACTGAGCGACCCAGGGGCCCCGACATATACTTAAGGCCAAGGAGGAGTGGTGGGAAGGAAGAAAAGGAAAATGCAGTGAGTAGATCAGGAACAGCATGATATTGTGAAGTGAGGGGCAGTGTAGGATAGCAAAGAGCAGCTGAGAAGGTAGGTGTGTAAAGGAAAAGAACATGTTTTCTTCCAAAGGAAGGACAAAGCAAGAAAAGACAAGTGAAGGTGCCAATACGTTTTGAGTTGGCGATGTGGCAATGCTCAGCGGATGCTGTTTGTTCTCAATTCTTCAGGATGAGGGGAGGTCACCTACTGACCATGAGGAATGGGAGCTGAGGCCACACATTCAAAGGATGGAAACAATGTGACATATCTGTCGGAGCATGTCCTATCCCTACCTAGACTTCTGCAGGCTATTGCCATTTCTGCTGGAGCTGAGATCCAGATGTGGAAAAAGAGTGGACATGAAATTATCTCGAGTGAAATCTCGCTCACTTTAAATACTGGGGGACAAAAGGTCTATGGTGCCTTGTGAAAGTTTATCTCCCCAGAAAAGTTTGGCATTTCTCAAAGGAAGTATTTGCTCCCATAAAAATACTATGTTAAGAGAATTCTAATCATCTCGGCCAGCATCCACCAATAGTGATGGCAAACAAGCCATGCTGATTTCTGACGGCTTGCAAAGCCATTAATTAGTCCAACAGAGTTCTTTTTAAGATCCAAAGCATGCCAGTATGGAAAAGACTAAAAGCACTGATGAAAATGTGTTTTCTGTTAAATAGGTTATGGAAGAAGCCCAAAAATATTGAAGTAGTAAACGTTTCAAAGAGAAACAGTGGAGGGAGTCCAAATTCCCAATAATCCCACTGGAATAAGTTCAGTGAGATCTGTGTGAGGCATAACCCCTTCATGTCCTAAAATAATTTACCAGAATATAACAAAGGTCATCATGTTCTAATTAATTTGGAAAAAGCTCTGAAGTTGGATTCCATGAGTGTTAAATTACTGAAGCTAAATCACATGCAACTAAAACAAATTGGCCAACTATTGCTCCTGGGTCAATTTCAGCCCACTGCCTATCCTTTCTTCCTGTTTTCCTTCTTTCTTGTTTTCTCTTTCTTTATCCCTCCATCCCACTCTTTCTTTCTTACTTTTTTTAAGTTTATTTTTGTTTTGAGAGGGAGAGAGCTAGAAGGGAACGGGCAGAGACACAGAGAGAGAGAGAATCCCAAGCAGGCTATGTGCTGTCAGAGTAGAGCCTGATGTAGGGCTCGAACCCATGAACCATAAGATCATGACCTGAGCCAAAATCAAGAGTAAAATGCTTAACTGACTGAGCCACCCAGGCACCCTTCCTTCCTTCCTTCTTTTCTTTTTTCTTTCTTTCTTTCTTTCTTTCTTTCTTTCTTTCTTTCTTTCTTTCTTTCTTTCTTTCTTTCTTTCTTTCTTTTTCTTTCTTTCTTTCTTTCTTTCTTTCTTTCTTTCTTTCTTTCTTTCTTTCTCTCTCTCTCTCTCTCTCTCTCTCTCTCTCTCTTTCTTTCTTTCTTTCTTTCTTTCTTTCTTTCTTTCTTTCTTTCTTTCTTTTTCTTTCCCACAGTCTAAAAATGGCTTTTACATTTTTAAATGGTTTTATTTAAAATGGTTACATAAGTATCTTTACAATGCCTTTCATTTTGTCTCTTGGCTGGCAAAGCTAAAAATTTACTACTTGGCCCTTTGCCAAAAAAGTTTGCCAACCCCTGTACTAAATGATCCAAAATTGGGAAAATAAGAAAAGGAGGCAAGCCTCAAGAGGAGAGTATATATTCCTGGATATAATGGAAATACGATTATGATGCTGTTTATCCACTACTATTAGTCCATTGACACTAGTTTTCCTTTATTACTGAGAGGTTTGCCTCATATTTTATCATTTATCTCCACAGTAGCTTTAAAGATAAACCAGTCTTATGTGCTGCAGTGGTTGTCAGGTGGAAACTTGTGTTTGTGAATGACTGTGAATTACTGAGATGGTAGGTTCTGGAGCCAAATTAACCATCTGTTGGAGGGACTAAAAGCGAGTATGACAAATAACCCAAGTGGAGAGCAAAAATGGTGGATCCCCTTGAGATCACAAAGCATTTTTGTACAGCTGTCCAAAGACAGGTGGTAAGCCAGTCCAACGTCTGAAAGCTGAGATGCATGGTGCCATCTTGAAAGAAGCCCAGAAGTTAAAAAAAAAAAAGGGGAGTGGGCAGGGAACAGAACTTAACATCAAGGAAGACTTCGTGAACAAATGGAATGTGAAGATGCTAGGATCTCTCTCATGTCTTCAGAGGGGACTGGTCACATGTGCATTTCTGGAAGCAGTGGTTGCTGCTGAACAAATGAATCAGCATCGGAGTGAGTGGGTGTGGATGGTTAATTTGACCAGGAGAGTTGTGGTTCCTCTTGACTACCCTTGGGGTGATTCACTTCTGTGTAACAACAGAATTTTGACAGCAAAAGCCTTTTTGTTGTCAGGTGATTTTTCTCTCACTTTCTCTCAGTTATTCTCTTAATAATCTCACGAGTTATTATTTTTTTCCATGACAGATAGGCAAGCTGACACTCAGAGCAGTTGAGCAACTTGACCAAGGCCATCCACTTTGTAAATGAAAGTCATGATTTACTTACTCTCAGACCTTCTTTCCTCCAGCCCCAGAGCACTTTACCATTAATCTTTTATCAAAGCTTACCCTCTTTTACAGTGAGCTGTTGAGAACTAGGCTTAACCAATGGGTTACCCAGTTAATACATAATTTGAAATGTCCAGAGGCCTTCTTTTTTTTTAAAGTTTATTTATTTATTTTGAGAGAGGCAGAGAGCAAGCGGGAGAGGGGCAGACAGAGAGGGGGACAGACCCCAAAGTGGGCTCTGTGATGACAGCTGAGAATCTGATGTAGGGCCCAAACACACAAACTGTGAGATCATGACCTGAGCCAAAGTCAGATGCTTAACTGACTGAGCCACCCAGGTGCCCCAGTGAAATGCCCGGAGGCCTTCCCCATGGACCTCATACAAACTAAATAAATTTAAGCATTTTAAAAATCCTTATTGGGGCGCCTGGGTGGCGCAGTCGGTTAAGCGTCCGACTTCAGCCAGGTCACGATCTCGCGGTCTGTGAGTTCGAGCCCCGCGTCAGGCTCTGAGCTGATGGCTCGGAGCCTGGAGCCTGTTTCCAATTCTGTGTGTCTCCCTCTCTCTCTGCCCCTTCCCCGTTCATGCTCTGTCTCTCTCTGTCCCAAAAATAAATAAAAAACGTTGGGAAAAAAAAAAAAATCCTTATTGACTCCAAATTTTGGACGGTGGAATTTCTTGTTAGTTTGTTCAGGAATTTTTAACATTTTATTTTATTTTTAATAGCTTTATTGAAGTACTATTGATAGAAAATAAACTGAATATATTATAGTATAAAATCTGATGAATTTTGACATGTGTATACCCCTGTGAAATCACCCCCAAAGTAATGAACACCCCATACCCATCAACCCCCAACGTTTCCTCATGCCCCTTGTGATCTTTTCCTCCTGCCCCTCCTCCCATCCCCAACCCTTCCAGCCCTTACCCTATCTCCAAGCCTGTGTTCTGTTGCAACAGATTAGTTTTCATTTACTAGAATGTCAAAATAAATAGGATCATACTATATGTATTCTTTTTGTCTGGCTTCTTCCACTAAGCATGATGATTTTGAGGTCCATCCCTGTTCTAACATGTATGAATAGTTTATTCCTCTTTGTTGCTAATAGTCCATTGTATGGAGATGCCATAGGTTTTTTCATTTATTCACCTATTGATTGATACACATTTGAGTTGGGTTTTGTTCTCTTGGGTAAATACCTAAATATGGAAAGGCTGGATCATATGATCAGAATGTGTTTAGCCTTTTATGAAACTGTCAAACACTTTTTAAAAGTGGTTGCAGCGTTTTGCATTCTTGCCAACCGAGTATGAGAATTCCAGTTCCTTCGCAGTCTTGTCCACACTTGACATGGTTAGCCGTTCCAATTTTAGCCGTTCTAATCTGTTTGTAGTGGTATTTCATTGTGGCTTTGATTTGCATTCCCCTATTGACTAACAGCAGTGAGTTTTTCTACCTGTGCTTATCTGCCATCAGTATACTTTCTTGGTGAAGTGTTTGTTCAAATCTTTGACCCATTTTTTTACTGGGTTGTTTGTTTTCTCGTTACTGAGTTTTGAGGTTTCTTAATGTATTGTGGATTAAGTCCTTTATCAGATGTATGATGTGGAAAGAGTGTCTCCCAGCCTGTGGCTTGTCTTTTCATTCTCTTAATGTAGCCTTAGAAGAGCAGCTTTTACTTTTGATGACATCCAATTTATAATTTGTTCTTCTTGGATCATGTGTTTGTGTATGGTCCAATTGTCAAGCTTACAGAGAACACCACACAGAATATTTATGGTTCCCATAGAGGATTTTCTGCTTTGCTTACTTACTTTAGACTGGAGTCACTTTCAATGCCTTAGAGATGACAAGAAGTCCTCTGAAAGTTCTTTCAGTTGTGTATTCCATTCTCAGATAATGTCCCTCATATTCAGAGATGAATGGGTTCCCAGGGTTTTATTCATTTTAGAGAAGAGATGGGACCGAGTTACGACCATAATTGAAAGATTGCACAGTTTACTGAATGTTGGTATTGCTGAGAAGTAGATCATGCTGTCAGGGTTTTATAAGGCCCTGTATCCTAAGGAGCTCACATAATTTGGTATCAAAAGGGAAGTTAGTAATCATCTTGCCCACTTGCCTATGTAGCCCAGGCTTCCTTCCCATTGAATCTTCCCTCTTTCATTCAGATTTTTGCTTAAAAGTCACCTTTTCAAAGAGGCGTTCATCTTACCTAAAATAACAAAACCCTCCTGGCCCCGTTACCTTCGATTTCCCTCCTCAGCTTTGCTTTCCTCTATAACACCACTACCTGAAATTTTATTGTGTATTTAAATTTTATGTACATCTTTATTTTTTTTCTCTGCCCCTCCTACATGGGTAGACTTCTCTGTTCATTACTGTATCCAAGCACCCCCCGCCCCATGTAACCATTCAAAAAATATTTATTGACTGAATGAATTTCTTCTCAGCCTGAGTGTCAGCTCTGACAAATAACACATTGTACTGGAAAGAGAGCCACGTGTCCTGCATTCTTGGCCTTTCTCTGCCACCAGCTATGGAATTTTGTTAAACGACTGGGTTGACTTTGTGCTATTTAAAGACTGACCGGTCCAGCTCCATCACACCGTGATCATAGGAAATTCATACCATGAGGCAGCCCCTGCCGGTGTGGGGCTCTGAAGACATTAGATTTTTTTCTTCTGGGGAAACAAATTTAGCTTTTCTAAAAAAGAAAAATTGGAACCAAAAGTTGAAACCAGACAGTTTCTATTCTTTCTACTGGTTTGAAGATCTGCTTCCTTTGGAAACTTACTCTGAAGAGTGCCAGGTGTGGTCTGAGTACTTTGATCCTCCAGTGGGCAGGTATCATTATTGTCTTCACTCTGCAGAGAAGAAAACAGGCGTTGGGAGTTCCACAATTTGCCTAAAGCAATGGTAAGCTGGGAAGTCATAGAACAGGATTGACTCCAAGAAGTCCGACTCAGGAGCCCATGTCATTTCTTCTATGTTCTGTTGCATTTTATTTAATGCTGTGTTTTAAAATAGATATTATATTTACATGAAGAAGCAACACAATATAAAAACTTATACACTGAGAATCTTGTTTCCACCTTCTTCTCTCCTTCCTATTGAAAACACTTTATTAGATTTTAAAATTTATCTTTTTAAGGTTTGCTTATACAAATGAGTATTTTTGTTTCTCTTCATTTTTGCAACAAAGGTAACATTTCAGATCCACTGTTCTATCTACTTTGAAAAAAAGTCATGGTTTGGGGCACCTGCGTGGCTCAGTCGGTTGAGCACCCAGCTTTGGCTCAGGTCATGATCCTATGGTTTGTGGGTTCGAGCCCCACGTCGGGCTTTGTGCTGATAGTGCAGACCTTGCTTGGGACTCTCTCTCACTCCCTCTTTCTCTGCCCCTCCCCTGCGCATGCTCTCTCTCTCTTCCTCAAAATAAATAAATAAACTTTAAAACAAGTTGTGATTTTAAATATACATTGTTCAGCTGTTATTTTGCAGAATTTCAAAACAATGGAGAAAATCAAAAGGAATATCACAATGAACACTAATATATGCTTCACCTAGATTTTCCAATTTTTAACATTTGCCACTTTATGTTTTCTTCTCTATTCACCTATTTGCTGTTGTTTTGCTGAACCATTTGAAAGTAAGTGGATCTATCATGATACATCGTCCCTATATACTTCAGTGTGTAACTTCTAAGTAACCAAAATACCATATTTACAAAAGTAAATATTGCAAAAGTAATATTGAGTCAATAACATCTAATATACAATCCATACTCAGGCTTCCCTTGTTGTGCCAATCGTGTCAACTGTTTACTTTTACAACTGTTTACTTTTTTCTGGTTTGGGAAATTAAAAGTTGCATTTAATTTTCATGCCTCTTTAATGTCCCTTTATCTGGAAAAATTTCTCATGACTTGTTTTTTTTAATCTTTCGTGATATTAACATTTTTGAAGACACGCCATTTCTTTTATAGACCATCTCACACTCTGGATTTTTCTGCATGTGTTCTTGTATATTTGGACAAACTCTCCTCATACGGCCACCACATAGGTGATATTATGTTCCTGCCACTGCATTGCACCAGGAGGCACTGAATTTCAGCATGTTCCTTTATTGACAATATTCCCTTTTATTACTTTGTTGAGATTTGTTCACCAAAGGTCTCCATTATGAAAAAAACTTTTCTCTCCAGGCTGTGCGAATACCCTATTTCCCACAACCTTTCACCCAATACTTCTTACTATCCATTGATAATCCTTGTCTGAATCAATTGTCGCATTGGGATTGCAAAATGGTAGAGTTCTAATTCTGAACTTCTGAACTGAACTTCTTAGTAAGGGCTTCTTCCGCTTATATACATACTTGTTAATTTAGTATCATTTTAATCTCAATGGTCTTTTTTATCCTTACCATTACTATCATTATCCTTTTTGATGCTCAAAACTTTGACGTTTTACTGTTGGCCTGATCCTATATTCATTTCACCTGTTTCCATTAGTCTTTGGACTAATTAGTCTTTCCATGTGTCTTGCTTTCAGGCACAACTAAATACACACATCTTGTACTTTGCTTAAATGCCATACTTTTTTTTTTCTTTTAAAATATATCCTGGAGATTTCCAAAATCACTGTGTTGAGAATGCTCTCATTTTTTTTTTTTTTTTAACTGGTGCACTGTGTCTTATTCTGTGGATTGTTTACTAAACCAGTCCTCTTGCTGGAGATGCAGTTATTTTCAGATAATGCCATGGTGCAAAACCTGGTGTATACATATTTTCATTCCTGTGCATTTGTAGAATAAATTCTTGGAAGCAGAATTGCTGAGCAGATGAAATGCATACTTAGTTGTTGTTAAATATGCCAGATTCCCCTATGTGGACTGTACCATGATGCACTTCTACTGACAGAGGCCCCTGGATTGCTGCTAGGAAGGTCTGTTTCTGAGGTTCTAGTGGTACCTTCCAAATTTCCCATCTTTTTGACTGGGGTAGAAGTCGCAGCTCTACCTGTGGACTAGTTCAGTGATGATTTTCAGGGAATTGTTCCTGGAGTCCCAGCCCAGCTCTTTGCATGCTTCCAATAATTTGTAAGCACCCATTTTCCACGTTTAAATCTCTCTCTGTACAAAATGCCTAGAAAGGTTTCAGCTTGATTAGCACACTTTTTTTTTTTTTTTTTTGCTCGCCATGAATTTTTTTTTAATATAATTTATTGTCAAGTTGGCTAACAGTGTATATAGTGTGTTCTTGGTTTTGGAGGTAGATTCCCATGATTCATCGCTTACATACAACACCCAGTGCTCATCCCAACAAGCGCCCTCCTCAATGCCCATCACCCATTTCCCCTCATTCCTGCCCCCCAACCCTCAGTTTGTTCTCTGTATTTAAGAATTTCTTATAGTTTGCCTCCCTCTCTGTTTGAAACTATTTTTCCCCTTCCCTTCCCCCACAGTCTTAAGTTTCTCAAGTTCCACATATCAGTGGAAACATATGATATCTGTCTTTCTCTGACTGACTTACTTCACTTAGTGTAATACCCTCCAGTTTTATCCACATTGTTACAAATGGCAGGATTTCATTTTTTCTCATTGCCAAGTAGTATTCCATTGTATATATAAACAACATCTTTTTTTTTGTATTCCTCACCATTTATACTATTTTATTTCTTTTTTATTTTTAATATATGAAACTTATTGTCAAATTGGTTTTCATACAACACCCAGTGCTCATCCCAAAAGATGCCCTCTTCAATGCCCGTAACCTACCCTCCCCTCCCTCCCACCCCTCATCAACCCTCAGTTTGTTCTCAGTTTTTAAGAGTCTCTTATGCTTTGGCTCTCTCCCACTCTAACCTCTTTTTTTTTTCCCCTTCCCCTCTCCCATGGGTTTCTGTTAAGTTTCTCAGGATCCACCTAAGAGTGAAAACATATGGTATCTGTCTTTCTCTGTATGGCTTATTTCACTTAGCATCACACTCTCCAGTTCCATCCACGTTGCTACAAAGGGCCATATTTCATTCTTTCTCATTGCCAAGTAGTACTCCATTGTGTATATAAACCACAATTTCTTTATCCATTCATCATAAACAACATCTTCTTTATCCATTCATCAGTTGATGGACTTTTGGGCTCTTTACATAATTTGGCTATTGTTGAAAGTGTTGCTATAAACATTGGGATACGTGTTCCCCTATGTATCAGCACTCCTGTATCCCTTGGGTAAATTCCTAGTAGTGTTATTGCTGGCTCATAAGGTAGTTCTATTTTTAGTTCTTTGAGGAACCTCCACACTGTTTTCCAGAGTGGCTGCACCAATTTACATTCCCACCAACATGACAAGAGGGTCCCTGTTTCTCCACATCCTCGCCAGCATCTGTTGTTTCCTGAGTTAATTTTAGCCACTTTGACTGATGTGAGGTGGTATCTCAATGTGATTTGTATTTCCCTGATGATGAGTGGTGTTAAACATCTTTTCATGTGTCTGTTAGCCAACTGGATGTCTTCTTTGGAGAAGTGTCTATTCAGGTCTTCTGCCCATTTCTTCACTGGATTATTTGTTTTTTGGGTGTTGAGTCTGGTAAGTTCTTTACTGATTTTGGATACTAACCCTTTATCTGATATGTCATTTGCAAATATCTTTTCCCATTCCATCCGTTGCCTTTTAGTTTTGTTGGTTGTTTCCTTTGTAGTGCAGAAGCTTTTTATCTTGATGAGATCCCAATAGTTAAGTTTTGCTTTTATTTCCCTTCCCTTCAGAGATGTGTCAAGCAAGAAATTTCTGCTGCTGAGGTCAAAGAGGTTGTTGCCTGTTTTCCCTTCAAAGGTTTTGATGGTTTCCTGTCTCACATTTAGGTCTTTCATACATTTTGAGTTTATTTTTGAGTATGGTGTAAGAAAGCGGTCTAGTTTCATTCTTCTGCGTGTTGCTGTCCTGTTCTCCCAGCACCATTTGCTAAAGAGACTGTCTTATTCCATTGGATGCTCTTTCCTGCTTTGTCAAATATTAGTTGGCCATACACTTGTGGGTTCAATTCTGGGTTCTCTATTCTATTCCATTGATCTATGTAGCACACTCATTTTTGGTTTCCCTCCCTTCTTTGACTTACTTCCCCTACTCCCACAGGATCATTTCCACTTCCCATATTAATAACTGCATCCCAATTTGCATCAAGGTCAGCTTTTGGGGGTATTCAAACTGAGAAAACAATGGACATATATTACTCTCATGATTAGGGTGAAAAGTTCTTTTAAAATCCTATTATAAGGAGTTATTAATTTTTGAAATACCAAATATCTGCTAAAGAAGATGATGCTATTTGTTTTGTGACTTGAATTGAAGGTATAAATCTTTATCCCCTTGTAAAGTGGGATCATATTTGAAGTATTAATACAAATATTATTTCCACATCTCTGAGACCACTAAAAATTTTCCATTCCTCCTAATCTGTTCAAGTCAGTAGAAGAGAACTAAAAACATAAGGTACAAACAGAAGAAAAAATAGGGGAAAAATCAAGCAAATAACTGAACAACTTTGTGACCTAAAGGAAAGAAGTATAATGTTGTTTACTTGAATAGTGATCTTTTGTCATACCAAGAAGCTAAATGACTTCCACAGTGACTTGAAGAAAGAAGTGTAAAGGAAAGAGATGCCATGCATTCAGGAGGGCAAGCTGGGACTGGAAGCCCCCTCACCAGCAACATTACAGGAGCAAGTGCAAGCTGGGGCAATATGGTGGTCTTGTTGCCCACTTAAGACTGCCAAGCTCCAAGGATTAGCATGCTGATTCTCCATCGCCTTTTTTGGAATTATCCTTAACTGAGGCCGGAAAACTTGCCCAGTAGCCCATGTGATCCATCTCATGTGGACAACCCATGACAGATGTGCCAGATGCTTATAAACTCCATCTTCTCAGATGAGGCTAGGAGAACAGGACACCTCATTGGATTATGTCGGTGTGAAGGGTAAATCTTGCCTTTGAGTGAGGTGTAACTATACAAAACTATCTAGAAATTGCCTGCTGAGCAGGGCAGGTGGTAAAAACATCTCTCTTATCACACTGTGACTGCTATTACTGATGGTAACCGCTGATTTTTTGAGTGCTATGTTTCATGCTCTATATTTAATCTCACAGCCACCCTTTGACATAGGTATGTTCTTTCTCTGGTTTTACGTATCAGGAAACTGAAATGCAGAAAAGATAAGGAATACAAAGCTTTCACCACTAATGAATGCAGAATTGGGCTTGTGACTTAACAGCTAACATATAAACATCATAGTTCTTACTACTGGTGGTCACGAAGACAAGCACTGGAAGAGGCATATGTAAAACTGAGCAAAACCAGGTAGGTATGGTTACCATGTTGTAGGGTTGGGAATGATTAATCACCCCCTCCCCCAAGGTGTCCACTATAATATGACATTGTTACTCCTCCAGATGTTACTTTTACTCATTTTGTTATATAGCTTCCATCTTGGGTTTGGGAGCAGAGGCACCAGATTCTCATTTTAATGTTATAATAGGAATGGGCTTTGTTTGTGCCTTTTTCTTGCTCGTGTTATCACCAGTGCTATTAGAACAGATTCATGTGGTGTCGTTCCTCGTTCCCATTACAACCTTTATCACAATAATATGGTGCAGTATTGGAATTTTAATGGCTCATATATTCTGTGAAACATGATGGTAATAAACTGTAATGCTTTGACCTCAGCTTTTTAATATTTGATGCATCGCCCCTTCCCTACCCACCTAGCCTCCTCCTTTCCTCATGCTATTTGAATGAGGATGAGTTAGAATGGGCAGTCACTCAAAGAAGGAAACATTTACCAAGTGGAATACACCTGTTTATAAGCCTATTAAAAGTGTATAGACATTCATGTTCTATTTTGAAAAGAACAAATCAACCTTTCTCCTCATGGCAGACAACACAAGGAGAATGTAAACTAGAAAACATGAATCAGCTCTTATTACGGGAATCACAACAGGAACAGAAAATGACACATTGATCATCTATTCTTGAGACAGTGGCTAAACTGAGAGCCGAAGCACCACAAAAGCAACTTCCTTCTTCCTGCAGTTGGCTGCATGTATCTATAAGAATAAAAAAAGTGAAGAATATGAGAAGGCAACCCAGAAATGAATTCAACATCAAAGACCAGCCTCGCTGTTTATTTAGAACCCACGTCATGCATGACTCAGGTAAGACCCAGCAATAAGAACCTTCATGGAGCCAGCCAAGAAATACCATGACTGAAATGAATTGTTGACTCCTCTATCTCATCATTTGATTCCTCTGTCACTGGGCCCTTTGTCACGTGTTTTGAAAAGCAAAACTGTAACTATTCTTGTTACGACTTTCCGTGAAAAATGAAGTGCTATGTTCTTCTGGCACCAGTTATGTGTCTGTCCCTTTTCTATAAAGTGGTGGCATCATAGTGAAAAAGCCCGACCCCAAAAAGTGTTGAAGTTTAAAGAAAGTCTGTGGGGAACTAGAGGCTGCTGGCATGGGAAAATGAGCTGAACTCCCTTGGAGTATTGACCATGCTTCCTGGTTTGACCCTCAGTTTCATAAATCCGGAAACTCAATTTGTAATCCCCCAGAGTTCATCAGGCTCATGTTGACTTAACCATGTAGGCTACTTCATGCTGCAATATAAGCAGAATGCTAGTTTATTAATTTATAAAGAGAAATACTGCTACAGGCTGATTCCAGAGTCTAATTAATGGGATAGCTTAGTGATGTATCCCCTCCCACAACAGGGAAATTTCCTTCTAGAGATAGGATAGGGCAAGTCCATGGAGGAGAGCACTCTGTTCTTTTTTCCTAGTAGAATTATTAATCACTCTTCTTTCATCCAAGTTTGAATGCCTTATTGCTGGTCACTTTGCTTTTCTTGAAACCATGATGCTATTCCATAATGAGAACATGTTTTTTTTTTTTTTTTAATTTTTTTTTTTCAACGTTTTTTATTTATTTTTGGGACAGAGAGAGACAGAGCATGAACGGGGGAGGGGCAGAGAGAGAGAGGGAGACACAGAATCGGAAACAGGCTCCAGGCTCCGAGCCATCAGCCCAGAGCCTGACGCGGGGCTCGAACTCACAGACCGCGAGATCGTGACCTGGCTGAAGTCGGACGCTTAACCGACTGCGCCACCCAGGCGCCCCGAGAACATGTTTTTAAAGAGGTAGAAAAACCAAAAACTCCCCTCCCCCCAAAATGGACAACATGTCCCTATGGTTAGAGGCTCTAAAAGAATTCACTGGAGGTAAGAATAAAAGAAGGAAAGACGTCCTGAGTGATCCCACCAAGTTTCTTTCTTATCCTCTTAAATAATCACATGTAGCCTTTCAAGAAAGCAGTTTGCTATTAACATCAAAGGAAATTTCTCCTTGAAGCAAGATGAGATGAGTCAAGCAAGATTGGAAACTGGTCCAAGATAAATATTTTAAGGCAATATGAAAATATTTGGGACATTGTGGTAGGATAAAAGGGAATTAATGGACTGTTGCTGAACTAAAGGAAAATCAGTAATGGTATTAAAGGAAATATCCTCATGGAGTTGATTCTAACGGTGGTGTGGTAGACGACCGAGCATGCTCAGAGAGCAACTGTGTGTTACCAGGCTATGAGACTGAATAATTTAAAGCAGTGATCCCACCTAGATGTGTGTGAGCGTTCACTGGCTGGCAGAAAATAAAGCGCATTTGTCTGATCTCTGTTTGACTTACTCCATGAGTTTCCACGATCTGCGATGACCTGATCATAGAAAGAATGCAAGACCTCACTGCCTCCTATCACCCCATCCTGAAAATTCCCTAGCTTCCCATTGTCATGATGTCAGCCCCCATTGTCTTCTTCAGCACAGAGCAATCCAGACTTTGTTATAGAAATTGTAGTGCATCACACAGATTCTCCCTGTTCCTATAGGAGTATAGTCATTCTGGGATTCGTTCCCCCCAGCTTGCAAGAGTGTTGGCCTCTGAGTTCCTCTCTGGGGATTTCTCCCTGGGAGATGTTTCACCCTAAGTTATGCCTGCTGCTTGTGTTGATGCAGGAGTCAAAGGCCTACCTCCCCACCCTGAATTCAGGACAGTTAAACATCTCAGCTGCAGAGCGCCCCACGTTCATTGCCCAGGTCTAATTTGACTCTGTATTACAATTCAGCTTCTACCTCCACCAGACTGTGATTCCATCATTTTTTAAAAGTTATTTGTTTATTCTGAGAGACAGAGAGAGTGTGTGCATGCAAGCAGAGGAGGGACAGAGAGAGAGAACGAGGGAGAGAGAGAGAGAGAGACAGAGAATCCCAAGCAGGCTCCATGCTGTCAGCACAGAGCCCAACGTGGGACTCAATCTGACAAATCATGAGATCATGACATGAGCTGAAATCAAGCGTCAGACGCTTAACTGACCGAGCCACCCAGGCATCCCAATTCCATCAATTTCTATATGTGTTATTTCTGACTGCAATCCCCAGTGAGCTTCCTGTACACAAATTTTCTTCTCAGACAGAACTCACTCCCAGGAACTTATGACAAAAGGTGGTGAAGTGGAAGAGGCAGAATTTAAAGTGAGGTTTTAGAGCTGCCTCACCCCCTGGCCAGATGACAGTAAGGACCCCTCAGCAAGTGACATGTTATAGCTGTGCAACTTGTTAAGGCTTTTACCAATGGAGAAGCAAAAAGAAATACCAGCAGAAGAGAATATGCCAGCTGGTATAATATCTCAAGTGTTGGAAAGATACAAGGGAAGAAGTAATCAAAAAGACGATGACACTGGGTCGAGTTACTAAGTGCTACTCATATACTGCAGAAAGATAATGGAAGGTCGAGAGTGATTATCCTTGTATCTATTGCTCTGTAACAAACCACTCTCAAACTTGGTGGCAACAATGAAAATATGTATTTAATTCACAAATCTGTAATTGGGCAGATTACAGAGGGCCCAGTGAAGACCTCTCCTCTCTCCTCCCCTCAGCATCAGAAAGAGTGGCCAGAAGGCTAGAGGCTGGAGTCATCCAGTGGCTTATTTAATCATTTATCTGGTGGTTGATAACTCCCTGCCAGCTGGAAAATTTACAGGTGACCCTCCCATGCAGCTGCTTGTCTTTTTCACGGCGTGGTAGCTGGTTCCCGGGGCAAAAGTGCCAAGAGGGGGAAGAGAGTCAGGTGGAAGCTAGATTGCTTCTGTATGGCTTTTATATATGGCTTGGCCACAGAGGTCATATGGCGTCAATTCGACTGTATTCTGTTTGTTAGATGTGAGTCACAAAGGGTGTCTCGTAGGTATGTCAAAATTTGCTGATATGTTTAAAACCACCAGAGTGATTAATCACTTATACAAGGCGAATTGTAGAAGTCAGAAGGCCTCATTTATTGCATATCAAAAGACATCTCCTCTATAGCTTAGAGTACAGAAAAAACTAAGAATCGGTTTCAGGACTCCAGAGATTATGAAATCCTCAGCCTCAGCAAGCTTGATGGACCAAGGCCAGGGCCTTGATTAGTAAGGAAAAAGAAGCTGAGCTTTGGAATGGGGACATCTGGGTCAATGCACTCAAGAACCTTGAAACCCTGGGTCATTCTGAACTCTCTGGACCTGGAGAGGTAGCTCGCTCCCTTCTTGGAAAGGACAGCACTCTTTCTCCACACTTTGAAGACAAGGGAGAAGCATCTGTCTTGCAGCACCGACCCAGCTAGGTAAGTGATGACTCTTATAAGAGAGGAAATAGATGATACCCCGAAGAAGCTCTAAAACCGAGGAAACACCGACTGCGGGAGGTAAAAGAGTATTGCGGTGTTGAATCCAGACAGTGCAGAATCAAGGAAGGCTGAATAACAAGGCAGACAAGAAAGAGTTTATCGATGTAAAAGGACTCTCCTGAGACACAGAATGGAACACCCTGGCAAAGACCTCATGAGACAACGCGAATATGCTAGAAGTATGGCTCTTGAAAGCCTAAGAAACACGACGGCCTACACTAAATGAAGTAGAAATGCCAGGATGGTTTTGGCAGCCAGTGGTAAGCTCATAAGGCTCAGAGAAGTGAGCATGCTAGAATGTACCACGTGAAAGCAAAACCTACAAACTATGTGCAATGGGAAGGCTTGGAGGAAACGGGCCTCACTGAGAAGCTCAGTGGTGTCTGTGTTCCATAGGCCAGGCTAACGGTAGGGGATGTTGTTATAGAACTGTGTCTCTGATAGTAATGAGAATAAGATATTGAAATAACGGAGGCCAAGGCCGCCTGATAGCTCAGTCAGCTCAGCATCCGACTTCGGCTCAGGTCATGATCTCGCGGTTCGTGAGTTCGAGCCCCACATTGAGCTCTGTGCTGCCAGCTCAGAGCCTGGACCTGCTTCAGATTCTGTGTCTCCCTCTCTCTCTGCCCCTCCCCCACTCACGCTGTCTCTCTCTCTCTCTCTCTCTCTCTCTCTCTCTCTCTCTCTGAGACAAAGAAGCATTAAAAAAAAGAAAGAAAAGAAAAGAAAGAATGGAGGCCAGTTGGTAGTGCTTAACAACGAAAAGCGAGTGTATGCAATTGAGTGTTAGGTCAAGTAGTAACTGGGTGAGGATTGGCTCATGGAGAGCTATGGAGATGGTTAATAGAATTATGGAATCCCTAAGGACAAAATAGACAGACAACAAACAGCTGTACTGCTCAAGCTATAAAACAAAAAGAAATCAAGGAGAAAGATCAGGAGGCTGAGGCAGCTGCTTCAATAAAATGTTATGATCCCTTACCCAGCTTCTGGACTTGAGCCACAGCCAGAGTGTATAAGTAAGGTGGCCCTGACCCCTGTGTCATTGACTACTATTATATCACTGCCTCTCTTTCCACTCATCTGTTGCTGCATATGTGGGTCCCCAGCTGACAGAGAAGGAAAAGGCCAAGGTTGGCTTAAGAATAAGTTGTCTTGGTATGTAAGTACAAGCCAAAAATAAATTTTGTTCTCATATAACTCCACTCCCAGGTGGTGTTGAAAGACACAGGTGAAGGAAAATCCTTGCAATTACCAGAGATATGGGAAGTATCCCTGATTGCTTACTTTATGAAGAAAGAGAAGTCGTCAGCCGTAAATCTAAACAGAAAACTATGCACAATAGTGAATTGTTTGGCTTTTGGGCAGGAGTTTGGAAAAAAAACCAGACAGGTGGAAAGAAGTCTGGGAAGAAGCATATGGATGCACCTATGAAAGCGGGCACAAAGTGTGAAGTCCTGTGTACTGGGGAAGGTCATCAAAAAGACGTGACTGCCAGTTGACTTGTAAGCTGGATCCTGCCACTCAGAGGCTCCTCATCCCCTCCCCCAGTTTTGGAGTGTGGGTTTCACCTGACTTTCCCACCCCCAGAGGCTGTTCCAAGAACATAGCCTTGAGATGATGATATGATGTTGAGAACACCTACACGGTATATGTGACTTGGCCCAGTTAGGTCTCCTTTATAAACATTTAAGATTTGGAGGGTGGGTGTAGGGATCCATCTGTCTTTCTGCCCAAGACAGCTTCATATGTAAGTTCCCTTTGCTTATTAAAACTGCCACCTACCAGCCAGGAATGGTCTGCTTCTTTCTTTGGTCTCTCTCTACCCTCCACATATGGGGGTCAGCTTCAGATTACACCTGGGAGTTCCCGAGAAGGTTGTGAACCAACACTGTGCATCACAAGTTAACAGCCAAATGAGAGAATCTGCCACAGAAGAGGCACCAGACAATCAAGAGGCTCAGATGGTTGTTGTCAGCCAGTCTCCGTCATCAGACTTCCCAGTTCTGGCCCACTATAGCCATGATGTCAGAGGGAAGGCTGTATATGGTTCCAGTGGTATGAGCTCTCACGTAAAGTTGATCTGTTTCTGTAACTCTGAATAATCAGTCTACCAGCAACATAGGTCAACACTGAGCCCCTGATATATTCTATTCCTAGAAGGAACTATCCTTAGAAGGAACAAATTAGTCATTTTACAAATTGTCTGCACTGGACCTCTTTCATCCTAGAAGGGGCAATGGTTCATTCTGCCTGGAATAGTAACATACTCAAGATATGAGGTTACCTTTCTTGATCCCAGGGCTTCAGTCACCACGAAAATTGACAATGTTTGATGCACTTACACAGGTTAACGCAGAGCATCATTTCAGACCAAGAGACCTACCTTCCACCAAAAGAGGTGCAGCTGTGGGCACATGGGACCCACTGATCCTATCGTATACACACCACCCACAATCTGCCAAGCAGATAAGAATGATGGACTGCCCTTTTAAAGCTAAAGCACCAATTTGAAGATGAAACTCTGTAAGAATAGGGTGTTCCCCTTCAGGAAGATGATTATACACAATGTTAAAAGACCATTACATGGTGCTGTGTCTTCAGTAGGTATAACATATAGGTCCAAGATCCATAGGGATCAAAGTAGGAGTGGCCGGGCTTACCAACATGGCTACTTTGTACTTCCAATGTTCCACACAGTCAGGGAAGGATAGCTTTGCTCTCAGGGACATGTCTTGAAACACTCCTCCCAATTTTAACAGTAAATGGACAAGTTCAGCCGTCACAGCGTGAGAAAGGCCCGGTGACCGGGACTCCAACCTCCTCAGGGATGAGGGTCAGTCTCACACCGTAAGAAAAGCCACCCAGACCAACAGAGCTGCTAGCCAAGGGTGAAAAGAATATAGAATGGGTCGTGGAAGAAGAGAGGATGAGAATCAGTTGTGACCTCAAAGCCAGTTAGAGTGGTGTGGTCTGTGGCTGATCCCACTAACCTTCCTCTTGTGGGTTTACCGAGATGAGACCAAGCAGAATCCTAGAGAAGCTGGTCCCAGGTGGAAGTAAACTTACTATGAGAAGCAAACATCACGAAGGGTGGGTACGTTGACACATTGTCCAGACTGTACCCTACAGACCAACATGATAGTTCTTCCAGCTGCCCGGGATGTTAACCATTAATGCTTCCTAGTTGGATCCTTCTCTGGGGATTGTTATCCACCAAAGGCAGCACCCCACCCAAGTTTATGCACCCTCCTCAGGGCAGCCACACTGATCAGTGATTGCTGCAGGGTGCAAAGTCTTGGCCTCTCTGTCACAATTTGTAACCACTTTGAAGGACCATCTGAGTGCCAGAGCTCCGGGTAGGACTGGCCGAGTCTGGTAAAATAACATCCCTTTCATCTTCTCTCTCTGCCCAGTCCTGCTTCCCTCACTTTCTTACTGGTGATGTTCCTATAAGCATACTCCCTAACAAAACTCCTGCACATAAATTTCTACCTCAGAGCCTGTCTCCCAGGGAACTTGCCTTAACACAACTCTAAACTTCCTCCCTCAATCACAAAGAAATGCCAGAGAGAAATAAACGAGTTCGCTGCGTTTGCAGATTCTAATGGGTTTTGGTTTTGTTCAATGTAATATTTCCGGCCCCCCGTTGCTTGTCTGTTCTAGATCCAAGGCATACAGCCCTCCCTGTCTTCACTTCCATACCCAACCTGATTTTCCCATTTCACATCTTTTTGGTTTGTTTCACTCACATTTATTTATTTTTTATTGAGGGATAAACATAGTGCACACAGTGAACTAATACTAGGTATACGATTTGATGATTTTTTGCATATGCACATATTCCTGTAATCACCATGCAGATCAAGATATAGATCATTTCAGGCACATTTCTGAAACCGTAAGTTTCTCACATGCCCCTTCCCACTCTGTATCCATCATCCACCTCCCCAGAAAACCGCTATTCTGAATTTTACCATCATTGGTTAGTTTCAACACTTCCTGAACATCAGATGGATTTGGAATCACAGAAGGTGTGGTTTTTTCGTGCCTGGCTTTTTTCCCCAAATGTAATTTCTGGGAGATGCATTCATGCTGTTGCGTATTTCAGTGGTTTGTTCTTTTTATCTTTGTAAAGTTTTCCACTGTATAACATGCTGCTAATTTTTCAGTTGGTGGCTGTTTTTAGTTGGAGGCTGTTATGTATAAAACTGCTCTGAGTATTCTCACACTTGTGTTTTTGTGGACGTACATGTCCCTTTCTCTTGGTGTGAATTGCCGGACCCTAAGATAGACCTTGGCAGCTTGGGCAGAAGTTGTCAGTTTTCCAGCGTGCTTGTGCTTTTGACATTCTAGCTGCCGATATATGAGAGTTCCTGTTGCTTCACACCCCTGCTCACACCTGGAATTGTTGGGCTTTTCAATTTTTGCCTCTCTGATGTTCATGCAGAGATCATTTATTCTGGTTTCAGTCGTGCATTCCCCTGATGACTGAAGGAGGTGTGTGTTTTTTCCTATCCTTGATGGCATTTGGATATTCTCTTTGGGGAGCTGTGTTCGCCCCTGTTTGTCATGCACGATTGTTCCCTGCTTATTCCACATTCTGCTTGGAAGAGAATAGATTTAAATAATAATGAAAAGAATCAAGAGTAGGCAGACTTTATTTCAATTAAAGAAAAGATTTTAGGGGTGCCTGGGTGGCTCAGTCGGTTAAGCATCCAACTCCTGATTTTGGCTCAGGTCATGATCTCATGGTCATGAGATTAAGCCCCACGTCAGGCTCTGTGCTGGGTATACAGCCTGCTTAGGATTCTCTCTCCCACACCCTCTTTGCCCCTCCTCAGAATTCTCTCTCTCTTTTCTCTCTCTCTAAAAATAATAAAATAGGGGCTCCTGGGTGGCTTAATCAGTTGAGTATCTGACGTCAGCTCAGGTCATGACCTCACAGTTGGTGAGCTCGAGCCCCTCATTGGGCTCCGTGCTGACAGCTCAGAGCCTGGCACCTGCTTTGGATTCTGTGTCTCCCTCTCTCTCTGCCCCTTCCCCACTCACACTGTGTGTCTCTTGGTCTCTCAAAAATGAATAAACATTAAAAAAATTAAAAATAATAAAATAAAGTAAAATAGAATAGAATAGAATAGAATAGAATAGAATAGAATAGAATAGAACAGTTACAGCCACCAGCAATAGATGGGCCGCCTTAGGAATCAGTGGAGGCAGATGAAGTATTAGACTAATAGAAGGAGGAATATGGTCATTTCAGTATCATGATCCTGTGACTGGAAAAGATTCAACAAATAGCAGAACACCCAATTTTTATAACTTGACTTAAAGTTGCTATATGGGTCTTTATGTGTAGGTTTCCCAAGATTAGTGTCTATTTCCATATTCTCTATTGCTTAGAAACTCCTTAAATGCTCACCCATTCACTAATGTCTCACTCTTCTCCCTTTATCTACAGCCTCCTGGGAGAAAACACTTACTACGTTTAGATACTTCAGCCTCATTCATCCTACTATGAGGAAACTGAGTCACACACAGATTAAGTCTTCTCACTTTTTGGTAAGGGAGCCACATTCTCGTGTGTCGGATGCTCAACCGACTGAGCCACCCAGGCGCCCCTGTTTCTTTCTTTCATCTGGATGCCTTTTGCAGTTTATGCCAAAGGCTTTCGTGCAGATGCAGTTCTAGAACAGTTTCACCATCACCTTAGACTGCCATACACTATTGTTTGAGAACTGTTTCCCAAACAACATATTAAAATAACTTTTTAAGATCTGAAGTTCTAGAAGAAGCTGGGAGGTCCAGCCTGCTAATTCTAAGATGGAGTGTTATATTCCTCTGCTCCCCCGTTAGACACACAGGTTTTGTCTTCCTATAGCTTCCTGTCGGCTTCTAGAGTTTATTTCTGCTTGAGAAAGCAGCCAACTCCTTTTCCCCAAATGTTGGCCGGCCAGAGGAAAAGCAAATGTGCAGCTGCCAGTCGGCCTGGCTAGCACTGGCATGCCCCCTAATCGAACTTGCATCTGCCTGCCAGTGTTCTCTCCAACTTTTGAGAGTTGACAGAACCCAAGGTACATTTCTTCCAAAATCTGTGTTCCAAATCCAATTTGAAATTTAACACGTGTCAGCCTTGTCATCTGACGGGGGGAAAAAAAAGAATAAGAATAAGAAACTTTTAACTATTTATATTCATTTGCCATGTTTCTCCTCTTCAGAGGAAAATTTTAAATGAAGACAGATTTATATGCCTGTTCCTAAAAGCAGACATGTTCAGATGGCTTTCTGTCATAAATTTTTAAAAAGCAAGTAAAAGGTTTGATTGTTGTTAAAAAGTGATCTGTTGGGGCGCCTGGGTGGCTCAGTCGGTTAAGCGTCCGACTTCGGCTCAGGTCCGTGAGTTCACGGCAGTCCATGAGTTCAAGCCCCGCGTCGGGCTCTGTGCTGACTGCTCAGAGCCTGGAGCCTGTTTCAGATTCTGTGTCTCCCTCTCTCTCTGACCCTCCCCCATTCATGCTCTGTCTCTCTCTGTCTCAAAAATAAACGTTAAAAAAAAAATTTAAAAAGTGATCTGTTTAGGTCCAAGAAACGCTCTTACTTTTATACTTGTCATCATCTGTTTCTACATTCACCAAGCTGTCTCACCAGAGAAATGAATGCTGTTTCTAAAGTACCTGCCACTTGGGATAAAAACACCCAGTGTTAATGCAAGACCTTTTCTCTCCCTTGCCTGGCTGTGCCCCACCCCCACCCACCCAACTCATCACTCACAAGGGAAAACCCTATAATTAGACAGATGTGCTTTGTGCACGACATAATAATAATGAACACTGAACCTTGGCTGTGTGCCAGGTACTTTACATAGACTATTTTATTTAACCGATGGGGGTAGAACTGCTGTGATTTCCATATGATTGAGAAGGTTGGTCCAGGGTGGTTCGGCCACTTGTCCGAGTTTAGCCAGCTGGGAGGGAATGAAGTTGGCCAGACCCAGACCACCTTTTTTTTTTTTTTTTTTTTTGAGAGAGAGAGAGAGATTGAGAATCTCAAGTAGGCTGCATGCTCAGCACAGAGCCTAGTGTGGGGCTCGATCTCACAATCCTGAGATCATGACCTGAACTGAAATCAAGAGTGACACACTTAACGGACCCCACCCCCACCCCAGACAACATAATTCTTAAAGGACAGTCACCCCTTAGCTATCCTGCTTCTTATCATTCAGTGTCAGTTAACAGAGAGTGTTTTGTAATGAGACTCATTGCATAAACAGGGTAGACATCTCTTAATGTATGAAGTCCTGAGTGTACAGTATTGGTTAAGGAAAAAAAAAAAAAAAAAGGACGAGTCCTCAAATTTATGTTACAGGCAGAATATTCCTTTTTGCTGCACACTAACTGAAGTTTTTAGAAAGAAATCAATCTATCAATCTGCATTATTGGAAATAGTAGGAACAGCTACAGCCTGAGGGGAAGCCTCCTGTTACAGTTCATAGCCCTCGCACCCTCCAGAAGACTAAGACTCATTTTATTATTTTTCCCAGGGGCAAGAAGGCACATCCAGCCAGAAACTACGCACACCTCTTCATGGAGAAGCACTAACTGGATGGAGCAAACACACAACTGTCGTCCAACACGGTAGGTGGCAAATTGTGTTAAGTGCAGAAGACACAGTTGAATCGGGAGGCCCTGGCTATAGGGGACGGGGACACAGAGATGGGACACAGTATGGAGAAAAAGTTAAAGGGAGAGTGCTTTACAAGATGAAAGAGAAAGGCCTGAGAGGTAAGGAATCAGAGAGTGAGAACCGAGAGTAGGAAATGAGAGAAGTCCATTGGGGGAGGGCAGACAAGAGATCTGGGGGCATCCAGAGGGACTCTTGGCAAAAAGCCTAGACGGTCAACACTGTAACTGTGCAGCAAGATAACTGGTAACTAGACCCAAGAGCACAAAACCCATATTCTCTCTGCGTGGACTTACCACTCATTTACCCCTCCCCCAACCCTTTCAATAAAGAGCTGCTGAACCCTCATGAAGGTCACTGGTATTCTCCCAGGGAACAGCGTGCGAGAAGCTGTTCCCAACACAACAGCTCCAGGAGGGCATCTACAAATAGGGACCAGAAAAGGGGAGGGGGGGTACCACCCGGCTCAAGAATACAGCCATTCTTCCCAATACCATCACCACCACTCCCATTGTCTAAGTAAGACTCAGTTGTTTTTTAATTGTGAAATTGAGAATAGATTCCATTGTGAATAATGTACATGTTAAAGAGCAACGGTAAAATGAATATCCACGTAATCTTTAGCCAACTTAAAAGACAAAACATAACCAGGACTTTGTTTTGTTTTGTTTTGTTTTTAAGTTTATTTATTTTTGAGAGAGAGATAGAGCAGGAAAAGGGGAAGGGCAGAGAGAAAGTGAGAGGGAAAGAATCCCAAGCAGGCTCCACGCTGTCAGCACAGAGCCTGATGTGGGGCTTGATCCCACGAACTGTGAGATCATGACCTGAGCCGAAAGCAAGAGTCAGATGATTAACTGACTGAGCCACCCAAGCACCTCTAGATAACCAGAACTTTGGATGCCACTGCTGTGGCCTGCAGAAGTTGTTTCCCATGCCCCGCTTCAATCACTGTTGTGATGTTTAGTTAACCACAGTGCTGGTATTCTTTGTAGTTTCATCGTTCTCATTATCCTTTCACAATATATTGCTGAGTTTTTAAACTTTACATAAATGAAGTATGTTGTAGATTTTCTTTTGGAATTACTCCTTTCATTCAGTGTCGTGCTTTGGAGGGTCACGAATGATGATATGAGTGACTGTCGTTCATTGATTTTTTTCTACTAATGTAGAGTATGCCAATAAATAAATGTAAACAAGAAGTATTTCTTTTTTTATTTTTTAAATGTTTATTCATTATTTTTGAGAGAGAGAGAGAGACAGAGTGCGAGCAGGGGAGGGGTAGAGGGAGAGGAAGACACAGAATTTAGAGCAGGCTCCAGGCTCTGAGCTGTCAACACAGAATCCGACGCGGGGCTTGAACTCACGGACTGTGAGATCATGACCTGAGCCGAAGTCAGATGCTTAACCGACTGAGCCACCCAGGCGCCCCAACAAAAACTATTTCTTTCTCCCACTATTAATAAACATTTGGATATTTCAAATTTATATCACAATGTCACTATGTCCTTACTAGGTTTTGTCCCCATAAACAAGAGTTTCTTTGTGTTATAGTCCAAGGAATAAAATGTCTAGCTCAGAACATACGTATTTGTTGAATTTTACTAGCCAAGGCCAAACTAGTTTCCAAAAGATTTATTTTCACTGAGACTAACTCCAACATGTATGAGAAATCTTTGTTTTTAGATTCTTACAGACACTTGTTCTTGTCAGACTTGAATTTTCGCTAATTTGGTGAATACCAAATTGTGTCTAATTTTTAAAAATTTCCATTTTACTGATTATATATAACATTAAAGACTGTCATATTATATGCTTTTTTTGATTCTATGAAGTTTTTACTCATATGTTTGCTCATTTCTCTATTTTTTCTTACTGATTCATAGGAATTCATTATGTATTCCAAATAATAACCCTCTGTTGAATATACATGAAGTAAATATCTTCTTTTAGTTTATGACTTGTTTTGAAATCTCTTGATGATGTCTTTTGATGAACAGAATCCTTAATTTTAATGTAGTTCAATTTATCTAATATATGCTACCAATTCTTATGTTTGGTTTTGGCAGTTATTTGTTATTATTTTTGGCTGTACAGCACCTAATAAGCCTGCCCTTGACTTTAACTTGGGAACTAGAGATTCAGAGAGGCAAAGAGTTCTCTCTCACGCAGTGGTAACAATTAGTATAAATGAAGTTTTCAAGGTAGCAGTGAGTACTCATAATGGTGTCCTTTGGCCACCAATGTGGCCAATGTTCGGGGCTAACAACATTAGGAGTACAAGCTGTATACGTTCACAACTAGCTTAGATGTGTCCTTTGGGGACTGTGTGTGTGTGGCTGAGTAACCCCCAAGCCACATTCTCTAATCTTGTTGCTATTCTGTGAACTCTTCAGTGTCTTTTTAATAAATTTCATTTGCGAATCAATAATTATGCAAATAATAATTTTCATGTGCGAATCAATCAGAGTAGATATCATTTGCTTATAATGAAGAACTCTAGCCAACATGGTCAATAGAAGACTGTTTTGCATTATAAGCCATTTTGCTGCTTGGTATTCCCTTGCCCTAATCTCTGCAAAAAGTTCAAGTATAACACGCTCAGTGTGAGAGAGAAAATAACTAGAAAAGTGCCCAGTAAAAATTTCCTTTCTCATTCTGGCTATCTACCCATTTTGTGCAGAAATTTGGTTTTCTTCTTTATTTCTCAATGTTTTCCCTACCCCATCCCCTTGCAATCTCCGTATTCTGTCACATCCCTGCCTGTAAGGTCCCAATTTGGAAGCCTTAATGAGACCCACTCATCTACACGGCGATGCCTTCAGTGTTCCCATCTCCCCAGTGGATCTTCAGATTTCTGATAAACATAGTCATATGCTTATCAACATTCATTCGTTCAACAAAATCGCTGTGTGAGTTTTATGGCAATAACATTGGTAAATGTGAGAACAGCTAGTGAAAATATTTTAAGGTGACAGATTGATGGCAGCTTTGCAAACAGATTCAGAAATTCTCTCTCAGACATGTTATTCATAAAATGATATTTTTAAAGCACTTCAGTACAGCTTTATTTCAGTCCCAGCCTTATAATGAACAGGCATACAGAATATAGCAGGGAAAGAAAGGATTTTCACAGAAAGCCTTTTATGATCAATTTAATGGATACAACAAATACACTCAAAAATGAGGTGGTTCTGAGATAAATCGAATCACTTTAGCTCATGATTTAAAGCGACTGTCAGCAAAGCTTGAGTTAATCAATTTTACTAATCAGAATGTTGCTTAATACAATCAACTACCCATTGAACAAATGCTGAGTGAGAAATACTAAAAGAGGCCAGGTATAGGGTACAAGACAGCCCGCGAAAGAGCATTAAGTCTTTCCAGAAGTGAAAAAAAGTTGGAGGTGGGGGTGGAGATCTGTCTCATGTGGAGGGAAAAGCACTGGAAGACAGAAAGATGATGTCTGGGTAGTTCAGTACAGCTGGAGAGTACAGTAGCTGCAAGGGAAAGGGATATAGGTGACAAGGTACTTATTGGAAAGAAAAGGAGGAGGGGCACATGGGTGGCTCAGTCGGTTAAGCGTCTGACTGGCTCAGGTCATGATCTCACGGTTCATGAGTTTGAGCCCTGCGTAGAGCTCTGTGCTGACTGCTCGGAGCCTGCTTCGGATTCTGTGTCTCCCTCCCCCTCTGCCCGTCCCCCACTCATGCTCTGTCTCTCTCTCTCTCAAAAATAAATGAACATTAAAAAAAAATTTTTAAAGGAGGAAAGGAACTTAAAGGGCACTGTGTGATTCGTATCATATAGCTCATGGGTCAGGGTGAGGTTTGGATATTGTTAGAGTTGAAGGCAAGGGGGACTTTGGGAGACTCGAAGCATGGAGTGAATGGCTAGATCTGTGCTACAGGGAAATTACTCTGGCTTCAGTGTGAATAAACCAGGGATCAGGAATGGAGTTGGCAACGGAAGAGGGTATTTAAGAGACTCTTGCAGTAGGGGCGCCTGGGTGGCTCAGTGGGTTAAGCATCCGACTCTTGATTTCAGCTCCCATCATGACCGGACGGTTTGTGGGTTCGAGCCCCACGTCAGGCTCCATGGTGGCAGTACAGAGCCTGCTTGGGATTCTCTCTCTCCCTCTCTCTCTCTGCCCTTCCCTTGCTCGAGCTCTCTCTCTCTCTTTCATGCACAAAATAAATAAATAAACATTTTAAAAAAGAAGCTGTTGCAGTAATCTGAGGGAAAGGTGCCAGTGGCTTGAACTAAGGAAGGACCTGTGTTTGGAAATAAGGTTGTATATTTGAAAAATGTTACAGAAGTAGAATAAATAGGACCTGTTGGCTGATTGGACATAGTGGTGGAGGAAGACAGAAAAGGACGCTAGGGTTTCTAACTTGACATCTGAGTGGATGCCACCATGATGTCCACTGAGAGAGGGCACACAGAAAGAAGAGGAATGGGAGATAAGGTTGAGTTGGAGGTCACTATATCCATCTTTTCTAATGGAATAGAAGGTCCACAGGACAGGACCGTGTTCCTTTTGTTTAGGGATATATCCTAAGTGGTATACACAAATTCATACTCAATAAATATTTATGGGAAGAATAAGAAGTTCTGTGTGTAGATCTCGAGCTTAGGAGAATGTCTTACCTTTCCACTGCTGGTAGTAGTTTTCTACTACTTAGTTTTCTATGGCCCTTCTAAGTTTATGGTAGAAACTTCTACTAAACAGCACCCAAGTGCACTCTCACTCACAATCCTGTAGGTGGGAAAGTCAGGTGGGCTCTCCAGGATTCTCTGGGTGGGGCCTCACAAAGCTGGAATCGGGGTTTTGGCCAGGCTGTGTTCTAATTTAGGTGCTCTGGGGAAGAATCTGTTTCCAAGCCCATTTAGGCTGTTAGTGGAATCTAGTTCCTTGTGGTTGAGGGTCTGAGGTCACCATTTCCTGGCTGGCTGGCACCTTAACTGGGGTCACTCTCTCCTCCTAGAGGCTGCCTGCATTCCTTCAAACCAGCAAGAGCAAGTGGAGGCTTTCTTATGCTTTGGATCTCTGGGAATTCCTCTCTCACTGGCCAAAGGAAACTCTAGGCACTTTAAGGGCTCCCTTGATTGAGTCAAGGCCACTGGATAATCATCATATCTTAAGGTCAACTGACCTGACATCTTGATGACATATGCAAAATCCCTTCACAGAATTACTACCTTAGTGTTTGATTAAATACCCAGGAGGCAGAGATCCTGGAAACCACCTTTGTAATTCTGTCTACCACTGAAAGAATCTGGGCTAGAGGTATAATTTAGGAATTTGATGCTTATGTACATTTGAAGGTTATTTTTGCCAAGTATGTTAGAACGAATAGGGCAATTGTTATTTAAATTACTGTATTAAACTATAGATATTTTCTGGATATTCTTATTTACTAATTGATATTTTCTTTTAACAAAGAAAGTATGCCTTAATTTTTAAAAATTTTTTTAATGTTTATTTTTGAGAGAGAGACAGAGTGTGAGTGGGGCAGGGGCAGAGAGAGAGGGAGACACAGAATCTGAAGCAGGCTCCAGGCTCTGGGCTGTCAGCACAGAGCCCGAAACAGGGCTCGAACCGACGAACTGTGAGATCATGACCTGAGCCGAAGTCAGACACTTAACAGACTGAGCCACCCAGGTGCCCCAAGTATGTCTTAATTTTTAAACTATTTATGGATGTGGATGTTATTTTGTAAAAATAAAGAGACCTTTGTGGTCATATTTTTAAAAACGTAAAAAATCTTTATCCTAAGGTTCTTTCTAGATTAGAAACTGTGTGAGGTTATCTGAGTCCCATCACATCCCTTAGTCACAAGGCAGCAGGTAAACTTGGCAGAAAGTGGAGAATGTGGGTTTGGAGAAGGGCAGGCCTGGGTGGAGCCCACCCTTTTCCCTGTGACCTCCAGGAAGGTGCTTGTCCACCCAGAAGTGAGGTTTTCTCATCTTCAGAATATTAATGAGAGTATCTGCATCACTAGGCTATGTAAAGAATTAACCTGAGTGGTAAATGAAGAGTCTGGCCTATGGCAAACTTTGAGTACAGATGAGTCCTCTTTCCCTAGATTCTGTGTTGTGACCTCTCCTATCCTGTGATTTCACTGTGCTATGTCCCTGAGAAGGTATCAGCCAAGGGAAAGCCACAGGACAAATAGGGACTCAGGTTGTCCATTTTACATTCAAGATAGACGCATCCTCAACAGCTTCTCCTGAGACTGGGGCTCAGCTTTTACACAGCGCTCTATCCTTCCCTGGGCCTGGCCGTCAGGGCAGGACCAGCCTACCCCCTGGCACATCCGAGCCCCAAGGCTGGCTGTTACACTCAACACATCTTCCTCATAGGCTGTATCCTCCTGAGGCTCACCTCCTTCTGAGAAGCAATGGCTGTGCTTTGGGTTCAAATCTTCCATGTTTGATAAACATCAAAGAAATCTTATAACCAGTTTCTTTGCAGGGCCCCAAATGCACCATCTATGTGCATTTACTCACAAAAAAACCACACTTGGCGTGTCTTTCACATCTCTTCAAAGGGGAGAAAATTAAATGTATATGTATAGATCTATCTATGCCAATATCTCTATACTGATCCTTCTACCAAGGGAGAAAAAAAGAGAAAGTTTTGGGAAATTACCCACACAAATGGCGAAGCCATGTATTGGTCAGGGTTTTAGTTTGTGGGGACCAACGCAACTCAGTATAAACAAAAGAACGTCAACAGCCTACAGAGTTACTGGACAGTCAGGTGCACCAGGCTGGATGGAGGCCATGCAGCCAGAAGTCGTGCCAAGATCTCCCCACTGAACTGGCCCAGCATTCCCACTCCAGAAAATTCACCTTGCTGTAACTCACATTGCTGCCAGAGAGAATTTTCTACCGTCCCAGAATTTTGTACCAGAAACTCCTGACTCAAGTTCCAGGATGCATCTCCCAGTACATGCCCGTGCCCTCCCTCCAAGGAAGATCAGGAAAGTGAGCGACTGGTATCTGCTCTTTCCAGTTACTAATAGAAAAATCCGTGTTCGTTTTCTGTGGTTGTTGTTAGTAACCACAAACTTAAAACAAGAATTTTATTCTTTCACAGTGCTGGAGACCAAAGTCCAAAATCAAGGTGTCAGCGGGGCCCCATTCTCTCCTCTCTTGGCGGTGGGTCCCATCTTTGCCCTCCCTAGTGTCTGGGGGCTGCTGGCATTCTTGGCCTTGCGGACGCTACTCCAGCCTCTGCCTCTGACTTCAACTGCCTTCTGGGTGTGTGTTGCCAAATCCCCCTCTCCATTCTTCCAATAACTTGCAATGACAGATAAGGCCCACCTAGACGATTCAGGATAATCGCTTTACCTTGAAATCCTTAATCGCATTACTTCTGCAAAAACATGACCCTATAAGGTAACATTTACAGATTCCAGGTATTAGGGCCTGATATCTTTAAGAGCCAGAGGCAAGGAATTATCCTTTACCTTAGAAGGGATATCTGGACCTGCTGTACATCACTGGGTCCCTAGAAATTTCATGGGGGTGAGTGGGTTAGGCCCCTGAATTCTTCTCAGATTTATCTCCCACTCTTTGACATGCAAATGTCTTAACAGCATGTCTAGAAGAAATGGCTGCTTCTTGCTCACTTAGATCCAATCAGAAAAGAGGTAAGGAATTGCTAAAATATCATGAGGTTCAGATGATGGTCATCAAAATGATCAGTGTCTAGTATAATTAATACACAAGATTTATAACATAAGAACCTATAGACTTTTGTTAGAAGCATCCCATAAATTTTGTTGAACTAAATTGGTTTTAGAAAACAAGACTTCAGCCCAAATTGCTGGTCAATTTGGGAATTTTCTTTTTTAATAAATAGCACAATAGAACAAAGATATATTACATATATATATATATGTTATATATATATATATATATATATATATATATATATATATATATGTTATATATATATAACATATACATACATATATATCACCAACAGAGGGATAGCTGCCCAGCTAAGCCTATAACTTGCAGACCCCTTCACAGTGAGGTGTGCTTATGATCTGGTCAGTGAGATGTGCTTAGAAGTGATATGCGGAGTTTCCAGTTTGTACATGAACAGGCATACCCCTCGCTTCGCCTTTTTTCATCTTCCGCTCATTGGATGTATTTTGCTGACGCGGACAACTGCACTAGGGTGGATACATGAGGTACCATACGCTTAGTGTTCTTCTCTATTGTCAGGGCCTCCCTTCCCTGGGCAGCTGTGGACACTAACACTGAACATGTACAGACTCCACCTTGCATAGCCCCTCAGCCAGTTCTGACCAAGGTGGTCCATATATCAGCAGGCACCATACCACTGGGGTTGGTGTGCACTAAGCCCAATATATGAGGCCTTTTTGCTCTTGAAATCTCTAGTGCCTAGCAGAGGGCCGGAAGCCGTTGTTGGTCTTTGATTGGCAGGGCCTAAATGACAACCTGTAGCCCAGCTTCTACGTGTCCTCAGAGTCATAATTTAGGGGATTTTTTAAATATGGGAAAGGTGTTCTCTTCTGCTGGATGGCCAAGAAATAGTGAATAATCTGCACTACAGTGATAGAATATGCAAGGCACCTACTCTGTCTAGTGCCTGGTCTAAGAGGTGATCGATGCTTAAGTGAGGAAATGGTTGTTTACATGAAGAAATACACAATGAGTGTCCGGTTCAGCTCCTTCCTGTACTAGAAACTCTGTGGGGCTGAGCATCTTCCCCAGAGCCTAAGTTATGTGACTGAAGCCTTGCCAACTCTCCTCTACCTTACTAGCCCCACTTTCCCAGAGTGTAGACCCTTCCTTTGATCACTGTTCTGGTTAAGGGTCTGTTCTAACTCAGATTATGCACAACGACAATGTTACCTCCGGCCGGACTTCGAACACCTTCACTGTGTGAAGACCTTTGACTACTGAAAGACTACTGAAGACCACCTCCTTGGTTTACTGTGCCCAGTAAACTTCTGGTCACTTCTTTCAAGGGCCAGATCTACAGCTGAGTCTATTGCTGAGTCAGAACCCATAGTCCTTTTTTTAATTAATTTTTTTTTTTGAGAGAAAATAAATAAGAGAGAGAGAGAGAGAGGCAGAGAGAGAGAGAGAGACAGAGAATCCCAAGCAGGCTCCACACCATCAGCACAGAGCCTGACGCGGGGCTTGAACCCATGAACTGTGAGATCATGACCTGAGCCAAAATCAAGAGTTGGAGGCTTAACTGACTGAGCCACCCAGGTGCCCCAGAACCCATAGTCTTTGATCCTGGCTCTCTACTTGCCTATTCTACTGAAGTCCTGTTATGTCTTGAAGTCTAGTCCATTGTAATCCTGACAGTAATAAGGTGACTCAAAGTTCATTTTCTAGGAGTGTAGAGTAAATAATTATATTAATAGTGCATGAAGTTAAGTAACATTGGATAACACATTTTCTGACTAGATAACCTGGATTCACTAGGTCTATGATGGTGCAGGGGAATCTGTAGTTTTAAAAACACCACAGGTGAGCTCTCTGATGCATAGCCTGACTTAAGGATCATTGTGTTAGAATTGTGTGAGTCCTAACCACAGAGGCAAAGATGATTTAGGTTAAGAAGGCAGATACTGGGGTTTCAGACCTGCTAACCATTTAAAGTAAGCAATGGTTTTCTAGAAAATAAAAACAGATAAACTTGAAATCATTAAGGGCCCTCCCAACTTAGAAATTGTCAAGTACAATATAGAATGAAGAGCTTTTCAAGAGCATTGAGATTCATGGTGAGGCAGGAAACGGGGCGCCCGGGTGACTCAGTTAAGCGTCTGACTCTTGATTTCGGCTCAGGTCATGATCTCACAGTTTGTGGATCTGAGCCCACATCGGGCTCTAGGCTGACAGCACACAACCTGCTTGGGATTCTCTCTCTCTTTCTCTCTCTCTCTCTGACCCTCTCCCACTTGTGCACATGCACTCTCTCTTTCTTTCTCAAAAAAATAAACATTTTTTTTTTTAAAAAACACGATTTTGGGGTCAGACAGACGTGAGTGTGAATTCTGACTTAAGTCAAATTATACAGTTGTCTGAGACACAGTGCCTCATCTGAAAAATAGGGGTAATATTTGGATCTCTCAAATTTGTTATAAGTTTAAAAGCAGTAATAGGGGGATAAAAACTGTGCTAACTTTTGTGGACTAATGTGAGGATTATATGAGTGGGTATGTGTAGAGCAGTTGGAACTGTGCATGTGGAAGAAATGTTTGCAGCTGTCGTTCTTATCTTAAAGACTGCACGGTGGGGCGCCTGGGTGGCTCTGTCAGTTAAGCTTCCAACTTTGGCTCAGGTCATGATCTCACAGTTTGTGAGTTCGAGCCCCACGCTGGGCTCTGTGCTGACAGCTCAGAGCTTGGAGCCTGTTTCGAATTCTGTGTCTCCCTCTCTCTCTGCTCACGCTCTGTCTCTCTCTCAAAAATAAATAAATGTTTAAAAAAAAAAAAAAAAGACTGCACTGTGACTGGCACATATTAAATGCCGGAAATGTTCATTCCTTTCTCTCTGCCAATTCTCTGGCTATTTAATCCACTAAAGGCCTTTAGGCAGAAAGGTCCTAAATTCTATGAACGTGTTAAATTGGTTTTAACTGGCTGAGTGACTTGGAAGTCTTCTTTTCTCTTTTCTAGTTTATTTCAATGACTTATTTCTTCTCCCTGTCGCAAGTCCGCTTGACTGTGATAGGGAGTGCAATGAACCTCACGCCCCATTTAGTACAGAAAGCTCATGCACTGGGTATTGTTCATCTGGTATCTTACAAGCTAGGTGCTCTCTGCTGTTTCTGTGGGTAGGAGAGTCAGGTTGCCCATGGAAATGGCAGTTGTGAAAAGCCAAAGAGTGTAATGTATGGTCTGAATTAATATCAGCTGCTGCCAGATTAAGAATGAAAGCACAAAAACATTTCTCGAAGCACAAACAAAACAGGTTACAGTCTTAACAATGGTGTTGGTAATTAATCTGCGGAGAGTTACAGATGGTTAATGACTCGTTGATTTGAGCAGACTCAATTACGTCCAGGAATGTGCTCCGCTGGACATTAGAGGATATGAATGAATCCTTTCCTGGAAGGCTGATTACGTGCTAACTTCAGCAGAAATGAGACTGAACCTGGATGCAAGCGACAAATGTAAAATATAACGTCTTGACAGTGGGAGGTCCTCTGGCCCAACACTCTCAATTTAAGCATGAGGAGATTTTGTTTTGAGTGGTCCACGGAGGTTGAGTGTTTGCACGCCAATGAGCTATGAGTATAAATATTTTATCTGCATCAAGGTAGATAATCTAAACTACAGAATAGCTTTTACCTGTACTTTAAAGTTGAAACATTTGGTGATTGGAACTTCCACATTCACATACAAACATCTACAGACATTTATTGTATGTGACAGAAAATGTCTGGAATACTGGGATTTATGTGGGTACAGTGAGCAGAATGCTCGAAAACAGGATGGCCCAGAAATTCGAGGGGGTACCGTCATGATCGCCAAAGGCCACACATGTCTTACACCTACTGAGAGGTGGGATAGCTGAGTGGTTAAGTGACTGGACTCTGAATTCAGACTGCTTGGGTCTGATTACAAGTTCTGTTTCTTACTGGCCGTGTGCCTTTGAGGATATTACCTTTGTTCTTTGTACCTCAGTGTCCACATTTGTATAACAGGATGATACAAGTTGGTATCTACCTCATATGGGTACCATTACGTAAATTAATATAATGTATTTGGAAGGGTGCCTATACATAATGAACACTGCAAAATATTAGCATTCTTTGTGTTTCTGAGCCTCACAGTGATATTAACTGAGGGACTCCTGTTTTCAGTTTTATTTTATTAAAACATTTTTTTCATTTTATTTGTTCTAATTTTACTTTTAATGTTTATTAATTTTTGAGAAAGAGAGAGAGAGAAAGAGAGCAAGTGGGGAACGGGCAGAGAGAGAGGGGACAGCGGATCTGAGGCAGGCTCTGTGCTGACAGCACAGAGCCCTACACGGGGCTCGAACTCAGACCGTGAGATCGTGACCTGAGCCAAAGTAGGATGTTTACCCAACTAAGCCGCCCAAGCGCCCCCCATTTTATTTACTTTTGAGAGACGGCATGAAAGGGGAAGAGGGGCAGGGGGAGAGGGAGAGGGAGAAAATCTTACGCAGGCTCCACAATCAGCATGGGGCTTGATCCCACGACCCTGGGATCATGACCTAAGCCAAAATTAGAAGTCGGAAGCTTAACTGACTGAGCCACCAATGCACCCCTCCAGTTTGCAATTTTAAAGCAGTCAACAGCTGTGTGCTGCTGAAAGAAATTTCAGGGCAAGGGGCTACAGAAGCGGAGTCCAGTGGGAGGACTTTCTGTGGATGGTGTCTCTTTTGGAAGTGGCGGTGCTCTCTATTGATCTTTTACATTCACGATTTTATCCTTTTCTTTGAAAAGCTCGTTTCTGACTCAATTCTACTCTGCTCTTAACAGTAATCAAAATTATTAATTTTGGGGGGTTTTTTGCTAGGGTCCTGGGGCAGTTTTCCACTATACCACACATACAGTCAGGCCTCTCATCACTTGTTCTGCAGTGTCTGTTCTAGTATGCCCACTGATTTGTGTCTGTTTTTCTGTCTCACACCCAGCTTCTGCCCCAGGATAGCCAGTCTGAATGTGCCACTGTGCACTTCCCATAGTCCATGTGTATTTTCAGTATATCTTTATCTTCTGTAAGCAAAACTAGTGTTTTAAGTAACTTTGGGGTTACCTATTTGATAATGACTCAAGTCATGGTCAGGTTAAGACCTTTACCAATCTCTGGTAAGACTGTGGGAGCCCCACCCTGCAACCCATATCACTGCCCCAAAATGTATAATTGAAAAGGAAAATAGTATTACAATATAAAACTCGCATAACAAAGTCCAACAGAATTTGAATTTTTTCTCCATGATGGCATTTTGAAGTATCATGTAGCAAGTTTCTCGCTAAACTGTCTCATTTTTGATACTCATGTCTTCTGGAAAATCCTTAACCAAATTTCCCGTTACGGACGTAAAACCCTTTAACATTTACCAGACTGGCAATAAATTTTCTCTTCTTCAGAGAAATAAGAGAAATTTGCAAATGGAGACCAGTGCTTACTGTACCGAAATACATCACACAATAAATTTCTATGAAAGATAAAGTTCTTATTACTGCAACAAATAGACTAGACCACGGTTGCAAAGTTCCTGTGAGAAATCGCTGCACGACATCAGGCTGGCTTGCTGTTTAATAATGCTTAAAAAAAAAAAAAAATCCAGAGAGGGATCTGTGGGCTTTTCTGTCCTCAAAGGAGGTAATGAAGTGTTCAATCATTTGTACTACAAGGGAAGTTATAGAATGGGTCCAAATATCTCCTCCGTCTGGAAACAAATGTTTTGTTAGAAGTCAGATCATTTGTATATGCACCCTAAACATTTGGAGGTACATTCCTCCTTGGACATTTGAAACCAGAGGGGAAATCCCATCAGTTAAGGGCTGACACCAGTGTGGTAACATGGGCATAAGATAGTGTAACAGTGTTGGGAGTGAAAACTAAATGGATGTGAACAATAGCCTTCTGACAGGCGGCTGGGTCTCTTGGTATTCAGAATCTCCTGCTTCACTTACTTTTTTAATTTTTTTTTTTTTTTTTAAGATAGGTACCATTAAGTCAATTTAGATGGTCAACAGAAAGCATGATTCTAGTTTTGGCAAGTATCTAAATGGTGCTGATTCACCCGTGCATTGGCAGGTACTTAGGCTGCTTTTTGCTGGAATGATGTGTGATACATGATTAGCCAGGAGGAAGACCATAAGATCAGGCAAAGAAGAAGGAGGGGGAAGGGGGTTGGGGAAGGAAGAAATAGAAGAGAAGCAAACTACAGAGAAGGCAGAAAATCTACTGAGTGTAAATTATGTGCTAGGTAGTCTTACTCTACAACGCTTCCTAAAGTCTTGACACAGAATGCATTTTTATCCCCCAACTTTACAGGAAGAGCACTGGAAGCCCCAAATTGAGTAATTCTCTGGATCACAGAGAGTCACTGGATCACACAGTATTCTTTCCCCAGTGATATTTTTTTCATTTCTGCTTTCAGTGAAGTATTCCCTGACACTTTCAGGTGCATTTCTTGATCTCTCCTTTCTCTATGTCCCCAAACGCTTTGTACAGTGATCCCACTACTGTATTAATGGTGGTGGATGCCCTCCTTCCCACTAAGGTTGTGAGCTCTCAGAGGGCAGGAAATATCTCATTCATTCTCGGTGCTCAGAGCTCAGCACTCAGCAAAGAGGAAACAAACATGACTATCTAGGTAGACAATGCTACCATAACTCACTCTTTATTTCAAAAGTCCTGCCAATACTATTCCAAAGAAATAGTTTTGACCATTTTAATTAAAAAAAAAAAAAAAAAACCTGTTAGAAAACACTTTTTCCTAAATTCTTAAAATGGTATTTTTCTCTCTTTTTTGAAGTTATTTTTACTACTTTATGTGAGCTTAAGTAAATCTACTCATCTTTTGCACTAAACCATTGCTGATGGGTGCAGCCAATTCAGTTAAAATTGCTGAACTTTGTGTGTGGCCTGAAACACTGTTCTTGTCTCTTTCAAATCCTCTAGCAAAATATGCTGATCATCGCGTGGTCACAATCTGTTTGCATGACATATTTTTAAAAGAGATTTTAGAAAATTCTTGTATTGGGGGCGCCTGGGTGGCTCAGTAGGTTAGGCATCCAACTTTGGCTCAGGTCATGATCTCGCAGTCTGTGGGTTTGAGCCCCGCGTCGGGCTCTGTGCTGACAGCTCAGAGCCTGGAGCCTGTTTCGGATTCTGTCTCCCTCTTTCTCTGACCCTCCCCTGTTCATGCTCTCTCTCTGTCTCAAAAATAAATAAATGTTAAAAAAAAAAAAAAAGAAAATGCTTGTATGAATTTGCCAGGGCCACGAGAACAAAGAACCACAGACTGGTGCCTGAAACAAGGGAAACTTAATTTTCTCACACCTCTGCAGGCTGGAGTCCGAGATCAGGGTGCTGGCAAGGTTTGGTTTCTCCTGAGGCCTCTCTCCTTGGCTTGGAGCTGATGGTCATCTACCTGTGTCTTCATATGCTTTTCCCTCTGTATCTTAACTAGGTCCATGTCCTAATTTCTTCTTCGTATAAGGACGCCAATCACTTTGGATTAAGGACCATCCCAATGACCTCATTTTGATGTAATCGCTTCCTTAACGACCCTGTCTCCAAACACGCAGTTGCATTCTGAGATATGGGGACTTAAGACTTCAGCATATCAATTCTTCAAGGGACACAATTCAGCCCCCAGCAGTGCTTCACATCATGTCCCCTGCTGTCATTCCTTCTGGAGGATCCTGCTTAAAAAGAGGAAGCTGTTAAAGAGGGCTGAATGCCTCCACCCAGCAGGGCCCCTGGGCACCGAGTGCTGGGCTGTCCGGCTGGCTGAGGCCTGCTGAGTGAGGTGGAATTTAGCTGAAACTTCCAGATCTAACTCTGTCCTTCTCAGAAGGAATTCAAGAATTTGGTACAGTGAAAGATCATGCTCTTCGGTGAGCTGTTCTCCAAACTTCTCTCAGAGCCAGGAGCACCACGTGCCTATGAATGTATAAGTACCTAATAAGCCACTTTATCATCTCGGAGCTATGAGAAAAGTATCAAGTTATCTGCTGAGCAATGAGCCATGTCCGGGAACTCTTGGGCCGCTGTAATGGCCTTGGGGTTTGGCCTCGGTGCTAACGGATGCAGAGCCTCCTTGCACACAGAGGAGGACAGTTCTCTGATGACAACTGATTTATGGTGTCCGTGGTGGGGCTTCTCTAATTAGGGACCGGAGCCAGCCTGCCCTGTTCCAGACGCCGTGGAAGAGGCCTGCTTTGTAATACTGTGCCCTGAAATGCTGGCATCGTCCTCTATCTACGGTGTCATTAACAAGTTGAAATAAAACTCTTGATGGGTGTTTTTCCTTCATGACTAAGAGTCGATAGCTTTGCGAATTGCAGGGTGTTTTTACGAGCACACATAACTCACTGGGGCACGCATCGCAGTGCTACTTCTCTAGTGAGGCACCAAGCGACGGGGTCAGACCGAGACTTACTTAGACATACACACCCCGTTTGCCTAAAACTGACGTGCACTCGAAATGCTCGAAGCCAAGAGGGGGAAGACACCCTTGCTCCATCCTGGCTGCCATCTGCTTGTTGGCCGCTCGGATGGAATGAGGTGAGAGGAAGCACACGTTGAAAGTAACACAATCTAGCATAACCTCCGGTCCCCGCTTTTGAAAGAGTGAACAGCTAATCAAATGATCAAAGGTGCTTTGATATATCTCATTCTGGCTTCACGGCTGACTTCTTGTACAGTTGTCGAGATGATTAGAAGCCCGGTCTCTTTTAGAGCTGCTCTGGAGAGAGGTTCTCCAGAGAGAAATAGAACCTGAAAACTTTCTAGAATGTACTCCAAGTTTTAAAAAATAAACAAGGTTTGGGGTACCTGGGTGGCTCAGTCGGTTGAGCGTCTGACTTGTGGCTTCAGCTCAGGTCATGATCTCATGGTTCATGGGTTTGAGCCCTGCGTTGGGCTCTTGTTGACTTGGAGCCTGCCTGGGATTCTCTGTCTCCTTCTCTCTCTCTCTGCCCCTTCCCTGCTCATGCTGTCTCTCTCAAAAATAAATAAATAGACATTAAAAAAAAAATAATAAAAAATAGGGGCACCTGGGTGGCTCAGTCGGTTAAGCGTCTGACTTCAGCTCAGGCCATGATCTCACAGTTCGTGTGTTCGAGCCCCGCGTTGGGCTCTGTGCTGTCAGCTCAGAGCCTGGAGCCTGTTTTGGATTCTTTGTCTCCCTCTCTCTCTGCCCCTCCCCCACTTGCGCTCTGTCTCTCTCTGTCTCTCAAAAATAAATAAAAACTTCAAAAAAAAAAGATTTAAAAAAAATAAAAAATAAGTTTTGAAAAACAATATGTATTGATTGGAAAACAAAGAATTGCCTTGAAAATCAATTTTCTTCCCAAACTGGTTTATACATTACTCAAATTACATGAAATTTCAAAAATGCCCAATCTTTTCTTCTACTTACACTTAGGCTGATTGAAGAAGGTGTCACTTATACACAAGCTAACTTTAATCACTTCTGGGAAATAGTTTTATTTTTTATGTTCTTAGAAAAGAAATGACATTTTAAGTTTAGATTCATAGTAAATAACCCAAGATGCACTTTAGAATCCCTCTGATTGACTAATCAACCACAATTCTAAGCGGTGCTTTAGAGTTCTAAATTAAGTTGAACTGAGCCTCGGTACATTAGACACAACAGTTGAATATTGTAAAATTCTCTGAACCACTGTGGGAGTAGCCAATGCTTCCCCCACAGTAGTTCATGAATGATGGCCTAGAGTTGGCCAGAATACTTGGTGTGAGTGACACCCAGGAAATGATGGGCAGTAAACTACGGCAGCTTCTTCTCTGCCCTTTGTGAACTTAGGAAGAGTGACAACTATTGTCTCTTCCTACTTGGCAATATTTTTCCCCATTTTTTATGATTCCTATATAGAGAACAATGATGTAACTCACGGTACAGATAACATCTCTCACATCTATCTCTGGTGTGACCTCTCCTGACTTTCAGAACTTTTTTCCTAAGTCTTATGAGGCCAGTCTGTAGAGAACCACAGACATCCTAAAACCCGCATCTTCAGAATTAAATTCCTTCTCCTCTCTCCCCGCTAATTCAGTCTTTTCACCCGACAGCTTAATTAGACACTCCAAGGCATCCTGATTCTTTCTCCTCTCTTTCCTATACTTGTCACTGCATCTTTCTCAAACCCTTTCCCCCTCTCTCACCTACCGCCAATGACTTGGTTATAGTCCTCAGCAATTTACTTTGTTTGCTTTTTTGATGAGATTTTTGTGGAGGTCAGGCATTAATATTAATGAATTCACACCATCATTTTACAAACCGACACAAATATGACGGGACCTGTGCTGAGCAATGAAGACGCAGAGTTAAAAGATACTAGCCTGAACCTATAGATCTGGAGAGGTAGTTAAACCATGGTGTGGGGGGGGGGGGGGTTGCAAATAGTGCACTGTATTAAGTCCACCTGGTGTCAGGCGAATGGTATGGGCTGCGAAGCAGGAAGCAGACTTAGATAATGTTGGGGTCTGATGAGGATTTTGAAGGATAAGTAGATAGTAGAGAGGTAACGAAGTAGGATGGGTATTACAGGCAAAAGGGAGGATGTGCAAAAGCAGGAGCATAGAAAAATCACAATGAGTTCATACGGCTGTGACTAACTTAGCAGATCTGAAGGAGCAGAAGAGGAAGACAGTGTTAGGAATATTGTAAAAGGCATGGTAAGATTTTTCAGAAGGTGTGATGGTCTTAAAATACATCTATGATTTGTTCACAGTCACCCTCCACACCCCAAATATGGAGGCTAATTCTCTTCCTGTTCTACTAATGACTAGAATGTGGCATAAAATGATGCCTGTGACTTCTGAGGCTAGGTCATTCTGCACGAATATTTCTCCTCTGGATCTCTGCACTGTGGGAAAGCCAGTAGCCTTATTGTGAGGATGTAGCCTGGGGAGAGGTCGTGGGGGGAGGAGCGGGGGCCTCCAGCCGACAGCCAGCATCTCCTTGCCAGCCACGAGCTGAGCCATCTTGGAGATGACTCTTCCAGCCCCAGTCAAGCCTTTAGATGACTGCAGGCCCAGCCAACATCTTGACTGCAATGTCTTGAAAGACCTGGAAACAAAAGCAGTTGGCTAAGCTATGCCTGAATTCCTGACAGAAATGATGAGATTAATAAATGTTTATTATGTTTCAAGCCATCATATCTTAGGATAGTTTGTTATGCAGAGAGAGAGAACGAAGACAAAAGAGGAATGAGGCGAGCAGACTTATATTTTATAATAAAAAATGTGATTGTATTCTGAACCATAGAGAATTTATGGGACAGGAAATAGAACAGAAATAGTTAAATAACATAGGTGGCTGTCAGAGTAATTAAATAAGGATCTGATAAGACCTGTATTAAGGCCTCAACCTTCCGGTGTAAGAGGAGGAAAACAGTTTGAGAGGTTTAGGCAGGAAAAGTGTGACTGGTTAGTCATGGGGCATGAAGAAAGGAGATCATCAAAGATGTGATTGCAGTTCCTTGCTTAGCAGACCAAGGAGTGGTGGCATCATTTATGAAAATGGGGAGTAAAGAAAGAAAATAGGGTTGCCAAGGGAAAGGAGTTTTTAGTTTTGAATGTACAGAGTGTAAATTGTCTGTGGAATATCAAAATGGAGATGTCTTATTAGTTATATAGACACAAGAACCTTGACCTCGGGAAAGGGAAATAGACTAAAATTACATTTGAAACAAAGAACAGTAAAGGGTGTAATACAAGTTATCCAATGATAGAACAGAACATTGGATCACGTTAACATTGATGATAGACAGAAAAGGAGACAGGGCAGGGTTGTGAGAGATCAAATAACAACAACCATAAAAAAAACCCGAAGAGAAAGCATAGAGACCAAAAGAGCAGAGAATTTAAAGCAAAGGTTGCAGTGAATGAATTAAGATAAAGGCTAATGGGTATCTACTAGAGTTAGCAACCAGAAAGTTACTAGAAAACTTGGCAAAGGGAGATTCACCTGGAGTGACAGTGACAGAAGCCAGGCTGAAGTGGATTAAAGGATGACCAGGAGGAGAGGCACCTGGGTGGCCCAGTCAGTTGAGCAGCCAACTCTTGATTTGGGCTCAGGTCATGATCTCACGGGTTTGTCCGTTCGAGCCCCTAGTGGGGCTTGGCACTACATGGAGCCTGTGTGGGATTCTCTCTCTCTCCTTCTCTCTCTCTCTGCCCCTCCCTTGCTCTCTCTCTCTCTCTCTCTCTCTCCCTCTCTCAATAAATAAACATGTTTAAAAATGACCATGAGGAAAAAAAACAGAGGCAGTAAATGCAGGCTGTGCTTTCTAGAAGCTCACTGTAAGACAAGGGACCTCCTCCCAGCTGCTCCTCATGCCTTAGCTCTGCCTTCTCGACGTCCACTTCCCACTGCTATGGGTGCTATCTTGTCAACATCCAGCTTGGCATGGACTCCTGATCCAACATGGTAGACCAGCCTCAGAGACATCAGTGGGCGAGGGACAACACATTTGGGGAAGAAGGAAGGGAGAGGAGGAGAGGCAACACTTAGAGAGAGGAAAGCTCAAGCACCTGTAGAGAGCTGGAAGGGTCGGTCTGATTTACCCTCATAAGACCTCTGGGACTCAGAACAAATGCACACACATGCTGTGAGACAGAACAGGCAGCGAAGCACGTGGCTGAAGAATCCAGAATTAATTAAGGGCTGCTTCTACACTGGCTGGGCTTCTATGTGTGTTGAAATTCACTTTTTCGGATAAACAGTCGGGCAACATTCCAAAAGATGATGCTTTCAATACCACAAGCTTAAGAAAGGCTCTCGGGAAAACTGGCAAGGCCCACAGAAAGTTCTGAAAGCTGACCCATCAAATGGTTGAGACGAGAAGGTCAAACATGAAGTGAAAGGTAATGTGGAGGGTCATCATATAATTCGAAGGAGAATTTTCATACCACTCACAGAACAAACCTTTGTTTCAGCTTGGCTGGTTATGTAAATTAGTGTGTAGAAGCGATTTTTACTGAATTTTTGTTAATTATAAGAAATCCTTTTTTCATTTTTTATTGTTGTGGATAAAGTCCTAACCCAATCTTTGATCCACTACTTACCCTGAAATGGTAGGCACCTTTTAAGTTCTTTTCGGGTGACATTTTCCTGATGTCAACAATTATGGGTACAAATGACCTCCCAGCCGTCCATCGCCCTAAATCTCCTCACAGTACAGTTATTTCCATACATGCTCATGGTTTTGACAGAAGCGTCCTTTTAACTATGAAAGAATTATGTCTTTCTCAGTCTTGAATTTCTAGAATCCTGCAAAGTGCTTGGCACTTTAAATGCTTAGAGAGAGAGAGAGAGAGAGAGAGAGAGAGAGAGAGAGAGAGAAAAGAGGAGTGAGGAATGCATCTTATTTAACTATAAGAATAACTACCATTATCTCTTTGCTCCTGAACAAGGACCCTGCCCTTTCAGTGGTCTGCAGTGGGGGCCACGGGGCCACAACTGTGCCTACAACCGTGGCCACAACTGTGGGGAGGGGCTTCAGGCTTTTCTGCGAGAGAGACCTCATTCTTGGGAGACCTGCTGGTCAGGAGCGTGACCCCCAATCAGGTAAATCTGTGATATGCTGTCTCTTTTCTCCTTTCCCCCAGGATCTTGACTGGGAACAGTCACTAGAGAAGTCAGTGCCTCATCACTGCCCTTTTACCAGTGTGATGCCCCATAGGTGCGGATAAGGAAGTGAGAAAGAAATGGAGGAGGTGACAGGGCACAGGAGAGGCCGGAACTACAGGGTAAGTCTTACTTCTAGTGTCCCCAATTAGATTCTTTTATCTTTTAGGTGAGGCTGCAATTTATAGTTAGTGCTAGTGTTATCGGCACAGAGTTCGGCAATTATAAGCGGAAATGATTAGGCAATTATCCCAATATTCTCCAGGTAGCCCGTTCTGGACCCTAAGTTCGGAAAATGTCACATTGAAATAAAAACTTTGTTCGTGCCAGTTTTGAAAACACTTATTGATTCCCCGTGTTCTTGAATGCCTTAGACTCCAGGACGTATTTTATGTTTAAAAACTATTTTTTAATGTTTTATTTATTTTTGAGAGTGAGAGCACAGGCGGGAGTGGGGGAGGGACCGAGAGGGAAACAGACGATCTGAAGCAGGGGCTCAAACTCACCAAATGTGAGATCATGACCTGAGCCAATGTCAGACACTCAACCAACTGAGCCACCCAGGTGCCCTGACCAAGACCTATTTTAAAAACCTTCAAGTTCCTGCTAATGCGCACTTGCATTTGCTTAAAGCTGGCATGTTTTTTTATAAAAGGCTCCTAAACTCCTTCCCAAATACACCAAATCTTTTTAGGGTTTTATTTTTTCCATATATTAAAAAAAATTCACATACTTATGTTTAGATGATCCAGTGCTCTTTCAGAAGAGTGTGGTGCCGGCCAGTTCTCAAGATCTGTTATTGCCAGAGCTCTGGGGAAAGGCTGTGGTTCACTGGAGCTCTCTTGTCACGGGACTCTTCTCGGCAGACATGACTTATGCTGAAGGATTGCTAACTCAGCAGGTGCAGGGAGAGACACAGACCCAGGCAGGTGCTCATAAAAAACCTGGAGAAGCACAAAGGGAGCGTTCTCTGCTCTCTGCAGAAAATGCCACCCGTAGGAAGTAATGCTTTGTGAGGCGTGTGGGATTCATCATGGCCCACTAGGCAGAACGAGATCAATGCTATGGTCTGGGACGGGCTCGATGCGGACTATTGTGGCTGCTGTCGTGACTTCAATGACAGAGCAGGATAAACCCCATCTGGTTCCTGCACCCCGAAATGGCCATGGCGTCAAGTGGCCATTCCCATGTCCAAGGCAGAGTCGACCTAAAATCCCCCTGGTTACGCTGCCCTGTCTTAAGGGTCCCTCAGTTTCTACCGTTGTTTATTCTCCAGTATTCTGAATTTACACCTACACATAAACGTGTGAAGGGCTGGGAATGCAGAAAAGACCAGGCTGATTTTTCCAAAGACTTCCTCATTTAATTCAATTCTCACCTACTCCTCTGCCCCTGGCCTTAGCTTTTTTGTGTCTATAATTTATTTTTTTATTTATTTATTTATTTTTTAATTTTTTTTCAACGTTTTTTATTTATTTTTTGGGACAGACAGAGACAGCATGAACGGGGGAGGGGCAGAGAGAGAGGGAGACACAGAATCGGAAACAGGCTCCAGGCTCCGAGCCATCAGCCCAGAGCCTGACGCGGGGCTCGAACTCACGGACCGCGAGATCGTGACCTGGCTGAAGTCGGACGCTTAACCGACTGCGCCACCCAGGCGCCCCTGTGTCTATAATTTAGTCCAGCTAGGGTTTGGTGCTTCTCCATCCCCATAGGCATACAGATTTTGCTCAGTGTGTAAGTTCCTTAGGCTGGAAATAAAACAAATCAGATAATTACACACTAAGGAGATAGTGACAAATCTGATTTTTTTTTTCTTTCAATGTCTGGGGCTGGTTCTTCCTTCCACTCTTATTTTTAAGAGGTAGGATAGGGGCAGAGAAAGAGGGAGAGGGAGACAGAGAATCCCAGGCAGGCTCAGCACTGTTAGCACACAGCCCGATGCAGGGCTTGACCTCAAGAACTATGAGGTCATGACCTGAGCTGAAATCACGAGTAGGACATTTAACTGACTGAGCCACCCAGGCGCCCCAATAATTCTTCCTTCTATAAGACAGTTCCTCCCGTTGCAAGATATTTAGTAATCCTGGCTTCATCATTTCTGCCATTCCTGTCTCTATCCTACTGCATTGTGATAACCACAAAGTGCCCCCCCATACGTCTCCAAATACTCTCAATGAAGATCCATCATCAGAGACCGTCATGCCTACAATGCTAAGAACAGCTGCGGTGATGCTGTAAAGGCCTGCTGGGTACTCGGTACTGTACTGCTGGCTATCCTAGATAAACTAATCTCTAATGGTGGAATTTCAGGCACCTGATTGCGTGAATATTTGGGAGCCGACGAGACTTCCTGGTATACTCCAATCACATAGGAATAGAAGCTGTTCCTGTGTAAGGCTAACCCTTGGCTGAGACCCAAAGTGAGGCAGGTCTCCTTCGTCACTGCCAGTGTCTCGAGCAAGAAGGCTTCATCCACGGACTATGATATTTATTAGGGGCTGTCTGAGGACGTGGTTCTACAAAACAGAGTATAGCTATTTTGTCTGTCATTGCCAGAATTTATAAAAGGTCTATCTAGTTTACACCACGCTTTCCCACTTTAGCTGCCAACATGGCACGCAAGGGCTGTAAGAATTCAGAGTATCTGATGGCCCGCCATGCCTCCAGCTGGCCTGGCCCTCACTGGCTCACGAACAGTGCTGTTCTGACAGCAGGGAGAAGAACCCCCATAAAGCTGTCTTCGAACACTAGCTCCTAGCAGCCGCAGTTTGAATTCAGAGAGCCTTGGAAATCAGTTTTAACCTGTGACAGAAAAGGAGCCACATGAGAATGTCTGTCTTGAAATGATGGCTCCTTTGAGGAGTTTTGAGGCTTTGGAAACAATAATGAATATTTACACTGACTGAAGAAACTGGTCATTACTTACATCCATTTTTCACATTAGAATCATTGTAACATTTTGCTTGGAAAAAAAAAAAAAAGACTTTCCAACTGTTAAAAATACTTCCAGCCCAATGTTCTCTGCTCCATTTAGGATAAGCGTATTCCTTGCTCAGTTTACCAGATTAGATCTCCAAATAGGGTCTGTCACTGGTTTGAAGAGTAATGTCTGACTGAGGAAAAAAAGAAAAAAATATATATTCCTTATCTTTTTCTTGAAAATTATGGAAAAGATCATTTCCACTTTATTTTCTAAGCATTCTTAGGTGCATATATACTGAAATTGTTGGATAGCACTTAAAAAGCCATCTCTTCCATAGATGCCTCTTCTTTCCCAATTTACCTTTTCTCTCACTGTGCACTAGAGAAAACCAGATGTTTCTAGGTGACTGAAACAAGGGAGCCTACAGCGTGATGGGTATGAATGAGTTAAAGTCCCTCAACTGCTTCTGTCAAGGGTCTGCTTCTTGGGGTCACACATGAGTCTCTGGTTTCACTTCAGAGACCAATCTGAGAATAATTTTTGTAGTCAAAGAGAGCATAATCTCAACCCGGCCCTCAGCGTAGCATGCGGTGAGCCCGAACTTCTCCAAGGCATCATGAAAGGAAGATATACCCCATGCTAAGTGCCCTGAGGTTGCAAACGACTCAAGGCTATTTAGTAGTTAACAATTAGCAAATTCTATCTGGGAAATACCAGTTAGTCTTCACTAGTTAGAGGTAGGAAAGTTGGATAGATCTTCTTACACACAGCACTGCTGAAGGGGGGTATATTACACTGAGAGCAAATCTCCGATCCAGTTCTGACATCCATACAAGCCTTGGCAAGCAAGCACAACACCAATCACAGCCTATTCTGTAAGCTCAGTGAGGTAGCAGCTGTCTTTGTAAGCACTCCCATAAATATCATGTCTGAAAGATTCACTCAGGGCAAAAATCCAAGAGGTGAAATCTTGTCTCGGTAGCCATGTGTGAGACAAGTTAGAGTCTTAAGCCAAAGTTGCCTTTCTTCAGGGTCTGGATTCTCACGGTACCTGTATGACACTTTTGGGCAATCCACATACCTTAGGTGCCACTCAGTTTGCCAATGGAAAATTATCTCTAACACCCATTATGCTCAGATTAACTAGCGATAAAGTCTTTGATGTCCATTGGAGATCGCTGAAGTTCTTGTGACTGCCTCTCTAAGGTAGACCTTTGATTAAGAATCTTTCAGATGTTTATGAATCTCTCATGGGGTCTATAATCCAGATTGGAGCACATCAATTGTGAAGCAATTGCCCCTACATGTAGAGTCAAAAATATAAATCACATGTTCTACATGAACTATGTAAGATATATTATGGATGATATAAAAGACGGTTTAGAAAGTCACAGGACCATCAGACCAGAAAGTCATCCATAACTGAATAAGTCAAACAGAGAGAGCAAACATTTTATGGTCTAATATTTAGGACCCATATTTAGGTCCATATTTATAAAAAATAAACAGTCCAGGAAGATGAGTTAGACATACTTTTTCTCATTCCTCCCACTATGTACAACAAAAATCCCTGGATGTTTTATACACAGCAAACATATGCAGAATCTGAAAGGTAGAGACAAACAGGCTGACTAGGGACTTCCAGGCTTGAGAAATGACATGGTTGTGTGTTCCTTGGGTTTTCCTCTGCCTCGTGTATCCCGGACTGGGTGCTTGGAGAAATGAGCAACTTAAAAAAAAATGCCAAGGGGCGCCTGGGTGGCCCAGTTGGTTAAGCGTCCAACTTCAACTTGGGTCATGATCTCGTGGTTTGTGAATTCGAGCCCCGCTTCGGGCTCTGTGCTAACAGCACAGAGCCTGGAGCCTGCTTTGTATTCTGTGTCTCCTCCTCTTTCTGCCCCTCCCATGCTCATCCTCTGTCTCTCTCTGTCTCTCAATAATAAATAAACGTTTAAAAAAAAATGCCAGTGGGTCCAGTCAAAACAACAAGAACAACAATAATAAACACCTGCTCTCTCTAGCCAAAGAACCAGGTAAGGGGAAGATCAATAAGACAGAATATTTTTATTTATGCATTTATTTAAAGTTTATTTTTATTTATTTTGAGAGAGAGAGAGATAGAGAGCAAGGCAGGGAGAGGCAGAGAGAGAAGGAGAGAAAGAGAATCCCAAGCAGGCTCCACGCTGTCAGCACAGAGACCCTTGAGGGGCTCAAACTCATGAACCGTGAGATCACGACCTGAGTGGAGATCAAGGGTCCCAACGCTCAACCGACTGAGCCACCCACGTGCCCCTAGACAGAACATTTTTAGATAATAATTGTTCTACTCTAGCCAGATCCCTCACCCATGACAATAAAAGCTGAGTGGGAAGACTAGAGTTTCCCTCCTCACCAGACTGTAATGAGGTCCCCAAGACCCTTCACACAATCATCCAAATGGCATCAGAAAGGGCCAAGTAATGGGCTGGGACTGCCACCCCGACCTGCAGTAATGAGATGCCCCACTGTGATGGTATCAGAACAGAACGAGGAAACAGGACGTTACCAATACCCGGTGGTAGGGAGCCACCCGCCACACGATGGTGTTGGTGGACCTAAGAAGAGATGCTTCAACAACTTCCGGGCAGGGAAGTGTCATTGGAAGCCTGGTGGGGAGCCAGAACTCCCAGCCCCACCCAGCAGTAACAAGGGGTCCTTCTGGTGTCAATGGAGATTGTGTGAGGAACCTTGACTTCTATCCCTGTTTGCAGTAACCAGATGGCCCCTCTCCTCCTTCCCCTGCTAGAGTGCTGTCAGCAAAAAACACCTAAAACAGAAACTTTAAATAAGACCCAGAGTCTCACAACATAAAATTCAAACTGTCTAAGTTTCCATAGAAAATTACTTGTCAACAAGGAACCAGAAATGAAATATATATTCCTCAGACTGAATGAGAAAAAAATCGAAAGATGCCAGTATCTAGATGACAGAGATGCTAGAATTGTTTGGCAAAGGTTTTAAAGCAGCTATCATAAAAATCCTAGCAATTATGAGCAGAATTGAAAGAAATGAAAACAACAAAGTCTCAGCAAAGCATGCAATAGAAGATAGAAGAAAGGACCAAATGGAAATTTTAGAACTGAAAAATAGTCAAAATTTAAAAAAAATTCTTGGGGTGCCTGAGTGACTCAGTAGATTAAGCACCTGGATCTTGATTTCTGCTCAGGTCATGATTTCACAGTCCTGAGATCGAGCCCCACATCAGGCTCCAAGCTGGGCCTCAAGCCTACTTAAGATTCTCTTTCTTCCTCTCCCTCTGCCCTAGCTTGCCCTCACTCATGCTCGCTCTCTCTCTCTCTCTCAAAACAAAAACACAAAAACAAAAACAAAAAAAATAAAGTAGATGAGTTCAACTGTTAAATGAAGAAGACAAAGGAAAGAATGAGCAAGATTGAAAAATTAAAAAATAGAAATGATCCAATCTGAATAAAAGGGAAGGTAAGACTTTAATAAGAACAGGGGCACCTGGGTGGCTCAGCTGGTTGAGCTTCCGACTTCAGCTCAGGTCATGATCTCACATTTCTTGGGTCCGGCCCCACATTGGACTCTGTGCTGACAGCTGGAGCTTGGAGCCTGCTTCGGATTCTGTGTCTCCCTCTCTCTCTACCCCTCCCCTGCTCATGCTCTGTCTCTCTCTCTCTCTCTCTCAAAAATAAATAAATAAACATTTAAAATAATAAGAACAAAAAAGCCTCAGGGACCCATAGAGCTATAATACAAGAGTTAACATTTGTGTCATCAGCCCTCCCAGAGGAGAGGAGGAAGAAGATGGGGCTGAAAAAATACTCAAAGAAATAATGGCCAAAAAGTTCCTGAATTGGGAAAAAGACACAAACCTACAGATTGAAGAATGTCAGAAAATCTCAAATGGATAAACTGAAAAAAGCCATACCAGGAGCTGTCACAGACAATCTTCCCAAAACTAAGAACAAAGAAAAAAATTTTGAAAGCAGAAGGTGGGAGTGTTTGGGAGGGAGGGAGAGAAGGAGAGAAATGCCTTATCTATAGGTCAAACAATTAGAATGAGAGCAGATTTTTCAAATGAAACCCTAGAGGTCAGGAGGAGGGGGTGTGACATTTTTTTAAGGGTTGAACAAGACAACATTGTCCAGCCAGAATCCTGTATCCAGTAAAAATATCTTTCAAGAGTGAAGGGGAAATCGAGTCATTCTCAGGTGAAGGAAAGCTAGGAGAATTTTTCACCAAAGAACTATCCTGACCTAAAAGAATGTCTAATGAAGTTCCCTAAACAAAAAGAAAGAAACTTGGAACATCAAAAAGGAAAAAAGAACATGGCAAGTAAAACCATGGGTAAATAAAATAGGCTTTCCTTCTCCTCTTGAATTTTTGAAACTATGTTTGACTGTTTAAGCAAAAGTCATAGCACTCTCTGATGCAGTTATAAATGTATATAGAGGGGATATTTAAAGACACTATATTATAAATGGAGGAAGATATAGGATGAAAAGGGAGATAAGGTCCTATACTTTGGTTGAGCAGTTAAATGACATTATCAGTGATCATTTAACCATGTATATACATACACAGACATACTCAAAGTGCACTTGAATACAGTATGTGTACTCCAAACAAAATTCTTAAATGAAATAAAAGTCTCTTGGAGGGGCATCTGGGTGGCTCAGTTGGCTAGGCATCTGACTTCTGCTGAGGTCACAATCTCAGGGTTTGTGAGCTTGAGCCCCACCCCTCGCTTTGCACTCTCTCTCCCTTTCTCTTTGCCCCTTGCTCATGTGAGCTCTCTCTCTCAAACGAATGAATGAACAAATGAATAAATAAGTAAGTAAGTAAGTAAATAAATAAATAAATAAGAATTGAGATTCAATGTTACCAAAAAAAAAGTTTCTTGGATATTTCATGTTATTCTGGAAAGAAGATGAAGGGTGAGGGGATTTTTTTTATTGACTGAATTTAATCTTTAAAAGGATGATGGTATTTGCTTATAATTAACTAGATTTAACTTTCTGTATATGTAGTGTGAGCTTAAAATAATATATAAATTTATTTTAATAATTATAAAATTATATATTAATATATATATTTGTATTTACATATGATATTTTTGAATTAGTATCTTGAGAAACTCCTACGAATTGCATGTTTAGTAGCAAAATAGTGGAGTATTTTCTCCTGTGAATTTACAACACTCCCATAAGAGACACCACGAAGAGACACCATATTTAGAACTACTTTATAGAAGCAAAAATTATGTCTTAGAGAAGTTCAGTGACATATAAAATTGTAGATGGAAGATTAAAACCCAACTCATCTTATTTCAAGTAGGGTCGTCTTTAGTAAGCATTAGGTACAAGAACGTACAGGTGGCATTCATTTCAATTCCTGCTTAAATGTCAATAGCTTTCATTTTGATTCTCTTTCTGTCACTGAGAACCAGTGTAACCTAGTTGTTTTACTTTTTCTCACCACTACCAGGGACATTACTTCTTTTTCTCTTCTATTGCCGAGAGTGTAGTTGCTCCGTTTTGTCTCTAATGTCCTACATTTCTCCTAAAATGTTTTTAGGTATTTGTTCAAATGTATTCAAAGAAAAAAAAATACTCTAGTACATGATATTTTTATCTAGAGCAGAATGAATCTAATAAATAACTTATTTTTGATATGGTACAAACAACATACAAATCCTGGAATGAAAACCAGGTTGCTGTGAATTAAGAAGCTTCTCAGAACTGGGCAGACGCCCCACGTCTGTTATATAGTCCCGTCTGGGACTCTGACACAGCCCCTCTTCCTTTATGCTCTCCTAGGGAGCCATATTCTCTCTGGATCACAAGCACAGCATATTAAAAAAAAATAGCATTACATTTGGAGTCAGAAAGCCTGAGCTTGATATAGTGGACATCTGTTGGCTGCTCTAATATTGTGTGTGTGGCAATTTAAAGTAGTATAAAAACAATGAGATGATTGGGCACAAATCCATCTCAATCTGTAACATAGTTACATAGCAGTTTGAAGTTCTCTAATCAAGACTTCATGCCCCACTTTTAGAGGTGGTTACTCACTTTAAAATATCCTTACCGGGGCGCCTGGGTGGCGCAGTCGGTTAAGCGTCCGACTTCAGCCAGGTCACGATCTCATGGTACGTGAGTTCGAGCCCCGCGTCAGGCTCTGGGCTGATGGCTCAGAGCCTGGAGCCTGTTTCAGATTCTGTGTCTCCCTCTCTCTCTGTCCCTCCCCCATTCATGCTCTGTCTCTCTCTGTCCCAAAAATAAATAAACGTTGAAAAAAAAAATTTTTTTTAAATATCCTTACCAAAATATGCACGAGGGGGTCTACTGGGGTAGCTTATAAGACATTACTAATAACTTGTCAATGCTGAAGTGAGTAATGCTCAAATCAGGTAATGTGGATTGGGAATATTGCACAGTCTCTTTCAGGAGTTGAAGTGTAAAATCCATCAGGTCCGGTGGTCATGCCACGTGCCTGCTGGACGACGGGAGCAGTGGTCTTCAATCTGGGCCACATGTACCCTTGGAGGTATGAGAAGATTTTCCAAAGGATGTTAAGGAAATCTACCTCCAGATCTTTACATTTCTCTTGTACTCTTTTCTAAAATGGGTTTGCCTGGGAATGTGCCTGCTGAAGGTCTCCACTCCTTTCTGTCACCACTCTTGCAATGTTCTTCTATCACAAAAGAAAAGCAGACTTCTCCTCCAGGACCAGGGGCATAATTTGTGGAGCCCTGTGCAAATGAAAATGTGGGGCCACTTTTTCCAAAATTATTAAGATTTTCAAGACATTCACAGCAGAGCATTAAACCTAGTGTGGGACCCTTCTGAACTAGGGGCTCTGTGCCAGCACCCACAATACCCCCCTGCTCTCAGCCATAGCACACTTCATAATAGCACATTCTTTGATGGAGGCTGGCAATGTAAAGACACTGGATGACAGATAAAAAAAAAATTCCGCATATTAGAATTGGTACTTTATTTACCAATAAAGTACTTTTACGGGTCAGGTGGTTTCTAATTTATTGTTTTCAAAACACTGAAAGAGGATGGAATCAAGTTGTCAGATGAAAGAGAAAGATGATCAAAATTAATTTTGAGGATAGATCACTATGTGATTTTTGGCACATAATTGAGAAGGAGTTCAAAGAATTGAATGACATTCCTATAACAAAACTCCTTTGATTCCCATTCATTTATATGAATTAGTTTTCTCGGAAATTTTGTCTATTAGAATGCTAAATAGGAAGAAAATCAGTCCTGAATCCTGTCTCATTTTAGTTAATAAATATACATGAATATATGTAGATATATACGAAATAAATGTTTTAAATCTCCAACTATCTTATGAAAAAATACAATTATAATAAAATTTTCTCTTCTGTTTAATAATTTTCTAACAAAATATGTGCAATATGTTTATGATATTTTTATTAATTTTTGTGTAATTGCAATGACAGCTTAGTCCAGGAAGGAAAAAATTCTTGAGTTAAAATTTAATTGGATCCATGTATTTTTATTATGATATGTTGATCACTGAAGCCCTTTCAAGCATAAAATATAATAAATTAAGATGAAAATCTATAAGGGAAGAAAATGAAAACAAATTCAAAGAGAAAGATGAATACTATAAAACTTCTTACTATTGAAGAAGTTGTTCTTTTTATAATGGCTGGTGATGTTATAAACTCATGGTATTTAGATTCTATACACTACATTTTGAAAAATAATGTAACCATTTTATTTAAAAATTTTTTTTTTAACGTTTATTTATTTTTGAGACAGAGAGAGACAGAGCATGAACGAGGGAGCGCCAGAGAGAGGGAGACACAGAATCTGAAATAGGCACCAGACTCTGAGCTGTCAGCACAGAGCCCGACGCGGGGCTCGAACTCACGGACCGTGAGATCATGACCTGAGCCGAAGTCGGCCGCTTAACCGACGGAGCCACCCAGGCGCCCCCATTTTATTTTAAAATGCCAAATATTTTCAACCTCCCAGAAATTAGGTCCTTAGCAATTACTAAATCTTATGACAAAAAAATTTACATATCATTTTTAAATGTGTAAGTTTCATTTTTTAAAAAATTGGTAGAGTTCAGGATTATAAAGACACTGGAGACTGCCATTTGGGGGCCTAAAGGGCTCCATGCTTGCTCTGTCCGGCTAGCTAGTCCTACCTTCAGAATATTGTTGGGACTTTCATATATGTACTAGTTGCAAGTGCCCAGCGCAGTGGTTTTTAACTCTGGCTACACAGTAGAATTACCTTGGGACCCTTTAAAAATACTGATGGTTGATGGAATTAACAAGTCATGGGAATAAAAGGCACAGCGTAAGGAACATAATGATATTGTAATAACATCGTGTGGTGGAGGATGGTATCTACAGTTCTAATGAGAAGAGCATAATGTATAGATGCTGGCGAGGATGTGGAGAGACGGGAACCCTCTTGCACTGTTGGTGGGAACCAAACTGGTGCAGCCGCTCTGGAAAACAGTGTGGGGGTTCCTCAAAAAATTAAAAATAGACCTACCCTATGACCCAGCAGTAGCACTGCTAGGAATTTACCCAAGGGATACAGGAGTGCTGATGCATAGGGGCACTTGTACCCCAGTGTTTATAGCAGCACTCTCAACAATAGCCAAATGGTGGAAAGAGCCTAAATGTCCATCAACTGATGAATGGATAAAGAAATTGTGGTTTATACACACAATGGAGTATTACGTGGCAATGAGAAAGAAGGAAATCTGGCCTTTTGTAGCAACGTGGATGGAACTGGAGAGTGTGATGCTAAGTGAAATAAGTCAGGCAGAGAAAAACAGATACCATATGTTTTCACTCATATGTGGATCCTGAGAAACTCAACAGAAGATCAGGAAGGAGGGGAAGGGGGGGGGAAAGTTACAGAGAGGGAGGGAGGCAAACCATAAGAGAGTCTTAAAGACTGAGAACAAACTGAGGGTTGATGGGGGTTGGGGGAGAGGGGAAAGTGGGTGATGGGCATTGAGGAGGGCACTTGTTAGGATGAACACTGGGTATCGTATGGAAGCCAATTTGACAATAAATTATATTTAAAAAAAAAGAATAGCATAATGTATAAACTTGTTGAATCACTGTAATACACCTGAAACTAATGTAACTAATGTTGTCACTAATACACCTATAACTAATGTAATGCAGTTGGGTATCAACTGCACTCAAATAAAAAATATAATAATAAAAATAAAAACAGTGACATTTGAGTCCCTCTCCAAAGATTCTGATTAAATGGTGAGGCATGAGCCAAACCATCTCTGTTTCCCAGGTGATTCTAATGTGCAGCCAGGACAGAAGCCACCGGTCTGAGACAAATATTGGAACTTTCCTGAGCTACAGCCTGGCAGTGTGACAGTTTTGTGTGTGTGTGTGCCCGCTTGCTAAATATATGTTGGATGAGATTTTGTTGGAGACTTGCTGTCATTGTAGCATTCTACCTGGAAGCAATATTGGAGGACCGAATTATAGCCCCCTCCGACTCTTACGTGAGGTTCCAATATTTACCAAAGAGCACAACATTTGCCATGCAGTCAAACTAACTTAGGTAAATTCACACAACAGCCTTTCCAACCCCCTTCTTCCCTTCCCAACAGACATCTGCGTTATGTATGTCCAGGCCTGAAGTCCATCAGCCAAGGTAACAAAATAGCCAGGACTGGATTTGGGGATGGGGGCACGTGAGTTAAGGCTAGAAACAAGATAGCTTCAGGAATATTGCCAGAATGTTTTCTCCATACTGGATATAAAGATGGACATGTATGATGTGAGTTGCTGCTGGCCACTGTTGTGGGAACTCAAGGGAAGCCAGTCTTAGGATGAAGCCAACACTGGAATACAGAGTGCAGAAAGCAAAGGAAATCTGGTGAGAGAGCTAAACCACCAGACTGAGCCGCATCAGATGTATCACGTACTTAAGCCCATATACTCTCTCTAATAAGCCAGTCTGAGTCAGATAAGACCATGGGCTTTAAAAGCAGACTGCCCAAATCTAAAGCCCAGTTTGGTAATTCACTAACTCGGTCATCTTGGCAGTTACTCCAAGGCACTGTCCCTCAGTGTCCCCATGTGTAAGATGGGCTATTAACACCTTCATTATAGAGTTGCCATGAGCACTAAGTGGGTTAATGCTGGAAAATTCCTTAGAACGGAACAAGGCAAGAACCATGCTATGATTTAAAGCAATTATTGCTTTACTTGGGCTTAGTGTTACTTCCCGTTGAAAACATCCTAACTGCTGTGTTTGAATTTTGATTCCACGAGTGATCTGAAGCAAATAATTTAAACCTCTGGGCCCTGGTTTCCCGATTTATAAAGGAAGAAGGTTGATCTGTGATCTCCAAGGTACCTTCCAGCTCCGTTTTAGTAAATATGGTTGATATACATTACATTTCAAGCTGTTTTCTCTCCCAGTATGATTTAGAATGCAAATACCAGAGTTCATGAGTCTTTCTTTTATTCATGTGTTCAATAAATATTTATTAAGAACCCACCGAGTGCCAGGCACTGTTCTAAGCACTAAGAATATAGTGATGTTCAAAATTGATTTAAAAAATCCCTACTTCATGGAGTTCCTATTTTGGTGGACATAGATAAACAAATAAGTACGTGAAATATATAGTATATGAGGCCATGATGTGTTCTATGGAGAAAAGGAAAGCAGGAAAGGAGTAGGAAATAAAAGGGGGCAGGGCCAATTTTAAATAGACCTGTAAACTCCCAGGTTCTTGAGGACTGACTGACATAAATCAGCAAGTATAAAAATGAGATTAAAGTTAGTGGTCTCAAGAAAGATAATGGTGGTGAGCCTGTGAGCAGGGTCCTATTTAATGTGAGGTAAGGAAGCCTAAGTTTCAAAGACCCTCACGTGCATGTGCCATTTTGAGGACCCCATGGGGAGCTACCAATGAGTTCTCATGGTATTTTGTATTCTTTTACTTGAAAAGGACACCCCATAATGTAGAAGTTTTAGGTCCCACAAAATTTGGATCTGCCCTTGTTGTACACATTCGGTGGGCAGGGAGGCAATGGTGTGGATCATGCTAGAAGCATCCAGAGCACCCAGGATGCCCACTCAGACCTGCTGCTGCATAATTATCTGCCATCTCAAAGCCACTGGTGGATTGCATTATTGTTCTCCACTCTTCACCCCACCCCTGCCTTTCTCTACCACCTTAGTCATGGGATTTCACAGCTCATCCTACAAGAGACAGGATCCTTGTCTCACTGATGTTACCTTTAACTATAGGGCTTGCTTAGGCGAAAGGAACATTCTGAATGCGATGAGAATAAAGACTTTAAAATATGCCTATGGGCTGGTGATTTTCCTTTTGTGCTCTTTCCTTTTGTCATGAAAAGAATCTGTCCAGCGTAGCCTTCTGGCCTTGTTCAAGGAGTAATACCCAGAGCAGATCTGAACTCAAGCTAAGCCTGAAGCCAGGCCCAGCTAAGCCCGCCTAGATCAGTTGCACCCAGTCAACCCGCAGACAAGAGTGAGAAATAAATGCTTATTTTTTGGTACCAACCACGATGAGATTTTGTGGTTTTCAACTCTTTGCATAATTGTAGCAACAGCTGACTGATAGAACAAGTTATGCAATTTTGTCAGCTTAGGCTAAACTATGCTGCAGTAACAAAGACCTCTACATTTATGGCTCACCTTAGATGCCATCATGGGGCAGCTGAGGCTCTGTTCCGTATTTTCACTCAGGGATCCTGTCTGTCAGAAAGGCCCTTGTCTGGATTTACTGGTCTCCTAGTGGAGGGTACAGAGATGGGGACTCTGTACTAGCTCTGGAGACGTCTGCTTAGAAATAACACACACATGACTTCGCTCACATTTTACTGGCCAAAATACATTATACAGCTGTACCTGCTTAGGGCAGGAATGCACAGCCCTCTTGCATGGAGCCACACAGAAGGAACGAACCCACAGGAAGGCCTCTACCTCGGGTAGAAGCAGCGGATACTTTGAAAAATAATAAAAATCTACCACAACAAAATAGCTTGAACATTTTGGGTAGACACAATGAAGGCATGGGTTGACTCTAACTTGTGCCACATCATTTTCTGATTGACTGGAATTATGCTATAACTTGAATCTGCAAAGCAGAGGCTGTGTTTGTGTGCTCCTGTGGATCATACACCTCCTCTCATGGGATGTGCCCATCACTCTTCCTAGGACAGACAAGCAATGATAGAAAGCCTGTAATTTTCTCCCTAAAACTATCAACACTGCTCTGCTTTCCAAGCGTCAGTGTTTTCCATGGAAAAGAAATTAGATATATAATGAAGGTTCCAAATAAAGCAAAACAATTGTGCAGGGAAGCCATGATGTTATAAGGCCCCCCATTTTCCTTTGTTGCTCTGGAACAGGGAGTTCCCAAGTGTTTGGACGTCAAAATTGATACTGCTGGCCTCGGAATTCATCCAACTCCCACCACCGCCTTCACACCACAAAAGCCAAGTTTTATATTTCATCCTAGCATGGAAGGAACATTCTGTAATTTCTTTCACCCATGAATTACTTTCTAAAGAACCAGTAAATCAAAGTTGTGCATAATTTCTCTTTCCCTCCCTCTCTCTCTCTCTCTCTCTCTCTTTTTTTTTTTTTTTTTGAAAAGTCATCTTTATTATTGTGTGGTTCTTTCTGGCATTAGTATTTTGCTCATAAATCAAGATGGTCACCTTCTGTGAAGGGGGTTACCAAAGTATAATTTAACCATCCACCTAGCCACTTGAGCTAGAGACCTAGGTATCTCCATAATCTTTTTCTCTTTTTTCTCTGCTACCATGGCCTTAGTTCAAGCCCTTAGAAATATTTGCTATGTTATTCTCTTAGCCTTCTAATGGCCTCCCAACCTTGAATCTCTTCCGTCTCTACTCCCGTAAAAATGCCAGTAAGACCAGAGATTCTTCTAGTACTTTCTTTTGGTAACTGGCCTAGGGAAGTTTGGGATGGTTTGTAATTGATTAGAAATGAGAGATTGATACCTCAGGTAAATTGGGCATCAAATAATGAAACTTTAGCTGATAATTTTGCATTTTCTTTTGATATGTGGTGTCTTTTTGGAATCACACCGCCTCCCCAAAAAAACAAAAAGATAAATAGAATCTATTTTGGAGTCTCCTTTATCAGAAGAGCTTAGGAAAACAAAAAGCCTCAATAATAACAAGGCAACTCAAGGTATTTGAGATCTTGATTAAGCACTTGTGAAAGGTGATAGAATTTCATGAATCCCTGGCTCATGGCAGTCACTAAATACTTTTTGTTCTCCCAAGGAATAGCAAATGATTGCTTGCATTGAAATTTTAGGAAGATACTGGAGTTGGCACAGATCCACAGCTGTAAAGTACATGGTTCAGGGAAGGATCAAGGAAAAGAATAATATTTGGATTTGGATCCCAGAAAGATTTTTAACCCACCCTCTATAGCTCATCATTTTATTTGTATCTAGCTTATCCTTCCCAAGTTTCTTTTGAAAAATTAAGCATGTGTTTGTGTGTTTTTGAGTGTGTATGTATGTATATATGTGTGTGTGTGAATATGTATTTACACAAACATATATAGGTATGTATATATATATATACTTATATTTACATACGTATGTTATATATATAATTTCCCCTTATTTCTTTTTAAAAAAATTTTTTTTATGTTTATTTATTTTTGAGAGAGAGCACAAGCAGGTGAGGGGCAGAGAGAGAGGGAGACATAGAATTCGAAGCAGGCTCCAGGCTCTGAGCTGTCAGCACAGAGCCGGATGCTGGGCTTGTACCCATGAATATGAGATCATGACCCAAGCTGAAGCCAGAGGCTTAACCAACTGAACCACCCAGGGGCCCAATTCCCCCTTATTTCTTATACAAGGTAGCATACTATATGTTTATTTGCAATGTGCTTTTTTTTTTTAGCTTCTGAATATAGCTTGAAAATAATGCTATACCAGTTCATAGAGCTCTACCTTAGTATTTTTCATTTTTCACTAACAATCTATTATATGGCTATCTTATAGTTTATTCAGTCAGTTCTCTCAGAATGGTCCCAGTTTTTCTCCAATATTTTGTTATTTCAAACAATGTTGTAATTAGTAACTTTGTGCAAATGTTGTTTCAAATTGATTCATGTTGTGGACAGGTACCTTCACAATACAGTCCCAGAAGGGAGATTGTTGGATAGAAAGGTTAATGCATATGTGATATTACTGGATACTGTTAAATTCTCTTACGTTACGTTTGTGATAGTTAATTTTATGTGCCAGCTTGCTGGGCCATGGTGCCCAGATACGTGGTCAAACATTATTCTGTGTGATTTTGTAAGGGTGTTTCTTGGGTGAGATTAACATTTAAATTGCTTGGCTTTGAGGAAAGCAAATTGTCCTCCAGAATGTGGGTGGGCCCTCACCAATAAGTTGAAGACCTCTATTGAGCAAAAGACTGACTTTCCCTGAGCGAGAGGGTAATTTCTGCCAACAAACAGCCTTTGGACTTCAACCGAAGCATCAGGTTTTCCTGGGTCTCTAGCCTGATGGCCCACCCTGCAGATTTAGGGCTTGCCAGCCCTCATAATCATGGTAGTCAATCCCTTAAAATACATACATTCACACCTACATACACATACACGTACACGTGCACGTACACGTACACGTACACGTACATATACATATACATATACATATACATATACATACATCCTATTGGTTCTGTTTCTCTGGGGAACCCAGGCTAATTTTGTGGTTATACCATTTTGCACTACCAGTAATGTATGAGGAATGCCTCTTTGCTAAGCATTTGAATTTTTGCCAAACTGATAGGTAAGAAATGGTATCTTGGTGTAGTTTTAATTTGTGCTTCTCCTATTATGAGTGAAATAGAGTATCTTTTTATATAAAAGACCACTTATATATTTTCTCCAGTGAAGTACCCTGAGAAGATTTTTTATGACGTAAACATCTCTTGTTGTGGACCAAGCTAAATTGCTGTCAGAAAGATAGACTAGGTCTCCAAGGTTAATGTAATCACGTTTCTAATAAGCATAGCCATTCCTCTGTAGAATTCAGAGTATGCATACCCTTTATTTCACTGTACTTACATTTCATTTTTTGTTAGCCAGTATTTGAGTAGCAAGATAGTGTATACCGAGGAATTCTCTTTGATTAAATGTGTCCTGATAAGATTCTAGATTTTACAACACAATTGAGAAAACTCTCAGGTGTAAGAGATGCTTTGTTGGGCACCTGGGTTCCTGACCTGGCATCTTTCTATTAGGTAGAGTAGGGTTTTCTTTCTCTTTATCCTTCATCTTACATGCCCACCCCCCACCCCACACCCCTCCAGGCTTTCTGAAGTCGTCTTTGTACTGATTGAATAAACACAAGTCTGTGCTTTTTCCCTGTATAGCCAAATGCTTTCTTTTATTAACACTAGCAAGTGTAAATAGCTTCTCAAAAGGTACAAAGTGAATGCATTTCAAGTCAAATCTGCCTCCAAGGTGCTAACTCTGAAGAAAACTTAACTTTAACATGAACATTAGTTTCCAAGGTGGATTGCGTATCCCTAAATGATCATCCATTTTCCCAAAACTGCCAGCAGGAAATGTGTTTGATAGGAATGGAGATAGAAAGGACCAGCAAATAGAAAGCTAGCATTTCTCCAGTAGCTGATGGTTGCCACGTGGCAGCATGTGAGATGAATACACCTTGCAGACATGTTCTGTTTTCTTTAAGTTTGAATTAGTTGCATTCATCTAAAAGCTCAGAAAATTTATTGAGCAATTTCATTGTGGACAGTTCCTCATTTTTCTCTACCATTTTCTTTCAAACACGTTGTGATGAATGCATGTAATGAATGCAAATGTTGCTTTGCCTGGTGGAGGTGTAATTCCGTGAAAAGTTCCCAGAAGGGAACTTCAAGAGTTTTTAAAACTCTGAATGTTTACTTAAAAAAAGGGAGAGAGTGGGGCGCCTGGGTGGCGCAGTCGGTTAAGCGTCCGACTTCAGCCAGGTCACGATCTCGCGGTCCGTGAGTTCGAGCCCCGCGTCAGGCTCTGGGCCGATGGCTCGGAGCCTGGAGCCTGCTTCCGGTTCTGTGTCTCCCTCTCTCTCTGCCCCTCCCCCGTTCATGCTCTGTCTCTCTCTGTCCCAAAAATAAATTAAAAAAAAAAAAAAACGTTGAAAAATAAAAATAAAAAAAGGGAGAGATCTGGCAATGCTGGACCAATATTCCTCACTGGTTATAATTCATATGGACATCTTGAGCAAGAAGAACAGAGGTGGAGGCATCACACCTCCTGATTTCAGACTATATTATGAAGTTACAATAATCAAAACAGTATGATCCTGGCATTAAAATATAGACAGACCAATGGAAAAGAATAGAGCCCAAAAATACATTCACACATTTACATTCAACTAATCTCCAACGAAGGTGCCAAGAACACGTAATGGGGAAAGGGTAGCCTCTTCAATAAACGGTGGGAAAATTGGACATCCACAGGCAGAAGAATGAAATTGACCTCTTCTCTCACACCACATACAAAAATCAACTCCAAGTAGGTTAAAGACTTAAACAGTACTTGGAAGTATAAGACTACTAGAAGAAAACATAAAGCAAAAGCGTCCTGACATTTGTTCTAGATGATTTTTTGGATATGATCCCCAAAACATAGGCAAGGAAAGCTAAAAAAAAAAAAAAAAAAAAAAAGACACATGGAATTGTATGAAATTAAACTTCTGCCCAGGAAAGAAAACAATCAACCGAGTGAACAAACAGCCTATCAAATGGGAGAAAATATTTGTAAATCATACATCTGATAAATGGTTAATATCCAATACATAAGGAACTCAAACAATTCAATAGCAAACAACAAAGAACCTGATTTAAAAATGAGCAAGGCATATAGCCATGTCTTGGAAGAAGATATACAAATGGCCAACAGTTAATTAAAGTGTTTTTAGCATCACTAAGCATCAGGGGAAATGCACATCAAAGCCACAGTGATGTATCATCTCACACCTGTTGAAATGACTATCATCAAGGAGATAAAAGGTAACAAGAGTTGGTAAGGACGCAGAGAAAAGGAAACGCTTGTGCACTGTTGGCAGGAATGTAAATTCGTACAGACATCATGGAAGATAGTATGGAGGTTCTTCAAAAAATTAAAATAGAACTACCATATGATCCAGCCATCCCACTGCTAGATGTATATTCAAAGGAAACAGAACCAGTATCTCAAAAGGACGTCTGCTCTCCCATGTCCATTTTAGCATTATTCACACTAAGCCAAAATATGGAAACAACCTAAGTGTCTGTTGAAGGATGAAGGGGTAAAGAAAATGTGATATAGGGGCACCTGGGTGACTCAGCCCGCTAAGCCTCTGCCTTCGGCTCAGGTCATGATCTCACAGTTCGTGGGTTCAAGACCCGTGTCAGATTCTGTGCTGACGGCTCAGAGCCTGGAGCCTGCTTCAGATTCTGTGTCTTCTCTCTCTCTGTCCTTCCTCTGCTCAAGCTCTCTGTCTCTCTCTCTCAAAATAAATAAATGATCACCTAAAAAAAAAAAAAAAGGAAAGAAAATGTGATATAAATATATACACTAGAATACTATCAAGCTTGAAACAAAAGAAGGAAATCCTACCAGTTGTGACAACATAGATAAACGTGAGGGCGTTATGTTAAGTGTGATAAGCCAGACGCAAAGAGATGAATACTACATGATATCACTTATACATGGAATCCAAAAAAACAAATTCACAGAAGCAGAGTAGAATGGTGGTTGCCAGGGTCTGGGGGTGAGGGAAATGGGGAGATGGTGGTCAAAGGGTACAAAGCTTTAGCTATGCAGGGTAAGTTTTTTAGATCTAATGTGCAACGTGGTGACTCTAGTTAATAACACTGTATTGTACACTTGTAACTTATTAACAGAATAGATCTTAAGTGTTCTCACCACACACACCCACACAAATGGTAACTATTTGAGGTGATGGAAATGTTACTAGCCCGATTATGGTAATCATTTCACAATGTACATGTACATCCAAACTTCATGTTGCACACTAGAAATATATACAATTTAATTTGTCAATTATACCTCAGTAAAGCTGGGGGGTGGGGGAAAGAAACCAAACTCAATGTCAATTTATGCATGATACCTGGAAAAATGTTCTGTTCCTGCCTCTGGTTCACAAAGTAGTTGCCTGTGTCTTTACTATAGAGCTCATCATATCTCTTGTGTTTATGATTACCCATCTTTCTATATACCTCATGATGGAGATTTCCTCAAGGTCAAAGGTCTATGTGTCTTTGGATCCGCAGCACCTATCTGGCATGTAGTTAGATGTGATATATGTTTGTTTGTTTGTTTTCTGTGAATAAGCAATGAATGGTCTCTGGATCTAAAAACAGTAGAACACCAGGAAGACAGAACAATATCGCTGTCTGAAAGACCAACATCCAAAACTGGCTCAGCCCCTGGGCTGCACATCATTGGTTTGGACTAGTCTGTTTGCAATTCATACTTGAAAACCTGAAAATCAATGGAGATATAACCCTCCTACTCCAAACAGATAAAGTTTCCATTTTTGATTCGGTCAATCTTAGCTATGTAAAGTGAATTAAACTCATTATCTAACATTTCCCAGGGGCAACACAGCCACCCCAGGAGAGCTAGAGGCCCACGGGAAGAGCATTTACGTATGAAAAAAAGTTCTAAACACAGGCCCCTAAGAACCACAGCACACAGTCACTTTTGAACATTCTTATTTTTCTTATTCCTTAGGATTTCCTTAACTTTTCCTTTTGTTTCAAAAACAACATCTGTGAAAAACAAAGATCTTTTCCTCCCTTCTACTTTCAAGCCCATTGCCAGCTAAGAGGGACATGGGGGTTCATGGTTCCCGAACTTTAAAAGTCTAATCCAGTGCTCGTTTGGGCAGCACGTATACTAAAAGTCCGATCTAGGTCGTCATTTGAGACTAGATTGGATCTGACAGACAGTTTTATCTGCCTCAGAGAAACTATAAATTTTTATAAAGCCTGGCTTTTAACAGCCGAAAGGCCAATCTCATCATGGAATAGGAGAAACGCGCAGGGAGAGACCGAGGAAATTCATCTCTGGAAGCTCGCGAGTCAGACGTTTTCTAATGGAACAAGATTCGGAACTGGTTGCTTTCAGAAGATATTAAACCCCACCTCGGGTCTCATCGGGCCGGGGCTCCTCGGGGATCTTGCGGACCAGAAAGCTCCATGCGAAGAAAACATGACAGAAATTGTCATTCCCCTTGTCACTCGGAGGAGCCACCTGCTCCTGAGTTAAAGCCGCTTTCTCTTCAACTCGCCAGCATGCTAATTAAAGAATGACTGCAGGGTGGTGCAGCTGCCAGGCGCTATGAAGATCCATCAGTGTCTTTTTATACGGTTAGGCGAACGTTTAATTAAAACTGCATGCACCGTGCCTGCCCTACCCACCAGCACAGCTACATTTCATTTACCTGAGAAGACCATTCCCTATTAGTATCTTTCAAGAGGTAAAGCACGCTGAAACAGACTTTGCTGAAATATTTAATGTCTCTGTACATGATTTAATTAAGGGCGTCAGGAATTACATCAGGACAACACGAACCTGACTTTCCTTGGGGTTCCTGTTGTGCCTCCTGATAACTAGTCAGCTGTCTCTTCAATGGCATCCTTATCTGGAGAAGACGGCAGAGAACCGAGGATGGGTAGGAGTGCTGAGCCTGGCTCTGTTACATGTTACTCGGGCATACGAGTGTTAATGCGCCGAAAAGCCCTCTTTTTGGAATGAGAGAGAGAGAGAGAGAAACTCTGAGAGGAGATGGAAACGGAAGGTGCTCCCAGGACTCGCTTGTTACGGAACTCTTGCTGACGACTGGCATGATCATCCGCGCTGCAGACCTACACTGAGCACCCTCTTGAAACAAAATTATAGGCAATTTCTTTCGTTTTGTTTGAATTTTGAGCTTATGCACACTCCCCTCCCTTTTAATCGAGCAAAATATTTTGGCCGGCGGTAGATTTTAGCTGGAAAACATGCTGCATGCCACAAAATTCGAAAACAAATCATAACTACGGATGGATGCTAACTTCAGGTCAAAGTAGAGAAAACTGTCTTACGCGAGGATCTTGAAGACTGGAGATAGTCCTCTCCACTTGTGAGTTTTCAGGTTAATGTTTTCGGATCAAGTACAAGGGAAGGGGGTAAAAATGAGGCTTAAAAGCCCTAGGTCTGCTAAGAGCTGAGCCTTAATTACAGATTCCCCTGCTCAGCTTCAGGGAACAGAAGCTTCCCTGGAGGTGGCCCTCTCAGTCTCTCTGCTCGGCAGATCTCCAGATGGCTCTAACAGTCCCTCGTGGGTGGGATGGCTTGTCCGAAAGAAGCGATGGTGGGGTGTGGCAGGAAGTGTAAGAGAACCATCATGGGCCTTGACTGAGCTGCAAATTGAACCCAAAGAGTTTTGGATTCCGTTGGCTCTCCCTTGCCAGCATGCTTGACATCCCAGCGAGCACTCGTCAAGCACAACCAGACCATTTGTTTCCTTCAGACTTTCCAGCACCAAGGCGGTTTCCCTCCCAGAAGAGCGAGGGAGACATGTCCTCGTCACCATTTTGAAGGGGCAGACTCACAATGTGCTGCCACTGGGGCTGCAGGTTGGACTTCACAGTTATTTTTCTTGCTGAGGACCCAGAAGGAAGTTTGCTTGGAGAAAATCTGTGATATTGTCACATCAATGCAATAAATATTTTATCACCCTCGTACTGGAACAGCTTGGTACCTCACCAGCCATCCCTGGAAAACTGGCTCCCTCCCTCAAAAAAGAGTTTCTAGAGCACCTGGGTGGTTCAGTCGTTTAAGTATCTGAGACTCTTGATTTTGGCTTAGGTCATGATCTCATAGTTCGTGAGTCCAAGCCCTGCATCGGGCTCCATGCTAATAGCGTGGACCCTGCTTGGCATTCTGTCTCCCTCTTTCTGTCCCTCCCCTGCTTGTTCTCTATCTCTCTCTCAAAAGAAATTAAAGTAAACTTTAAAAAAGGGTCTCTAAGAGCAAGAGCTGAGAATGCCCAGGAAAGCAGTAGCAGAGACACATAGAGGAGGTATGAAACAGTAAGAGCTTGAGGGGAGAGCACTGTTTGGGAGCCCGTACCCTGGTGTGAATTGTGATCCATTTCATTCTAATAGTGTCAAAATGTATGACCCTGAAATCTCTGGAATCAGCCTTTTCCTTCCAGAGGTTTATTGTTATTATTGTTTGCTGTTTTTTCTTTTTAAGGAGAATATTCACCATCCTATAATCATGCCACCACCATGTTTTGATGGTGTGAGAGACACAGCCACTAACATATGGGTCTCTTTCTTAGTTTTCATTTGGGAAGAAACCAACGCGGAAACTAAGAAGGCACGACACACAGAATTGGGAGTGGGATTCCTTGTAAGCAACTTGATGGGGAAGCGTCAGACAATTACTTCCTAGCTAGTCTGTCTTAGATCAGTCCTAGGAGCGTCTTCTCCACCTTTTTGAATATTGAATTCACGCCCCGATTAAAAAAACAAATCAGACAATCAACCAGGAGGTTACAACTTGACTTGGGCCTTTCTGGTTTCAAACTTACCATTTACTGCAACCTACCATTGGCAAGAGTTCGAGAAAAGTACCGTGGCTCTAGCTGCCCAGTGTATTCTGACCCAGACGTAGGCTGGACTTGAAGATATTAAACCAGAAGCTCTAATTACAAATAGGTATGATTTCACCTGTTGTTCCTTCATCAGGATCAACTGATCCATGTGAATTCTCTTTGGGGAGAAATTTGTAAGTGGAGGAGGTAAATATGCCTATGGGAATTCCCCCATTCTTCTTAAAAACACACGGAGTAAACAGGTTTCGATTCTTAAAAACCTAATTCATAAAAATTATGTATCCATGATGACATAATTGAAGAGCCATTCATTTTCCTGTGAGTCAAATAAAGAGGGGGAAAAAATTAGTTACCAAGAGTCAATTACAGGAAAGTAATGGAAAGTATATCAGAACAATATTTTGTTCTTAATTTATAAGCATGGCACTTATAGACCACTACTCAGGAGGAAATGGGCTTTGGATTGATTTCCCAGCAATGGGGTTATTCAGTTTCACTTTCCTGAGATGACTGGTTGTGGCTAAGAATGTAATTTGTGACTTTGTATTACAACAAGCTAATTGATCTTGGCCTTATTAGCACCATCTGGAAACGGTTGAAATGTACAGTCAAGACAAAGCAATAATTTGTAGAAAAAGTATAATGTGTATTTTTTGGGAGGTTCCCAATCATGGCTCTTGACAAGAGCCAGAAGTAGCTAATTCAGATGGGACAGTATATTAATCCGTTTAGGCTGCTGTCAAGGAATCCCATAGATTGGGTGGCTTAAACAACAGAAATTTATTTTCTCACAGTTTTGGAGGCTGGAAGTCCAAGATCAGGATGCCAGGATGGCCAGATTCTGGTGGGAGTCTCTTCCTGGTATGCAGACATCAGGATTCTAGCTGTGTCTTCACATAGAAGGGAAGGGGACACATGGAGAAAGAGAGATTAGAGGGCTCACTCTCTGATGACTCTTCCTTTTTTTTTTTTAAGTTTTTATTTATTTATTTTGAGAGAGAGAGAGTAAGTGAGGGAAAGGCAGAGAGGTGGGGGTGGGGGGAGAGGTAGAGAGAGAAGCCCAAGAAGACTCCATACTGACAATGCAGAACCCGACATGGGGCTCGAACCCATGAACTGTGAGATCATGATCTGAGTTGAAATGAAGAGTGGACATTCAACCTACTGAGCCACCCAGGTGCCCCCTGATGTCTCTTCTTGTAAGGGCACTAATCCTATGATGAGGGCCCACCCACATCTCAACCTAATTAATTCCTGAAGGCCTTATCTCCAAAACCATCACATGGAGGGTTAGGACTTCACCATATGAATTTTGGGGGAATACATTTCAGTCCGTACAGTTAGCAAGAAACACAGACTGATAAATGCACTCTCAACTCAGTTGTGCTCTTATTCATTTAGCAATTATTCTTGGACACTACTATGGGCATACAAAGAAGGCAAATATTACTATTTTAAATGTTTATTTATTTTTGAGAGAAAGAGAGAGAGAGAAGAGACAATCCCAAGCAGGCTCTGTGCTGCGAGCGCAGAGCCCAATGCAGGGCTCAAACTCACCAACCCTGGACATGAGAACCTGAGCTGAAACCCTGAGTCAGATGCTTAACCAGCTGAGCCACCCAGGTGCCCCAAGGATGCAAATATGATTATGACACACATTGTCTGACCTTGAGTAGCTTTTAACCTCGTGAGGAAGCTACACATGGAAATCAAAAATTGCAATAGGATGTGATAATTATTAAATTTTTTTTAAATCTTTATTTTTGAGAGAGAGACAGTGTGTGAGCAGGGGAGGAGCAGAGAGAGAGAGAGACACAGAATAGGAAGCAGGCTCCAGGCTCCGAGCTGTCAGCACAGAGCCCAGTGCGGGGCTCGAACCCACGAAGTGTGAAATCATGACCTGAGCCGAAGTCGGACGCTTAACCAACTGAGCCACCCAGGCACCCCTAGGATATGATAATTATTATAATAAATGTTTGCAAAAGACATTACGGCAGGGCTTTATTACAGTGCAATAGGCTAGTCCATCATCATGTCCCCGACTTTCTTGAGAACCAACCACATGCCAGGCAATGTGCTCGGCACTCGGAATATAAAGATAAATAAAAACATAGAGTACTAGCTCAGCCTGAAAGATCCAGGAGAGAGATCCTAAAGAAAATGATGGCGTATGTTCACCTTAGATGAGAAACAATTATCCAGGTTGGCAAGAGGGGAATGCGCATCCCTGCAGGGAGAAGAGAGTGGGCACACACGATGGTGTGATGTGCTGGGGCACAGCAAACCCAGCAGGGTGGGTGGAGCACAACATCCAGGTGTGAGAACGGCCTACGCTGGTGGCCTGACTCCAGGTGGCAAGGATGGGAAAGAGGTGATAAGCAATAACCTGGATCATATTCCGAATACATTTTGAAGATAGAGCTATCCAACTGGCTGTGTAGGAGAAAAGTCAAAGACGACTCAAAGATTTTTGTGCAGAGAACTAATAGAATAGACTTACTATTGATATAAATAAAGACTTGTAGAAGGAACAGATGGCTGGGAAGTGGCTACCTGAGAATCAGGGGTATGGTGACTATGGAGACTCATTTATCCCACAAGTTTTTTGGGGGGTGGGCCTGGAACTGAAAAAAAGATAAAGATTTAAGAACTCTTTAGTAAGTAAGTAAGCAAGTAGTAAGTAAGTTCACAGAGCCTGTGAACTTAGCGGATGAAGGAAGTGAGGAAGAAGGAAAGTAAAGTCTAGGATGACTGACTGCCAAGTGGGATTGCTAGATGGACAGCAGGGCCTTTCATCATGATGGGAGAACAGGAGGAAAAGGGATTTTATTGTGGGGAGGGGTCAAGCTCTGTTTTGTATGTGTTCGATTTCAAGGGCCTGTGATAGGGCCACCTGAGTGGCTCAGTAGGTTCAGCATCCCACCTCGGCTTAGGTCATGATCTCGTGGTTCGTGAGTTCGAGCCCCACATTGGGCTCACTGCTGTCTGCACAGAGCCTGCTTTGGATCCTCTGTCCCCCTCTCTCTGCCCCTCCCCTGTTTGTACTCTGTCATAAATTAATTAATTAACTAATTAATTAATTAAAGGTCCTGTGATACATCCAAGTGGAGACAACATTTAAGGCCTCTGAAGCTAAAGACAGTGCTAGAAATTTGGGTAATACTCTTCAGTGGTAGAAAATGAAGCTAGGGGGTGAATGAAAGCATGTAAAGATTGGACAAAACGCAAAGAGAAGTGATGTAAGGACAGAACTTACATGAGCAACATTTAAGGAGACAATGAACCCAAAGAACATCAATCTGGAACTTAGTCCAAACCTTCCTATTGGAGAAAGTTACATATTATCTATACAGAAGAGTCATTAGAGGCTTAAGGACCAAGTCAAATTTTTAAAATAAGAAGAAGAAGACAAAGAACTAGGTTTCAAAGATCAAAAGCAAGTTTAATGAACTTAATTCTCCTATGCTTTATTTTTGAGAAATCTAGGCTATCTGAATTTGAGAAAATATCTAAAACTTTTCATTAAAATGTGTCTTCAGAAAAGCACACATATCACAAGAGTAAAACTTGATGACTTTTCATAAACTGAACACATTCATTTAAGCAGACCCCCAAAAAGAAACAGTATATTAATGACGCCTGAAAAGCCCCTCCTTGGGCTCCTATCCAGTCATTACCCCGTCAAGGTAACAATTGTCTCATTTTCTAACAGCACAGAATACTTTAACCAGTTTATGTACTTTATAAAAATAAAATCATACAGTATCTATTCTTTTGTGTCTGCTCCTTTGCTCCACTTTATGTCTGAGAGGTTCATTCATATATGTGTGGATATATATCTATATGCATTTACTGCTATGTGGCATCCCATTGAGTGAATGTTCCATGATATAGTCATCAATTTTAATGTCAATGGGCACTCGGATCACTTCTAGTTTGGGACTAAATGTTGCTACTATAAATATTGTAAAAAGTGCCTTTTGGTGAATATATATAGAAGTGGATTGTGGGAGCGTAAGCTGTGCCCATATTTAGCCCTACTTTTCCGAAATGGTAGTACCAGCTTGTACCAAGCAGCAGTGTGTGTGAGTTCCAGTTGAACTGAAAGCTTTCACAAGGGGAAATTGTTGCCAAGGGAACTCAACAAGAAGAAAATGGCCAAATCCCACGACTAAAGTTTTTTTTCTCATTTTAATGTTTTAAAGGCTAAAGGATTAGAGATGGAAATAGGAATTGCTTGAGTACTACCTATATAATTTTCATTCTATCGCTAGTGAACTACGACCTCCTCATCTTCCAAGTTAAAACTCACTTTCTCGAAGTCCAGCTCGAATGCCATTACTGACTCCATCAAGTTTATCCTCTCCACTAGTAGGGATGTCATTCATTTAAGCTCTTTTTCACTTTATGTTCCTCAAGCTCCAATGTAGTTTGGACACTTTGTATATCTTGTCTCCTCTGATTTATTACTGGCTTGAGTTGGCTTGAGGGCAGAGACTGTACCTTTCCTTTTCTTTTTTTTCTTTTTAGCATCATCACCTATTCCGCATAGGCTTTTGCCCATAAAGGGAGGTTTTCATATACTTGTTTGGTGACTAAATAATTTTCACGTTTATTGGGCTGAGTCTCACTCATTACTCTCCAGCATCGCCGTGTGTCACTATCCCCTTGCCCTAGAGAACAAATGACTAAAGACTTAATTTCATAAAACTTAAGTTTGAAGCTCATCTCCAGCTCGCCCCAGGGAGCCGGGTGTGGGAAGGAATGTGGAAGGAAGGCAGAAAGTTAAGCAATTTTTATTGTTCAAAGGAATGTGATGCAATATGCTGTCTTGGAGCTCTGGGGATTTAAATATCAGAGGGATTGCTGGCCGCTTGGGTTTGCATATGCAGCCCGGTTTGGGAATGCTCATCTGGTGTGCGATTGTGCCGCGCCTAGAACTGACAATGCCATCTGTTCCTTCCTCTACTGAACGATCGGACTTAGCCTGTCCTCTCCAAATGAGCACACGTGCATGTACACTCACACACACACACACACACACACACAGCCCCAACCCCTACCCCAGCCTAAACAGAAAACACTTAATTGGCTTTCCATTTCAGGTTTTAATCTCGGCAGGAAATTTAGATGAGTCAGGTATCTAAATCTAAATACAGCCAGAGTCAGAGTCAGATCTTCCTCTTTCATGGAGAACTGAGAGGTCCAAGTGGCTAGGAGACCGGTAATCATCACATGCAAAGCCACTCAGCATAGGAGAGGCGTTATAATGACAGATGGCAGTAGTCAAAAACAACAACAACAACAACAACAACAACAACAACAACAACAACTATAGAAAGAAGCATGCTGCTGAAAATGTATCAGTCAGACACGGGCAATGTGATAAAATAGCGATAGGAGATGATGGAACAATTTTTTTTTTTAGTGTTAAGAAGAACTATTGATGGAACAATTTTTTTTTTAGTGTTAAGAAGAACTATTTTGTTAAGTATACTTGTAAATCTATCCATAGTTTGCAAATAGTAGTTATTTCCTTATGTCATCATCATCACCGTGAAATTACAGAAAAACAATGGAGCTCAGTGTTCCACAGATGCAACTGTGTTGCAGGAGATCATGTGCCCTGAACGGAAAGGGAGAAATTGAGCGACATGATTAATGAGCCGTAGGTGCAGAAAACATATGTCCAGTGTTTTCTGGGCTTGCCTCAGTTGTATGTGGCTTTATTCTTTCCCAAATATAGGAGTGAAAGTTTCACGAAACATAACATAATTTGATTTTTACACAATGGCAAATCTTTTCACTTTAAAAAATCACAAATCAAGAAAAGTTTTATTTTCGGAATAGAGATCTTCATTTTGGACTCAGAAAATATGGCCATCGTGATGATGGCCTTTGGAAGATAGATGCACGTTGGTGTCGACGTATGCAGGTTGCTGGAAGCAACAACCATTTTCAGCAACATGTTCTAGTTAACCTGAAAAAGAGTCATTCATTCCAAAACACAGTGAAATGCTAGATAAAATGTAACAAGCGTTCTTTCCAGTGTAGTAACAGAGCTTGTAAGACAGTAAGAACAATTCCTGTGGAGCCAAAGTGAAAAGGAAATTGAAAACCTTCGAGGTAAGCTTGTAAGCTGACTCTGGAAGACTTCTGTTTTGAGGAAGGAGGAAGTTTCAGTAACCTAAGAGCTTCAGTTTCATGCCCACTGAAGACTAGGTCTTGGGTAGCCTGGTGCAAAAGTTCAAGTCCAAATAGGATATCTGCAAAGCTTCAAAGTGTCTATCCCCAAATATGTAGTAATTACAAAGGGAAAAGTAGTCAATTTATGTGTGCGCTTCCTGGCAGACATCTTAGCCAAGTGACGATGAGTAACAGTAGCTCTATTCTGACCTCATGTACCCCTGGTATGATGCGTTTGGAAAGTGACAGCACTCCGGTGGTATCCTTCCCAATGATGCATGATATCAGCACAATCATGAGAAGACATCAAACAGACCCAAAGTGAGGGACAGTCTACAAAATAATTGAGCATTACTCTTGAAAAATATCAAGGTCATGAGAGACAGGAAAGAATGGGGCACCGTCACAGATTGAGGAGACGAAGGGGTCATGTAAATGTAAGACAAGTGCCTATAATGTGAGATCCTGCATTAGATCCTAGAACAGAAAAAAGACATTAATTGAAAACCTGGTGCAATGTGAGAAAGTTTTTGTTTCATTTTATTAACTTTAGTAAATAGTATGGTAACAAGGTTAATTTCTTTGTTTTGATAAGTACACTGTGGTTGCGGAAGATGTTAATGTAAGGGTGAACAGGTGTATGGGAATTCTACGCTGTTTTTGCAGTTCTTCAAAACTAAAATTATTTCCACAAAAATTAACTGCTAAAACAGAAAAAAAAAAAGGTACCAGTGATGCAGTGACCTCACTGTGGTTATAAAAGGGATCAAGAAAGAAGGTGAAACACTAAAAACAAAAGGGCCATTAAATCACGAATAGATGAATTTATTAAATTCAACTCATCATGGGCTGGCAGGGTCTCTCTCTCTCTCTCTCTCTCTCTCTCTCTCTCTATCTTCACTATTATAGACTGTGTAAGAAGGTGTGAGACCATGCTGAAGTTATCCCTATGAGTTACAAGCCACGGCTAATGGAAACGTAAACCTCAAGAGGAAGCTGTCAGACAAGCAGGCACCATTGATGATGCAGGTTGGCTTGAAATTTCCTGGAAGCAGCTCCTTCCTCCTTTAGTAAAACGCTGCCCGGGCACTGTGACCTTAACGGAACCATGAAAGTAACAAGGCATTAAACCAATCTTGGACTGGAAAAGTGAGAGATGGCGAAAATATTCAAGTTAATCAAATCCACCTAATGATACATTCAATCGGCGTAAACCAGTTTCTCCAAGCCTTGTGGTCCTCCAGCTCCTGAGGTTTTGCTCTGGCATTCTGAAGACAACGGAAGAAAATAGCAAGCAATGGGGCACCTGGGCGGCTCAGTTGGTTAAGTGTCTGACTTCGGCTCAGGCCATGATCTCACCATTCGTGGGTTCAAGCCCCACATTGGGCTCTGTGCTGACAGCTCAGAGCCTGGAGCCTGCTTCAGACTGTGTAACTCCCTCGCTCTCTACCCCTCCCCTGCTCGCATTCCCTCTCTCTCTCTCTCTCGAAAATAAATAAACATTAAAAAAAAATAGCAAGCAAAAACTGATACGACTTCAAGGAAAATTAACAAATTCATTTTTCTCAATAGCTCAAGGACATCAAAAACTTTTTAATACAAATAGCAGACTTTATAGAGTGACAATAGTTAGAGAATACTCATTCTTTTTCAAGCATAAATGGAGCATTTACAAGATTGGCCGTATACTTAGCTGCAATTCAAGTCTCAATATTCCAGATCATCTATATCACACATACTGCTTTCTGTGTCAGTTATGCAGTTGAGTTTGAGATCAGTAACACAAAGATGAGTAAAATTCCTCATACTTGTAACCTTAAAAACAGACTTTGAAGAAGAATCATTATGGAAGTAAAGTATTTGGAACAGAATATAATGGAGATACACACATGAGAACTTAAATGGCCCAACAAAAGTGGCACTTAGAGGGAAAACCATAGCATTATGCGACAGAAGAAGGATTTAGTATAATGAGCTAAGCATACACTTAAGAAGTTAGAAAAAGAACAGAATAAACCCAAAGAGAACAAGAAGAAAGAATAAGGAGCAAAATAGGAAATCAAGGTATTACAGAAAAAAATCAACAAAGGCAAACACTGGTTCTTTGGAAAGAAAAATGGGTAAGTCCAGCAATATTGATTTAAAAAAAAAAAGAAGGAAATTTCAAATGAACAAGATTAAGAATGAAAACAAAAGTGAATACAGCATAGCAGATATTTAAGGAAAAAAAAACAACAGTCCATGTTTATGGTTGAGTGGGTAATAAGAAGGATCTATTTTAGTCCCTCTGGGTTTCAGCTTTTCTTCATGGGCCGCTCCTTTTTTGGTTCACCCTATGCAATATTTTGGTCTTTAAAATGGAATATTCCATTTCTCAGGCATAAGCTCATCTTCTGGTGTATTCAGGCTTGTGCTTGTGGAATCTGTATAGCTCTTCAGTCAACAGAATTATAGAAAAAGATGGAGGTATTCAATCATAGCACCTCAAAGGAAAGAAAAGTCTCACCCAACACAGTGTTCTCTCATCAGACCGGTGGTGTTCCTTTTCCCACTATGCTCCCAGGCTTTGTTACCCCACTGGCTGATGCTCTTATAGTCAGTGAGAAGTCTATCTCTGCCCTAATCTCTAAGGTATAAAGTGACAGACAACTTAATTGTGGCAGATTTGGAGATCTGAGCAAAACAGATTTTTCTTTCACTGTGTTTTGATGAGCACTCAGAAGCTGGCTATGAAACCAACCTGCTATAGTTTCTGTCGAAATTTCTGCCCAACTGAAGGGGACTGGCATCATTTAACAGGGCACATTTGCCCAGGTAAGGGACAGTTGGTGGACACCACAGTTACAATCTGTGTTTAGATCTGTTGGGTTCAAATACTGCCTCTTTTCCTGTCCTCCCTTCGAGGTTAAATCCTGATTTCCTGTGACACATCGTCTCTCTATTTATGCACCTTTTATGTTATCCATGCTTTGTGTGACTGCCTTAACAACTTCCAAACTGATACCAACATAGGTGTTCTGAATAATTTTACACTAAGGAAGGATGTTATTTAATTGTTTATAAAGCCCTAAATGCGATGTGCCCTCATCAGGCTCTGCAAGCACATAAAGTAAACCTTCCACGCAGTGAGAGCACATTTTGTTCCAATGGTAATCTGTCTCTTCACTTGAAAAATGAGAGAAAGACGGAGAATTGGAGCAAATATGCATCCTTTCCGTCCCACTTGACTAATAAACTGACAGTACGGAGACAGACTTCCCTCCCTTCTGAAGTATCTAAATTAATACTCGCAGGGATCACAGAAAGAGCTGTAATGTCTTGGGAACTGATTATCGCCAATTCTGTAATACCACAAAAATCCTAAGGATGCACTTTAAGATAACTGAGTTAACAATAGCTTCAAGTCTACCCTGTGTTTGAGATCAAGCCAGTGCAGCTTTGTGTGGTTTAAGTGAGAGGTTTATACTAATCACAACTATACTTTTTATTTATAACATTGTTCCGACACAAAATCTCTGTGCCTATAAATGTGCGTGTCTTCAAAATCTTGGGCTCACTGTAGAGAAAAAGTGGGAAGTTATGGGTAGGTAGGTAGGGAGAAAACAAATGTTTTCCCCTTCCTCTGTGGTATTCTTTCTCTTGCTTTCCCAATTTGGTGGAAGGAGCTTAAGGTATAAGAAAAACGAGGGCAAACTCCACTGCCCATTCTGTGGTTTCCCGTCCCTTCCTGTGACAACCATCCCTTCTTTTCCATTTTTAAACTCTCTTCTCCTCTCAGCAAATATTTACAGTTTTCTTCAATCTTAAAACCAGACATAAATGTATTAAATCCTGGATCCTTCCTCATTAGCTGCCCACTCTATTTCTCCCGTTCTCTTCTCAGGCAAGCTTCTTGAAAATTGCACTGTTCATCTCTCCTTCACCTCCACTTGATTTCTCAACCCATGGCAAATTGGTTCCCATCTTCCCAGATTGTTTAACTGAAATTGCCGTTACCCAAGTTACTGAGAACCTCCTCTTGGCTCAACCCAATGGTCATGTCATTATTTGGTCTGTCTTTCACATGTTGAAACGCTGACCACATCCTCTTCTTAAAATTATTCTTGCTGTCATATTACTCTCCCCCAGATTTCCTCCCACTCTTCTGGTTGCTCCTTCACAGTGTCCTTCACTAACTCTTCTCCTTACTCTCCTCTTAAAACTTGTTGCTTGAGACTTCAGTTCTCACTCTTCCATTTCTCTTTCCACTCTGAGTGATCTCACTTATTGGCTTAGTTTCCACTTCTACCTAAGCAAAAGATATCTCCCAAATCCCCATCTCAGCCCAGACCTTTTTCCAGAGCTCCAGGCTGGGATATCCAACTGCCTATAAGACATCTAATGTTAAATATGCCACAAGCATGTCAACGTCAAGCCATGTCCCAAATTAAGTTCTTTGCTTTTTTGCTCCAAATCTGTCGAGAGTCTTTAGTTTCCTTTTCCAGAAACCTCAAGCCAAAAATCTGGAGTCATTCTTAACTCCTTACTGTCCCTGACTCTCCTCATCCGGTTCTAGGGAGAGAATCCGGTGCCATAGATTCTAAAGTCACAAGATTACTCATTTCTCTTTCCTCCTTTATACCAGACTGCTGGAGGAGGTCATCGGGAGGATGTGGCCACCTGTTGGACCCTTGAGCTGAACCTGGGCAATTGGAGCCCCCTCACTTCCTCTCCCATTGTTGGAATGTACATTCTACCCATCATTCTCATACAGGGAGCTGCCACAGGATGCAGCCTTGAAAGAATAATGTGTTATGGCTGTGTATAGGACTGAACTCCATTAGCTGACATATATTTGTTAGATGAATGAATTCCCCAAAGATCTTTCTAAAGGATCAAATGCCCAAATATTAGAAAATGAAGCTAAATGGCAAGAATTGGTCTTTGATCTGAATTAGGTCCAATGGGGTTTCTGGGTGGTTCAGTCGGTTGAGTGTCTAACACTGTTGATTAAGGCTCAGTTCATGATCCCAGGGTCATGGGATCGAGCCCTACATCTGGCTCCACACTAAGTGTGGAGCCAGCTTGGGACTGTCTCTCTCCCTGTGCCCCTTTCCCCAACTCGTGCTCTCTCTCTCTCTCTCAAAAAAAAAAAAAAAAAAAAAAAAAAAAAAAACACACACACACAAAAAACCTCAACTCAGGTAAATTAGTTCCAATAAGTCAAAAGCTAGACCAGTATCAAACACCAGGATCTTTTAGTCCCTAATCCTTACTTTTCAATCTGATGCTCTGATTCATGGGTCATTTGCTAAGCAGTATAGCAGACTCTGGAGAGCCTAGTGTTTAGAATATTTATATACCCACGGATGAAATAAACAAACAAACAAAAACCCCAGCTGTTTTAGTGATGTCCATCAAGGATCAAGTACTGTCTCTTGAGGAACCTATCACAAGCCAGGCATTGTACCTGCCATTGAGAATACAAAGATTAAATAAATACAGCAGAGTTATGCCCAAAATCTATTGGGGCACAAAAAATGTATTTGATTAAATCTGCCTGAAATACTATGCCCGGTCTATGAATTCATAGAATATTAGTTTATGGAAGCCAAAGGTGATTTCTTAGATAATAAATGGTTATTGTTCACAGCAGAACTTGTACAAACAAGATGATAATAATGCAGCTATAATAGCTGTCTATTTATGGACCAGAGCCCAAGCTGTGATAGATGCCAATAGTGGCTATAGAAGACAGCAATGATGAAGTAACCAGTGGAGTCAGATCTATGTGCACTTGTTTACTAATAGTTTTAATTATTTGCTTAGATCAAGGAGGGCCCTATGCCTTAATTACATCTGGCAGTGTAGAAGTATTGACTGAACCTGGGTTCCTGATGTTCAAGTAGAAATCACAACGTAGGTTCTTCATCACTGGGTCATGCCGATTTAAGGGAGGCAGGATTTCATATATCTCATTTTCATGGGGGGAAAAAAACTATTATTTTGTACAAAAGGAAACTGAAACCCCAGAGAGATTTCAATAAATGATTCAAAGTAACATACTGGCAGTCGATTTCATTTCAGACTCCAAGCCCACTCTCTTTCCGCTGCACCCAAAATTGGATTACCATAAATAACGGGCTGGATTTACAACACAAGTGTAAATTGTCACTGAATTCACTTAACTGATCATTTCTATTCCAAATATGCTGTGGCCCAGAAAATGGTACACCAATACTAAAAGGGTGCATTCCTTCAACACTCTTATGTCCCGAGCCGTTAATACATGAGTGACTTGGGAGGAACTATAGTTTTTTCAAGTACCAGGAGAGGAAATCTGTTCTTTAAAATTCCAGGCAGCCTCCAGAGGGGTCAAGTCAGTGAAATTTCTCATTGTGATTTCTGTCTTCATGTGATAGAACTTATGACCTAAAAATGAAAAAAAATGTCAAGAATTCTGCTTATCATCTATTAGGCACGTACCGGCCAGTAGTGGGAATAGCCAGGCTCCAGAGGCAGGGAGATCTGGAAACTCAGCTTGGCTACTTTCTATCCTTGTAACTTTGGCCTTCAGCTCCCTTATATAAATGGTAATGCCGGGACCGCTGGGGGGGCTCAATAGGGTTAAGCCCCGACTCTTCATTTTGGCTCAGGTCATGATCTCACAAACCGTGAGATCAAGCCCTGTGTCAGGATCCACACTGAGAGCACAGAGCCTGCTTGGGATTCTTTCTCTCCCTCTCTCTCTGCCTCTCCCCTGCTTGCTCTCGCTCTCACGCTCAACAATAAATAAATAAACTTTTCAAAAAGCGATCATGCTAACATTTGCCTTGAAGGGTAGCTGTCTGGAGTAAAGGAAATAATGTATGACAGGGAACCTGGCACGGGATGTTCTTAGGGAGGCTTCATGCCCTCTTTTTTCATGTGAGGCCCCAAGATTATTCCTCCGGCTCCAATGGATGCCAAGCCTTCTCTTCTTCCCCAATTCAGGATAAGGATGAGGTGCGTGAGGCACTCTGCTCGGCCACAAAATTTAAGGGGTTTCTAAAAATGCAGTGACTCATGTAAATAACATTTTAATGCAGTCTCTCGAACACTCATCTTGCATGACTTGGCCTCAATTGCTTCACCTACTATTGGCCTTTATTTAAAAGTTTGATATTTTCTTCTTTATTTTTTTCCCTGTTTAAATTTTCAAAAATATTTTATTAAATTTTCTTGATTATTGAGTGTTTTGGTGAATCTTAAATTTTATACCAAGCCAAGTGGTGCACTCGCCGTTTCCTAATCCTAAACCCATTTCTTCCTCCTCTCCAGCCACAAGCCTCAGCCGACTTTGTGCTCCTCAGAAAAAGCCAACATTCTAGCCTTAGGGCTCTTCCGTTCTAGATGGGTGGTTGCAGTGGGAGGCAGGCTTTTCAGTGCTCCTCTTCCCTTGCCTCTCAAAGGCAAGAAAAAAAGGCTTTTTTTGTCTTAAGACCCACTTTGAAGAAATGAGGGAGAAGACAAATGTAAACTGAAGGCCATATTGTCTGTTAAGAGTCACTGCATAGAGCCCAGAACCAATGAACTACAGAAGAGAGAGTACTACAGACACTACAGAAGCGTAAGAGTGTGGTGCTCGACCACCTATCGTCTCCACCCCTCACAGGCTGTGTGACCTGGGAGGGTACTTAGTCACGGCCCCTTACCAGCTGTGCCATCTTGGGAAGTTGCTTGAAGCCTGCTAGTTACCAGTTGTTGCCCTAGTAGACAAGTTCCTTTAGCTCTACCCGTTCATAGTTTTGTCACGTTGGTCAAGTACCTTGAGCTCTGTCCTTCCTAGTTGTGCCATTTCGGACAAGTACTCAAGCTCTACTGGTGTCATGTTGGGTGGGACGTTACGTGAGCTCCGCTCCTTACTAGCTATGCCATCAGGGGAAGCCACTTAGGTTCTCTGCGCTTTGGTTTTTCTCATCTGTACAATGGAGGCAGTAGAGGTACCTATCTCGTGGTTATTGTGAGGATTAAATAAGTGAAGGTATGTAATGCTCGTAGGACAGAATCTGGTGAGCATTAAGCACTCAACGCACAGTGGCAATTATCGTTTGAAAAGTGTTTCGGACCTGGGGCGCCTGGGTGGCTCCGTCGCTTGAGCATCATCAGACTCTTGATTTCAGCTCAGGTCATGATCTTACAGTCATGAGATCAAGCCCCACGTCGGCTCCTTGCCGGGCCTGGACTCCGTTTAAGATTCTCTCTTCCTCTCCCCCTGCCCCTCCCTTGCTTCTGCGTGTATGTGCAAACGTACGCACACGCACTCTCTCTCTCAAAAAATCTTTCAGACCTAAAAAAAATATATCCAAAATGAGGAAAGCTGTCAATAGTAAAATTATATGTATTTTCAAAAATGTTATGACAGCAATTCCATTGACTTGAGAATTTGACTATATATATTTTATGTTTATTTTGTGTATTGGGGTCTTCCAAACAAGAGGCCCATGGTTCTTTCAAGGTCCTAAAACAGCCTTGAATTCAAGTCATGAAGTTTGTGAGTCCCACAAAGTATCAAGTATCCTGACAGCTGTATCTGTTGTGCTCCTCTCTACAATAATAACTAGTATTTATTGAACGGTATCTATGTGCCTCACATGGTTCCAAGCTCTTTAAGTGCAGTATTTCAATAAATCCTCACAATATTCTCACGAGGCAGGAACCATTGTCACGATCGTATTTTAGAAGAGGAAATGGGTCTGGGGAGTTTGAATGACTTGTCTGAGATCCCACTGCAAGTGGAGGTGAAATGAGGGCCATCATGCACTGTTTTTCCAATTTCTTTCCTTTTAAGGTAAAGGACTCTCTGTGACCACGTCCCTGATGCCTAGGCAGAGGTGATCTGACTATTCTGGGAATGTACATAGTTAAAACGAAAATGTCCCCAGATATGGAGGCGTCCCTTTGGAAAGGATTCTGCTCGTTTAGAAGTGTCTTTGGTGCGTTTTCTGCTCTCTAGACCTCGAGTAGACTGGAAATTTATTCAACATGCATTGACATTATGAGATCCAGTTGTACAGAGGAGAGGCGACTTAGAGAGGGGTAGATGACCCACCCAATAGCACGCCACACCTGGGAAGAATTTCCAATTCTTCACTTTACCGCTGCCTCCCATGGCTAGTCATTGTATTAGATGGTGGTATTCCAGGTTCTGGAAGTCTACTGATGGAGGACGAGAGGATACAGGTGAGTGGCTCATGCCATTATCAGACCTTTCAATCCTCTCCTGATGAGAAAGGTTGAGATTATCCTTGTATAGTCACATAGGGGACAGAAAGTTAACCTGTTTAAGGGAGGGCTCCTTTGGGTCTAACAAGTGGGTACTTACGTTCTGGAGGAAGAGCCCTTCCTCCTTTCTGTGCTTGCACCAGTCACTGTGAGAGCCTCCTCCTTGATACATCCTTGCTGCTCTTGACTCACCTCTGAGACTGGAAATTCTGCCTTATAGCTCTCTTATTCTCTACCATTGAAGGATCTCAGAATCAGGTGTGACTGTATTAATTGAGCATTTATTATGTGTGTGGCACTAGACAAAGCATTATGAAAGATACCAAAATTCCATTCTCTATTATTTTGCAAGCTTGATGGAGGTCAAGACATACAGAAGCAATTGATGGGGCACCTGGGTGGCTCAGTTGGCTAAGCATCCAACTTCGGCTCAGGTCGTGATCTCACAGTTTACGGGTTCAAGCCCCATGTCGGGCTCTGTGCTGACAGCTCAGAGCCTGGAGCTGCTTCAGATTCTGTGTCTCCCCCTCTCTCTCTGCCCCTCCCCTGCTCATGCTCTGTCTCTCTCTGTGCCTCAAAAATAAATAAACATTAAAAAAATTTTTTAAAGACATACAGAAGCAATTGAGAATACATTTAAGTAAAAAAGTGACAAATAGACAGTAGTACTTTATGAATTGAAAGGGGAGAGGTCAGTGCAAGAGGAGAATCTTCAAGAAACATTTCCAAAGCTATTAAAAAATAAGTCATGATCTTGATAGCTGATGTCCTATCAAATGTCCGAATGACACTTTTGTTTCAAACTTGCCTTTTCTATGCTCCTAACCAGGAAAAGTAGTGTTCTTCTTTTTTTTCTGTATTAATTATAAGCTGTTGTTTCTACATAGATACTTATAGGTCTGACATACAGTTGGTGCAGGTAATACTCTTTATGTGCATTTGTCAAATTAATTTAAGATTGACTTTAAATTCAATCTCCAGACATTTCTCGAGGAGTCAGGTGCTTTATTGATGAGCCAAAATCTCTTTGTCCTCTTTTTCTCAGGTAGGAATCATCCATCATCAGCCCTATTAAGGCCCTGAGAGGCTAAAAACATTTTAGTCCAATGCTTTTTCGGTTTTTTTTTTTTGTTTGTTTGTTTGTTTTTGTCTATAGTGAACTTGGCTTATGCTTTTAGGAGTTACACCTTAAAGCATACCCTGCACTGTGGTCTGTAAGGCCCACAATGAATTGAGAGACTGGGCACCAAGTAACTCTTAAAAAATGTATCATCGAGATCCATACACTAAGGAGAATGAGAAATACATTTCTGTCAAAGGTACAAGTTGATAAGTTTGATGTCCGTTGAGATTATTCCCTACAGAGAAGGGAGGGAGTTTTTTTTAAGTCTGTACCCAGTAGAAGTGTTTTCTCTTTTCAGCCTCAGCTACCTACCATTACTACACAACTTTGGAAAGCTCAGGTTGCATCATGTATCAACGGATCATAGAAAATATTTTTCTTAGTCCCATTCTGACATTTCACCTTTCCTATATTTCATACATGCTCTACCTGTTCTTTCCTAACCAAGGTTTACTGCTCCTACCCTTTAAATACCGAGCAGTCTTATCTACCTTGCTTTCCTAACACTACGTACTTCCGAGCCATATGTGCTCTGCAATTCCTAACCCTTAGTAATGCCTCCTCGGTGCTTTCTCGAGGCTACAAACCATGGCTAAGGAAACTAAAGGAAATGACAATACCGGACATTCAATATTCTGGCTCTCTGGTTTCAGTTGACAATGAATTCATTCATTTTGTTTTCCTGGCATCTGCTGTACAACTGCTGTTCACATTCTTTTTACTTCCTCTTACACCTAATCACATTCTTTCACTCACCAGATGTACTTGTGGGTCAAGGTTATCCAACAGCTATTCTCTCCGCCACCATTCCTCTGCCACCGAAGTCTCTTTTCTGTTGTTTTCATTCTCCGTTTTCCCATCTTCTGTCTTGTTTCTGTTCCCATTCTCCAATCTTGTTTCATTTTTTACTCAAATCTATCGAGGCTTAATTTACCTTCAGTAAAACCCACCCATTTTAAGTGTATGGTTTGCTGAATCTTGAGAGATATTTTAATCACCAAATGACATACAGATATTTTAATCACCAAAATGAAGATAGAGTTTTACCTTTTTCTATTGGCTATTCCATATGTGTTTGTTTTATTTTTGGTTGCAATAGAATTTACAATACTCCTCTTTACATTGTCAGAATCTACTTCAAATATTATATTATTTCTCATATTTTTACAACAGCATGTTTTCATTTTCTCATCTCATCTTTTGTGATATTTTTGTCATTTTTTTACTTCTACGTGTTATATAAATTCATCATTCATTAGTTCTGCTTCAAATGGTCAGTTACCTTTTTTTTTAATGTTTATTTATTTATTTTTATTTTGAGAGAGAGAGAGAGCCCATGCATGCAAGCGAGGCAGGGGCAGAGAGAGAGGGAGAGAATCACGAGCAAGCTCCAAGCTGTCAGTGCAGAGCCCAATGTGGGGCAGGTTCTCCCGAACCATGAGATCATGACCTAGGCCGAAATCAAGAGTCGGATGCTTAACTGACTGAGCCACCTAGGCACCCCGATAGTCACTTATCTATAAAAAAATTTTTCTAAAAGAAAAAAAGTTCTTTATATTTAGCCATAGATTTTCCAATTCAAGCCCTTCTTTTTGTTGTTGTTGTTGTTGTTGTTTACTCAATTTTGAGAGGCAGAGAGAGACGAAGTGTGAGCAGGGAAGGGGCAGACAGAGAGGGAGACACGGAATCTGAAGCAGGCTCCAGGCTCTGAGCTGTCAGCCCAGAGCCAGATGTGGGGCTTGAACCCACGAACCGTGAAATCATGACTTGAGCTGAAGTTGGATGCTTAACCGACTGAGCCACCCCGGCGCCCCAATTCAGGCCCTTCTTATTCCTTTGTGTAGATCCAAGTTTTCAAATGGTATTACTTTCATTCAGACTAAAGATCTCCATTTACTATTTCTTGTAGCATATATTTGATGGCAATGAACATTCCAGCTTGAATGTTTGAAACATCTTTCCTTTTCTTCAAATTTCCAAGAAACATTTGTTGGATACAGAATTCTAGATTGGCCTTACTTTTTCCAGCAAGGTAAAGGTAGTCCATAGTTTCATAATTTGTAGCCATTCTTGTGTGTTCCCACCATATAACAAATATCCCCTTTCCTCCAGTTTCCAAAAACATGTTCCTCATTTCCTTCTGAACCTTTACTAGCAACACCTTGAAATTCAAATGTTTACTAACAGTCTGTTTACGATGCATGTATTATCTAAGATAATACAGGGTTTCAACACTGTGCTCAGTTCCTTCTGAGCTCTCACCAGTTACGTCTTTAATATCTTTCTACCAACCATCTAAAGCAATCTAATCTTGTTTACATCATACTTACAAATTTTTTCCAGCTTCTACCTATTATCCAATTTCATATTATACTTTTACATCTTTAGGTATATTTTCCAGGTATCAGCTCGGTATTACTTTCCTACAGCTGCTGCAGCAAAGTATTACCAACTTAGGGGCTTAAAAATCACAGAAACTTATATTCTTTCACAACGTGGAAGACCTAAAGTCCCAAATCAGTATCACGAGGCCAGAATCAAAGCCCAGGCAGGGTCACGTCCACTGTGGAAGTGCTGAGGAGGAATCTCTCCCTTGCCTCTTCCAGTTTCTGGTGGCCGTTGGCTTTCCTTGGCTTTGGTGGCATCACTCCAATCTCTGCCTTTGTGGCCATACTGACTCCCCTTCTATATGGCAGATCTCCCTCTGCTTCCCTCTTACGATGAAACATGTGATTCTATTAGGGCCCACCCAGATAATCTAGGATAATTGCATCTCAAAATCCCTAATGCAGTCACATCTGCAAAGCCACTGAATGCCGGCTGGACACAAAAAATACAGCAGTTGTTGAGGAAGTAACGTTCAAAAGTGGATTTACGGGGAGAAACAATACGAAAGCAGGTTGGAGGTGTCTGTGTAAAATGTAATATGGAATACAGAACGTTTTCGAAATTTCTTTGAAAACAGTATTTCAATACCTAGGGAAGGACAATAGATTCTTGTACCTAATTTGATGAGGAAGAAGCAGGAGGTGGCATACGAGTCCTCTCTCTGCAGAAAAAAATAAGCAATAGAGATAGCAATGCTCAAAGTCACAATATTAGTATGGATATTCTAGTGAGGCCCTGAATTCTGAAAAAGGAAACAAATCCAGAATTGGGGAAGGGGAGGAATGGTCAAACAGTGACAAATGAATAAAGGCAAGCAGAAAGGAAATATGAAAGGAAATAGGTCTCAAGAAAATAGAGTAGGGCAAGTGCAGACTGAAATAAAATCCAAGTAGATAGATTAAAAGATTATTTGACCTGAGAAGCTTAAGCTAGTTAACGATCCAATAACTATTAATATAATAGTTGAGTAGATCATTAACTAGTAGGTGATCAAGTAGGTGGTCACTTGGTCAAGTGTGGACTAAATGAATGACACCTACTACGTTCCAGACACTTGGGCACTGAACAAATTAATCTCAGCCTTATATGAAAATTTATATTCCAGGGGTGCCTGGGTGGCTCAGTTGGTTGAACGTCCAACTTCGGCTCAGGTCGTGATCTCACAGTTTGTGAGTTCGAGCCCCGTGTCGGGCTCTGTGCTGATAGCTCAGAGCCTGGAGTCTGCTTCGGATTCGGTGTCTCCCTCTCTCTCTGCCCCTCCCCTGCTCATGCTCTGTCTCTCTCTGTCTCTCAAAAAATAAAAAGAAGGTTTAAAAAAAATTAAAGCATACAAATAAAGATGGAAACTAATACAATCATTAGTAAAGATGCAGTAATTCAATATTACCAGTAATGAAGCTGTGATTGCATTTTAGTGCCTTCTAACCTGATTTTTAAGATATTTGCAACAATTACTGTGAATACCTCTATGGAATGCGTTAAAAAATCTATATGGGGGGACCTGGGTGGCTCAGTTGTTTAAGCGTCTGACTCTTGGTTTCAGCTCAGGTCATGATCTCACAGTTTGTGGGTTTGAGCCACGTGTCGGGCTCCTTGCTGACAGTGTGGAGCCTGCTTGAGATTCTGTCTCCCTCTCTCTCTGCCGCTCCCCTGCTTGCCCTCTATCTCTGTCTCTCAAGAATAAAGAAACATTAAAAAAAAAAAAATCTATGTGAGACAAGTTTGCATTGAAACCTGAGCTGTTGCATGTGAAAAATAGTTTCTTTTCAGGGGGGGAAAAAAAAAGATAGAAAAACAGATATGTTCCCAGAAGTGAGCTGATAAGTAAGTACAAGCACACATAAACACTTAGAAGCTTTTTGAGACCCATTTTCCTCAGTTCTGAACAGAATGACTTCACTTTCATTTGGAAAATATTTAACAAAAGATTCAACAATGAAGTATTTCAAGCTGCATGATAATTTTTCATCTTTAATCTTCGTGGAATTATTAGAAACATTGCCAAAAGGCCACACTACAGAGAAAGCAAATCATACAAACGAACAAGGAAACTGAGTCGAAACAAACTGCTGGCCATTATTATGAAAACCTAGTCACCTGCTGTGTTTGTCCAATACAGTAGCCAATAGCCATATGTAACGATTTAAATTAAGTAAAAAGAAGGTAGAAAATTCAGTTCCTCAGACACACAAACTACATTTCAAGTGCTCAAAAGCCCATGTGCTAGGGGCTACCATGCTGGACAGCAGAAATACAGAATATTACCACCATCATTCTATCAAGCCCTGACAAAGACTGTGCGTCCAATCCGTGGTGTATATGACAAATAAGAATACTTAATATTTATTGAACTACTGGCTTAAAGACCCTATCCCTTTCTCACACCTCCCGTGATTTTTCATTACATTAAAAAAAGTTTCTTCGTGTTATATTAAATTTTTGTTTTATAAATATTTTTATAAATAGTTTATATAACTTATATAAATTATAAAAAATATATTTTATAAATATTGTTTCATTTCACCTTTAAAGGTCCATGCAATGGAAAAATGGGGAAAAAAGTTCTTACTTCCTTAAAGAATGGATCTATTTCCTTTTATTAGATGAAAATTATATATCCACATTTCCTTCTTTGGCTACGAGAAAACTCAGAATTAACTTAATGCTTAATTGCATAACTATGAATCCAGGTTTTGAATAAATGTGTTTTCCTCCCTTCTATGCAATTTTTGACATTACTCTATTTTAACATATTTTTAAAATGTTATCGTAAAGAGGCTCAAATTCTTTTTGGAGATGGGTGGACCATAATTGATAAATTCTATATGATGGCACTCTACTGCCCTCTTTCTTTGAAGAATAGAAGTTTCAAGCAAGAAATCAATTACCAACTAAAGTTTTTCTAACAATAACCATAAGAAAATATCTGTACCTTTCATTAGTCAATATATTGTACACATCAATGCCAAAAACCATTATAAAATTAAGCAATAATTCTTTACAACTATTTAAAAAAAATTTTTTTTAATGTTTATTTTTTAGGGGCGGGGGAGGGGCAGAGAGAGTGGGAGACACAGAATCTGAAGCAGGCTCCAGGCTCTGAGCTGTCAGCACAGAGCACGATGTGGGGTTCGAACCCATGAGCTGTGAGATCATGACCTGAGCCGAAGTCGGACGCTTAACCAACAGAGCCAACCAGGCACCCCAAAATTAAGCAATAATTCTTAATAAAATTCTGAGATTAAAAAACTAAGTATGAAAATTACCAACATTCAATAGCAAATATCATATTTGGTAAAGTACCAATATTTCCATTAAAATCAAAAATAAGACAAAGATACATCATATCACTACTATCATTTAACATTGTTTTGAACAATGTAGCTAATGCAATAAAATTTTAAAAAATCAAACAAGCAATAAAAATCTTGAAAGGCATATAGTTATCTTTATTTTCAGAGTGGTATACCTACAAAGTCTGAATATCTATAATAGCTAATTAAAATTAATAAGGGTTTATTAAGGTGAACAGATATGACATACATAAGAAAGAATTGATACCCTTTCTCTATACCACCCAAAACTAATTAGCAATGGGGAAAAAAATCCTACTCTAGTAGCTATAATTAATAAATGTGCAGGATAAATTTGACACAGGAACCTAAATGTGTCTCAAAAGAAATGCACAGAATCTAAATTAAAAAAAAAAAAAAAAAAAAAAAAACACCAAAAACATCTTATTAAAGGACATAAAATAAGACATAAGAGCAGACTATTTTCCTGGATATAGAATCTTAAAACCATAAAAAAAAAATATCAATCCAAATGAACATAGGTTAATTTAATACTGAATTTCTTAGGAATGCTTTTTATCTGCAAGAAAACACCCAACCAAACAAAACACTGGCTTAAGTTAACTAAAACATTTAATTATCTCACATAAAAATCTAGAGTAAGGAATTACCAGGCCGATACAGTGGTTCCCCAATGATAAAAACCCAGCCTTCTTTCTGCCTTCCCTTAAGAAGTCAGTTGTTGCTTTATAGTTCCAAGATGGCTGCCGCAACTCAAGGCATTACATTCAAGTTCGTCAGGGAAGGAGGGAGAAGGCGGTGGTGCTAAGCATACCTGTTTATTCTCTTAAACCCAAAAGCAAACGATTCTCCAGAAATCCCCCAGTAGACTTCCATTTATGTTGCACTGGCCAGAACATCATGCGACTACCCCTAGATGCTGGTTAGGCTGAGAAAGCAAGCACCTAGCTCTTCCAGTCTCCAAAGTGGTAGAAGGAAGACAATTGAGAATGGGTGTTTAGCCAACCAAGTGTTAGTATTTACCACAAAGTCTCATCAGAATCTCACTTTTTCACTCAAACTGTTCTGTTTCCCAATGTAGAATGTGTATTCCAGAAAAGGAGTCTACCTTGTTCACCACCATATTCCTAGATGACTAAAAAGTGGCCATTCCTAAATGACAGATGACTCAGTGTATTACAACGGTATCTTTAGTCTTCAATAGTGTGACTAAACACAGAATCATACCATAGGGAAGGTCATCTGGTCTTCTCATCTTCCCAGGGTAAGAATTTCTGCCCAAAGATGGCACGACTGCCGGTCTCTGGCTGACATACCTCCAATGAGTCTCTTAAGGAGTGGGGAGTGCTTACTGTGTGTCAGGGACTAGGTTTCATGTTCTACCCGCACAATCTCATTTCTATTCACAATGACCCTATGAGGAAAATACAAATATTTCCATTTCACAAAGGAGAAGAATGAGGCAGTGTCAGAACAACGCAGCAAGTTAAGTGGCAGAGCTTGGATCAGAACCCAGGTCAACTTAACTCCAGATTTCGGGTTCTGAATCACTGAACTTTACCACTTCCCATATGAACACAGTCTGTTCCACTGCTGAACAGCTCTTTGCTAGAATGTTCTTTCACTAAGCTGGACCAACGGGCCACACTTATTTCCATTTATTATCTTCATTCTGAAGGACAGCTCAGTAATCCTATGCTCTTGATCACCCTTTGAAGATCTCAGAATTATTTCCAAACACCATGTTATTATTTTGGTCAACTGCTTTTGGATTAGAGTCTATTTGTGGGATTCTTACATGTAGCATCCGAAGGGAAACTCCACACCACAAATCTGTTTACCAGGGTCACAGACTATTATAGGCGCTGAAAACAGGATCCCCCAAGATGGGCCACTTTGACATAAAGGCAGAATTAAATCATAACAATATCCTTTCATTGTTTACCACGGAAGAAACAGAAGTTTCAAAAAGCACTATTTTTCACTGCTTAAATTCCACTCAGTTCTTACATACAAAGGGAGTATCTATATGTCACTACATGTTCACAGGACTAACTTACTCTATAAACTCATGGATTCTATGGGTAAGTGTCTGCTGGAGAAATTACTGGGCCTCTTTGTAAATAATATTTGTAAAAGAGTCAGCAACTATGAAGCAAAATTGTTTAAAACAAAAAAATCTAGTAAGGAGAAAAGGAATAATTTTCTGCTAATATGAATGTATTTTCTATTACACTAAACTCCTCTTCAGGTTACAGTTTAAAATAAGTTATTCCCTTCTGGCTGTTAGTTTGGCTTTTATTGAAAGTGTTTTGGGGCACCTGGGTGGCTCGGTCGGTTGCGCGTCCGACCTCGGCTCAGGTCACGACCTCGCGGTTCGGGAGTTCGAGCCCCGCATCGGGCTCTGTGCTGACAGCTCAGAGCCCGGAGCCTGCTTCCGATTCTGTGTCTCCCTCTCTCTCTCTCTGCCCCTCCCCCACTCTCTCTCTTTCAAATATAAATAAACCTTAAAAATTAAAAAAATATTAAAAAAAAAGTGTTTTGGTTTTTTTTAAAACATGGAAATGTCTCAACAGTAAATATCCCAATAATCCGTGGAAAGGAGGTCACCTACAAGCTAATTTCCTCAAGATACACAAGCTAAAGAAAAAAAAGTATGGTTTACCTCAATTGTTAAAAAAGTCAAAGTATAAAGATGAAAATCCACTTCTGGTTTCAAGAAATGCTTGTAAGCAGGACTCTACCGCCCTCTCTTGTACCAAGAACGTAAGACACCACCAGTGCAAGGAAGGCACCTCCCAGGGTGAACTGAAAGGAAACTTCTGTCCAGTAGATGGCCAACTACGAGGGCGAGGGCAGAGGACACCTGCCTGAGAGCCTTCGCACATCTGCGCTTTCACGTTTTTGTTGAATGAATCTCTTTTTTTAAAGGTTTTTTTTCTTTGATTATTGCTGAAATTTTAAAGAGTAAAAGAAAGTCATACATTTAGGGTACTTTTTTTTTTTCTTCTTGATTCCAACAGACTTATTTTGGTGAATCAAAGGAGCAAAAATCTGGCAGTTTCCAGTTGCAGTGCGGGCTATCCAATGTACCCTGTTTTAAAATCCACCGTTCAAAATCAACAAATGCAGAATAAAAGTTGGGACTTGACTGCCTTTATTTAGCCTGACGACCGCAATGCTTGAAGCAGTCTTTTGACCTGGTAAGTGACCGAAGCACAAATTATATGGGTCTTCTTAGTTTACCCTCTTGATTTCACACAGGCTGCCTCTGCGGACAAATAATTCCATCATAGAGACCCGATGTTCTAATAGGGGTTAGGGAAGATACAGTCTTTGGTTTCCTAATTTAGAAAAGTAATCTCCCCCTCCGGGAGATCTAGCCTATACTTTACACGTGAATGAAGGATATTCTCTCAGTGCCAACTTGTGCTATCAGGATTGCTGAAATTCTTTAACAGAATAAGAAGTTCTAAAACTGCTTTTATAACAATAAAATCAAACATTCATTAGAGAGCCAGATAATACTGCCTTTTCTTTCCAAAAGTTTAATTCGTATTTTTTAGTCAAAATACAACACATTTTCTCAATCATTTAACCAACTGACCCAAAGGAAAAAAGTGAAATACTATGATTACAAGTATGCTAATAAACACTTTTAGCAAGATATATGGCAACAATACTTTCAACAAGTTTTATAAGAAACTGGCATAAAACAAAGTTAACTATAACATTTTTAAAATGACAAGATCAGTTTACCTAACCTGTATTCCTTCTAAGAGGTATTTGCACTTCTTGTCCTGGCTTAAAAACAAAACAAAACTCTCAAATCACTTCCTTCTATCCAAATAAATTTACTATATTTGCTAAGCTGCATAAAGTTCACGACGATAGGTTTTGAAAAAAGCACTCAACGCAAAATTAAGGCAAACTGGACAGTTGCTATCAGGTAAATTAAGCAGCTGGAAGGATCTCTGTTTAAGAATTTCTGCCTCGAATGCCCTGGGAGCTTAGATTTCAAAGGGCACATTTGTATCTGTCGTACATATGATCCTTGCAGCATTTCTGAAGGAGGAAGGAAATGATGCTCCCATTTTACTAAGGAGAAAAACTAAGAAGACTCACTGAAGATCATATAGCTTGGTCAGTGGCACAAACACACTTATCAAAGGCTTTGGAACACAGGACAGTTTCCTGTTGGTAGATTTAACTTTCTAACTGTGTCAAGATATGATCCGAGCATCAAAATAGTGTGAATTCCTTGAGGTCTGGAAAACAGACGGCAGCTACAATGCGTGATGGGGAAAGTCAGCTCAAGATTTCTCACATGCTACACGATTTACAGTGCAAGTCCGGGATAAGGAGGGAGGTGAATACAAGAAGAAGGGGACGAATGAGTTGACATCATCATACGGCGAGGTCTGAACAGAACCTAGAATAAACTAGAACCGAAAAGATGGTCTTTCATCTGGTATTCAGACCAAAGGGTAGAGAGACGTAGAAATAGAAAGCTAAGAAATTATTCACCTTAACAGATCCCCATATATACAATTCTAGAACTTCTTTGAGGTAGACAGATGTTAGGAATGAACTGAGTTCATGTTTTAAAAAAAGAAGATAAGGAAGGGAGGGAGGTCGGGAGGGAGGGAAGGAGGAAAAAAGGAATGAAGGGCCCTATTTTCAGTCGTACCTTTAATTAAAAAACATCCCAGTTAGTACTTGTAAAGATCCCTTTCAGTAAAGTGCTTAAATGCCTGCTGTTTTATTCCTACATTTAGAGGTTGAGACGAAGTATCTTACAGCTAAAGGACCCAGGCCAAGCTGGGCTTTTAAAAGAAAGCCTATCAGGGTTCTCAGCAAGTCTGTAACTTTTTACAGCTTGTCCATTTGGACCACCTTGTTTTCCCCTCTTTGGTTTCTCAAGTTGGGAGCTCGAATGGACTTTCCCTGCAAAATCTCCAGGATTCTCTCAGTCAGATGTGATGTTCCTACAAGACACGCTTGAGGCCTGCTGACACACTTGTATCAGTTTGCACACTTGTCTCCCACTGGACTAGATGCTATTGAACAGGCTCACACAGCTAAGTCCTGATTCTTCCTCTCTGAATCTTTAGGAGCTAGCATCCTGTGGGTACTCATTGATCAAGAGCCCATCTGACTTAATTGCTCAAAAGGTACATTTTATAGAAGGTGAGGTTTGTAGTCCTTCACATGAAGTTCAATATATCCTGCAAAACCCGTTTTTATTCCTTTCCCTCTTCCTCCCAGGGAGGATTAGTCTACCTGGGCAAATACCTACCTTATGGTCTTAGTCCCTCTTTCAGACCCCATTTTTTAGAATTACATTTCCTTCGTTAAAATAGCCTTATGCACTTACAAGTAAAACTAAGTCAGGAGAACAGCAACAAAACATACAGTTCTGAAGGATATAAGAACAAATTCTTCTCATCACTAGATCACGGGAAAATAAAGAAACAAATACTGGTGCCTGAACGTGATTTGTAAGGACATGACAATGAATTTGAGAATCTGAACTTCCACTTGAAACATCTCCGGGAAAAGAACCATTATGAATGTGTGAACGAAGGAAAATAGCCCTCCACTGGGACATATTTTTGCACTTGCTTTGCTCCGATTTCTGCTACATAGATTGCTCCAGTCTTCCCGCTGACATCTAAGAGATGAGGTAAAACCTGGTCTGCTAGTTGGATTGTGTTGATCACGGAACAGTTGCCAATGCTTCCCACTGGGGGTGCGGCCACCAGTAAGACCCTGCTGAGATTCAGCTGGGCTACGATCACGTACTTCCCGTCGGGAGTAAATCTAAGGACAGAGACATTTTACAGAATAAATGTATGCAAAATCAATATAAATGTTGACTTCTTCAACATTTTTCTCCCCTACAACGCTTAACAACAATAGGCACCTATACTTGCTGAAGGTTGCTTTCGAGGAGAATTTGTTTGTCTAATTCTGTTTATGAGGGAATAAAGATTTGTGAAGGTAGATGTAGCCAAGGAATAGCTTGAACAACAACAAAAAGTAATACGCAAGAACCACACAAAATGAAACTAATGGACAGGAGAGTCGGTGCTAGGCTGACACTACAGACTCCAGATTTCTATTTTCGTTCTACGTTTAAAAATTCACCACATGTACCCTGAGGGTGAAAGCTGTAGGAGGTCCAGCATATGTTATCTGACACCCCGATCCCACAGTGCACTGGGACTTTAACTGCCTTTCTTCCTCTGCTTGGGATCTGAAATATTCTCTGCAAACTTGTTTCTGTTCCTTTTCCACCTTCTGAAAATAATATTTTAACGTTTCAGCTAGCTCTTCAGAGAAGCAAACATAAATCAGATTTTAAAAAGCATTAAAAAAACAACAAAAAAAAGGAAAACGTTACCTGACTGAAGAAGGTCCCTCTTCTGTGAAACAATTAGTCCATGCTCCTAACCACTCCCCAGTGTCTTTATCAAATACTTGAATTCTTTTATTTCCTCGGTCAGCAATCCATACCTGAGAAAGCAAAAAAATGTTTTTTGGAAAAGATCCACAAATACTGAGAAAACAAAAAGGGAGAGGGGCGGGATGGATGTTCATTTCTACTAGTTTCCCATACAGCATCTCATGTGGTTCTCAGAGGGCCTCAAAGAAGGTAAGCCCTGTCTTCAGACAGGAAATTAAAGTTCAGAAAGTTTAAATCCCTTGTTTGAAGTGAGCTTCCAATACGTGGGAGAGCCACTTTAGGCCACCTGTCTCAACTCAAAGCCCATACACAGTACTCTGCCCGCTCTACCAAGCACCCGAATAACAAGAAAACCGGAGTCCTCCATCATGATGCGGAACATGAGCAACACTGAGGAGGGACAGAATTCATCCATTCCTCTCACAGGCATTCACCTTCCGGCTGAGTACTGCCACCCTGCCAGTTCCAGGGCTAGGTTAGAAGACAAAAAGAAAGAAACACAGCCTTGTTCCTCAGGAGCCCAGGCTAGGGTATTCATTCCTACTGCAGTATCACTAAACATCCACCTGCTATTTAGCAAGGCATGTCCAAAGTGCCAACCCACTGGAAGAGGAAGCTCAGAAGACTTCGGTAACCTTTAAGAATGACAGTAGGCTAACGACAGGTTTAATTCCGTTTTGCTATAGGCTGGTATGAGTTACTAAGGAAACTACTGTCATAAAACAGGAGAGTAGATTCACGTTAAATGGCATCTCATGTACTATATCTGATACATGCAACCTACAGCATACATACAGCGAAATCATTTTATGACATGCAGCTAGGATTAGAGAGGGGTAAGAATGGACTGGAAGTATGGGCCTGCCCCACTGACCTCTACCTTCTTCTCCTTTCAGGATCTTGGGTTTGTGGATTCAGGGACTGTTTCTTCAAGGTAACCCTAACTATGTATTTGTCAGTATGTCTGAGTTTCAGTAGCCACTAAATTCATCTACAATAAGACACAAATAAACTGTTTCACTTTAGAGAGGTTGTTGATCTCTATGTAAGGCAATTTCTCAAGACCTTTTCCTGATCCATGATTCTTTAGTAAGGATGGATTTCCTTAAAGATTTTGGGATTACTGTCTTAGATGAGTGACCAAGGAAGAAATATAGTTTAGGTCGTAAGACTGAATAATACTTTAGATTGTTAGCATTATCTTTCCTACTGAACAAAATCTGAGAAATCTTGTTTAAGAAACACCGGCAAGTTTACCTCTGGACCTAATGAACTTTTCACATAGGCTTGGATGATGACTGAGTCAATCACGTAAAACGTTCAGGACAGCATGACTGTGGTTAAAACACAAGTGTGCGGAAATGAACATTCTCATTTCTCATCATTCAGTAATGCCAGAGGATGTCCGTCAAATGTTCTCCAAGGCCTCTCAAAAGGGCACTTATCACTGTGGAGAATTTACCAGGGTCTAAGTCTTGCCTGCTCAGAAACTTGATCTTGTTCTTATCCCACAAAGGGAGAAGTTAGCCAGGCTCAGCAGGGTAATGTGTTTAAAACCAGAATTCCAACTTTCTAGCTCCCCATTTACAGACAAAATTCACATGTTCAGTTATCTTCCTATCTACACTGAGAACTACCCGAAGATTTTATGATTAAAACAGTCTCATTTTGTCTGCACAGGAAGCCAAATCACAATCAGAAGGTTGCTTGCTAAACACAGAGCCAGAAGTGGAAACGGATTAAATTTCTAACGGTATGAAGCCAAGATTGTCTGATGCATCCACTGTGTGTGTAGTAAGTCCTTTGGTCATTTCAGTTACATATAAGATGACCAGTATGTGCCAGACGCCGAGACAGAAAGCAAAAGAGACTCAGTACGTGCCCTCATACAGCCTACACTCTGTCAAGGGAGACAGTTAATTGATACGATAGTGTGACAGTTACTATAATGGGGGAAGTACAGGCCACTACAGGAAAACAGGAAAAACTAAGGTAACATTTTGGGTGGGGGTTTGGTTTTGGGAAAGTAACCCCAAAGAAGTGGTATGTATGCTTAACGGTGTGCAAAAGAGACGGGTGGGAAAAAAGAAATGGGTTGAAATGCGTCAGTTAAAGTTTTCTGTTCCCCACACTGGAGCTAGTGAGAACAGAGCTTGCCAAGGTGGCTCTTGTTTTCAAGCTTCCGAGGTTAACCTCTCCCTTCTCCCTTTTGGTCAACATATTCTAGAATGAATTTAATTCTAAAGTTAAAAATATATTCAAACACATCGTAGTTTTCTTAGTGGGAGGGTGACTCATTTCTTCTTCAGGTTACTTATTGTTCTATTCCTTTATTTGTTCCTTCTACCTTTAAGTGACATAGAAAATCTATTTTGTTCATTTTTAAATATTTGGGGAGCTCTCTCCAGTATGGGACCCAAACATTTGTAAGAGTACGTGGGTATACCCAGCCCCAAAGGAACTGCCCAGACATACCCAGATACACACAACCACAAACATTCATACATAATTTATACGTCCAGAAACACACATGTGCACCAAGATCCATATATATATATATATATATATATATATATATATATATAGGCCCATACACCAACACACACACACACACACACACACACACACACATAGATACAGTTCCAGATACAACGAGAGTGTATTTTTTACCCGACCAGCCGAATCAACTGTAACGCTGTGAGGTATGTTGAACTTGGCAGGCCCTGTCCCCCGTTCTCCATGCAGCCAAAGTATCATAAAATCTGGACAGTGGTAAACATAGTTAGTTGGTCAGAGCAACATATAGAATACCTGACACATTTGCATGTTATATTGTATGTCTTAAGTGGCAAACAAACTATTCAATTATACCTCCAATTGATTATGCTTTACTGGCTTTCTGTTGGTATACCACTTTGTTTAATTCTTATGCTTTACCAGAAAAAAAAATTCCTTCTCTGTGTCAAGCAATTAATCGACTTCTTTAATGACTATCTCCACTTGAATCTTTTATCACTCAAAACCACTGCTGTGATTGATGTCAACATCTCCCTCAAACTGATACCCCTTCCTAACTAATCAGTTATTTGGTACTACAATTCCTCTGAGCTTAAAAATTCACATTGTTTTTATATTCTGTCTCCTTTATTACCTCTACCCCTATTACCTCTACCCCTAAAGATATGCCCAAGCCCGAGTCACAGGTACTCCTGTATCTGTAAATGTGACTTTATTGGACACAGAGTCTTGGAGATGTAACGAAGTTAGGGATCTTGTGAAGAGATGATCCTAGATTTAGGGTGGACCCTAAATCCAATGACTAGTGTCCTTGTAAGAGAAAGGAGAGGGAGATTTGAGACACAGACACACACAGAAAAGAAAGCCATCTGAAGACAGAGGCAGAGACTGGAGATATGCTGCCCCAAGCCAAGGAATGTCTGGAGCCACGGGAAGCCGGAGAGGCAAAGAGGGATTCTCCTCTTGTGCCATTAGAGGGAGCATGGCCTGCCCATTAGGTTCAGACTTCTGGATTCCAAAACTACAAGAGAAAACATTTCCATTTAAGCCATTTAGTTTGTGGCAATTTTTTAAAAAAGATAGTTTTGAGAGAGAGAGAAAGAGAGAGTGCACGAGCGCAAGTGGGGGAGGGGTGGAGAAGAGGCGGACAGAGGATCCAAAGTGGGCTCTGTGCTGACAGCAGCAGCCCCAAAAGGCTCAAACTCATAAACCTCGAGATCGTGACCTGAGCCGAAGTCAGATGCTTAACCGACTGAGCGACCCAGGTGCCCCTGTGGCAATTTTTTTATCACAGCCATTCAATCTGTCTCCTGAGTTTGGTTGTTTCTTTCACAGAATTTTTTGAGTCTTGCTTTATCCCTACGTCACCTCCCTTTAACTATCACCAACCAAACTCAGTTACTGGGTGATAAGCTGACTACACAGCTTCCATGTAGGGGTTTATATCCTGTCCAAATGACAGCGCTTACTGCAAATATATCTCGGTACAGTGTCTATTGTAAACACTGCTTCTATAACATCGCTTTCCCACTAAAAAACCTCAGACATTTCAAAGGCAAAATTATGGCTTCAAAATTCTTTGATAAGCCTTCAACATCCCAAATCGTACTTTCTACTATTCAAAAATTACATCCTAAGCTCCTTTCCTGGAAAACTTGCTAATTACCACCTGTAGACCTTGTGTGATGGAGCTTGTGAACGTTCCTCCCATCTCCCTTCTCCTCCCACCAAAATCAGTGTAGTTCAAGAACTACTTCTTTTAGGAACCCTTGCCCTACTTCTCCAGTCAACAGAAGCTTCTCCTCCTAGTCCCATTTTACTTTACCAATACTGCAGAGTACCACTTAACGGTTTCATCTGAAATAGACCTGCACCTAGAATACTACTGAGGACACAACAACAGTAAAATACAAACACAAACTTTAGCTGATCAAACTGAAGGATACCTCAGCTCTGGGATGTCAGCTTCCCAATCTCCTTATTCTGAACTGGACAGGATAAGCACTTACTTCTTGAGCCCACTATAAATCCCCAAAGTGCTTCCAGTGTCGTTCAAAGCAAACGTCTACCTTTTGAGAATTAAGCAAGCCTATCATCAGCACCATTTATTACTGGCCATCCCACACATCTCACTTGAGCCCTTTACACACAGCTTCATATACAACATGCAACAGTTATGATATTTACCAAGTATCAAGCAAACTAAAGCAATGCAACTTATTGAATAACATTCTTACAATGCCATGCAAAGCTAAGCCAGGTACCTTGGGACAATTTGATCAATCTGTTATTCAATCCTCCGTCTCCATCCACGATGTAAATATCTCCTGTGTCGGCTACATACAATTCTGCGGGGTTATCAAACTGTAGGGGAGTCAAACCAGTGCCTTTCTTGCCTGGGGTACCCAACACTTGAACAAGATCACCAAAGGAATTGTATTTTTTAACAGTATGACCATAGGATCCTATAAAGATAAACACACACACTTCACAAATACAGCCACTGTCCAAACATTCACGTTTTTCAAGTAAGCAGAGAGCAAAAATTTACTAGAATTAAACAGTTAATTGAGCTTCTTCATTAGTTACAACCAAACTTATTATGAATTAAAATCTCAGGTACTTCTAAATTCAAGTAAATCAAACCAAAACAATTGGCTCCTTATACAGGAAGCTTGTGATGCTAAATTATAGGTAGATCATTTTCTTTTTTATCATAAATACAACCTTGAAGGAGCATTCCTTGCAAAAAGAAACCAAAAAGGAACTGGAAAAGGAACTTATATTTGAAAATCATTATTTCAATTACATGCGCTCAAATTTTAGTAGGTCAACAAAAAGTGCACTATAATACAGATTTTAAAACTACCCTTTCTCCTAGTGGAAACAAGTTCAAATTCAACCCATTAACATTTTTTTCCTAAGAAGGGAATAAATCTTCCCAAATTGTTAGTATCATATCCTTTCACTTACATCAAGACTTGAGTGGAAATTCCTTACGAGCAAAAATATAAAATATTAACAAATAGGAAAAAACCATAAAGTAGTTAAGAGAAATCAATTTGAAGGCATACCAAGACCAGACTGTTAAGCATTCAAAAGATAAATTGGATACACTGAGCTTACTGGAAATAAAGTGAATCAAACTTGCATTACAATTCTAACTTAAAAAGTATATTTATTATTATGCCTCATTTGAAAGCTTGAGTTAGTTTGTAGCAATAATAAGAGAATATAATATTATTACAGAATGCAACCTTCAAAGTTCCTAAAAAATTGGCAAAGGACACAGAATACCAGTGGAAAACATTCTTGTGTTTTTTTTTTTTTATAGGCTCATTTACAGCCATATTTTTATTAAAGGAACGTATTTCTTCAAAAAATGGGAAGGAATATAAAGTGTCTCCAGATTTGTGCATGAAAAAAACCAGCTATAATGGAAAGAATGAAGAGGTCATGTGTGTTCTTTTTATTGGTGGGAATCAATGAAGTATTTTATAAAAAAGGATCACATGAATGGAATAAATGAAAAACTAAAGGCTTTTAACAGTAAATTCTGAAAAAAAGAGGGAAAAGAGCCATATTTCATTACAGTATTACAATGAAATCAGATGCAGTCTAGATTTTTTTTTAACCAAAATCTTACAATCCAAACTACATTTTGAAATGAATGGATTATCAGCTGAAGCTCAGAAATCTCTTGGGTTCTGAGAACAAATGGTAATAGCACTTCTAACAAAAACTGAGAGTTCATTAATTCCAAAATGGCATCTGAACTAGCCAGAAGTGAAGAAACAGGATGTCCTTCAAGCCATGAATGTAACTGGGCCAAAGAATACTAGAAGCACTGTCTTTATGATCCCATTCATTCTTGAGATCCTGAAGTTATAATCACAGGTCATCTCTGGTACTATCTTGTCTTAAGCCACAATAATACGCAACAGTTATCTATGAAACCATTCACAGCTATAAATTCAACTGTGCTTGATTTACAACATACCCTACTAAAAATGTTTTTTGGAAGGAAAATTTCAGACATGCTGCAGTAGGTAGGATTTCAGAAACATTAACACCAGCAGTTTCTGCAAATCTTGCATTTTGGGCAACAAAGCAGTTCTGGTTTCTTAGCACAATCTCTTTTGAAAGAGAACTGGTAAAGGAAAATGAGACAGGGATTTTACTAACTCTCAGAGATTGTTAGTTCTGTGGCTTCACACGAGAGGTTTACATTTAACCTGGGAGGAGCAGCTGATGTTTTTAAAACTATAAAAAAGGACCCCTGAAAGGACAGTCTCACAACTGGTGCTACAAAGAGGAAAAGTCCCTTGACAAGTTAATGGAAGAATCACAACGGTAGCCTTCTTGTTAAATGTCTCGACTCTACGGACGTACAATATAAAGATTTTTAGAAAGAAGTGATTTCACAAGTCATTAAACAAATTACAATTAGACTTAGCAACTCTTGATTTTAAAGCATACAAGCAAGAACATGGGCAAAAATATGATTTCTAGCAAGACAATTTAATAGATATTACTACACATACCACTTCCTACATCCGTGATCCAGACAGACTGTTCATGTAGTGTACTGGCTGCAAATATACCATGAGGTGTGTCAACTGTATAATTCCAGGATCGTAGGAAATATCCATCCTCTGTGAACACTAATACCTTTGGGATGTTATCCCCTCTCTGAAGGTATATAAAAATAGCTGCTTAGATAAGATTATTTTTTAGAAAGTAATCTTTATATTGGTAGAGAAAAACAACAATTAAAGGTTAATTGAGAAATTAATAATGCTTAAAAACCATCTTCAAAACCTAACAGTATTAACTATTACATTCAAAACCAAAATATTTACTCAAAACCAATCCAAAAAAACCAAATTTCACGATTACCGTAAACATACATGGTTACTTAGTGCAGCAAATCAAGAAGCTGTTTCCTTTGTATTCATAATTTTTTTTTTTAATGCCAATTTTACTAACCTGGGCTACGTAAACCAATCCGCTGAGGGAGTCAATTGCAACACAAAATGTCGTTCCAGTAAAGTATTCTGGACGATTAGGCCATCCCACATCCAGCCGGTAAAGAATTTCCTCGGTTGTCCAGGAAACTTGAAAAGCAAATTTCCTTAAAACCTAAAAAACAAAACAAAACAAACAAACAAAAAAACCCCAGAAGATTTAAGATTCAGTTCACTCTCTAGGTTAAAAAAATAAATAAATAAATGTTTATTTTTAAGCATGCCTTGACACCTGACACAGAGGTGTTGAGGCTGCTGGACAGAAATGATGGGGGAATGGGTTTATACGTCGAAAGACCAAGGGGGCCACAATACAAACCTGTAAATTATCTGGAGACGTAGTGGGGTCTGGGGAAAGAAAGAACACAGGGAAACGGCGATGCATCATATACAAACTTTTAAACCCGAAGAGACAAAGCAGGACGTCAGCAGTTCGGCCCGGGTGGGGGTTTTGAGACCAGCCAGTGCGGGAGCCAAGGCCCGCCACCTCCACCCCACAACAGCGGCGTCGCCTCTCAACGGTGCCGTCCACACACCCGACAGACACGTCTTCACTGCTCAACTCACCGGTGAGCCACAAAAACGCGAATGCAAAACCAGTAATGCAACAAAGAAGCCAGAGCCTGCCAGGCCGACCCATAATCTCGCCATGACGAGACGGAAGGGTCCGCAGGCGGCTGGGGGCCACCGAACGCTCTCAGGTCCACGCCGTTCGTCGCCGCATAGGGCGTCGGCCCAACCTCGGGGCCGAAGCTCCTATCTCCAATTCCCTCTCCCTGGATGTGCGGGTTTTGAAAACCCAGAGGAGACGACAGATCGGGGTGAGAGAAAATCAGATCTCGGGTAGCGATTTCCTGGTGCGTTCGGGGTCCACGCCCCCAGGTCACGCGGCTCGGGCTGACCCACTGACCACCCTTTTCCGCCCCTTGGGGCGGTCCACACTGCGGACTTCGCCCGTCAGCCAAAAATAAGGGTATCCATAGATATGCCTTAACCACTCGACGTTCATTTTTTTTTAATTAAGATTGAAAAATCACAACCCAACACACGCAAACCCTCAAAATAGAAATGTGGCTCTCAAGAAATGATTTTCAAGCTCTGAGAAAGATTTCAGCTACCTCCGATTCTGAGGAATCCAGGCATTTGCTGTAGACACCTACGTTCCCACACCAGGACCCCTCCTTTGGCTTTCGGGAAAGAGAGGCCGAAGCTCTCGGCGCAGAGTTGGGTTTACAGGGGCGCGACGAGCTTTTTTAAAGGCCCCCAGGAGCCGGTGGGAGCTGTAGGGGTAACCAGGAAGGGCTCTAGACGCCGTGGGCGCCGCGGTATTCGGGAGTCCCCCTACCGGAGAGTGTGGGCCCCCTCGCCCGGCTCCCGGTGCTCTCCGGCTGCCGGCCCGCTCCCGGAAGCCGTGGCAGCTGGTAACAAAGAGCCTGCCCGGCCTCCGCTGCCCGGGCTACGGGACCCAGGAGCCAGCGCAGCTGCCGGGGTTGAACGCAAGTCGGGCCATGCGCCGCGGTGAGGGGCGGCGGCCGGCGGCCTAGGCGCTGGTGCGGGTTGAGAGGCCGGTACCTCCTTCTTCGCCGCCCGCAGGATCCGGGGCGCAGGTGCATCTGCTCTCCCGGCCGCTCCACTCGGGAGAGCGGCTTCACGACCTTTCCCCGGCGGCGCCTGGCCTTCAGTTTTAGGGGACCGCAGCTCAGCTCCGGCTGCCAAGCCCTGGGCTTCTTTGCAGGACTCCGAGAGCACCGGACTCTTCCCCGAGGTGTCCTGAAGCTGAAAAAGTCTGGCGGTTTTTGCTTATAATAAAAAGTTTTTATAAGTGTCCATTTTTAGAAATTTTTGCAGAGTTTGAAGTACTCTCTACCTCTTTGCATCCTTTTTCTTGCTCCTGGAGTTTTTCCTCCTCAGCTATAAACGTTTTTACTATTAGAGCCGACCAGGGATGAACATTTTGTGATTGAAAGTGCAACTGTGTAAAACCACGTCGAAACTAACCAAGATGGACAAAAAGTCCTTTGAAACGGTGTTGGATGAAATTAGAAAGGTAATTTCACTTAATGCCTTAAATCAATCTGTGAGCTACGAATTCTCGTAGTTAATTCTCTTTGAAGGACTGCGTGCCGATGGTGCAAAATACGAGTTTTAGGATTGCAAAATTGGTGGGAATTTTAATGTACACTACGGGAGCTTGTATCGCGATATATTTCACGATACAAATAGAAATTAAGTTGTTAATGCTAAATTTGACGATCAGTGCGGTATTGTGGAAAATATATTAAAAGAATACTCGTTCGGAAGCCGGCTCTACAAATCTAATAGCTCTGTACTTGGCGGAAAAGTGATTTAATATTTAACTTTTTATCTCATCTTTCAGTAACCTAAGACTGACAATTAAGAGATAATACGTATAAAATTTCTTTAATGGGAGTTCTCATGGCAGGTTTTTCAAATCTGAAGATAGGCTATGTGTTGCCTGGACGGACACAATGTCCAAATGTATTAGGTTTAAAGTCATATTCTTAGGAATAGGCTTCAATAACTTGAATTTCAACACCTTTTTTCTTCCTGTTTTCTAAATTTTTGCTTCTTTTCGAGGCTGTTGTATGTAACCTACCTCCCAGAATGAACCAAACAGCAAAAATACTTGGAATGTAGCCTTGAGCCCAGTAAATACTTAAAGCACAAAAGTGTTTACATAATTAGATCTGGAAGGACCATCTGTACCATTCGTATGCTAATACTGAGTGTTTTGCTTAGAACTTCTGGCCATTTCCAAACCTTTAAGACCCTTGACTGACAGGGTAGGATTTGTTACTTTATGCTCTGGTGATTGATTTATTTCAGCTTATGAAATGAATGAAATTGCCTGTAGACATGCTGTTTTTCTGCATTTTCTATAAAGCAAAGTGTTAGTTTTCTTCATCTGTCCTAAAACTGTTTTTCAAATTCGCGTATTAGGTTAAATTTACATGTTGGGCGATATTGAATGTTGTTTTTGGTCAAAATTTCAGCATTTGCAAATCCAGCTTACCCAATTAAAATTTGCTATAAAATGTCAGGTTGTCAACTATATGTATAGAATTTGTAACAATTTGCTTATGAACTGATATTTACTGTTTATGAGGAAGTAATTTGTGGGTTCAAGTAGACCAAGTAGATTTCTACTTTTGGAAGTTATAGGGTGCAATTTGCAAAATCTCTCCCTTCTATGTTGTGAAAAGATCACACACACACACACACACACACACACACACACACACACAAATATTAATGAGGGGAATAGGATATTTTCCAGAGATCAAAGTCATCCATGAGATAGCAATTTACTTTCTTATTTAAATCCTTATTTTTGGTCTGCAAGCAAATTAGATATATCAGCATTGTCTTAAGTCTGTTAAAATGGGATAAAAATGTAGGCATATCTAAATGAGAATTACTATTGTTTTTTTAAAAAATTGCTCTCAGACTTTGTAGATATAAATTCGTTTAAACCAGGTAATCACTTTCTGAGATTACATCTCAACAGTAAGAGTCCCTTACCCAGAGTCCCATTCTCTCTTCCTCACTTCCCTTTTCAGTGAAAAACTACTGGGTAACCTGGATGTTTCTTTCAGTAAACTGGTCATATTTTCTCCTAGCAAATGATATATATACCAAGTACAAATATTGTTTTATAGTACAAAGGGTTTAGTTGATTGTTAATGATTAGTAGCTACCAAATTATGGTTGTTTCCATCTCTAAGCTTGGCAAACAGTTGCAAGGACAACATATGTGATTTCAGCTGGTTCTGGATAGTGCTGGGTCAAGACCACCATACTTTCTCCCTGAACTTCCCATTGATAGAGGCCCTGTGAGGAAAGGAACCATAACTTAGTACTATTATGTGTCGGATCTACTATTGACTATTTTAATTTTCACAGTAACTCTGAGGTGGGTAGTGAATGTTGTTCCCTTTTTATGGTTAAAAAGGTTCTCAAGCTAATTAAAATGCCTTTCAGAGGCCACGAGGCCAGTTAGTAGCAGGCACACAGATTGAATTGAGGGCCCTTTTAGGCTCCCTGGGGTCTTAACATTCCAGTGGAAGTACTGAGAACCTGACCAGACCTTGTCATTCATGTTTCTCTATCACTTAGCACATAATAGCTGCTCAATAATTGATGCATGAATGCGTGAATAATGTTTGATATAATTAGGCTTCTTAAAAATGACAGTTTGGTTGAATTTGGGATGTTCTGAACCTCTAATAACATTTACAGGAATTCTGTATGGAATTTCTATTAATGTCAACGCTTGCCTATTACAGCTTTGTTCCTTTTCCTGGTAGGAGTGAGTAGGGAGAGTCAGGAGGTTTTCCTGCTGTCTCAACGTATCCCTTACTGCATGGAACCTGGAAAGGTAGAATGTCATGTCACCCCAGTGACTCGCTGCCTGGGCTGGGGCTGAAGAAGGGCTGCCATGTTGCTTAGGCAGTTTTGACTCTGCATGTTACTATTTAGCTTACATATGCTAATGCTGTTTTTGTTTTTCCTTTCTTAGGCTGTTCTGACAGAGTATAAATTAAAAGCAATTGAATATGTGCATGGATATTTCTCTAGTGAACAGGTATTTGTGTATACAAAGATCTTTTTTCACTCTGATATTCTCGTTAATGTCTATTTACTTGCTGGTCAAGTTCAGAATTGCTTTTAGTTTGTTGCTGTATTTATTCAGAAACTTTAGAAGCTTTCCATTTGGGGAGAAAATTTTACCTAGTGTATAGTTAAGAGTATTTTATAAACATACCTACTTTCACTGCAATATCATATATTAACTTTATTTTATTTTTTGTTTTAGAGAGAGAGCACGAGCGGGGGAGAAGGGCAGAGAGAGACAGACAGAGAGAATGAGTGAATCTTAAACAGGCTCCAGACTCAGTGTGGAGCCCAGTGAGGGGCTCAATCCCAGGACCCTGGGATCATGACCTGAGCTGAAATCAAGAGTCAGACATTCAACTGACTCAGCCACCTAGGCACCTGTGTTAACATTATTTTATTTTATTTTATTTTATATTTATGTTTATGTTTATGTTTATTTAGAGAGACAGATAGAGAGCAAATGGGGGAGGAGCAGAGAGACAGGGAGACTGAGAATCTCAAGCAGGCTCCACAGCTGTCAGCATAGAGCCTGACATGGAGCTCGAACTCACGAACCGTGAGATCATGATCTGAGCTGAAACCAAGAGTCAGACTTAACCAACTAAGCCACCCAGGTGCCCCTGGTAACATTTTAAAATTCAGTGTCCAAGACCAGTTTTCAAATATTTATTCTGAGCACAGCATCATGAATTTATAAATTTCTAATGGTAAACATACCCAAATTTGTACAGTATTTATAAGTCAGTAATTACGAAATTGACTACATGTTAAAACAAAATGTGGTGTTTAATAAGTAGTTTCTGTCACTGCCAGACAAATAATGTTTTAAGCATGGTAGTTTAATGAAAACTCATGCAGCTTTAGGGGGAGTTTGCTAATTTAAAAAGTGTATGCATATGTATGCATACACGCAACATACATAGAGAGGCCTGATTTCTGAGGAATACTTAAAAAACATTTGATAGAGAAATAGGGCAGAAAGAGAAATGTGCATCTGGAGAAGAGTTCTGGGAAAGGGTAAGAATGTGGAGAGGGTAGACAGTGGATGAATCTGTAGGTGGCGTTGGTAAATGCTCCAACTTCTCATCTGTTATCTCAAGATTTTTAAAACTTGAGGTTTGGATCACTTTAAGCCTACAGAGGTTTTGGCTCTTAAATGCCTAAAAGCCACTTTACAAATTGCATGCATTGTATTGCTGTCTATTTAGTGAGTGTTTTTCAGCTGTCCCATTACTTTTCAAAATCACCTTAATTTAAATGTTTTACAAAGATTTATAATATCTCATAGATAATAACTTTTCTTCTTTCGAGTATATGTGTGTGTGTGAAATTTTGTAGAAAACTTCCCTTGGTGGTTATTCCACTTTGCTAAAGTCATCAAAAACTTTAAAAAAACTAAAAGCTATTTTTTAAGTATGACCTTCTAAGCCTCCTTATTGTATTGAAGGTTTTTCTTCCTATCTCAGACGTGATAGCAACGTTTTTTTGGTTGGTAAAGTGGCAGGTAGCATTTTCTACGTGTATATATAGTAAAACCATTATTCCCATGATAGTAAAGAACATATGCATAATACCCATTTGCAGCATACACATCACTTTATAAGGAGTGAAAGTATTTTCTGCTCTTCATATACCACTCCAGTCTCTAGCATTAATTTTGCTTTGTAGAATAATAGAAACCTTAACACATTAATTCACTAACCCAGATTTTATTACTCCCTCTTTGAGTCTTTTTTTTTTTTTCTTTTCTTTTCTTTTGAATTTCCCTTGGAGGCAGTGAAAAGGGTGGTGGTGACTATGCAGGAACTTCAGTGTTGTGACCTTGATGCCCTCCTCTTTTATAAGAGATCTCGTAGTATCTCCCTCATTCATTTGAAATTCGCTGGTGGCAGTAGTGGTGGGAGAGCCTGGCTAACTGTGTTCCCCAAATGCCCTACTGTTTACAGATTGCTGGAGTAACTCATGGTGATTCTTAACACTTTTAGAGAATAGATCTGTGGTGTAAATACGAGATCCGTGCCCTTCAGATTCAAGGAAAAGAGCAGGAGACAGCAGACCTATTCTAAACTACACCACTGAACACCCTTTTGTGATTGATTAAAACTGTCACTCTCCACTAAATTTTTAAAGTTTTCCATTCGTAACACAGCTGACATTTATCTCCATCTAGTACTTTTTCATTCTCTTTTCTTTAGGTACTTTGTTTTTCCTGTATTTCACACTTCTTGTTTATTTCTGTAGCAGCGCTGCCCCAGTCTCTGTGATGATCAAAATGTTCTCTTTTTGCACTATTCCTCCTCATGGTAACTACCTACTTCAGATGGCCATTGAGCACTTAAATTGTGATTTGTGCCAGTAAGGGACCGAATAGTAATTCATAGTACTGAAACAAATCTTGTAGAAATGTTGGCGAATACATATCATTAGAGCTAAAGGAGTTCTTTCTTTTTCAGGTGGTCGATTTACTGAGATATTTCTCCTGGGCTGAACCTCAGTTAAAGGCAATGAAAGCATTACAACATGTAAGTAACTTACTTTTCTTTAGAATGAAGAATTTAAGTATCTTGAATTCTCCCCTTGTTTTCTATAATTGATCTCAGGTTGTAATTTGTTTGCATTAGAAAAACTAATCCTAAGTTTTATTATACTTTGATTAATCAAATAATTGTTAAAAAAAATTAAGACTCCCCAAACTGTGAATTTAAATTGTATGTACCTTATTAAGTTGTGAACCATAGGATCCTAATTGGCAGATTGGAAGAGAAAATATTTATAGGCAAACAAAACATAGAATTTGAATTTTCTTTTATAGTTTATTTCTTTTGAGAGAGAGAGAGAGAGAGAGAGCGCAAGCAGGGGAGGGGCAGAGAGAAAGGGTGGGGAGAGAGAGAGAGAGAGAGAGAGAATATCTCGAGCAGGCCCCCCTGCTGTCAGCCTGGAGCACAGTGCAGGGCTTAAACTCAATAAACTGAAATCATGACCTGAGCCAAAACCAAGAGTTGGATGCTTAACCGACTGAGCCACCCAGATGCCCCCCATAGAATTTGAATTCTTATTTTTTTTTTAAAGCTTATTTATTTTTTTGAGAGAGAGAGACAGAGCGTGAGTGGGGGAGAGGCAGAGAGAAAGGGAGACACAGAATCTAAAGCAGGCTCCAGGCTCTGAGCTGTCAGCACAGAACCTGGCTTGGGGCTCAAACTCATGAACCACAAGATCATGACCTGGCTGCTTAACCGACTGAGCCACCCAGGCACCCCTAGAATTTGAATTCTTAAGTGTTTTTGTGTACGTCCTTCAAATTTTTGATATCTTTATCCTTTTGTATTTAGTTTTAGAACAGTAGTCAGTTGGGTTTATATTTATAATTCTTTAGACCAACACTGTCCAAATGGAACTTCCAGCGATGATGGAAGAGTTCTGTATCTCTGCTGTCCAGTATGGTAACCACTGACCACATGTGGCTTTTGAGCACCTAATGTGTCTGGTCTGCCTGTGGAACTGTATTATTTCTTTCATTTTAATTTAAATAGACACATGTGCCTAGTGGCTACTGTATGGCCAGCACAGTGCTAGAGCCTAAATTAAAGGAGACATTTAAGTCAAACAGTATCTGGCTATGTAGGAAGATTCTCCTCAAAGGATCAGGCACGGATAGCTTTAAGGAAATCTACAGATCCTTAGCTTCCTAAACTAATTTGGCAAAGAAAGTGTCTGGATGTGTTAGTGTTTCTCCTCTTCAACAATTTTTTTTTTAACTTTAAGAAAAAAGGTTATCTCACCCATCCACCCGTCACCCCAGGGTGAAAATCTTTTCCCCAAGGACCAAAGAGACCAGTAATTTCCTAAGAGGGAGAGCAAAGCAGAGAGGTTTTGTAAGAAATACTGATGGGGACCTCACCTTATTTTATTAAGACAAAAAATTCATGACAAAGCTCTGAGGCCTGCTTACTTGGACCTACCTTAAAATTAAAATTCTAAGGTATTTAGAGGCAAAAGGCTAGCATGGGCACAACTTAATGAGTCCAGCCTTTTCTGACAAAGTCAGTCTGATTTGGTTGTTTTCACAGAGGACTAATCTTGACAATTAGGTTATACAATAGACATTTTCATAAATGAAGTGAACTAAATCAGTAGTTCCAAACTTTTTACAAATATATAACGAAGATAAATAAATCAAATTTTTGTAAATATTTAAACTTGTAGCATAGTTTTTAGATGTCCATTTAAAGACTTGCCAAAGGGTATATAGTTAAACCAATTCTCTTGGTGCTAACCTGGATAAAATTGTCTGAAAACCACTGCTCTAAATTGTAGGAATCTAGGGGCGCCTGGCTGGTTCAGTCGGTTGAGCGTCCGACTTCGGTTCAAGTCATGATCTTGCAGTTTGTGGGTTCGAGCCCCGCGTCGGGCTCTGTGCTGACAACACAGAGCCTGGAGCCTGCTTCGGATTCTGTGTCTCCCTCTCTATCTGCCCCTCCCTCACTCACGCTCTCTCTCTGTCTCTCAAAAATAAATAAATGTAAAAAAAAAAAAAAAAAATTTAAATTGTAGGAATCTATTGGGCAGTGATTCTAAATGATCTGGCATTGACTTTCCTTTGAATTCCGTCCACTGTTAACATAAATCTGTAAATTGGCTGAATCTTATCTTCAAAAACAAAAGTACCCTAGTCAAATTATGTAACATTGCACACAATCTTGGAGTGTCACAGTGTGTGTTATTATAAGACTCCTAAGAAAGTTCTGCAGTAAAGTTCTGTTTAGGGGTGCCTGGGTGGCATCTGACTCTTGATTTAGGCTCAGCTCATGATGCCACGGTTCATGGGGTCAAGTCCCGAGCAGGGTTCTGCGCTGATAGTCCCTGTTGGGGATTCTCTCTCTCCCTCTCTGTCTGCCCCTCCCCCTGCTCACACACGTGCACACTTGTACTGTTTAACCTGTCCTTTCCCTACTGAGGTGACTCTGCTGTCACCCTATCTTAGTAACAGTATTCAGCACGTGGACATCACTTTAGGAATCCCTGATTATAGACTACTTGGTGTTCTAGCTGAGGAATGTAGTTTTTTTTCTACCTTCTCAAGCCAAGTATTTCCCATATTTATAAATCCCCCCTTTTTTATGACCTTTCTGAGAAAAGTACTATATGTAAGTATTTTTTTCTATAAATGAATCCACTGAGAAATGATAAGAAAGAGTGCATGGGGAACTTAGGTCTTCAACTGAAATGGTTATATAGAAAAAGCCTGAGTTGAAGTCACATGGTTGTTAGGGCTTGCTTTTGAGTAAGCAGTTTTACCTCAAATATTTACATTAAGAACATTTAACCATGTTTCCCTAAAAAAGGCAATTTCTGGCATGAAAACTTGTCATGTTGAAAACAACATTATTTTTTATATTAATAGAAAATGGTGGCTGTTCACCCAGCAGAAGTGGTCCATATTCTCAATTGTTTCACCTTCAGTAAAGACAAGCTAGTTGCTCTTGAGCTGTTAGCTTCGTAAGTATTTCATTTTCTTGTTACTTCATTGGAGAAAATTTGGAAAACTTTTTAAATCTTTTTTAACTCATTAGTGTGTGTTAGAATTTTATTAGCAAATGGAACTCTAATAAAAATCTGTGAAAATGTAGACTGAATTTTTATATCTAAATATCTAGTGTACTTATTACACGTGGTTATACCTTAGAGAATAACAGGCCATACTGAGATTATTTATTTGGTTTGTCTGCATTTCAGTGACTTCCATTGCCTTCTTACTCTGAATAGTTTGAAAGGCTCATTGAGAAAGCTACGGGTTTGTGGTTAGCTTCTGCCACATTCTGATCAACATGTTTTTTTTGGCTTGATATGTACTTATTCTTTATGGACCTTATTTTCCTCGGGTGTAAAGATAAGGATCTCACCTACCCGGTAGGATGTGTGAACTTTTGATACTGTAAGATATGTGAAAGCACTCAGCGCTGCATGGAGTAGGTGACTGTGATGAATGTCAGCTCAAGGAGAAAAAGAGCCTGCTGTTCTGCAGGATGGAACAGTCTGTAGGTTGCTGTTTATTTTGAGCACGTGCATTTTGAAGTGCTGTAAGGGACTTATAACATATACCATGTAACATATGGGACTTACAACCTACAAGTGTTTTGTAGATGTGCACAAAAATACAAAATTAAAGCACAAGGTAAGCTTCAGTGTTAGGTCAACCATGACTCTTATGCATTTGGCCACATAGGTTTTTTTTTTTTCTATTGCCTTAGATCTCCTACTGCTCCTCGTGAGGGGACGTTTTCAAAGAATCTCAGAATGGTGCTCTTTATTGAATTACTTTGTTACTTTTAGGTAACCAGATGAGCCTCAGCTCAGTTATATTTATCAATTTTATGTAAGCATGTTGTTTATATTCACCAATTAAAACGAAATAATCACTTTTCTCCCTGTGTCATTGGGGAGAAGCTTACTCAGGTAGAGTTGTATGGTAAAGATTGTGGCCTTTGTATTGTATGTCCAGGTTCTTAAAAGCTAAATTGCATTTCCTTGGTAGAAACATTGTTGATGCACAGAATTCTCGTCCCATTGAAGATTTATTCAGGATAAATATGTCTGAGAAGAAACGGTGCAAAAGAGTACTTGAACAGGTAATTTTCTCAAGATTGCTCTATAAATAGAACACTGGGTTCTTCTGAATGTTGATGAAAAAGTACAGTCTTATTCCCGTGTTTCTGTGACAAATGACCTGACTGCTCTTGTGCGATGGGTCAAGAATGACAGCCCTACAGTCCGTGGAGGATGAGAGCTGGGTGAAGGGGGTACTGACGGATGAGGAAATGGCTTGAGAGTGACCTATTCAGCTCCTCAGCTTAAGCCTCAGTCGGTATTTATTCTCCATCCCCTAGTAGCTTTGCCATGCCTCCAAACTTTTGCCTTTAATCTTCTGTAATTGTGAATGTGATGTTTTAAATTTGTATTGTTATCAGTCTTTCTTTTTAACTTTAAAGAAACATTTTTTTTAATGTTTGTTTGTTTTTGAGAAAGAGAGGGACAGAGCACGAGTTGGGGAGGGGTGGGAGGGCAGAGAGAGAGAGGGAGACCCAGAATCTGAACAGGCTCCAGGCTCGGAGCCATCAGCACAGAGCCCGACGCAGGCCTTGCTTGAACCCACAAACCACGGGGTCTTGACCTGAGCCAATGTCAGAAGATTAACCGACTGAGCCACCCAGGCGCCCCTCATTGTCATCAGTCTTACGTTAATCAGATCTAAGAGATAGATAATGAAGCAAAATTCCAGTTTACTACTTTAAAATCTCAAGAATGGAAGAAGCAGTACTTACTGAATCCTACTTGATTTGTTGCTTAAGGTATTTGTTTCTTAAGATCGTGATGGCTGGAAACTGAATTAATGACTAAAAACCCGCTTGAGGAAGATGCAGACTCCTCTCCTGGGGCCTGACTGCCGAGGCACATTAAATCTTGCAGCCTCTGCTAAGCTCAGAGCCAGCAGAAAACTTCGCCTTACTCATGAACTATTGGAGCGGAAGCAAGATCTGAGCCCACAGTTCTAACGTTAATAACTTGTTCATTGGTTCTCTTGACGAAATTCTTTAAGGCACACTGCATTTACTGCTGTTGTTTTCTTCCACATAAAGCATTCTGATCAGGTCACTTTTCCTTCTCAGAAGTAACATGGGCCCGAGTATTCTGTGGAATAGGCTGTCTGTCTAACTTACATAGTCAATGTAAGTCAGTACAACTTCTCTGGAAGGTAAACTAGGAGAGCCTTAAAGTGTTCATGCCTTTTGACCCCAAAACTCTATTACTAGGAATTTATTCCAAGGAAATAAATATATACCAATTTGTATATAAGGGTATTTACCCTGGTACTATTTATAAAAAGCAAAAATTGAGATAATTTTTAGGGTGGGATGATATAGCCAATTATATGTGTTGTGAGTGAATTTATAAAACCAATATACTTCTGCAATAGAATATGTGACATCGTACGTAGCTGTAAAATACAGCCATATATAACCTCATACTCCTGTAACATAATATGGGTCTATGGGGATATATGTCGCCTAATGTAGTGTTTTTCATTCATTTAATATTTATTGAGTATGAATTCAAGACTGGTTAGTGTACCATTGTAGAAGCTGAGAATGCAGTCATAAGCCAGAACATCCCTCATTGTGTCTCATGACTATGGAACACTATGATGAATGCAGTTTGCCCAGATATCTCTTGCTTTTTCAACAGTACAGCTCTTTGGATACCCAGTGTCCCTCTCATGTTACTTGCTTGTGTTTTCTCCACCAAGTTACACGTGTCTTCAGAGCAGACCCATGTCCGTGTCATCTGTTGCTCTCTTTGCCTCGCTTGTAACATAAGCTTGGCATTTGTAGAGTTGGACGATGTTATGTCTTGGTCGTTGGAGAAATGGGACACGTTAAATAGTAAATGAACTTTTTTGCGCACAATCTGCAAAACCTCCTGTGGAGATACCTTTGTGTAGGAGTCTGTTCGTTGTGACCAATAGAAAGCTAATTAAACACATGTTACCGCTTGAGTAATTCCATGGAAATAAAATGATTTTACTAAAGAATTTTGGTCATGTTCACTACTGTAAGTGCTGATGAATGTATGAACAGATTAATGTGATGCTGTTCCTCAGTTCATGTTTTTTAACGGGTCTTCCTAATACCCAGAATATTTAGCCTATGAGTTTGTTTTTTGTTTTTTGTTTTTTAACTACCCTCTTTTTTTTGTTACAGGCTTTCAAGGGGGGCTGCAAAGCTCCTCATGCCATGATATCTTCTTGTGGAACAATCCCAGGAAATCCATATCCCAAAGGAAAACCTAGTCGCATAAATGGAATTTTCCCAGTAAGTATATGTTTGTGACTGTAGAAACTTCTTATGGCTAAGTATGAAATTTAGCACGGTTAAGATATTTAAAGAAAATACCAGTTGATGATGCTTCTATCAAGGAAAGGAAATTTATTACGTTGGCAGCTTAATTCATGGATTCCTTACTGATTGAAAGTTCAGACTACGTTAAAGTACGCGTGTCAAATGTATAGAAAACAAGCCAAACAGAAAAGAGGATGAGTTTGTTTTGTTAGAAGCACTTATTTGCACTTAATAAAGGACCATTTCTCGTATTCTCAGTGTTCCTCGGTTTCACAATTAAGTGTGTTTGGAAAATTATGTGCAACGTTTCCTTCCTGGAGAGTCACACTGCATGCTAAAGGCTCTGAGAAGTCCTGTAGGAAAAAAATTTGTTTTGATACCAACCGGTGTTCCTCAAATGTCTTTATAAGATAATCTTTTCAAAGAATGGTATATATTTTTTGTGCTATAGCAAATAACCCTAAAACTCAGTAGATTAAAACAGTGGATTAAAACTCAGTGGATTAAAACAGCCTCTCTCAGTGGGGAGAGGCTTAGATTGGTTCTGGCTCAGAGTTTCTCATGAGGATATAGTCATCAGAAGGCTCCATTAGAGCTTGAGACTGCTCCGAAGGGGATTCGTGTACATGCCTGGCAAGTTAGTGTCGGTCGTTGATGGGGGTCTTTGTTCCTTACCATAAGGACTTTCCTGTAGTGCTGCTTGAATACCTCATGACCTGGTAGCTGACTTCCATCAGAGCAAATAATCCAGGAGAAAGCAAGTGGAAGCTGTGTTATCTCTTAGGACATAGTCTTGGAAGTCAAATTGCCATCATTGCTGGAATACCCTATTTGTTACACAGGTCAGCTCTGTTCATTCTGGAAGGGAACTTCACAGGGGCATACAGGATGTGGGGACCTCTGGGAGCCATCTTGGAAGTTGGCTTCCATACTAGTATGTACCATTTAGGGACACACCCTTAGGAGGATGCATCGTAAAAGTCTGTCGGCTCATTCTGATCTGTTAATAATAGCAGTCTTGAATGAGGTCTCGTTTATTCTTGCGTAATGTAAACTATCACACTTAATGCTTACTGAGAACATCATGTTTTATCATCTATTTTTGATTGTAATATAGGCACTCTTTTTGATCCTTTGACCGTTACACATCCCTAGGCATGGAAGTCTTGTTTCTGGTTGCTCCAGTTGCGGAGGGGAAAAATTAAAACCTACTTCATTCTGCTCTCCTGTCATCCTCATGAGTATTGCGTGCTTCTGGGTGCCTGCACATGTTGTGAGGGTTCTATGGCAGAGGAAGGCTGAGGACCTTAACAGGGTCTTAAAGCCAAGTCAGGATTGGATCTGGAATCCAGGTCCTTAACCCCCTTACCGTGTTCAGTCCTTTTCTTCAGTGTAATACTGTGAGGGATTTGTTTTGGTTTTGCTTTGAGGTGATTTTTTCTTTTTAAGTCTCAATTCTTTTCTATTTATTTATTTGCTTACTTACATACATACATACATATTTATTTGCATATTTACGTATTTATTTAAATAGGGAACTCCCTTGAAAAAAGATGGTGAAGAATGTACTAATGAAGGCAAAGGAATAGCCGCACGGATTCTTGGACCATCCAAACCGGTATGTGTTGAGAAGAAATGATGAAACGGGTCTTAACTCTTACATGTAGTTTTCTGTCTGTCCACAGCAGACAGCATAAATTCTGTTTTTGTGTTGTAAAGTTTAGAGTGTACCAGAAACTCCAGGAAAGTGAAGGGTCTAGGGAAATAAAAAAGCATAATTAGTTAACAGTGTTAAGGGCCATTTTGAGGTTCCGTGTTTTATTTCAAAGCGAGACCAGTCAAATTTGTTTGTTTTGTTTTGTTTCGCCGTCCCTATTCAGCTGCTCCCTTGCAGGAGTGGAGTCGGAGACCTTTAAGGTTGTGGCCAAATGAGTGTTACTGGTGAAGCAAGAGCGGAGCCAGGAGGCAGAGGGTATTTTTAAGGGAGTGATTTTAATGATTGGTTAGGATATAAACTAAACCCACAGATGACCCTGCAGGTTGAAGGATTGTTCGAGTTGAAGTGGCTGAGGCCTTTACACAGCTGTCTTGCGGTCCCTGCTTGTTTACATGACAGGAATTCCAGTGGCAGTTGTTTATAGCAAAACAGTCACAGATCATAGTCCTTGCACAAGACTAGTGCATCTTACTGGGCTGCCGTGTGTGAGAGCCAGAAAGAATCTAGGTCTTTTACTACCAGTGGATGCCCTCTGCTTCAAGAGCATGAGTACGAGATTCCCCGAAGTGGGGTCCCTCTCTCGCTCGCTGTAGTGAAAAATACAACGTTTGGCGTAGCTTCAGATTCCTCTGGCTTTCTAGAGACCAGCTGAACTGTAAAATAAAAGAGTTGTGGATTTCAAAAGGCAAGAAGACCAAAACAACGAATTCATAGTCCCCCCCCCCCCCCCAATCCACGTTCTCCTGGAGTTGTCAGAGTGCTGAATGCTAACGGATATAGTGCTTTTTTTTTCCAAGGTGACAAGAGGGTAAGAATGATAACATGAATCTCTGATGAGTTTAGGAGGATGTTGGAAGTTCTTGGGTAGCCAAGGCTCCAAAACCTAGAGGAATTCTTGTGTGACAGAAGAGGAGCTAGGAATTCTCACATTAACCTCTGCTGGGTCAGAGAGGAGTTTGCTATTTTGGAGAAGATCTGACCCTTCATGAGAGAAGATTTAACACGGAAATAAAAAACACCTCTACAGCAGTCTTTGGCAGCATCTGCCTTTGGAAATTATAGGAACCACATTTATTAGAGCAAAGACATTTCCCTCATTTTGTGCCGCGTATCGCTCCAGTAGCCTTTGATATGCTGGAGCATTTTTAGCCTCTTAGTACTAAATATGTCAAAAGACGAGTTGTATTTTGTTTTGTAGGGAGGCTCCTGACTTAGTTTTCTTCTAACTGCTGTACTTCCCCTTCGTCTAGCCTCCTCCAACATACAATCCACATAAGCCGGTCCCTTATCCGATACCTCCGTGCCGGCCACACGCAACTATCGCACCAAGTAAGCAGCAGTTCATACGTTTTTTACTTTTTCTTCTTTTTGCCCTTTATTCTTAAGTTGAAAGTAAATGTTGGTCTATGTACTTGGGAAAATTGGAGCACTTCTGAAATACGCTCTGATGAGTCTCATTCTGCCCACAGTGCCTTGGTCTATAGCCGCGCAGCAGCCAGTTTAGTTTAGGGCATTTACTTTTTGGTAAATTAATTATAGATTCTTTTTAATCATTATTATGAGTTTTTGCTTTGGTGAATCATCTTGAATCCCATTTCAGTAGTTGGTTTTCAAAGGTATCCTCAACTATGTGTGCTTGACAGAAGAGGCAGATCATTTAAGTACGGCGGGATCTGCCCGCCATGCCGTTCAGTGAGCTCATGTCCGGAATGAGCCTGCAGTGGGAAATCACAATCTCCAGTTGTCTCATGTGATCTCAGCTTTCTCCTAGCAGTAGACCCAAACCGCCACGTAAAAGGCAACTCTATTACGTAACAGTTTTAAAGATTGGATAGCTGTGTTAATACGGTTTGAACTCGTGGCCACAGAATGATACTGAATTATGCTTTTTCCTCTAATTTTATTTTAGGTGCTTATAACAATGCAGGTCTGGTACCATTAGCCAACGTCATAGCTCCGGGTGTCCCCCCTCCGCCTCCATATACTCCTAATCCAGTAGGAACAGGTAAAATCGTGTTGTTACGGGATGTTAAAAGTAAGAGTTTACTTAGACACAAATGTACACTTGGAGGGAACGGTTGTTTGCCGTGGTGTCCTAACGGGAGAACGCGCTCAGCCTGATGACGGATCTGAGTGTGATGTTTAGGTTCTACCAGAGCGGCCTTGGCCCACCTGTGCGAACATGAGCGGGCTAGAGACAGAGGAACGAGGAACAGTTGCGCGTGAGCAAGAAACTTTGAGAGGCTGTAGAAAAGTACAGTTGACTTAATGAGTATTACCATTTGGGCACATCACTCCTATGTGGGGAGGAAAAGCTTGTAAGAAGGTGCTCAGAGGAGCTTAAACCTCCCCTGGGTTTTCAGTTCACCATTTTCCTTTGAGTCTGTAGGGAACATGGGATTTAGCCTATATTTTCATTTGTGTTCTTTCACAAAAAGGTAATATTTCACTTAGGTATTGTTTATTTGACTCCTCTGAGTTTTGTCTTGCTAAGGAAACCCTTCCCCATCCCAGCAGTATGAAAATATCATCTGTATTCGCTAATTACTTTTATAGGGATTCTTTCTTAACATATAGCTTTTAATCTACTCACGATTTATTTCTAGATATGTGTAGGGTAGGGATAGAACTTAATTTTTTTTTCTATCCTTCTCAGAGACCCAGAGTTACTTAATACCATTTATTAACAAATTCTTTTTTAATCACTAGAGTGGTTCCGTTGTTTGCAGCCAGGTACTCCGATGAGAGTTGCTAAACAGTTTTTTCCAAAATTATCATTTTATTTCTTACCCTTGTTTATGGTACCTTTAGCCTTTAGAGTTTTGTATTTTTGCATAGACAAAGAGAGGCTAAGAAAGAAAAGCTGGAACTGTTTTATCTTGTTTCAGATCTTCTTAACCCTAGGGAGTCCAGGTTATCCGGGTCTTGTAAGACTCTTACGGCATCTGGAATTTATTTTCATGTAGGGGTGAAATAGAGGGTCTTCTTAATTTTTTTCCAGAGAGTAGCCCGTCATGCCAGCACCATTTATTAACTAATCTGTGTTCCCCATTGATTTGAAAGATGCAGTTGTCTTAAGTTTTCATATACACATGTGGTTCTAATTCTGGATTCTTTATTCTGTTCCAGTCTAGTTATTTTATGTTACGATGATATGTTGATTTGATTAGCAGATTTATAGTGTGTTCTGATATCTGGTAAGGCTAGCTTTCTCTTACTATATTTTCTATTTTTCTTACTATATTTGGAAATTTTTTTTTCTATCTGAACATGAAGATCATTTTATGCAGTTAAAAACAGTTGAATGTATGTGTACATGTATATATATATATTTATAGTTATAGATATTAATATTATATAACTTTATATCATTAATTATACATATAATTAATATGTAATTATATAATATATACACATATAAATTTAGAGAGATCTGACATTTTTACGATATTAAGTCTTACTCTTCAATCCTGTGTCTGTCTTTATGTCAAGTGGTAGTGATTTTGCCCAGGGCATATTTTATCTCTTTGAAGATTTTATAGTTTTCTTTATATAGGTTCTTTGCCTTAGGTTTGTCTCTAGGGATTGTAAAGGTATTTTTTATTAAAATTATAAATGGAATATTTCATTTGTACGTGCTTATTATTAATTACTTATTCTACTTTTTTTTCTTGAAAGTCTCTTGAGTTTTCTAGGTATAAAAAAATGTCAGCTGAGTTATACTTTAAGATAGTTCTTTCTTGCGTGGTGTTATTGGGTATTATTGTCCTTTTTGTTTTCATATTGTAGAAATAACGATATTTGATTTTATGTGTATGTTTACTTTTAATTTTTATTTTAGGGTTTTATTTTGTTGTTAGGTTAGTTGGTTTATAGATTACATATAGCTGGATTCTGATTTTTAAACCAGTGGGAATGAGGCTTAATAGGCATTTTCAGTCATCATAAAAATTGCATATTTGTTCTTAGTCCTTCCATTTTATTTTTGTATTCATTATTAATCTTTTGTCCCAGTTTTTCATTTCCCTTACTTTTGTTTACTTGTATTGGTCACGCTGCTGTTTTATTTTTAATAGCTTCTCTCGCCTTACCCCACCCAAACTTAGAACTTTTGATCACTAGTGATTACTTTGTATCATTAATGGTTGTCAGTATACAAAAACTTAAGAAAGCTGCTCCCTGCTCCTCTGACTTCACTCTCACTCTCCGTTTTCATCAATATGTGTGTTTTGTTGGAATACCATACGTGTTTCCTTCTGGGCCTCTGAACTTAACGGCCTCTTACTACTTCCTCTGTTCCCTGATCCTCGGTCCTGATGTGCTCATTGTGCTTTTCTGTGAGCAGAAAATTTCTCTAAGTACTTTTTTAAAAGGGCACATATACAGAGTTGTAGATGAAAAACCCAATTCCAGTTAACTTTCTCTTCTTTATTAGAACCTCAGTCTCCTTCTGTAAGCTTACAAAGAAAATACTCCTTATCTTTCGAATTCAGAAGTGTCTTTGATCTTGGAGTTCAGCTATTTCGTCAGGATGTCTAGGTGTGGATCTTAGCATTAATCTTTCACAGAACTCTGTAAGCCCTTTAGATACGAAAATTCAAGTCTTTAAAGCTTAGGAAAATTTTGTTTTCATTATTCCATTAGTTACTGCTTTTTCATCTGTTCTTTCTTTCTCCTTCTGGTACTTTTATTTTGCACTGTATTTGTCTTCTAAGTCTCTTACCTATTTATTTATATATCCTCTTTTTTTGTTGTATTTTTACCATTTTAAGTGTGATTTTGTTGTTGTTTCTTATATAATCCCAACTAAGCAATTTACTTTTATAATGTTATTTCTAATCTTCACCATTCTTTACATCTATTGATTTGGAATCAGATTTCTATATCTAAACCTTCACCTTCCCTGCTTATATTTTCTTGCATATTATGTGTGTGTATGTATGTGTTCTCAGTTTGCATTACAAGTTTTTAAAGATTTGTTTCCTTTCATTGAATCTTTATTGATAGACACCGTATGTTGTGGTTGTTTATTTGTACCAGGTTCCTTAGCCAAGCTATGATCTTTTTTTTGCTCACCACGTCAGAGCTTGCAGGTTCCTTCTGTGCCTTGTATCTGTCCCACTGTTTGTTTCTTGGGCAGTTACTGTCAAGCTATGAGGTAATTTTCTTCCCGTTGAATCTTTGACTGATGGTCTAGTTAGGTCCTTTCCCGGGGGTGTGGGGGGGGAGTGTGCTCTTGGGTCCGTGTCACAGGCTTCAAGTCTACCTCCATTAGGGTGGTTCTCGGCAGCTCCTAGCATAGGGCCTTTTGCAGAAGTGTGAGTGCAACAGGAAAGCAGGGCCCCTTTCTTTCTATTTGCTTGGATCGTCACACGGCCTGCGAGATCGCTCCCTCAGGTGGCAGTGGATTCTGTGCTCGGCATCCGTTTCCCACCTCTAAGTCCTCCTGCACTTGCTCCTGGGTGGCAGTCTCAGGCCATCACCTTTCCGGAAAGTGTTTTTAAATATGTCTGCAAAATATCAATGGTGATTTAAAGCCCGATAAGTTAAGGAGAAGTGGTGGGGGACAGAGGTTAGGGGTCAGTTGCTCATGATGCTGTCAATCTTCACTATAGTTACTACCATTGTCTCCATTTCCTTTCTCTCTCTGTAAGCGTGCGTTATTTTTCCTAACATAGAATGCATCCACATCCCGGGCTTTTCTTTTTTTGATGCCAGTCTCTGGTTGTTATGGTGGTGATTAACTTGAATAAAACTTGAAATCAACCTTTTTATTTATTTATTTTCATATAGAAAATGAAGACCTTTCCAGTCAGTCAAAACCTACACAGAATCAAAGTAAGTACCAAATTTGCTCCAGACATAGCTGAAGTCTTTGTCCCGGTTTTCTGCTCCGTTACCCACTGACAACAGTTTGAATTGAATGTATCTGGAATCTATGCTTTGGGGAAAGTTCCTACTTAACGAATTTAATCAATACTTGCTAAAAGTTGCTTGATAGTGGTACATTATATACACAAGGAAACGTACATATTAACTGGGTTTAAAATTAACCATATGCCTTTGTGTCTTATGTGAAAAACTTGCAATATAATGGGAGTGCTATGTGGCATTACATTCCACATTCACTTTACATTATGTAATATTAGAAACCTCATTTTTGTTTTGATAGAAACACATAAGGTTTTTGATAAAAACCCTGTTTCCCAAAAGCTATTTTAAATACTCGTTTCAGATTTCATTATTTTCATAAGTATTAGGGGTAGCGTAGTTTAGCGTAGAACAAAGAGTAAGGGGTGCCAAAGCAGAAAGTGGAATTGAAAAATGAAGATGGAAAATGTTGCCAGCACAATGCCTGCAGGGGGCAGTAGAGCCACAACATTTTCTTCTTCCTCTGGATGAGGATCTTTGTGGTCAGGAAGGAGATGCGAGCCCTCTGGTAGGAGACAAAACTTGGGCTCCGTTCTTGTGTAGCAAAGCAGCACATGAATCTAATCATTAGAGGGCATAGTTAGGAGCCTCTGTGGGAGAGTTCTCGCCCCTGAGCAGGGTGCCTAAACGGGGCTTTTTAGCCGTGGCTTCTAAAGGAGGTAGCATAATGGGCTGGAAAACACTGAGATGTCAGGACATCATTTTCTTATCCTGGCTTTGGTGCTGCCTAGCTTTGTGACCACGTCATTTAACTTCTATGAAATGGAGGTTAAGGAAACTTGAGCCTTAATGTTCAGCTTTACTAATCTATTTTTGAAGGGAATTAAGAGGCATAAGAACCAACGTTAGAAATAGCATACCTTGATTTCCTATGTTGTGAATGTTACCATGATATTAAGATTTTATTTGCCTTTTGAATAATATCAAGAAACGAAAAGATAAACTAGGATAGTGGTTAAGGATGTGGGTCTGGGGTTCAAATTTTGGTTCTATCACTTAATAGCTGCATGACCCTTTTAAAATTATTATAATAAGATCTCAATCTACCCTCTTAAATTTTTTAGTACAATACAGCATTGTTAACTGTAGGCACAGTGTCATACAACAGATTTCTGGAATTATTAGCTTGCATAACTGAAACTTTATTCCCTATCTTTTTAAGTTTATTTACTTATTTTGAGGGGGAGAGGGCACGCATGTGTCCATGTGAGCAGGTGAGGGGCAGAGAGAGAGGGAGAGAGAATCCCAGACAGGCTCCATGATGTTGTGTAGATCCTGGGCACGGGGCTTGAACTCATGAACCATGAGATCATGACCTGAGCCAAGATAAGAGTCGGACACCCAACCGACTGAGCCACCCGGGTGCCCTGAACCTTAATTCCCTTTGAAAAATACTTAATAGCTATATGATCTTCTAACAAATTGCTTTAACCCCACCAAGCTGCAGATTGCCCGTCTGTAAGATGGGGTCTTTAGTACCTATCTCAGAGGGTTATGTGAGGGCAAATGAAATGACAGACATAAAGTACTTGGCACAGTATCTACTGTTTTCTGGTTGACACCCAAATCACGTGACAGGAAAGTAGTATTTATCATGGTATATTTTTGGAGTTTTTTCAATTTGTTGTTGTTTTGTCACATTTTAACTGTAGGCACTGCAATCAACAGTGCATGACTTTTGCTCTGTTATATAAAAAGCTCTCCAGTCTTTTGGAGGCTGCTATAAAGAATGCTGTCGGACGGTTTGGTCTTATCTTATGATCTGCCATTAACTGCATGGTCCTCAGCATGTCATTGTATAAAATAGTGAATTCTCAAATATTTCCCAACCAATGTTGACCTAAATAAATTTTTAGTACATTATTTGGTACAAAACTAGGTATATGTTCCTTGAGCTTCTGCTTATAAAACAAATGCCAACAAAAGTACAAATCCATTTTTCATATGTTCTCTAAATTTAAAATAGCTAGTCTTTCTTTTCTTGAAACAAAATTACTGGCAATGACATGAATATGGTACACGCCTCTTGGTTTGAAGTGTATGTGTTTATATATTACTGTTCGTCAATTCTGCCATTTTTCCTTTTTTAAAAAAAAGTTTATTTTTGAGAGAGAGAGAGAGAGAGAGAGAGAGAGTGAGTGTTGTAGGGGCGGAGAGAGAGGGAGAGAGAGAGAGAATCCAAAGCAGGCTCTGTGCTGTCAGCATGGAGTCCCATGTGGGTCTCGAACTCACCAAACCACGAGGTCATGACCTGAGCTGAAATCAAGAGTCGGACGCTTAAGTAACTGAGCCACCCAGGCGCCCCTCTTTTTGAAACTACTGTAAATTTGTTCAGCCCAATATAGCATCTTTTGGCCGTCTCTTAGTACGAATGGATTATGTGTATGTTATTTTCTTCCATTCTTTTCCTATGGTCCCTTCCCCACCATGATTCGTACAGTGCATTACTTCATTGACCATGTCAACTTTTTTATGTAAGAGTCTTTATTATGCATAAACTTAGAAACTTGAATCTTAGCCCATGAAAATATCTTTCAGTTGATTATCACTGCGAAAGGAACATTCTCTGCCTATAACTGAAACAGACTTTGATAAGAGTGTGACAGCAGAAGATAGTTGTCATTAGGACTTCAGCAACCTAAGTCATGCTTTCCATTTGACACTAACAAGATCATCAAAGGCTAACATTGTCACTAAATTGATTCAGGGAGAAGGCACAGATTATCCCCCAAAATACTTACAGTAATCGTAGAGTTTATCAGAATAAAAATGGGATAGCCAACTATAGTACAGTTCTTCAGAGTAAGTCCTTGGATGGGTCTGGTAACTATAGTTGAGGTAATGGTGATATATCTAGTGTGGCAAACATTTATTAGATGCCATGCACAGCGCCAGGTGTTAAGGCTCTAAAGATGAATTAGACACAGCTTTTGCCCCTAAGGGAGCTCCTAGGACAAAGCAAATATTAGAGGTTGAGATTGTGTAGAGAGGAGAGGAGGCAGTATGAGAAAATGCTTGGGAGAAAAAGCCATACTATAGGTTATAAACTGGAATATCAAGTTCAACTCACCGAGTGGCCATAATACTGGAGAAATAGGTATGAATCCTGGAAGGCCTACAAGGAAAGTGATGTCCCAAAAGCTCCTAAGAGGGGCAATGACTTGTTATTACTCTAGGTAAGTGGTTTGAAAGAATGAAAGGTAAAGTCAGTACACCAACACTAACCACAAAATAAATTTTTAATTTTTAAAAATTGGGAAAATATGAAAAGAGAATTTGCTAATTTCTCAAGGCTTTCTCCATGTGCATCGGAGGGCTCGTCTGGGCAGAGTCTAGATAGAAGACAGCTAGCTCTAATGGAGGCTCCGCAGTGCAGATCAGGGTCGTAGAGTCCAGCAACGTGGGTGCCAGAATAGCCCCTTACACCTGTCACTGGTTTTCTTTGTGTTTGTTAAATGTTACAGATACAGACATTTTGCTATTTCTCTTGGGTTACAATTTGACACTTCAGCATGGTGACCGATTCTTGCCTCTTTCTTCCCTCCATAGCATTCTCTACCCCAGGAAGTCAACTCTTCTCTCCTCATGGTTCCAACCCTTCAACACCGGCTGCAACTCCAGTCCCCACCGCATCCCCAGTCAAAGCAGTAAATCATCCGTCAGCACTGGCAGCTGCTACCGTTTCTGGGATGAACATGCCGAATACTGTCCTCCCTGTGTTCCCGGGGCAGGTCTCCGCGGCCGTCCACACGCCCCAGCCAGCAACGCCAAATCCGACAGTCATCCGTACCCCTTCCTTGCCTGCGGCGCCCGTTACTTCCGTCCACAGCACAACTGCGGCTCCCGTCCCGTCCGTTTTCTCTGGCCTGGTTCCCCTGCCGGGTCCCCCTGCACCTTCCGTCCCAACCCCTCAGGCCACATCCGCACCTCGGGCCGCTCCTGCTTCCAGCGAAACCTTCGCCTCTACGTCTGCCCCTTTCCCCGGCCTCCCCTTTGCTGCCACCTCTACCGCTGCTTCTACCAACAACCCGAATTCCGCCTCTCTGTCCTCAGTGTTTGCGGGCCTCCCCTTGCCCTTAACACCCACATCCCAAGGCGTGTCCAAACCTGCCCCTCCTGTACTTGCCGGCGGCTCTGCCCCCAGCGTGGCTTGTCCCCTCGGTGCAAACAGTCCTCTTCTGTCTGCTTTAAAAGGCTTTCTGACCTCAAATGACACCAGTTTAATCAACTCCTCCGCTCTGTCCTCTGCTGTTACAAGTGGGCTGGCTTCACTGTCTTCTCTGACTCACCCGAACCCTGACTCCCCCGCTCCAGGCCCCAGCAAGTGCTACGCCCCCTCGGCCGTGCCCGCCGCGCAGAGGTCGTCCACCCCCGCGTTGGCCATGTTCCCGGGCCCGCCGGCTACCGTGGCCAACTCGGCCTCCACGCCATCTACTTTGCCCGCACATTCTCCCCTGGTGACGCCGGCGTCGTGTCCCGCCTCCGTGCCGGTCAGCGGGGGCTCGTCGGCTCCGCTCTTGCAGGGCCCCCACCCGGGTAACTCGGAGCTGCACGGCGCGTCCGCCCCCGCCGTCACCACCATCCCCGTCATGATCAAAACCGAGCCCACGAGCCCCACTCCCTCGGCCTTCAAAGGCCCGTCTCACTCGGCAAATCCCCCCCACGGCACCTCAGGTTTGGGGACGCTGGGCCGCGCGTACACGTCCGCGTCGGTGCCCATCACTCTGTCTACTTGCCTTAACCCCGCCCTGTCGGGCCTCCCCAGCTTGCCCGCCCCCCTGAACGTGTCCAACCCGCTCTCGTCCATCTCGCTCCCGCCGCACGCTTCCTCCGCGCCCATCACTCCGGTGTTCACGGCTCTTCCTCCGTTCACGTCTCTGACCAGTAATTTCCCTCTAACTGGCAACCCGTCTCTCAACCCCTCCGTGTCTCTTCCAGGGTCGTTACTAGCCACCTCGTCTGCGGCGGTCACGTCCACGCCCGTGCCCGCCGCCAGCTCCACCGCAGCCGTGCTCCCGGGGCTTGCGGCCTCGGCGCCGGCCTCGGCGGCCCCTTTCCCCCTTAACCTGTCCACCGCCGTCCCCTCCCTCTTCTCGGTCACGCAGGGACCTCTGCCGGCCTCAAACCCCTCGTACCCCGGCTTCTCCGTCTCCAACACCCCCAGCGTCGCCCCCGCGCTCCCCTCGTTCCCGGGGCTGCAGGCGCCGTCCACGGTGGCCGCCGTCGCCCCGCTGCCCGTCGCTGCCACGACCCCGTCCCCGGCTCCCGTCCTCCCGGGATTCGCCTCAGCGTTTAGCTCCAATTTCAACTCTGCTCTCGTTGCCCAGGCCGGGTATGTGGCTCGTGCGTGGGGAGGCTGCGGTCGTTCTTGGCCTACCTTGTGGTTTAGAGTCTCCGAGCAAAATCATTGTTCGCCGGTGCCGCAGTCTGGTTTTTCGGGGCCGGAACTTCAGTACCCGGGACACGGGGAGCTCTGCAGCCACGTTGAGCGCAGCATGTGCAATATTAACGCCCGCGCAGGCAGTTGTAGTGTTTGTCATGTGTCGTCATTATAAACCAGCGGGAAGTATTCTATGCAAAACACAGACTTCCTGAGTTCAGAATAACATACTGTGTACGAGAAAGTACATTTGCTATCAGTGAGTGGCTGACTTTTAGGGTTCCTTGCAACAGAGAAATTTAAAGGTTGTTTTACGTCTTAAGGTGGTATTTGACAGATATAGAAGCAATGGCTTTTGTCTTCGCCGCATTTTGACCAATTCTTCTGTCTGTTGTTTTAGCTTGTCATCTGGCCTTCAAGCTGCAGGCAGTTCTGTTTTCCCAGGCCTGTTGTCCCTCCCAGGTATCCCCGGGTTCTCCCAGAATCCTTCCCAGTCATCCTTGCAGGAATTACAGCATAATGCAGCCGCACAGTCTGCCTTGTTACAGCAGGTAAGCGGGCAGGGTCCACCGGGAGTTCAATGGCAAGACCCGGAGGTGGCTTCTGTAGTGGTGACCTGGCTGTGCAATAATGGTAGCCCAACGTTGGCCACAAAATGGCTCTCGTAGCAGAATGTTTGCAGACTTAGGATTAATCTCCCCAAATGTGCAGATTATCCTCGTCCTCCTTCAGGAGAGTAACAAAGGTGCTGGGGTCTATTCGTCTGTATGAATTCTTTTCCCGCTTTGAGACTTTCAGATCTTAGTTTAGAGCTTACAAATGGAATCTTCATAGGTGTCTGTTAAATTTGAGCTGGTCTTTTATAATTTAAGCTGAAATAATGGACCATTAAAGCATATTTTCTCTAGAAAACTTACTGACTTTTTGGAAAGAATATGAAGTCTTTCAGTGGTATCTCTCATTACCTCCAGCATCTGAAGTATTTTGAACGTTTCTTAAAAATTTCAGGAGAATAAGGAGACTTAATCTTGCCCCAGTGTTTGTTTTGTTTTGTTTTGTTGTTTTTTTGGTCTTTCCCATTCTAAATATCTGTGGTGGGGTGTAAGCAAAAGCAGGTACGGACTTGAATGAATTTGGCACTTGCTAACCTGCAGCTTCTTTCTACCAGGTCCATTCAGCTTCGGCTCTGGAAAGCTATTCAGCTCAGCCAGATGGATTTCCTAGTTATCCTTCGACACCAGGAACACCATTCTCTTTACAACCAGGCTTGTCCCAAAGTGGGTGGCAGTGAATACATTCTCATTTGTATTCTCCTCCGGAGCAACATCGGATATGCCTAAGGACTGCAGTGAACAATCTGACTAATGCGAGGTTGGCTGACATTCTCAGAAAATGAGAATGAGGATAATCTTGGGGAAATTGGGATAAGAGTTTAAAACAATGACGATTGCATTTTTTAATGGTTTTAAGTATGAACACTCCCCTATGTAAATATGCTGATGACGAACTGTACGGAGAATAGTATTAAAAAGGTGTCGGGGACCTTTCAGCTCCCACCCTATGAAATGTTGAGTCATGTATGCGATCTGTGTGGGAAGAATACTAAAGAGGAGGTTGAACTCTTTATAGCCGAATACAGCCTTAAATCTGCTTGTATAGCATCCACTGACAGAAGTAATAGTTGTGCCTCAGACTCATGGGTTGCATTTGGCCCTGGGGGCATTACTGCCCTTGGAATGCATGAGTGGTTCCTGTTAGCATCGTTGGAACGCAGTACTCCGTATGTAGCCACAGAAGGGAACTTGAAACCCACCGTTATTTCCAACTTCTGACATTTATGCGCAAACATTTACTGCTGAATTTAACTTAATATATTTCAGGTAAGTGAAAATGGTGCTTAATATAGTCTTTAGAATGACTTTCAGGTGTTTTCGACTAAAAATGTATCCAGAACTACTTTCTTACAGAAACGCAAGTAAGGCTTGTGATGACTGGCCTTCGACACTTATTTCTTAATCTCAGCAGTATCCGAGCGAGTGAGGGACATTTGACTGACCATAGGGCCACCTCTATTACTCATTGTACTCCGGAAGCTCTTGGTGAATGTTTACAATCACGGGATACAGTATTTCTATTGTACTTCAAGTCCAACGCTTCTCCAAAAGTCTGATGTGACAACCAATAGAGAAGACTTGCTCTGTTAGTAAACATGAAGTGTGTGCTCTAAGGGTCTGTGGTAGCATCGAATGTGAGTGAATGTCATTCATTAACGGGAAGAACTGCCACATTCGGGGGGGCGGGGGTGGGGAGTAGTAGGGAGAATGATTTGCAATCTTAAAAGTGTAAACTCTAGAATCTACTGTAGTACATTTCAGCATCTAGAAGTTTTACTTTTATAAAGATGGTGTCTGGAAGATGTTGCTAATGTATTTTCCTTCAACACGGGGAACAAACTTTTTAAGTATATTAATAAATATTCCTGTATGCTTAGTTTTTAACAATTTTTTAAAATAAACTTTATGGATATGACAAATATTTTATAAGTGTTTTATTAAGTGCTTTGACAGGCTTTTTAATTGTTCATATACACTAATACATAGAGCGTAATTTTATCCAAATTCAGCTGAAACTCTACATAGACTACTGATTGCTCAGTCCTTTAAATGATATCTTACGTGAAAGTTCTATTATAACCAACACTAGAAACAAGCTATTGATGCCTTAAATTATCTGCAGACAAAGAATGTAACTGCGTAGTTACTCCGATGCCAGTTGCTGGAAGTTGTCATTTGTCCTAAGTTTACACTTATAAAAATTTTTAGAGATTATATTTTTTTTATATGTTGACCACCCAAAAAAATTTACTGAATGAGTAATCGCTCTGTAGTGCTTCCTGCTGCCAGGTTTAGTTTTAGCATCCAACGAGCCCCTATTCTCACAGCAAAGGAGCTATGTTCTGTTCATCTTTCAGATGCATTCCTGGCCTCTTGTGCATATCAGGCACTTCAAGGTTTATATAAAAATGGAGAGAACATTTTTGGAGCACTTGTAGTAATGACTGGGGTCTGGTTTTATGCATCTCATAACCCTCTGAAGGAAGTACTAGCAACTTAATTAACCAGGCAAATAAGTCAAGATGTAAGTCCAACAGTGAGTAAATGGTAAATTTGAACCACGCATTTAATACCAATACGAGGGTACTTGTACTACCAAGTGCTTTGAAAATACATAGGAGAGGGGCGCCGGGGTGGCTCAGTGGCTTAGGCATTGACTCTTGATTTCGGCTCAGACCAAGATCTCACAGTTCGTGAGTTTGAGCCCAGTGTCAGGCTCTGCGCCTGCTTGAGATTTTCTCTCTCCTCTCTGCCCTTCCCCCACTCGTGCTCCTTCTCTGTCTCTCTCTCTCTCTCTCAAAATAAATAAAATTTCAAAAAACTATTTAGGAGAGAAGGGGAGTACCTTTCTGCCTGAGGGAGTCCAGAAAGCCTTCTTAGCGACCTAAAAAGTCTTGGGATGAGTAAGAAATCACATCCCTCATGGAGGCCCAGTGTGACAGACTAGGACAACAGTAGCGTCCTGTAACTGGACGGAGTTTGAATGAAGTTTGTAGTTTGGGAGACTCGAAAAAGCAAGGGGCCTGACTGTAAACCATGCTAAGGGTTTGGGCCTTTGTTAGGGGTCAGCAGTTTGAAATAGAAAGCACTTGGCAAAAAATCACTTAGGCTGCAGCATGGAGGTTGGATTAGAGGTAGAACACCGGGTGGTTTTTACAGAAATCTAAAAACGAAGATGATGAAGATCTGCATTATGGAAAGGGATCAATGTGCCCTCGAATGTAGGGAAATGTACCTCTTCATTCTCTTTCCATAAAGCCCCACAGTCTCTGTGGGATTTGCAAACACTGTTAATTCATATAATCGGTTAACCTTAATTTTAAGCCTTACCACTCGACTTGGTGAATCTAGTCAAGACTTTATTCCCTCCAAGCCTCATCCTAGATGAGAACGGGCATTGTTGTTTGTGGTGTCCACAGATTGTTCGTGCGGCTACATTGAGGCACAGGTTACGCTCCCATCACAAGTGTATTGCAGGGGTGACGGTGAGACCCGTACCATTTCTTGTAGGCTCATGAGTTCAAAGTGGATGGAACAAGACTTTTCAATATTAGAAACAATTAAGGAATAATATCCTTTACATCACTTGAAAAAATAAAAGTCAATGAGCTTTCTAGAATTTAACTTCTAGGGCCCTACATCCAATTGCTTGAAGAAATTGGATTCCAAAGATTACTGGTGGGGACTTTGTGACATATGTCCATATTCAAGTGGAGATCAAAGAAGTCCAACTGAAAGAATTATGGACTGGCTGACCATGACAGCTGTGGGTTGAGCCAAAGTTGTTTTTAAAAAGGGCTACCTTGGGGCGCCTGGGTGGCACAGTTGGTTAAGCATCTGACTCTTGGTTTCGGCTCAGGTCATGATCTCAGGATCATGAGATTGAGCCCTGGGTCAGGGTCTGCGCTGAGTGTGGAGCCTGCTTGGGGCCCTCTTCCTCTTTCTCGGTGCCCCCTCTGCTCGTGCTCACTCCCTGTCCCTCTCTCTAAAAAAATAATAAATAATAAAAAGGGCTACCTCGAAGATTATGACAGACTTTGGAGGAACTAAGGCGATTGGTAGTAGGAGGAATCACATGTGAAATTCCTTAAAGTAAAATTTATTGACTTAAAAAGACTTAAAAAGACTAAATCAAATTTAATGAGCCTTTGTTCCTAAAGATGACACAAGACTAGTAAGCAAATGTCCCATTTGGGTCAGTTAAGAGAGAAAATATTGGGCAACATTGGCAAGTCAGTTGGGAAAGGAGGTCAAAATTAAAGTAGTCCCAGGTCCTTGTATTCAGGAGGGGCATTTTGATACTAAGTAAATATTTAAATTTCTAATTTAATTTATATCTGGTAAAAGTTTTATAGTAGAGTTAAAAGCCATTGGTGTTTTTATTTTTTTTAACGTTTATTTTTGAGACAGAGAGAGACAGAGCATGAATGGGGGAGGGTCAGAGAGAGAGGGAGACACAGAATCTGAAACAGGCTCCGGGGTCTGAGCAGTCAGCCCAGAGCCCTACGCGGGGCTCGAACTCACGGACGGCGAGATCGTGACCTGAGTCAAAGTCGGACGCTTAACCGACTGAGCCACCCAAGCGCCCCGCCATTGGTGTTTTTAACTCCTAATTGGTACAGAGGGTAAGTGGAGGAAGATAGAACACCAAGCACAAGGCACAGAAAAGTGGAAGAAACCAGCACATGGTGAGATGTCATACTGTATGTTGGTTTCACAACACTTGGAAATGGAAAGGAAGCGGGAGGCTCAGAAGGCTTTTTAGCCTCATTCTACTGCATAGACTCTTCCAAGAGAATATGAGGAAACATTCCTCAACTCACTCTTACAGACCAATTTAATACTAAAACTCAGACAAGCGTAGTATGAGAAAGAAAAAATGCAAGTCAGGGGCGCCTGGGTGGCTCAGTCAGTTGAGCCTCCGACTTCGGCTCAGGTCATGGTCTGGCGGTCTGCGAGTTCGAGCCCTGCGTCGGGCTCTCTGCTGACAGCTCCGAGCTTGAAGCCTGCTTCGGATTCTCTGTCTCCCTCTCTCTCTCTCTGCCCCTCCCCTGCTCATGCTCTGTCTCTCTCTCTGTGTCATAAGTAAACATTAAAAAAACTTTTTTTAAAGAAAAAAAAAAATGCAAGTCAACTTTACTCAAGAAAATAGTGAAATATAAAATATTAGGACAAATTTATTCCTAAGAAATGATACACCATAATCAAGATAGATTTATTAGTAGTAAAGGGAAATAAAATCGCTTCTCGGCCTTTTGGCTAAGATCAAGTGTAAAGGGAAATAAAATTAACTGTTCAATCATCACTAACAAATGGAGAGAAACCATTTTCTCAGTTTATAAAAAATGGTTAATGAAACTCAATCACAATAATGGTTAAAAAACATACACTTGGCAAACTAGGAAAAGAAGGAAGCTTTATCAGGTAAGGAAATCTATAAAAATAGAGCACACATTATTCATAACTGGAATTTTATAAAAATCCCTTTAAAATCAGAGACTGGTCAAGTAAAACGTAATTGAGCATTGTACGACACACTCTAATGTGCTAAGGTACAAAAAAGAAATAAAACATAATTGGAAAAGAAGATATAAAGCTTGGTGAGATTTAAAAATATATATTCAAAAGTCAGTTGCATTTTCAAATATGAGGAACAGCAAAAAATGCCATTCAAACAAAGGGAAACGCCAGGCAATGGAGTACTACTCAGCACTGAAAAAAAGAGGAGGTATCAGGCTATTAAAAGACATAGTGGAACTTTTAATGTGTAATACTAAGTGAAAAGCCAATCTGAAAAAGCTTCCCTATGATTCTACCTAAGTGACATTCTGGAAAAGGAAAAGAAAACCATGGACAGAGTGGAAAGGTCCGTGGTTGCTAGAGTTTGCGGGGGGTGGGGGTGGGGGCAGGGAAGGACGCAGAGGTGGAGGGAAGAGGATTTTTGAGGGCAGTGAAAGTCTGTATGATACTATAGTGATGGATGACATCCTCATGATAGTATATACATTTTTGCAAACTCACAGAATGTACACCAAGAGTGAGTCCTAATGCAAACTCTAATGAGTACGGAGAATTTTTTTTAACTATATGACAATCATTAAAGAGAAACTATTTAAATGGAGGATCCACAATCATCATGGTTACAAATATACATACTCTTCTCAAGACCATGAAGAACCTGCTCCACCAAACACCAAGACTTATTGGGCCTTAGAAACTAAGACAATGAAGAATTCATTGGAGATGATCAAAATGATAGTGGAATATAATAAGGAAACCATGAAAACCCACTCATAGGGAACCAATTTATAACTGGCACGGAAGATCAGTTAGATATTTGACTATTTATCAGGTGCTGTGATAACCGGTTATTTCTGTGAAAGAAAATTAAAATGGATCCCTACACTATGCCATGCCCAAAAAGCAACTCTAGGTAGATTAAAGACTTACAGTCAAAAAGAACAAATAACTCTTAAAGCTTTCAAAGAAAATATAGGAGGAGCACCTGGGTGGCTCAGTCGGTTGAGCGTCCGACTTTGGCTCAGGACTCGTGATCTCACGGTCCGTGGGTTCGAGCCCCGCGTCGGGCTCTGTGCTGACAGCTCAGAGCCTGGAGCCTGCTTTGGATTCTGTATGTGTCTCTCTCTCTCTCTCTGTTCTCCCCTGCTCATGCTCTGTCTCTCTCTCAAATAAATAAATAAACATTAAAAATGTAAAAAATAAATGAAACATAAGAGCATATCCTTAAGACCATAGAAAGGGAAGGATTTTTAAATAAGGCGTACCAAGCACTAAATGTATTGAAGCTTCCTATATTTGACATCATAGCCATCATTAAAAAGGTGAAAAGATAAGCCACAATGGGGAGAATTATATTTACCACTCATGTAACTATCAAGAATCAATATATATATTGATATATATTGATATCTATATATGTATATAGAAAGGGGATGAAGTTTAGGAAGAATACTCAAATAGCTTTAATGGTGTTGGTTATGTTCTAGTTCTGAGGTTGGGTAGTATATTTACTGCCCCTTTTATTCAATACACACACGCACACATTATATACATACACACATTGTATATATTATTCCACATGCATCATCAAAATTTCTATAACAAAAATCTATTTAATAGAATGCTTTCTAACAGGTAGAATATTTCACTGGTGGGGGGGGGTATATTTGGGTAGAGATATTTCATGAGCTGATAGTTGAAAGTACTTATTATTCTGGAGAGAAGTCTAGGCCAGATTGGCAATTTGGGGAGTTATCGCTACATAAATATCCATACGGATCTGCAGACTTCATTCGTTATTTAAAGATGTGGAAATTCAAGAACTGTCTACACGAGAATGAATGAAATAGAATGGATGATATATGTTGGTGAAAAGTTAATGAAATCAGAGCACTTCATCATTTAAAGAAAACGGAACATTTTCCTAAGGGAGTAGGAAATGTCCTGGAATGTATTTGTGCATCTTAGCAAGAAACGATGGTGGGTGACCAGTGGTGGGAGAGCATTCCTGAAACCTGAAGTTTGGGGAAGAAGACAGGTCTACGGCTAGAAGGAGTTGTTTCAAGATAGCGTTTGTGCTCTACGATGAACATTCAGGGAAAATCAAATATACATATTTAGGGACATCTTCCATATCAGGAGCTGGAATGGAATTAGGGCTTCTAAACACATAGCTGTCCGAAAACAAACAAACAAGTAAACAAACGAAAACCAAACAACTGTCCTCATTCAGGACTTTGCCCTACTTCGGTACTTGACAGAATGAAAATGTAGAAACACACGGGAAAATGCCCATTGGGAGTACATTCCAGCAATTCTTGACCCGCCCCACGACGGTTTATACTTTAGACAAGAGAGGAGGAAACCTAGAAAAGGATCCCGTGTTTCATTCATCCCCGGAGGCCTGCTTGTTCCTTGCTTGGTGAAATCAGTCTTGCTTTCTAGGCTGAGATACTTACAACGTTTTGCAGGAAGAAGAAAAACAGTTGCTTAGTCATCTTCCACGGGGATGTATGTGTCGCAAGCGCGCTGCAGGCTCCTGCCAGCCGCCACCAGGGAGCAATTACTGCTCCTGTTGTTTTGAGCGTTGCGCCTGCGTGATGGGCAGCGCTGGCGTAAGTGCTATTTGGCGAATAGTAAGGGCGGTATTTAGAAATGACCTGAACTCGTACTTCCCATGTTGCAGCATGACTGTGGAGGGTCGTCCGATTCGAAGGGCAAGGGGCTTCCTGTGCCAGGCAAGGAGAGTCCGTGACCGAGTCGCAGGAAATGATGGAAATAGGAAGTTTTCCTGGTGCTCTTTTCCATGAGAGGTTAGTCCCACTGCGATGACGCAGTGATTAAGCAGAGGCCAGGAAGAAACAGAGTGGAATGCACGGATTCACAGAGCCGGGAACCGGGGGCGGACCCCCAGTTTTCAAATTTGCAGCAAGTTGGAGAAGCCTTAGGCAAGCGAGAGGTGGGGAGTGCTTTGATTCACCTCATCAATCCCTACTCAAGCATACATTTGCCGGAGGCAAGGATGAAAGAGTACTGTGAAGGTTAGCCCAACATCCTCATTTCAGAAAGAGAACTGAATTCTGAGAAATGCAGCTCGGCTGTCATCGATGGTAATAATAGTCACCATTTATTAATGGTGTTAATCCATTGGTAATTATTTGATAACATAATGAGTATTTTACACGGAACATTTCATATACTTCTCATGCAGACAACTCTGATAGAGACCATTATCAAACCCATTTTACAGATTAAAACAAAACAGAACATGAAGGGGGGGGTGGGGGTTGGTAAATGAGTTACCCAGTGTCACATGATCAGTTTGTAGGTGAGCCAAGACTTCTTTATACCCAGGCGGTGCGAGCCCAGGGCCTGCTTTCTTACCCACTGTGCCTCTGGCATGATTTCCACATCAAGCCATAACCAAGGATGTATGGGCACAATGCAGAGAAAAGTATTCTACAGCAGACACACTAACTCTGTGCACACGTATCTGTTTTAATCTGAGTTTCTGGTCCCCTAGCCTCCTTTCCCAAAGTTCTAATATTCCATATTAATTCTTATAATTACAAACTGTGCGTGACACTTTTTGGCTATTACTGTAATTTGAGTTTGTAGAGGAGGCAATTAAGAGTCTCGAGTAGTTGGCAAAAGTACCCCACAATCTGGGAGAAGACAATAGCTAGATAGTTGGGGAAGAAAGACCGGAAAAGACAGGATGACCTGGGAAAGATCCGAGTCTGTTCTTTATTGCTTTGTTTTCACACCTGGGAAACAAAATATTGTTTGGAATATTGATATAAGAAAGATGAACATCATTAAGGTAGAAGATTGGCTCTTTCTGTAGTGGAGGAAGACCTACATTGTCCTTGACCGTAAGTGGTATGATGAAAGAAGCCCTCCTGAGACAGGAGCCTGGGGACCTGAATTCGAGAAACAGGGTTGCCATTTGTGAGCTGTTATTGTTGACAAATTACTTATTCATTCATTCTACATGTATCTGTTGGGCATCAGCTGTGTGCCTGGGTTGTTCTAATGCTGCAGGTGCCATGGCAAAAAAATAAAGAACTAGTCACACCCCTTAAGCAAGTTATCGTATAGTTCAGGGGTCATCAAACATTTTCTGTAAAGGGATAGATAGAAAATATTTCAGGCTTTGCAGGCTGCATGGTGTCTATAGCAAATACTCAACTATGCAGGTGTGGTACAAAAGTGGCCACAGCCAACACAGAAACAAATGGATGTGGCTGTGTTCCAGTAACACTTTATTTGCAAAAATAGGTGGCAGACCAAATTTGGCTAGCAGGCTGTGGTTAGCCAACGCCTAGTCTAGAGGAAGAAGCAAGTATTAACCAGAGAAGTGTGCATGTGGCAACATATGCAAAGGCCCTGTGGCACAGAGGACACAGATAGCTTTAGTGGGGTTCATAGAAGGTCAGTGTGGCTATTTGCCAAGTGAGTGAGGGGATTACCATGTGAGTGAGACAGGAAAGGGGGAGAGGGGCAGACTAGCAGGAACTTTGGGGCACTTAAAATTTTAGTCTTTGCCATACTAACAGTTGGCAGTCATTGGATTACTTTAAGCAGGATGGCAACATGATCAGATTCAGGTTTTAAAAGATCACTCACTACAGTGTATAGATTGAATTGAATGGAACCTCATCATCTGAAACATAAGAATAGGTAAACTATATCAACAGTTCATTGTGGTGAACAAATCACACAAGGTGCATAAAAGTGTGTTATGAAATATAAATGATGTAGAGAATTACCTAGAGCTGTTTTACAGGATGCAAAGGTCATGTTCTTTTGAATGTTCTCTATGAACAAAGGCAGTCCGAATTCATGAAAGAAATCGTTTTGTTTATGTTAACGGGCTTCCTTCACCAGGGAAACTGCTCCTTGGGGTGCTCCAGAAAGGCGAGGAACTTCTCTCTCTCGCTCATTCCGTCTCTGTCTCCTTTCCCTCTCCCAAGCACATCAGGGTGCTGCCTGGAGCCCAGGCCTGGCTCCAACCCCATGAAAATTGGCCAAGCATAAAAGCTTCTCAAGAATGAGATGGATCCTGGGGCATCTTCCCCCGAGAAGCTGGATAAAGAGAATTTAGTGGGTAAGTCCCTCTTTTCTGCCCTAAGCTTGTTTTTTGTACATTAAGCAGAGCGAGAGTTGTGGCATTTGTGAGAGTTACAGGGTTACCCATGAAGGGGATTGATACATATCGGGACTGGCGTCAATTCCAGTTGGAGCCCAGGATTTTGGATTCATCGCTTTTTGTGGCTTTGTTTTTTCTTCTCAAACAGCAGTCTGTCATCTGCTCTTTTCTTCAGTGTTAGCTAGGGTTTGTGTTTGTCTTTACACTCTTTGTTTTTCTTTTTTTGCATTACATAGCAAAGACCTCAGGCTGAAATGTATCCGTTTTCAAATATCAGCTGGTGATGCTGTGATTAAAAAGAAAAGTTGGTTTGAGCTGCATCATGTTTGGTACATGGAGAAAAGTTGAGGAAAATAAAAACTTAGGCCATAAGCACTAACTACTACCTTGAACGGCATGTCGGTATTATGAAGCATTTTGCTTGCGTTATATTTTTAAATATTTTTTTAACGTTTATTCACTTTTTGAGAGACAGAGACAGAGTGTGAGCAGGGCAGGGGCAGAGCGAGAGGGAGACACAGAATCCGAAGCAGGCTCCAGTCCCTGAGCTGTCAGCACAGAGCCCAACGCGGGGCTCGAACTCACGAACTGTGAGATCATGACCTGAGCCGAAGTCGGACGCTCAACCGACTGAGCCACCCAGGCACCCCAGATTTTTAAATCCTACAATAATTCTGAGGTCGCTTCTTGTATAATCTTATTTTGAAGGAGAAAACTGAGTTTGGGGGAGCTTAAAAACTTGTTGAACTTCCAGAAAGTGATGATACACATGTGTAGGTATGTGCATATGTGTGAGGAGGGAGAGGGGGTCCTTACCCACCTTCTCTATACTTTATGCTGCTGAAGAAGTCCCAGTGAAAGCTAGAAATAGAGAACACACTTGGCATTATCGATTTGTAAAAGGAAAAGTATACGTGTAGAGATATTTATCTACATCGATATGTTGGAGGCAGTAAATATCCCTTGGAAGCTAAGAGGGAGGTCTCTCGAGAGTACCTTCCATTATCTTTTTAAACAAGAAGTTTCCTGAGACATTTTAGCTTCCAATCAGCAAGAGAAAGCAGCAGCTGGGAAAATGGTATGGCTGGAGCAGACCAGTGAGATATTTAAAACTGTCCACAGGGTTATTGGTTTTGTTTTTTTTAAATCTAGTGAAAACCCTGCACTATCACAATGCAAACAGAGATGGAGCTTGTATGGCACAACTTCTGACTTCATATGCTTTTGGCAGTTTATGAGAGATGTGGTATCGGTCGTTCTCTGGGGATTTGGGGGGTGAGTTCGCCCTTGCCCTCCTCCATCTTGGAAACGTCAAGGAGCTGACCTTAGTTAGTGTTTCAAACTGTGCAGAAATTTCCACTTACAAATGTTGAGGGAATTAAATGAGTGATTGAGCCCTCGTTGTCACCTCCAGCAGGAGACTTCTGCAGTACTGTGCCACTAGCTTGTGGCACAAACGTCCGGAAGCCACCAGTGTGCATCTCTTCCCAACTCCAAGCTCGGTGACATCACAGGGGAGATCAAATCTATAGAGTGCTATAAATTAGGGCTCCCTCCCCCCCTCCACCTGGTTGTTAAACACGTACTCATGTCACGTGTTTACACGTACTCATGTCACGTGTTTGCACGTACTCATGTAACGTACTCCTGTAACTCAGGACGACACTACTCATTAGCCGTTGGCTTCTCTCACACTCCTTATTTTGTTCCTTTTCTCTTTAAGAATTAAAGTGAAGCCAGTTGGAATCTTAATCATCCAAATCTTGGAATTTCTTCTCCATGTTAATATGAAAAAAAATTTTTCCCAGGGAGTTTTTTACAACACAGGGGCTTTGGTCCTCATCCCTGGAAGGCCTGGTACCCTAGTTCCGGGATGGGCTCACGATTTTGCATCCAAGTAAGTTGCAAGCTGGTGAGGTTGCCAGGCTGAGACCACACTTCGAGTAGCACGGGATTTCTTTCTAGCAATTCTGTGTTTTCCCTGAAAAATATCCCTTGATGCAAGCTGGGCGCACGTTTCAGAGAAACAGGCAGGAGGGAAAATGACTTACAGGTGATGAAAAGATAGTATTTACCAGGAAGGGTTCACTTCAGATTTTATGTCGGGCACCTAAAATCCTTGATTCTCTGAAGAAAGAACCAGGAAGGTGCTGAGACTATACTTCACTGACGGTATCTCCGAAGGATTGGAAGTGAATAGAAAGAGGAAGAACTTGTAACTCTACATCCCCAGGCCCAGGGAAGGTGATCTCGTTCTACACACTTTTTATTTTTCCCCTGGGAGGCATCCAGGTGTTCCTGCTGTGGAAACAGAAAGGACTTTTTTCTTTTTTTACTTGATGTGATTAAGTTTCTTATTTAAAGATCCCCTTTTAATATTATAAAGGTATCAAAAATTAAGAAAACTTAGGACAGTCTTGCGGAGGAGGAAAAATGTCCCCTTACCCTTCAAAGACTCTTCTGGCTGGCCTCGGAATTAAACTGACCTGAGACTGACTAACGGGAGATAATCAAATCTAATTGTGTACAAACAGGAACCCCACATGCATAAGAGGTTCAAAGACAGAAAGAGAAAATGAGGTACATATGTCATCCTGACCTATGGAATGGGCCAGCACCCTGGGGCCCCAAAGGGGAGGAGGGCAATTCTCAGGGCAATAAGAGCAGGTGCTTGGTAATTACATGTTTGCTCTGCCACAGAGATGGGTCACTTAGAGAAAATTCATCTCTGGTAAGAACTCTCATTCTGGGAAAACCCCCCGATTTAAGTTCTTCTAGGTAGTTAAGGGAGGAGCAAAGATCTCTCTTGAGCTCACTGGGTCTTGATTTCTCCTCCAAATACTCACATGCCAAAGTAGCCCACTTTGGGGAGATTTGTTCTGACCCCCTTCAGTATAAACCCATCATACTCGCACTGGTCAGAATTAACCACTGTTAATATTTGGGTCAGTTTCTTCCAATATTTTTCCATGCGTGTATTTTGTGCTGATTGGGATCATATCGTGCATAGAATTTTTCCTTCTCCTGCTTTTTTCTTTGAACATCATACCATAGGCATTTTCATGTTTTCATAAATTGTTTACAAAAATATCCATGATTGATATTGTGTGGGTATGTGGTGGTTTGCTTCATTATCTCTCCACTGGACTCTCAGAGAGTTTTTTACTTACCCGTGTCATAAATAACACTATCACGAGACTGCACCTAAATCTTAAGGACAAAATATTTGTTGCTGTTGGCCATGCTGTTATTTCATACAGAAAAGGGAGGTTGAGGAGACAGAAGAATGACACAAGCAGGGGAGAAGACAAACCTTTTCTCTACCCTTTTAGGTTCTTTGGTGGGTCTACTAATTAAATGAACGTAAGACAACTTGCGGGAGAAAAACACCTCGCGTGAACACGAGAGGCTCTACGACAGTCAGGCGATTGAGGGTTATGTGCCAGCCTCAGCTAAGAAGAAGGGGGCAGTGGGCTGGGGCTTCCAACACACAGGAAGGGGAGAAGAGCAAACGTTTGGTAAATAAATGTTGGTCATACCAGGCAGAAACCATGGGACGCGGAGAGGAATTTAAACGAACAGGTCCTGCCCATCTCCCCTTGGCTAACCACACCCTTTGTAATGATCTCCGATGATCTCTTCCTGGACCAAAAGCTCTTCTTGAGTCTTTTGGGCCTTGCATACCTGCAGTTCAGAATAATCCGTGTGCCAAAGCAGCCCGTTCTGGGGAGGCTCGTTCTGGACGCCTTCATAAGGAAAACATGTTCTTCGTTTTCTTCTCATAATGGTATGGGGGTTTGGTACAGCAGTAGCGTGAAGGACAAAATGTGAGGCCAGATGGTTCTCAGTTTAATTGCCTTCCTGGAGAGCAGGCAGAATCTCTTCCGACGGATCATTATTTCCAGACAAGAGGCGTCAAACTGATCACTAAATCTATTGTGCTGCTGAACATCATCCTTTTTTTTGTTTGTTTTTGAGCATCATTTTTGATCATTTGGTGCATTTGGTTGCCATTCACCTCATTTGATGAATGAATTTAAAATCTACCGTGTGTCAGGAGATGGAGACCTAAAAATTAAATGCCTGCTCTCAAAGCCCCACAAATCTCCAGGCAAGACACACGAGTTAGCTGAAAATTACAACGTCCTATGGAAAGCCACGACGGAGGGTGTACGAGAAAGTCAGAAGAGGAGCGCCCAAAGGTGGGGGTGAGAGAGAAGACTCTTCCTAGAAGAGGTGACGAGTGAGGGGAGCGGTGTGGCCAGGTGAGGGAGAGGAGAATGGGGGACGTGAAGGGGGGCTGGGGGCCACAGAGGCCCACGCAGAGGCACAAAGATGTGTGAGGACACTCGTGCTTAACTCTAATACAGGGGTTTGTGTGCTGTTAGCATGTGGCTTAGTCAGCTAGACCCAGAGGTGACAGACCAAAGCCCTGCCACCTGAAAAACTGAATTGAAGATTTCCTCAGAGCCCGTGTGTCAAGCCTGGTCTCCTAAAGCGCGCTTGGGTGCTGCTGCATTTGACTGATGGGATGAAGGCTCATTGGAACTCATCGTGAGGAGGCTGCAGGCAAGGTTCCTCTGGGGGGAGGTCATGACACGGGCCGCACGAGGGGCTTTCCTTGGGTTGGCCGTGCTTGAATTCTTAAGCTGAAGGTGGGAGGGCATAAGGCGTTAGAAGCAGTTATTTTTACACCTTCTTGAACATTTAAACATTCTATTTCAAAATACGTCTTCCATATTTCTATAAGAGACCCCACGGCACAAAGGAAATCAGTATACGTGTGTCGTCAGGTTCACGTAACTATTCAGCACCGATCATCGTTCTGTGAGTGAGACGTAATTATCACATTTTAGAGAACCCTCATGGTTATGAAATGTGGTAGTCATAGGTGTAGCGACGATAAGATCACCACGTAGCTCTGATTTAGTAGTTTTGCACTGAAGATCTGGTCTCTCTCTCTCTCTTTCTTTAAGTAAGAACTTACAGTCAGGGGCTCCTTTACTTTAGGAGGCAGATACATTCAGGGGTAGGGATTTATTGTACATTCTTGAAAATGTCGTTCTTGCCCACATAGAGGGGCCATCATCTGGATGGACCAGAATATCCACAATGTATATGTAGAATCTTATCTGGTAAAAGAAAGCAAATTACCAAATAAATAAATAAATAAATAAATAAAATATTATGTAAGTGCTCAGAGTAAAAAAATGCACCAAAGTTAAAAGACTTAGTGAAGGCTATTGCAATAGAGGAGAGAGGCCACAACTCAGTGTGAACCAACTGTGTTGAAACAAAGGCGAATAGGGTTTCTAAAGCCTGGAGCCAGCTACTGGAAAACGAGTGGAGGAGCTTAGGAGATGGTCAGAGGCCATCTGTGTTTGCAAATACACTTCTCTCATCTTTCTGACAGGAGGCATATTTACACCTTGCAGCAAGGTGCCCACTGCAGTCAGGCTCCCGCACCCCACAAAAAATTGGGAGTGCTACCTTCTTTTTTTTTAATTTTTTTTTTAAACGTTTATTTACTTTTGAGACAGAGAGAGACAGAGCATGAACAGGGGAGGAGCAGAGAGAGAGGGAGACACAGAATCTCAAACAGGCTCCAGGCTCTGAGCTGTCAGCACAGAGCCCAAAGTGGGGCTTGAACCCACAGACCGTGAGATCATGACCTGAGCCGAAGTCGGATGCTTAACCGACCAAGCCACCCAGGCGCCCCGGGAGTGCTACCTTCTTAGAGGATTACATTTCAAAAGAAGGGCTCTCAGGTCCTTGAGAAAATAATCCTAGCAAGAGGCTTTTAAAAACCTTTTTTAAAACGATTTATGGGGGCGCCTGGGTGGCTCAGTCGGTTGAGCGTCCGACTTCGGCTCAGGTCTCGATCTCGCGGTCCGTGAGCTCGAGCCCCGCGTCAGGCTCTGGGCTGACGGCTCAGAGCCCGGAGCCTGCTTCCGATTCTGTGTCTCCCTCTCTCTCTGCCCCTCCCCCGTTCATGCTCTGTCTCTCCCTGTCTCAAAAATAAATAAACATTAAAAAAAAAATTAAAAAAAAAAAGATTTATGTCTTGGGGTGCCTGGTTGGCTCAGTTGGTTAAGTGGTCAGACTCTTGATTTCGGCTCAGGTCATGATCTGGGCTTAGGTCATGATCTCACAGGTTGTGGGTTCAAGCCCCGTGTCAAGCTCTGTGCTGTCAGCACAGAGCCTGCTCTAGATTCTCTGTCTCCCTGTCTCTCTGTCCCTCCACTGATCTCTCTCTCTCTAAACAAGCAAACAAACAAACATACAAACATAAAAAAAAAAAAGAAGATTTATGTCTTGAAGGGACAGAGAAAGAACTTACCATAAGTGTTTCTAAAGAAAATGCTCTAAGAAAACAGAGATCTATAAAATCTATAAAAAATCTATAAAAATCTGTTTAATGTTTAGTCAATCTGATGGAAATGTTAAGACTGTCTTTTTTTTTTTTTTTTTTTTTAAGTTTATGTATTTTGAGAGGGAGACAGAGAGAGAGAGAGGGAAAGAGAGCATACTTGTGATCAGGGGAGGGTAAGCGAGAGGGAGAGAGATTCCCAAGAGGCTCTGCATTGTCAGCACTGAGCCTGACCTGGGGCTCCAGCTCATGAACTGCGAGATCATGACCATGAGATCATGACCTGAGCCGAAATCAAGAGTTGGACGTTTAACCGATTAAGCCACCCGGGTGCCCTACAAGTGTCTTGACCAAAATACACCTCTAGGACAATGCTAGGCAGTGTGTTGGTCGGTTAGAGGGCCTCCTGATACGGCTAATATCCTTTACATGTAACCTAATCCACGCAACTGGTTATTATTGTATTAACAGAGGAGGAAACTAAGACTTAAGTGGCTTGCGTGGTGAGTAGGATGTCATCCAACTTTCACGTGAAGGCGTCTCAATTAGAATGTGCGGTGAATGACTCAGGGCCTCCACTGCTCATCGGGGCTGGGCACTGTGTCCATCTGTCCACAGGCTGGCTTTGCTGAAGGTTTCCCATTCTGCCTGTCCTCTCTCTGAGAATGCAGAGTAAGCAGTGAGTTTTCCATCCTCAATACTAGCCTGACCTTATATCCTCTGGTTTATATTTGATGGATTGATTGATTGATTTTTAATGTTTATTTATTTTTGAGAAATAGAGTGTGAGCGGGGGAGGGGCAGAGAGAGAGGGAGACGCAGAATCTGAAACAGGCTCCAGGCTTCGAGCTGTCAGCACAGAGCCCGACACGGGGCTCGAACTCACGGACCTCGAGATCATGACCTGAGCCGAAGTCGGACGCGTAACCGACTGAGCCACCCAGGCGCCCCTGTTTGAACTATTTATTGAAGTGTGAGATACATACACATAAGTGCACAGGTCTTAAGTGTTTATCTGGAGAGACTGAATAGACAAACAGACAATGGCTGGACCATATATAAAAATAGAACTCTGAAGAACAGCCTGTAGCCGCCTGTCCCCCAAAACAACCCCCTTTGTCTGTAATAACCAGGCCAAGAAGCCAGCCTGTCAGGAAGTCAGTCTTGCAAGAAACTGGATTGTTATCTCTAGTGACAACTCAGGAAGCTAAACAATAACTTCTGTAACTATCAGTCCCAAAGGGCCGGGACTTGATAAATAACTGACAGCTTCTCTACTTTTTTTGTCCCTGCTTCCAACTTAGGACCAACTAAAGAAAGCCAAGTCTGCTCCTTTACCCAATCACAGGGGATGCCGGGCTTCCAGGGAGCCCAGCTGTAGCTTCCCCATGCCAACAGCCTCCAGTCGCCTGAAGCCTTCCCTCTTTTCCACCATGAAGCCCCCCAACTCCTCTGTCTGCCTTTCAGTCTGACAAAACTCAAGTGACAGAGGCTGACTCTTGTGCCAGATAGCAAGGCTCTGGATAAAGAAACTTTGCTGTTCTCATTTGATTGGTCTTTGTTTATTTCCACAGCCTTGATATGTGTAAGTCTATGCGATCACCACCCTGATCGAGATATGGAAAATAACAGCACCTAGAAAGTTTCCTCATCCCTTCCCAAAAAATACCCAACCCCATTAATTAGAGACAGGTACTACTCTGAATTCAAACCTAATACATTAGTTTTGCTTGTTTTTGAATGAGATGATGCAAAATAAGTGAGATCTTACAGTATATATTCTTATACATAGGGTAGGAATATAGATAAGTATAATATAATAAGTATATTACACGTGGGATCAAAACACGTGCCCTCTTGGGTCCGGCTTATTTTGCTCAATATTTTGTTTTGAGATTCATCTGCATTTTGCATATGGCGGTAGCTTTGTCTTTTTTTCTTTCTGGGTAGTACTCCTTTATATGAGTATGCCACAATTTTATTTATTCATTTTACTATTGATGGATTAGGGTGGCTCTACATTTCTTGAATTTTATGAATAAAATTGCGATGACCATTCTTGAACGTGTTTTCACTGTCATTACCTCTCATTTCTCTTAAGTATTACTTAGAAGTTGAAGACTGAGTCATAGAGTCAGTGTGTTTAACTTTAGTAGATATTTTCAAATAGTTTTTCAAGCTGATCGTGTCAATTCGCATACCTGAGGGTTCGCTGCGGCACAACCTTGCCACAATGTGGTATTGTCTGTCCTTAACACTTGCCTCTCTGGAAGCCGTGTATTATTATCTCATTGTGGTTTTGCTTTTCATTTTCCTGATGTGTAGTGTATGTCCTTCTGTTCTGGCGTTTTGAAACAATGTCACAAAAACCCAAACAGCTATTTCTGCTTAGAGAAGAAATAACTGTTTTGTAGTAACACGGATCTGCCGGCAAGGGTCGCATGTAGTATTGACCTGATATTTAAATACTATTGACCGAGCCAAAGTAAGAAATAAGCAACCAAGTCTCCTCGCCTGCTTTACTAAAATTCATTTCTACTTCGAGCGCCATATAAGTGGGGATTTGGAATAATCTCCCTTACTTCCTGGCCTCACCCAAGTAAATTATCAATCTTGCTTTAAGCGTTTGCCCCTAGTCCTAAAGGTTATGTAAGTTTCCTCTGGTGCTACAGGCCGGGGCTAAATGCAGAAACAAAGGCCCGGAGGCATGCCTCTGTAAGTGAGGCTCCGTTTTGCCTCATTGCCTAAATCAGTAAAGGCACACAGGAATTACTGTCAGTTTGGGAGACGTGCGGGTCCCAGTTTACCTAAAAAGAGATTAAGATGATGACGACACCACTAACCAGGAAGTTTTCGGGCTGCAAAATGAAGGCTTGGCCTCCGTTATCCCTGAAGTCCTTCCAACTGAAAGTCCCAGGGTCCTTCCCCCCAGGGTCAGCAGTGCAGGGTCTCGGGTTCTGTGCGTCACAGCTCTGCCTTTCTCTTTCCAGCTCGAAGGAAGTGTAGTGACTGAACACACTGCTGTTCTTTGTCACAGCCACATACAGGAGGGAATCGCCGCTTACTCTGCCAGGGGGACATTTCCTAGAAGGCAGCACAGCAAAGCCCCGACCCTGTGACTTGTCCCTCCTGTCTCTCTCCTGCAGACATGAACCCTTGCTGGCAAGTTCCCCATCTTCTCCTCCTTTGTATCCTCGGCCCCAGCACGATGCCTGGTCTAGAACTGGGAAAATACTGCTTAAACGGAGGGATGAGAAATCGAGAGGAATTTGTTGGGGGTGGCAAAACCCAGTTCTCTGCTGGGCAGTGAGCGTACGAGGATGGCCATGTGATACTGTGACAGTTACCGAAAAGACACCTCCGTGGATTTGGAGGAAGCGGGAGAGAATTAGGCGTGCCGCGAGCTTAGCGGGTTAATGCCGAGGTTGTATGGGGCCCTTGCCTTCCGTCAGGAAGGCTCCTGCAGCAACCTTGTGGAGGCTGCAATGGAGGTGCGATGGGAGGTTCCTGAAGATCCTTGGTAACACAATCCCTGCCCATCTTCTCAGTCAGAGTGGGGAGCCTGGGTCCCGCTTCCCAACACTTGCTTCGTGGGTTCTCTGTGAAGGGGAGGCTGGAAGATCGCCTCTGCTCAAAGCCTGTACAGCTGGCTGGCCAGGCCGGCCGCTGGGCCTGCAGGGAAGCTGGGTAACTGTGCTCCCAGCCCCACTTTAACGACAGCTAATGACACCCCCGGGCTCCACAACTCTCCCAGCGGTAGTGGCCTGGGGGATGCTAATGCTCAAGGGTAAATCTGGGCAGATTAATCACACTCTCATCTGTTGTGTCTCTCAGCACGTTTAGTACCTAACAGAGCCTCACTGGCAGCTGGTGACGCAAGGGCTTGATGGGGCTCCGGAGGCATGCCGACGGTTGGGGGGGACGGGCCTGGTTCTCCGCCGCAGACACTTGCTCATGCAGCGTGGTGTTCAGAGTGTAGCTGGTCTGGAAACGTCTAGCGCTCCCTCAGGGCACAGAGTGTAGCTCGTGTCCTTGTTGGAGCCCAGCTGCCTGTGTGCCTTGCCCTGCTGGAGTCACAGCCCCGGGACACCCCAAGGGGCCTGAATAGCAACGACGTCACCGAGATTCCAGGGAAGTGCAACTTGTCCCCGAGAGAACGTGTACGAGCACGGGTTCAGGGGGGGACAGTGTGCGGTAATTACGAAGAATGAGGTCGATCTGCACGTACTGACATGAAGCATCTCTAAGATACGTTCGGTTTTTAAAAAAGGAGTTTAGTGTGGTGCCACGGCTCACCAAATCTACAAATGTAAGCATTTTTAATGCGTATTTATTTATTTTTGAGATAGAAAGAGAGAGAGAGCACAAGCAGGGGAGGGGCAGCGAGAGAGACACACACAATCTGGAGAGGCTCCAGGCTCTGAGCTGTCAGCACAGAGCCCAATGCCAGACTTGAGCTCATGAATTGTGAGATCATGTCCTGATCTGAAGTTGGATGCTTAACTGACTGAGCCACCCAGTGGCCCCGAAGCCAAATGTTTTCTAATGATAGTTACATGTATATAAATACATTGAATCGGTCTATAATGAAATGCACCAAATCAACAACTATGGGACCATTCTAGATAAAAGTGGACTAAGGGGAGGACGGTCAGGGGGACTTTGGTTTTATCCATGTTGCTTTGGATTTTTTTTTTTTTTTTTTACAATGAGAATGTTTATAAACAGGCTGTGTCATTGACAGTAGTTTAAAAAGCACTAATAAGCAAAATGCAGCAAAGATTCTATTAGAATGTACAAAATGTCTTTTTAGCCTGCATAATGATAGTCGCATCCACTTCAGTGTGGTCCGAGGCTTTGGAAGGTGATATTTTAAAAATGTAAACTTTGGGGGCACCTGGGTGGCTCAGTTGGTTAAGCGTCCGACTTCAGTTCAGGTCATGATCTCACAGTCCGTGAGTTCGAGCCCCGTGTGGGGCTCTGTGCTGACAGCTCAGAGCCTGGGTAAACTTTGGGTATGCAGGCCAGCCTTTATTGCTATTGAGTATATCTTCATGTGTGTCTAGAGCCTATTAAAGGGCATTTGCCCCCAAGTTTTTAATACTAAATATGTGTCTAAAACAGATGATTCTCATCTGTCGGAATGTCATAATTGAGAAGACTCAAAATATCTAGTGAGGAGAAGCATGTGGAAATAGCCACAGTGTCACAGTGTGCCATTGATGACAGCGTGGGGTGGTCTGAAGTCTTTGAAGGGCACTTACCGCTTAACAAAATTGTCAATACTCATCTCTTTGACCTAACGCTTTCACTGCCAGGCATTTACCCTACATAAAGTGTGTAAAAACACATATTAGAAAGCACTCATCACAAGATTGTTTGTAAGCGTGAAATCCTAGAACTCTCCTGAATGTTCATACGCTTCTGGCGTGGGCACTGACGAGCCAGTAACAGTAAAGTGGATAAGTGAGGATGCTTTTGAGGTGGCATCAGTTAGACCTCGTGACTTCCGCGGCTGAACAGGGAAGGGGCAGCGATAACCCTGTGTCTCTAACGTGGACAATAAGGTGCATGGTTTAGGCATTAATGGAGACAGTGCAAGTTGTTTGTGGAATTATCTGGGGGAAGGTATCTACTATGTGCAGTTAATTGGGGTGTTTGTGTGGAGAATAGGACTCAGTTGGAGGAAGTGTGGGGTGAGGTGGGGCGGTCGTCAAGAAGAGGAGAGTGAGAAGGAATGAGAACGAAAAAGAGGGTGGAATAGTGAATATAAACAATAAAATAAGCATACAGGGTCAGCCAGACCTGTGGGTTTTACAAACATGAGCTCGAAAACCTGAGAAATTATGTAATTGAAGTGGTGAAAGCTACCAAGTTTTTAAGTGATTGGAGTCTGATTTGAAGTTAGCATTGTAGGGCAATAGTCTTTAAGCCAAAATGGCCCCGTTATCATAACGTGGGATTAGCAAAAAGACATCCAATGTAATGAGTCAGTGTAACAAGATTCTGTGAAAAGTCAGAAATGTCAAATACCAGTGGCTGACAAGTCCCTGTAATATCTGTAAAATGAGAATAAGAGGAATAATATATATTTACTAATGTAGATGTTAATGTATGGGCCAAGTGCCATATAAAAATTATCTCATTTAGTCCTCATCAAATCCTTCAAGCTAGTTGACTGCCATCCCCAGCCTATAGATGAGGAAGTGGAGGCTTAGAAAGATTGAGTGCCTTGCCTAAGACCTCAGCACTGGCAGGTGAGAGATCTCTCGTAGAAACTCATACCTTGGGCTCTTCAAAATGGTTTTCCTGCCATACTGTCTCCCTTTGGGGGTAATGATACCTACCTGTCTCCCTAAAAGATTGTCTTGAATTTCAACCTGGAGAATCCTGGGGGCAAAGGAAGTTGTCTTTTAAAATGGTACCCTAGTGATTCTGATGTAGGTAGTCCATACACTGGGCAACAGTGTTTTATATGTTTTGAGGATTATAAACCACGTCAATCCTACTAAATAGAATGGTAGTTATTATTATTGATTGCTATGAGAGTTTGCTTGGGAGGGACAGGTCAATTTCAATCTAAAGCCCTGAGTGAATAGTGAGTGTGTGTGTGTGTGTGTGTGTGTGTGTGTGTGTGTGTTTACTGCATTTATAGGTGTGCATGGATTTAGATCTCTGCCTCAGTGCCATCAGGCATGGCCAGCCATCTGGGTAGCATCCTTACTCATGCAGCTGAATGGCTTTTTCTAAGAACCACATAAATTACAGGCTTGCTTCCTCCTCATTTTCTAGGCATCAGCAGTAAACGGCTTGGTGTATGTGGCTGGATCCTGTTTTCCCTTTCTGTCCTGTTGATGATCATTACCTTCCCCGTCTCCATATGGATGTGCTTGAAGGTAATACCCTGGGAAATAAATTGGACTCTGTATGAGCTGATGAACCATTAAGACTAAATGCTGTCCCTTAATCTCTTAGATCATTAAGGAGTATGAACGTGCTGTTGTATTCCGACTGGGACGCATCCAAGCTGACAAAGCCAGAGGGCCAGGTAGGACACTGTGGGTGCCCCTGACAAGGATCACGGGCACCTAATACTATGACTATTGCCACCAAAACTTTTCCTGGCACCTTCTACTGAGAAGAAAAAAAAAATCACAGGAAGCTGGAACCCTTACCTCTCTGTACAATTGAAGGATGTGGTTCTGTTATGCAAGTTAATATGAATGACCACTAAACCATTAGTTTGAGAGTTTGGAAATCTGGTTCTGTTTCTTAACATTTCCCTCCGAGAGATTCAATGAACCTGAGCAAACAGTGGCTCTGTTACATTGGCTGGATGTCACTTATTACCGAGACCACTAAAGGAGTGACAGAAGAATGAGGGGAAGGAGTAAATGGCCAAGGTAGATGATTAAATTACTCAAGAAGAATATTCCAGGAGCTGGTTTTTGATTCCCAGTCTTCGAAAAGAGCTAATGGAAAAGTAAAAGGCAATTTCCTCTTCTGGCAAGTAGATTAATAGAAATAAAGAGCTGGAAGCCATTGTAGAACTCCTTTGGCCAAAGGTAGTATTTCTTTTCATCTTTTCTCTTAGAATGAAGAGTGTTCTAAATTCATGTTGTAAAAGGATGGGGTTTGGGAGAGGGCGCATGAGAAGGTCTGAGGTACTAAAACTCTAGAAGTTAGATATTGATTTAATTCTCGTCACTTCTCTTGGTCTACATGTAGTTGAATTATATGAAGTGGCTAATATTTGTTTTTGACTCTCAAACATGACAATTTCATAGGATAAATTCTAATATTTTGAAAGGAGAGGTCACCAAAAATAGCATCCTAGAGGATACATGAAAAAGACGGGTTATCTGCAATACCTCTCTAATAACATTTGTTTCCTTCTCCTTGTTATGATGTATGTGAGTAAACACGTTCTCTGTCCAGCTGGACTATAACCCCTCTGGCGGGCAGGAACTCTCCTATCCACCGTGATACTGCAAGTGCTCTGCACTTGACCATGCACCATGGTAGGCACTCAGATACCTGTTGCATAAAAAAATATAAGAAATTTCAAAAGCAGAAGCTTGCTAAAGACAGTTGGTCATTTCAAGTAGTATAATCTTACTTGTGTAACTCTGTAAAGGACCTAAGAGAAAGAATGCAAGAATTATTTACGATGGATGGTCTCATGAGTTTGTCCAAATAGAAGTGTTAGAGTCATCCAACTCACGTGTATCAGACCAAGGTTGACCCCTTGTTGGTTATGTTGCATTTGGTGCGGCCAAATGTATAAGCAGGGTAAAGTTGGATAACTTGGAGGACTCTAGAGAAAACTGTATCTCTCTTAAATGAGTTTTCCCAGAAGATTTCACCACTAGATGTCCCAGGATAACAACTCTCGTCATACGTGTCTCTGGGGCTAATGAGTTACCTCAGAAAGCCATAAGAACTAGAGGGAAACAAGCCAAATTGCTAATGGAAAACCTCTTCACTTTGTAAATTGTCCATTATGCTTTAATAATGCAAGTATTAATAATAAGTTTTGCCAATTCTTTTTTTTTTATATGAAATTTGTCACATTGGTTTCCATACAACACCCAGTGCTCATCCCAATAAGTGCCCTCCTCAATGCCCATCATCCACTTTCCCCTCCTTCCCATCCCCCATCAACCCTCAGTTTATTCTCAGTTTTTAAGAGTCTCTTATGGTTTGGCTCCCTCCCTCTCTAACCTAACAATAATAACTAGTTGTGCGGATTAAGTTACATGTAAAGGATATTAGCCGTATCAGGAGGCCCTCTAACCAAGCAACACACTGCCTAGCATTGTCCTAGAGGTGTATTTTGGTCAAGACACTTGTAGGGCACCCGGGTGGCTTAATCGGTTAAACGTCCAACTCTTGATTTCGGCTCAGGTCATGATCTCATGGTCATGATCTCGCAGTTCATGAGCTGGAGCCCCAGGTCAGGCTCAGTGCTGACAATGCAGAGCCTCTTGGGAATCTCTCTCCCTCTCGCTTACCCTCCCCTGATCACAAGCATGCTCTCTTTCCCTCTCTCTCTCTGTCTCCCTCTCAAAATACATAAATAAACTAAAACAAAAATCCTTAAAAATAATGTACCACATAACTAGGATATGATTTGTTGTAGTTATTTACCATAAGGTAAGATTTTAAGCTCTATTTTCATTTTCTTAGGCTTGATCCTGGTCCTGCCCTGCATCGATGTGTTTGTCAAAGTTGATCTCCGAACTGTTACCTGCAACATTCCTCCACAAGAGGTAATACTGGTTAAAACTAAATCACTAGAAATAAAACCTATATCTTCCCCATTACATGGCCAGTTGACATTTTACAGTTCATTTTCGAACTATAGGAGGCCTGCTTGAGAAGCCGAAGGTGGGTCCTAAAACCACTGGGCTTTGCTTTGAGAATAAAGCCAAGGGCAAGTGTTGGATTGCTCTAAGCCTTGGAATGGCTGGGAGGGGAAAGTGCCAGAGGATAGAGAGAAAAGGTACAGTTGGCAGAGAATCTGGGGTGGGGAACAATAGACAAGATGCTCGGAAAAGTCAGGTAAGTTGTATAAAGGAGCTAAATTTAATTTGGTGGAGGGCAGGGTTTGGTTATGATATTATCCTTGCTGTCATCTTTCGAGAAGGTGATATATAGATATAGATATAGATAGATATAGATATAGATATAGATATAGATATAGATATAGATATAGATATATATAGATATATATAGATATATATAGATATATATAGTGAGTGGATAGAGCACAGTGGCTGGGCCTGGGGAAAGAACAGACATTGCACAGAGCCCACTGGCATTTGGATTTCCAATAACTATTTTCACTTCTTAAAGCACTGCAAATAAATATCCAAGACCAGTAACTGGGCAAAAAGGGAGGAGAAACAGAGTTACTAATAACCAGAAGGATTCACGAAGAGGAAAGAAAATGGGAATGGGACCTACAATGTGGGAGGGCAGAGGTGACGAGAGGGTTATGAGTCAACGTTAGTTTTCTTTTCTCTGGCCCAGGAAACTCGGTCAAGACCCGGCAATCCTCTCACCATGCCACTAGTGGGAACTGAAGAGTCCTTACTTTGGGATTCGGCCTGTGTCATGAGAGTGTTTGGGATGCCTTGCGACTTATCGTGGGCTTTTTCATCAACAGTTCTAGATGGGAGAGGGGAGGCCTAAGTTCTGCTCCTATGGTACTGCCAGAGATCTCTCACTGGCTGCAAAGACCCTTGTCAACTCACTCAGAACAATTAAGGCAGAGCCTCTGTAAAATATAGACTATAGAACATCCTCTCTGTCTGAATGCAGAACACGGTCTCCGGTGACATCTATGTTTTCTAACAAGCACTGCTGTTCGTCAAATGTGATAAAAACTGAAAACCAAAAAGTTTTCAGGCATCAGGGAGACAAGCGTTCTACCTCTGTTTAGAGAGAATTCCAGAGAGGTGCTCTTGCTACATGTAAAATACAAGTGCTGATTCTCACCAGCGCAAATCAAGGGCCTCAGGCCACGGGGTGTAAGACTTCCCTGAGATGAAGTTACGGGGCTGGGGACGGACTACAAACGTATAGGAATTTTTGTCGCCAACTACAATGATGTTGTACTCAAGCCAGGGCGGATTTTGGGTGATGCTGGCACGAGCCGTAATCATTAACGCTCTCCTCCCGTGGAGAGGGCTCTTAGGCTGGCTGGCACTTTGTCAGTCGCTGTGCAAGTCGTAGTAAACACGTGCTTTTCCCTGTTCTTGCCCTCCAGATCCTCACCAGAGACTCTGTGACTACCCAAGTGGATGGAGTCGTCTATTACAGAATCCATAGTGCTGTCTCTGCAGTGGCTAACGTCAACGATGTCCACCAAGCCACGTTTCTGTTGGCTCAGACGACTCTGAGAAATGTCTTAGGGACGCAGACCTTGTCCCAAATCTTAGCTGGCCGAGAGGAGATTGCCCACAGCATCCAGGTAAAGATGCTGGGAATGAAAAGCCCGTATCTTTAGTTGGTTCATTTTAATGATCAGTAATCACCAAACATCAGCAGTTCTAAGAACCCCTCTCACGTGCATGCACACGCACTCACACAAAAACCATACGCACACACACACACACACACACAGGGCCGCTGTAAACATTGGGCCTCAGTTTTTGGTTTTATTCCTTTCTAATCACAAGGTGTAGATTTTGTTTATGTATTTATTTATTTAAAAAAATTTTTAATCTTTTATTTTATATTTGAGAGAGGGAGAGGGAGAATCTGAAGCAGGCTCCGGGCTCCGAGCTGTCAGCGCAAAGGCCGACGCGGGGCTCGAACTCGCGACTAGTGAGATCATGGCCTGAGCTGAAGTCGGACGCTTAACCGACTGAGCCACCCAATCTACAAGGTGGATTTAAATTTTGGAGCAGGAGAAGGGGAGCCATAGGAATCGTACACTTCACCCATTTTGTTTGGAATTCGAAATTATGACTTAGCATTGTTCACGACTTATTGTTCATGACTCATTGTTCATGACTTAGCTTTTCTGAAGAGCTTAGAGTCCTTTTTAGCTTAGGTTACTCCAGAAGAGGGGCCGCCATTTCTCAGTCAGGCTATGTGTTTCTGCATGTAGGTGGAATATTAAAACAGGATTCGATGGAGACGGCACGGGCCTGCCATCCCTGGAAAATCTGACACGACACTACCAATATCAGGAATAACATTGGTAGTAACCATAATTATAATATTGATGAGGATGTTGCAGGCAGCCTCCTCACCTCTTGCACACCCCAGTTTATAGACAGATTTCTGTATGTTTTTTAAATCAATTATGTTTTGATCCTGAGCCTCCCTTCCGTACCTTAGGGGGGAAATTCAACTTCGGTCTTGGCATCTCCTCAGTCCCTACTGTGGCACAGAGTCCCCAAGGTTTCATGAGATAATATCAGTTCTGCATGACCCTCCAAATCATTTGTAAGAGCCCCACGAGTTTGACAAGTTGGATGTTTCCCCTGCCACAGTCTGGTCACTGGCTCCTTGGGAGGTCTCCCCATCTCCCCGGGTTCTGCAGACGTCATGGAAAGGCGAGAGATCACTTGCCATTTGGTAGCACAGAGATCTCTACTGCTTGTCTGATCTTACCGTTTCGCAAGGCAGTTTTTTTTTCATCCCTCCCCATCCAGGATAACCGACGTGCTATCCTAGGGTGGTCTTAAGCTTTTACAAAGGACAAAAATATCTTTGATTATAGGCTGCTTGTGCTCTACAAAAAAAAAAAAAAAAAAAAATTGTGCCTGGCTACCTGTTTAAACCTGGACACAGGGCAGAGGTTAAATGGAGCAAGGCACGTAATATCTCAAAAAGTACCCTACGGTATTTATTGAGTTACCGTGAGGCACTGGTAGATTTCTTGCATATATAGTCTCCGAGTCTCACGAAAATCCTGAAAGGAAACCTTTTAAGGATGAGAAAACTAAGAATCAGAGAGGTTAAGCAACCGGCCCAATGATGCACAGCTGCAAACGGCAGAGCCAGGACGAAATCCAGGAATGTCTGAGGAGCCGGTGTGCCGCTGCCTGCTTGATGTCCGTGGCAAGAAAATGCGGGCTATTTGCTCAGCTCTAGGTGGATGACATTAGGAATAGCTTGGGGGTCAATCCTGATAGCTTTTGAAAGGTCTGTCCGGCTGTGCTTCTGAATCCTTCCTGGGATTCACTTCAATTCCTGGACGTGGTCGGTAAGGACTCCTATTCCTTTCCCAAACGGTCCCACTCCAAATGCCGTGAATACAAAAGGAGAAAAAGAAGAGGGATTTCTCTTGCGAATGGAAAGCATGTCCGTAATATCACCCGTCTTCTGAACCGTGGCCTTTCTTTTGCTTTGGAAACAGACCTTACTTGACGATGCCACCGAGCTGTGGGGGATCCGGGTGGCCCGAGTGGAAATCAAAGACGTCCGCATTCCCATGCAGTTACAGAGATCCATGGCAGCCGAGGCAGAGGCGACCCGGGAAGCCAGGGCCAGGGTAAGGGCTGCTCTGTCTACACTGCAAGATGCCTCCCCTTGGAGCAGACAGGAACAGACCTTGAATGGAAGATCAGGCGTTCTCCATTATTTTGTTAAGAAAAGGGTTTCTTTTTCACGGTCTTTACTGCAAATTTCTTCCCGAATTAAAAGGTAATGGGCAGCTTCACGTACCTTGAGGAAGTCTGGCAATAGGTCTCGGGTCAGGGGTGACTCCGCGAGGGGGGTCCTAAGTCGGGCTGCATTTCAGAGTCTCCTAGAGAGAACTTAAGGCAGCAAACACTAATTCCCAGGCCTCACCTCGGACTCAGTGAAGCAGAGTTTCTTGTGGCTCAGGAATCTACATTTTTTATTTTTTATTTATGTTTTTTAAAGTTTATTTTTGAGACAGTGAGAGACAGAGCATGAACAGGGGAGGGGCAGAGAGAGGGAGACACAGAATCCGAAACAGGCTTCAGGCTCTGAGCTGTCAGCACAGAGCCCGACGCGGGGCTTGAACTCACGGACCGCGAGATCATGACCTGAGCCCAAGTCGGACGTTCAACCGACTGAGCCACCCAGGCGCCCCCAGGAGTCTACACTTTTTAAAGCTAACGACTGTGTGTGGTTTTTGTTTTTGTTTTTGTTTTTTTTTTTTTTAATTTTTTTTTTCAATGTTTTTTATTTATTTTTGGGACAGAGAGACACAGAGCATGAACGGGGGAGGGGCAGAGAGAGAGGGAGACACAGAATCGGAAACAGGCTCCAGGCTCCGAGCCATCAGCCCAGAGCCCGACGCGGGGCTCGAACTCACGGACCGCGAGATCGTGACCTGGCTGAAGTCGGACGCTTAACCGACTGCGCCACCCAGGCGCCCCTGAACATTATTGTTAAAGTGCCTACTGGATTAAAAGGGAGTGGTGGTGGTAATTAAATGCAATCCAGGTCAGAATTACAAAATGCGAGCATAGCCTGGCCTCGAATGCTCTTGAATCTGTTGGACCTACGGTCTTCACGTCTGCATGGATGGGTTTCCTAGAGTGTCAGCAACCAACTAAGATGGGGGGCGCCTGGGTGCCTCAGTTGGCGAAGCGTCTGACTCTTGATTTCAGCACAGGTTGCGATCTCACGGTCGTGGGATCGAGCCCTGCCTCAGGCTCCACGCTGAGTGGGGAGCCTGCTTGAGATTCTCTCTCTCTCTCTCTCTCTCTCTCAAAATAAATGAATAAACGTTAAAAAAAGAGCCCACTAAGAGAAACCTTTCGCGTACCCTCTTCAGAATCTTCCTTGTGAACCAATGCAAGTTTTCCTCTGCTCCCATCCCTTCCCCAGCTCTCATTAATCTGCAAAGCTCCAGCGGCTTCTCAGAAGTGGGCTTGGAGGGTGCTTTGGCACAGAGGCAAAGAGCGCTCACGGCTGGGCTGGGGCAACCTAGTGGCAAGCCGGTCTTGGGCAGGAGAGAACTAGGAGGGGAGGGAGCTCTAAAGGGAGCCTTCTAGTATTATCAGAGTGGCACTTGTAGTCAAGAGCAGAGAGAGCTTCAAACGGTTCTCATGTTGCAAGAATGAGGCGAAGCTGACAACATAATAAAAGGAAAACATCTCCTAGGATAAGTGAAAACCACAGAAAGAAGCCAGTTGGAGGCTTTGAATTTCAGACTTCTCTTAGTTTGAGTTAAAGTCAGGGCTTTTATTTTGTTTGCACATGAAATCTGGGGGCTCCTCATTTGTACAGTCTCTCCCGGCTTCCCGCAACCTCTTCATATTCCCCTGATCACATTAAGACGTGAAACTCTCACCCCCACCAACGAAGCAAGAAGAGACCCTTGTGGGAAAGTGGGGGCTGGCAGGGAGGCATCCGTATGCAGCCGCCGCAGCCGCCGGAAGCAGAAAGCACAAGTTACACCTGTAAACTTTGATGTCTGAACTTTTTTTTATTTCCGTCCCTTTAGGTCCTTGCAGCGGAAGGGGAAATGAATGCTTCCAAATCTCTGAAGTCAGCCTCCCTGGTGCTGGCCGAGTCCCCCATAGCCCTGCAGCTGCGTTACCTGCAAACCTTAACCACCGTAGCCACAGAGAAGAATTCCACCATTGTGTTTCCTCTGCCCATGAATATCCTGGAGGGCATTGGTGGTGTCAGCTACAACGACCACAAGAAGGTTCCTGACAGAGCCTGAGGTCCCCCGACTGTAGCCAGCCTTTGCTTTGGGAGTGGTTTCTGTCTGTCAGAAGAGCTCAGCAGTAGAAGTGCGGAGAATCCCAACATTATTGAAGCAGAGGACTCCCCAGCTGGAATAGCATTAGCGAGGAAATGCCACAGAGGCTAAAAAAAGGAGGGCTGTGTACTATTATTATTCAAGAGCGTGAACAGCACGATCCTTATTGTAATCAATTCGCCGGCCTTCCTGACTTAAGGCGGGAGCTTTTTTGCAGTGAGGGGAAGAAATCTTTGGGTGACTGTGACTAAGATTTCGGCATTACTTTTGATTGGTTTGAGGACGTTCTCTAGATTATTTATAAAGTCACATAGGCCTCCTGTTTACACGAGATGTTTGCTTTATAATTCCCGAGTAAAATTTCCAATAATCGCCACAAACTCCCACGATGTTTGAAATTCTGATGGATTTTTTTAAAAAATGTTCATTTATTTTTGAGAGGGAGAGTGTGTGCAAGCGGGGGAGGGGCAGAGAGAGAAGGGGGCAGAGGATTCAAAGCAGGCTTGATGCTGACAGCAGAGAGCCCGATGCGGGGCTCAAACCCACGAACCATGAGATCGTGACCTGAGCTGAAGTCAGACGCTTAACTGACTAAGCCATCCAGGTGCCCCAATTCTGATGGATTTGGACGTTAAGGACAGAAGAGGCACTGAGGCTCCCAGCTGCAAACTCATCGCCAACCCTCAGAGCAGCCTGTACTCCCCTCTCCTGGTGCCCGTGCCCCTGCCCGGAGTGGTAGTCAATGCGCAGTGGCCTGGCACCTTTGTCGCAGGTGGGACAGGGCATGGTGTTTAGATATGAGAATGCTCCTCTCTAACCCATTGGTTGAAATCACTGGGGAACATCTTCCTGTGGACTTCATGTTTTCACTCCATTATTAGTCCCAAGAGCCACCAGTCATTAAGAATTGTTTGTAAACTCTATTGGCCCCCTCAAAAAAACACACAAGAAAACAAAAAACAAAGCAAAAAACCAAAAAACCCAACAACAACAACAACAACAAAACAAACACACACACAAAACACCTGCTAAAAATAAAGGAGCCACAGAATAGAATATAGATGTGATGTATTTTAAAAATTGCTTTGTCAGAAACTTTTTGTTGCCATGGTGCAATTTTCTTTTGAGTTCTATTTTGAGCAATGGGCTAGAATTTTTAGTTACCGTTTAGTGAATGTCTGCTATGTGTTAACAGTGTGCTAAGCCCTTTATGGATGCCAAGAAGTATCTTTATTTTGCAGATGAGAAAGGGATGTCAAGAGGTTAAATAACTTGCCCCAGATCCTGCAGCTAGTTTGGGGTTAGGATTTAAAACTAGGTCTGACTCCAAAGTCCTTGCTCTTAAACATCATGAAGTTTTATTTGGGGGAGGCACGAGGGGGAGGGGGGGGAGGGGGGGCGAATAGAGCCTTCTCATTCCCTTTTTGTCTCTGGAAGTGTGGGTGTCCACGACAGATTTTTTTAATGTTTATTTATTTTTGAGAGAGTCAGAGACAGAATGCGAGTGGGTTAGGGGCAGAGAGAGAGGGAGACACAGAATCGGAAGCAGGCTCCAGGCTCCCAGCTGTCAGCACAGAGCCCGACGTGGGGCTCGAAACCACGAGCCATGAGATCATGACCTGAACTGAAGTCAGACGCTCAACCGACTGAGCCACCCAGGCGCCCCTCCACAACAGGTTTTTCCTGTGTCCAGGACTGTGAGAACTTGCACACACATGTGCACACACTCCTTTTCACACTGCAAACATGCTTCTTATATAACCCCCTACCCTCACATCCCCCACCCTGCACCCCCATCTCTGCTCACATCCCCTCCGTATGCGCCCCTGTCACACGTAGGTATTATCTGCATATAAGTGCAAAATAGGGATCCCATTCTACCTTTGGTTTCGTAGCCTGCTTTTTTTCATGAAGCCATATCATACTTGATATGAATTCTGAACGATTCACAGTTAATAAATTTTTTTAGTAGATTCCACTGACTCTATAACTCTAGCACTCATTTTTAACTCACCAGGGCTCTTATTTTTCCTACGAAGATAAATGCTTGCATTTTGGCAAGAATTGGGAGCAGAAACCTATCATAGCTCATCCACACCGGCCAGAATCTGAGTCAGTGAAGTCCTACCGGGTAGACACTTGGTGACCCTACATCTTAAGAACAGTGGGGCGGAGACTGACCCACAGGCTTGGGACACCTGAGGAGGGAGGCTCCCCCTGTACAAGGACATTCTGTGGGCTCACTGCAAAAACCTCTTCCTAGCCTGTTCCAGAAACTCGCAATTATCCCTGCCTTTGGTTTCCAGGATTGCACTAAAAATGCCAATCTTTCCTGTCAACGTACGGCGAACTCTAAACCAGTGGTTCTCCCTGAAGGTCATGGTTTCTCTCACTTCCTAGATCTTTTGCAAACCGCACAGCCCCGTGGCGTGGGAATGGAGGTGTGGGAGCTGTGTCAGAATCTCTGGGGCTGTGCAGACGTGATCGGAAACTCTCCGGGAGACTCAAATTACTCCGCTCCTCCCGCACTAAGCCTCATTAATTCTTTGGCATTGCGGTAGGTCATTTATTATATCAGTTACTAAGGGCTGACTAAAGAAGTCTCCTTTGAAGGGAAGTATATTTGGGGGCCAATGGTACAGGAGAATGAGGGAAAGTCAGAGCTCTCCCGGAATGCTAACACCAAAGATGATATTCAAAATACAGTCACCCCTGCCCCCAGTCAGGGTGAAGTTTGGTTTTCTTCTGAGGGAGCGGAGCTGGAAGGGAGGACAAGGCTGGAAGGAGGAAATACAGACAACCTCTTGGAGAAAGGGAAGCATCCGATCTCCTTACCTGTAGGCCCAGACCACGGTAATCCCCAAGATCAAAGCCAGCACAGGTGAGCCCTGTCGGTGCTTTTCCTGTTTGGACAGCAGGTATGCTGTGGTGTGGCCTTGAACACAGTGCTCAGGCAGGGTCTGGAGTCCCCAGCTGTTCTGACCATTGATTGCCCTTCAGATGCTGGGCCAATACAATTTCCGGGGGTCGTGGCATCACACACATGGATCCCTTAGTGTATTTGGCTGTGCCTGACCTTGGAACAGGCATTCCTGCAGGGGTGATCTCTTTCCCGGGTCTTAAATGGGCAACGGTAGGGGAGGGGCAAGATGCCTCTTTTGCCCTTGCGGTAATCCCCCGACCTAATCAGCTTCCCAGGCTCCTAGCCTCTCTCCATCTCTCTCTCTCTCTCTCTCTCTTAATCCTTCACACAATCCCTTGATACTAGAATAGGTCGGCTTTTACCCTTCTCTCTTTTTTCTTGTCAGGACTTGCCTCCCACAAAACTCTCACACAAAACTTGACTTTGGTTTTGAAAGTCTTTGTTCTTAGTGCTCTGGTTTTGGGTATAATTAAATACCATGGAGCCTGGATAAAAAATCCTGGCCCTTCTTCTAGAGTCTACTTTTTTGTTTTTTTAATCTTTTAAAATTTATTTATTTATTTATTTTGGAGGCAAAGAGAGAGAATGAGCAGGAGAGGGGTAGAGAGAGGGAGAGAAAGAGAGAATCCCAAGCAGACCCCATGCTGTCAGTGCAGAGCCGGATGCAGGGCTTGAACTCATGAACCGTGAGATCACGACCTGATCCAAAATCAAGAGTTGGATGCTTAACCTACTGAGGCACCCAGATGCCCCTAGAATCTACTTTAATTCTGCCCCTAAGACAGATTCAAAGAGGGTTGGTCAGTTCCTAGAGATTCATGCCTTTCATCGGCAAACCAAGCAATCCAGAGCCCCTACCCCAACCACCTTCTTTATCTGCCTCTCATACTCTGGGTTACTATCCATCCGTCCAATCCTCCAAGGGCCAGGTACCGGATATTTAGAGACAGCACGGGGCACCTGGGTGGCTCAGTCTGTTAAACATCTGACTTCGGCTGGGGTCATGATCTCACGGTTTGTGGGTTCAAGGCTTGCATCGGGCTCTGTGCTGACAACTCGGAACCTGGAGTCGGCTCCAGATTGTCTCCCTCTCTCTCTGCCCCTCCCCCGCTCATGCTCATGTGCGCGCTCTCTCTCTCTCTCCTGTATCTCAAACATAAAATAAACACAAAAGAATTCTTTTAGAGACAGCACTATGCCCTAGCTTCCGTTAACATTATTAAATCAGCTAAACCTCATCCTGCTTATCCTGCCTTGTCTGTTTCTGTCCATAAAAACTACAAGTAAGGCTCTTGCCCATACTTCCTCTTGTTCCCTCTGCCTCATGACAGACCCTGGTGCTTCCGTGTGTGGGGCTCCTGTGGTGCGATGGGCTGTCTCCCTTCGGAGCCTATGAGCATCATGTGCTTTCTTTTCAATGGCAATTGTTTCTTGATCCGTTGGCCTTGTCGTATCTGAATAGTAACAAAACTTCCATTTGAAAACACCAAATTATGAGCCTGGGGTTAATATCTCCATAGAGAAAGTATTTTCTCCAATTTACCTACACAGAGCAGACACTTGTTTTAATGTGCATAAAATGTCCCTGAAAATCATACTCTGTGTAGGTCACACCCCCAGAAAATCATGTCTATAAATTATAAACAACACTTCTTTCATTCATGTCACTGCCTCTGAGGCCTTCTCTTACGACCCTTGGGTAATAACAATGCCTCTCGATGTAGTGATCTGTTTAGAATTCAAGCCAAGTGGTGGTGACGGTGTGGACGGGGGAGGGGCTCCTGTCCTCATCAAAAGTGGCAGAACCACGTCGGGCCCCAGCTACTGTATGTTGCAATGTAGCGTATGTTTCGGACTCTGAGGAAATCCTGGGGAGATACTTTTCCCTCTTTTTGCAGACACCTTTCCCCAAACGTTCTCTCCCTGATTGGTACCCTGCGTCGTCTCTGACCCGTGTCTACTTCCTTTGGATATAATCTTACTCTGTCTTCCCTACCACCTTTAACCACTTTGCAATTAGTCACATTTACCTTTCTAGGATGAGATCATGACGACTTGAAAGGCTTTTCAGTCTATTGTAGGATTTTCAAAAATTGCTATCGACCTTCCTCTGCCCCAGTTTACTGGCATGGCTGTTGGGTAGGGAGGGCTCAGACTGGCCTAACTCTGCTCCTGATGACTTCTCCCCCCTAGTCAGGTCCACATTCATTCATAGTGGTTAGGGAGGGGTTTTCCCTTAGTTTGCGTCCCTCTGGGGTGATTACGACTTTATGGCATGATCTTGTCTCCCACTGTCAACATCTGGCGTGGCTGGATCATGAGCCTTCCCTTCCTTGGTCCTCTTTCTGACTCTCGATTTTGGCTCAGGTCATGATCCCAGGGTCATGGATCTAGCCCCAAGTCAAAGCTCTGTGCTCAGCATGGAGCCTGCTTAAGGTTCTCTCTCTCTGTCCCCTCCTCAGCCTCCTCCCCATTTGTGCACTCTCTCTCTAAAATAAAATAAAGATTTATAGTGGAGAAGAATTGAATCCATCATTTCTGAGGCCAATCATCGCTTTTCTGCTACAATATGGCCATGTCTTCCCCCAGCCCTCCACTCCACCTTTTGTGTATTTTGCCCTTTTCTTGGGATTATCCTTCAGTATAATCCTTCAACACAATCCTTCTTGTGGCTATAAGAGGCTATCTTTGCATGTCTTTTGGGTACTGCATTCTGGTGGCCACATATTAAAAATGTGACCATACAAAAATCAGATCATCATTGACTTGAGTGACGTTCGCATAAAGGCAACTACACTACCTTGTCAGCCTCTCAGCAATGGACCCGATCAGTTGATTCATCCTTATCAGTGTAGCTGGGCGCAGCTTCCTAATTGTAGTAGGATCTAGACACCCTGCGTCTTGGGACAGAGTCAGTTCCCTAAATATATCGTCTCCTGTAAGTATGCATTGCCCCTGGCGGCCTCTGGCTGTGTGTGCGCCTGCTGCAACTGGTGAATAAGCACTAAGATCCTGCAGGTCCCGCCGAGGAGCGGCTGTATTTCTCCACCAGCATCAGAGAATTCGTGGGAACACGTGTCCCAGTCTGGAAGCCTGCAGGAGCTCAGGCTTCAGACCCAGGAAGGAAATAACTGACACTCGTTGCAGACTGCACGAGTTCGTTGATTTTTAGTGAAGTTGAAACCAGAGAATGAACCACAATCATTTGACCATTTCAACACATTTATTTTTATATGGGCTTTATTTATATGAAACATGTGATGTGTTTTGATGGAAAACAGTGGTAGTTATGAAACACAAGTGGCAGCAAGAATTATTTTAGACATGGATTGAAGGCTGCATGGCTCCAGATTATTTGCATGATTGGTTTCCCAGGATAAGTTTCAATATGCAGCAAATATGAAGTATCCCAGTAAATAAACAAAAAAACTAGCCCCCTGTTAGCTTTTGAAGAGTTCCCATGGGAAAATCACAAAGGCTATTAAGTTCTGCAAATAATTCCATCACACACAGATATGCTGCTCAGTGGCTGGATAAATATAAATTTACTGAGTGCTCTGGAGGGCTTTGGGGAAGGAAGCAGGCACTTAATACAATTATAAAACACACAACTCCTTGTCCAGGCTGAAGTTTCCTTTTATAGGCAAATGGGCTTAAAAATACCTTGCCAAAAACTTGAATTCCTGAAACGACAGAAGCAGACTCTGCTTTGTACTTCTTTTTGTAATATGCTTATTTTGGCCCTTACAGAAATGATCTTTTATTCTTACCAGTAATTGCTTTTCTATATTTTAAGTGATTTGTATTATCATGCTTTTTATTAAGGTTAGTTCTTAAAAATTTACATTTCTCTCTTTACTTTCTTCTTTTCTAAGGCGCAATACTGACAATTCTTATGAAAGGACGATCCAAACATTGGAAAAATAAATACCTGGAGAAGCTCACTTAGAGTATTCAAAGGATCGTGTAATTGGTGTAGGCAACATCTGGCTCCTTGTAAAAAGAACATTGTGCATTTAATAATTACAATTTAAAACACTTCAATGCTGTTAACATTTTAACAGTATTTTTGTTTTGCCATTTATTTCCTTGCAAAGTATTCAATCACCCAAAACAACCTCATATATGTGATCTCTGGCCTTTTATTTTTACTCAATCAGATCCTTAAAGGGATCTTTTAAAATATCTTAAATGTCAGTGTTGAACCTTTACTGAGAGAATCAAAGCACAGATTGTCATCACATTATTCAATACGATGCTTTTGATCTTTTGAAGGGAGTTCTTTCCTTCATCCAAAAGCCTTAACATTTTATAAAGAAAGGACAGTGCACACGTCCTATGCTCACCTACTAGCTTTCGGATGGATAAGAATATGTTAATTACGTAGTGAAAATGGCAATGGTTTCAAAACTAAAAGGGAAGCATTATAGGAAGAATGATAAACAAATCTCAGAGGAAGAAAAAAAACCTAGTCCATGAAGAAAGGAACCAAGGAAGGAGGGAAGGAAGGAAGGAAGGAAGGAACCAAGGAAGGAAGGAGTAGATGTCATTGCTAGAGCAAGTTTTTTTTTTTTTAATGTTTTTAGTAAAACACAATACTAAAAAAACACACACACACAAACAAATATCAGGGAAAAAGTAATATAATGTACTTGAAAGATAAGAGAGCAACGCTATTTAAAAGTTTGCAAATTCAATATTCTGATTTTTTTTTCCCCAACAAAATTAAATCAGAATGAGGCTGACGTTAGTAAAGTTTGTTTTATCAACTTTAGTTCAAGAGGGAATCAGCATTCTTTACTTAAAAACTTTCTGTATAATCTTTCTGGTAAAAAAAAAAACTATAGAAAATACCATGAACTTCTGTGTTTAAATGCCTTATTAAGATCAAAATAACTACCAAAATCTGTCTTTTGTTCTTAACATCAAAGGACACGGCAACAAGGAGAACTAGGCAGTGAGAGAAACTCTGAACCTATGGATATTTTCTGAAAGTGTTTTTACATCTTTACCAGGCAGCATTAGAATCAATACCAGGAAAAAAATCTTAAGGAAACATATCAACCTTTTTTTTTTTTTTTTTTTTTTTTTTTTTTTTAAATTTTTTTTTTTTTTTTTTTCAACGTTTTTTTATTTTATTTTTGGGACAGAGAGAGACAGAGCATGAACGGGGAAGGGGCAGAGAGAGAGGGAGACACACAGAATTGGAAACAGGCTCCAGGCTCCGAGCCATCAGCCCAGAGCCTGACGCGGGGCTCGAACTCACAGACTGCGAGATCGTGACCTGGCTGAAGTCGGACGCTTAACCGACTGCGCCACCCAGGCGCCCCAACATATCAACCTTTGAACTCATGTCCAAGAAACTTCCCACAATAGTATGTTTATACAAATAACCATTCTGTTGACCTTCTCGAAAATCTCCATGTGAACCATTTCAGTTAAAACTGTAGTTAGGGCCGTCTTTTTTTCTAGAAATGAGATCTTTGGTTGTTTTTAGATGCACATGTGGCTGTGTGTGTGCAAGATAATAGTAGTATTTATAGTTTCCTGCCAACTCGCACATTTCTGAGGCATCGCAGTGGGACTGATTGAACATTTAAGCCCTATTCATCGTTTGCCCCAGGGTTAGTAAAGACACCTGTTTTCTTCCTTTTGTTATTGCTATCATGGCGACAAGAGATGAAAGCTGTTCAAAGAATCATAGCTCACTTGTTTTCAAATGAATACAATTATGTAAATTTCAAATTTGTAAAACATTTGCATCTTTAAAGATATTTTCTTCTTTTTCTTTTTAAAGGACTAAATTGGTTTCTCAGCCAAAACTAAATAGATATTTTCAAAAGAGTAGCAGAAATCAAATTTCCAACTTCAAAACTCTAAATGTCATTACATTCTGCTGTTATTGCTACTTTATTATTTCTCAATCTAGGACTATTTTAACCCTTAGCACCAATTTGTACGAGGAAAAACTCCATGATTCTCATACAGGTCCATTTTTATTTTTATTTCTTTTTATTATTTCTTTTAATGTTTATTTTTGAAAGAATGACAGAGCATGAGCAGGGGAGGGACAGAGAGGGAGGGAGACACAGAATCCGAAGCAGGCTCAAGGCTCTGAGCTGTCAACACAGAGCCCGCCGTGGGGCACGAACCCACAAGCCATGAGATCATGACCTGAGCTGAAGTCAGACGCTTAACCGACTGAGCCACCCAGGCGCCCCTCCATTTCCATTTTTAAAATGGACCTTGGAGTCGGTTCCCTGGGAAAGACTTAGAGGTAAGAGGACTTGATAAAGAAGTTGCTGCTTATAGAACTAAATCCCTTCGTATTGAGCCTAGAATCCGTCCTTCTTATCACAAATGCTATGCAGTAGCATGGCAGAATTTCAGTTGACCTTTACTCATACTATTCAAACATTGTGGAGGCTTGTGGGAGGGTGCACTTCAGGAGGTATTGGGGATGTTCACGGTCTGGAACAAGAGTTTATGCGTTATATCCCATTCTTGGAATAAAGTAGGCATGTCTTCCATTCAGAGGAAAAGAATATACAGGGCTATCCACATCCCTGCAACGTACCTTCTCTGTGTAGATTTCTGAAGGGCAATTCCATTAAATTATTGATGTGAAACATTTTGCATGAGATCCACAATCAGAATGACCTATAACATGTGGGGTTCTTTCAGATGAAAAAGATTAGAGCCACTGTCAGTGCTCTGGAGAGATTTTTAAATTGTGGTTCACAGATACGCCTGGTGTGTTCTTGGTCCAGGGGAGGACCTAATGTAAATCTCGATTCCTTTAGTCTAAGAGAAATGCCACATTTGAGCATAACCTGCCTGAGAGCAGGGAGGATATCTTGGTTTCCGTGTAATCTCTCAAAGTGGCTAATTCTAGGAAAGCATTTAGTAAATGTTAACAGAGGGAATGAACTGGAATAAGTAAAACCATGATTAAAACATAATTACGTATTTTAATGCTTCATAGTTCACATGCTAAGGGAGCTACTAAGGCTCTCTCTCTCTCTCTATATATATATATATATATTTGTGTTTTGGGTTTACTATGCAACATCAAGAAAATCTTGTTTTAATTAGGGTCAGAAGCTACTGAGCATCTAAGGAGCTATTATAGCTACATCCTGTTGTCTATGGGAAGTTATTTTATGTAATTGGATCTGATAATAAAAGCATAATTCTCTAAAAACAAAATATTGAAAAAAAGGGTCTGCTTTATTGAACAATAAAGCATTTTGCCTGACTCTTTCTTCCACTAAAAAGAGTTTTTATGATTAATGTATATTAAATCACATATTAAGTGAATAGATATAAAAGAAATGATGCCGAAATCCAAACACTTTATACTTAAGAAAGCTGTATCTGCCTATTTCCCACAGACTCTCTGCTTTCAAGGGGAGGAAGGAAAGGAAGAAGACAGGAAGGGAGAGAAAGAGAGAAGGAAATGGGTGGAGAGGAAGAAACTTCTTTATTAGGAAAGGATGGACATGTTCTGTATTTTATAAACTCTCCAATGTATATATGGCAATCTCACTAGAAAAACTAATTGCGGAGTGAAGTTTGGTACAAAGCCAGTGTGGCCCAAAGGCTCAAAACAGACATGTTGTAACGATGCTTCGCTAATTACTACACTCAGTGACAAAGACGCCCAAGACCGCACGGTAGGCTCTGAAGCACCCAAGCTACCAAAGTAGCATAAGGTCAGTTGAGGGTACTTGCTCTCACTAAGTGAATTGAACCCCATGCTAAGTCATGAGAAGTCCACACATTTGAAGCTTTGTCATTCATGCTTATGCCTATACTAGTTACGAGATAACTGAGGAAGTAGCCAAGCATCTGCCAGAATGCGAAGCAAAAGGAAAGGGGACAATTAAGAAAGCACTGATGTTTATTTGACAACTGAACTCCTGGGCCATCCAGTACTTTATGTAAAGTCCCAGGGTGGGGGGACACCTTTGAGTAATAGGTGATATTTGTAAATTCCCCAATGGAAGGGGACTACGGTCCACCATGTTCTTTGAAAGACCTTGAATGTCAAGTGCAGAGCTGCCCAAAAGAAGAGAGGCGAGTATCAGACACTTTTCACCTCTCTCTCTCAGTACCAGTGTAGATTCTTTATTTTTCTTTCCAATAAAGAGATGGTTGGTGCTCACAGACACCAGGTAAGATCCATTCCACTAGATGTCCAGTGTGGCCAGGCTATGGATGCAAGTGAAAGGGGATTCCAGGCGACATTTGAGGGTTGGTTAGTCTTTAGGCACGGTTCTTTTTCTCCCGACCTTCTTTTTGCTTGAAATACATTTACTAGCTTTTGGAAGATTGGTCATTAGACCACTGACATTTTCCTTCCCTTTCCAACTGAAATCTCTGCCATTTGGTAAAAGCATATTTTTTTTTTTTTCCAGAAAGGCGACAGGAGCCTTGCCAAGCAAGCTCCCTATGTTTCTTGGTTTTTAACACTGTAAGCGGTGTTAAGCATTACATTTTCAGATACTCAGGGATCGCAGTGCATCAGCTCCCTGAATTGCAGATGTCACAGAATGCTACTCTCCTCCTGGATCGAAGAAGAAGAAGGCACCTCCAAGACCACCTCTGGAATGACAGTGGCAGAGAGTCCCCTGGTTTAGACCAGATGCTGATTAGCAAGTTAATGAAATGTCTTATGGCCAGTTCGAGTTCTGGACATTGTTATGTGATTGTGCTACTCTGAGGGTTAACCTCAGGTGTCATCTGGAAAAATGTTCTATAAAACGTGTATAGAGGCACTTCGGTTAAACGCGTTATGCTAATAAATATCACTTTCTCCCTCCACCACCTGTAATGATATTTTTCATTATCATCTGTGGGTTCAATACTGCAAATATCTAGGCTCAGTTCTTAGAGAACATTGTCTTATAAATGCAAATCTAACGCTATAGCATTTCTTCATCATCCAAACACCACCAACCCTCTCATTTCCCACAAATGCTGAGCACCAATTAGGTATACTACCATGCAAGAACTCGACTACTTCTCACTATATAACAGCAAAGTCTTTCTTCAACAATCTCTTCCAGATGGAACATATTCTTTGGTTTAATTTAAAATTAAATAAGCAAATAAAACAAGGACACCATAATTCAAATCCAAACTAGTCAGTTACTTCCCTCTCTCTTTCCTTCCATTCCCTCCCATGTAGTAGAAGAGGTGAATTATGGGTTGAGCTATCCCTGGTCATACTTCTGTGCCGTCTTCGCCTGTTAGAAAACTTGTCATAATAAACAGTGTGTTTATCATCCTTTCAGACTAGCAATTAAACCGTCCTAGTAATAAACTGTTAGGCAATGAATAAATGATGTGATAATTGCACCTTCAAGGTTCAGACTAACATAGCAACAATAGACTCCTCTTAAACTTCTGATGGAGTCTGTAGCACCTCTGAATAGATTTGTCTCCACCGTGTGGAGAAAATGCCTAAATGTGAAGTACATCCCTGGCGGTCCATCGCTGGCTCTGCGTATGTTGCCTTTTGGGCAAGAAGAAAGATGCGGTCTGTGGTCTGAATTTGTTCTGTGACGCATGAAAGAGTAGACAGAATTCAAATCCAAGTTCAGTAGTCCGGTCAGGTCCTCTGAGCAGCTTCGTAGCAGAAGTCCCCAAAGCTCTGCTGTTTACGGAAGCATTTGGGTTTCTATCGTCTTTCTGAGGCACTTGAGGAAAAGGCTGAATCCACCTGTGGTCATCAAACCTCTGAGCTGTCGTTGTGGTGGCTCTGTGGGGGCATCATGGGCTTGCTGCTGCCCGAGCCTTTCAGGGCGTCCTTTCTCCTGGCGCCCTTCTTGTTCTTGCACATCGTCACTGTGATGGCGGCAAGGCAGAGGGTGAGTAACCCCACGGCGATGCCTCCCACCACCGTGACCAGGCTGACCTCAGAGCTGGGAGGGTTGAGCTCCCGGGGGAGGACGCCATCAGGAGGAACTCTCCCTTGGGGGATCTGCTTCTTGCTGGTGCGGTCCAGGGCGACGTGCTGGATGTTTGTTCCCCGGTTGTTTTCAGCACCTATTTCCCAGGCCAGTGGGGGTGGGCTCCTCATCTCCCTCTTCTTCCGGCCTTTGGTACCTGCCCGGGGCTTCCCTGAACTCACCAAAGAGTGGTACTGGTACTCCACGCTTCTTTTGCCAATACCTCGATTGGCGTTGTCTCTCGATCTTACTGTGTAGATGGTGTGTATGTACCACTCTCGGCCCAGAGCCACCTAGAAAACACAGCTCTGTTTGTTAGAAAATTAAATACCATACCAACCTACTGCATGACTATTGCAAGAGAAGTTAATGGCAGAGACAATAACTGATAATAGACTTTAGTCTGCAAAAGGAATCTACTATTTCAAAAAAAATTTTTAATGTTTATTTATTCTTGAGAGAGAGAGAGAGAGAGATCTGATGAATGCGAGCAGGGGAGGGACAGAGAGAGAGGGAGGGAGGCATAGAATCCCAAGCAGTCTCCAGGCTCTGAGCTGTCAGCACAGAGCCTGACATGGGGCTTGAACCCACAAACCGTGAGATCATGACCTGAGCTGAAGTCAGATGTTTATCGGACTGAGCCACCCAGGCGCCCTGGAATCTACTGACTATTTTTGCACGTATAGTACGTACAAGGCTTTGTGTAGAGCACTCTAAAATATTTTGTGCAACTCTTGAGGGAGGGTGTGCCGGTAAGTATTTGGTCATCTGTGACTTGCAGCCATTGAATGTCAGAGCTGTAAAGAGCTTTAAATATCACACAGCTTAACTTATTCATCTCAACAATGAGTAAACAAGAATGCACAGCAGTAACTTGCTCGTGTCCCTCAACTAGTTAGTGGCAGAGGCAGGACTAGAATTCAGACCTTCTGACCCTCGGGACTCTCGTCTGATTTGTCTTGCTGCATATTTACACACAAGACCATAGAAGAGGTCAGTTTTTCTGCTTTTCCAGGGCCTGTGAAAAGAAGGGATTTTCTGATGGTTTTTTGAAACTTTCAGGATTTATTTATTTATTTATTTATTAAAAAAATTTTTTTTTAACGTTTTATTTATTTTTGAGACAGGGAGAGACAGAGCATGAACAGGGGAGGGTCAGAGAGAGGGAGACACAGAATCTGAAACAGGCTCCAGGCTCTGAGCTGTCAGCACAGAGCCCGACACGGGGCTCGAACTCACGGACCTCGAGATCATGACTTGAGCCAAAGTCGGAGGCTTAACCGACTGAGCCACCCAGGTGCCCCAAAACTTTCAGGATTTAGAAGGGGTCAAATGCTTTGAGTGTTAACAGTAAAAATAATTTTAAAAAAGTACTCAGAACAACAAATAATACTTCCTTAAGATTCTTCCTTTAGGGTTGAATAAAGATAATGTGTTTCTGCAACCCATCCTGTCTGGACAATTTTCAGTAAATTTCCTAAAAGGTGTACTTGCTCCCCCAAGGATTCACAGTGGGAACACATCTCTGAATTTTTCTCAATTGTCTGCTCAGTGTTACGGTCATGTGGGTCTCTTTACCATCTACCTCTAGGTTAGGACATCCTGTCCTAGTTTATAAAGTCTTTGGGAGTGGAGATTTATGAGCAGCGCCCACTTGTTTTTTGGAATCCAGCGTTTCATACAAGATCACTCTAATAAAGATGGTCATGGAAAGTCGAGAGGAAGGAAGTTTTGAAGAAGAAAAGCAGAGTTCCCAACCATCAGACTTAGATTTATATTCTGGGCTGAATGAGGGTCTTCTTTACACATGGACCTAAAGTAATGTTGAGGCATTAATAAAAATAACAATGAGAGTTTACAGAATGCTCACCATGTGCTCAATATGGTCCTGTGGGGCTTACCTACCTTACCTTATTCAATGTTACTATGACTTCTGCAATATTACTGTCACTGCCATTTAATAGAAGACATCTGGGGCATTCTGATATTAAGTAACCTGAATGTCCTCGTGGAGCTGTTGTAAGTGGCTTCTTATTGGCCCACCTGAAAGAGTGCTGTTGAGTCGACTTTAAACCCATCGGATCCAGGCTGATTCACTAAGAGAACAGCTTCAGGGTCATCCACTGCTAGTCTGGCATTAAACAGGACATTTCCAAAACTGGTGGCTTGTGTCTCTGGCTGAGCTTTGTCCTTTAAGCAACAAGAGAATGAGGAGTGCTGTAGCTAATGACAACTTTTGCAAGTACAGAGTGTTTCTTTCGTTTCGTTTTGTGCCAGTATAAGTATAAAATGTCAGCATTTGGTTTCATTTGAAAAGATGCTATTGTTTTTAAACATCAGGCAAAAACACTTGACTTTGAGTGTCTACCTAGTTCATTGTTTGGGTCAAAGCACTTACCACAATTTTAAATCTATACAGGAGCGAAGGAGAATCAGCTAAGCAGCCATATTCTGCATTCGTGGGACTATATTTGGGAACATAGCCATCAGCTCCAGTGCACAGGAACACCTTCTCAATGCTGCAGTAAAAGGAATCACCTAGATTCTGGACAGGATCTACCATGACTCGACCATAAATTATATCACCTGAAACAGAGACGTGGCAATGTTATTTCTGTTACATGGTAAAATGTGTCTATGTGACACCGCAAATAATTTGTGACAGGAATGCCACCAGAGGGCATTTCCTTCTTTTCCTAATCTGGCATCGAATATTGGAAGACCTTCAGGATCTCACACGCTCCCAGGCTAACACCACTTTGAGAACTGACTACATGTGACTGAAGATTTATTGACCCTCCCGTGCTCGGCCGGTAGCAGGAAGAACCTCCAGGCTTGGCCTATGGTTTAATATTCGTAATATTCCACTGTGGCTAAAGCCTGCTTTAGATAAACAAATTACTTGCCAAGACGCAGACTAATAAAGTCTATAAAAAAGGAACATCGATAAAAAGCTGGGTTAGCTTTATCTGATTTTGAAAGAGAGTTTAGGGAAATTCCCTGGTATTCAATCATCTTTTTCACAGCCAGTACTGAACTCCTGCCATGCATGTTAGGCATTTTGCTAGGTGTGAGAAAGACATCACTGAACAAGACAGCTATAACACTTGCCCATGAGGCATTTATAATCTCAAGTAGCTGTAGGATTTGAGTCTACACACCTTGAGAAAAGACTGAAGAAAACAAACCTAGATTTGTTCCAGAAGTCACTTAGGTAAGGGACATAGAAATAAATTCTTTATTTCCCCAGAAGAAAAACCGTCCAATAACACACATACAATTTCAGTGGCCCTACCCCATCCCTGTCAGAGTGGCAAAGACCCAGTGATATTCTCATAACCATAGCAGGGGTTACAATTTCCCCTCTCAAACATGACCCCAAGAGAGCAAAGCCCAACAGATGCAATGGCAAACAGAGCAGGTGTCCCCCTTGTGAAATGATACCTTCTGCAAAGGCGACATCACTCTCTTGCCCAAATCCCATGGATCCATCAGACAACCAGAGACTCTTCTTGGAGAGTAGGTACATTTGGGTGTTCAAGCTAAACTCAGCTGCTACCGGGTCGCTGACCTGAAACCAAGTGTAAAAGCCCTTTTACGTGTTGTTGATTGTTCTGGTGGTGCATAAATACATTATTCACACACACACACACACACACACACACACACACATGCATGCACACAGCTGTGTACATGGACCTGTGGAGTCCTAAAGCCTGCACTGCGATTTTCACACCCAACCAAACTAATGAAGGTAATTATAACACTGGCTCTGTCTTTCTTGAGAAGGCAGACCTGGTGAAGTGAAATTTTTTGGCTGGGACTAAATAGCACTGCTTGAGTTCTTTTCCATTGGTGTAACAGGGTATATCAAGGTCAGTGGAAGGCCAGCTCTTAATAGAAGTTCTTGGACAAAAAGTGCCATCACCTGTCTTTTAATATATAATGGCAGTTAGGCCCTTTGAGGTGGCATGAACTATAGGATATTTACTTTCCTTGAAGATCAAGAATAAGATAAAGAAGTGCAGAAGAACTCTTGGGAAAATCCTCAGATCTCAAGGCAGCAAACTCCAGGAGGAGACAAGATCACATAAGAGAAACAAAAACAAAAAACAAACAAAAAAACCCCTTCTATACTTTTTAAAAAAGTTTAATGTTGATTTATTTTTGAGAGAGAGAGAGAGAGAGAGAGAGATGGAGAGGGAAAGCTTGTGCGAGTGGGGGAGGGGCAGAGAGAGAGGGAGACAGAGAATTAGAAGCAGACCCCAATCTGTCAGTCCAGAGCCTGAAGTGGGTCTTGAACTCACAAACGGTGAAATCATGACCTGAGCTGAAGTCGGACCCTCAACCGACTGAGCCACCCAGGGGCCCCAACCCTTGCATACTCTTTCAACTATGAGTTGTATATCCTGAACCAATGCCAGATAAAGGGCAGTTCTCTCCTCTTACCTTCCTTTCTTGCTTCCTTCTTGTCTGACTTCCTTTTTTCTTAGCATGTGAGAATTAAAGTCATTGGGTGAATTTATTTATTTATTTTTACTGAGAAGACCGTGACCCTAATAAAATGGGATTCTGTAAGTCAGGGGAAAATAACTCCAAGAGACACACCTGTTGGAACCGTATGTCAAGGTCAAAGGTGACAGGCTCTCTGGGGTTGCAGGTGACTGGCAGGCGGTACTCTTGATTCGATGGAATGGTGCATGGCAGCAGCTTTACGGTGTAGGTCCCCGAATAGTCACGCACCTTTGAGGAGAAGAGAGGACGTTTATGTTCTTCATGTAAGAATCTGAGGTGGAGGCCAACCGTAAGAGATTCTTAAATACAGAGAACAAACAGGGTTGATGGGGGGGTGGTGCAGGGGAGAGGGGAAAATGGGTGATGGGCATTGAGGACGCCACTCGTTGGGATGAGCCCCGGGTATTGTATGGAAGCGACGAACCATGGGAATCTACCCCCCAAACCAAGAGCACGCTGTACACACTGTATGTTAGCCAACTCGACAATAAACTACATTAAAAAAAAAAAAAGAATCTGAGGTATAATCAAAGGCAGCAGAAAAGCAAACTTAAGTAAGAGCCTGAGTCACTTACGGCAAAGTCAGAGACAAAGCTCCATTGCTGTACTGGCTGGTTATAGGTGGGTTCACTCCTTATGAGGCGCAGGGAAAAGGTCAGGCCTGGATGGTCAGCCGACATGATCATTGAGCTCGTGAAGGATGCTAGAAAAGTGCCATTATAATAATGGTATAGTAGTTAAAAGAGTACATAACACATTAGAGTTTTCAAAGTAACTTATCTCACATTGCTTGCTTTTAACACCAAGCCTTCAAAGTCACAGTGTTGGTATAATTGTCCTCATTTTGTCCCCAAGAAACCGGGCTGAGACTGATTATGGTGACTCTCCCAAGATCACACAGCTGGGATGTGTGCCCTCTGATTCCTAATTCAGTGCCTTTTTCCACTTTATAATTCTATCAAGAGATACTTGTGCAGATAATTGTGCTCCAACAGTTCAGGGCTACTTTCCAGGGAGAGGCAGCAGGGCAATAAAAGCTGATGTGAATGCATTTATTGTGCACCGGGGCTATGAGCTGAGTTTTCGTCTATTAGCATCCACACAGCCGGGAAAACCCAATTTATAAGTGGAATCTAATTTTACTTAGATTGTCTGTAATTGTGTCTAAACAAAGATTCAGTTTATTAGAAAGGTAGACATGTGGAAGGGACCTGTAAAGACCAAGAAATTTTATTTTCCAGAACTGTCAATTATAATAAAGCAAAATGAGTCTTTTTGGGTCTGTTTTTCTTGCGGCTCAGTCTCATAAAACTACAATGAACCCTCTTTCTCTTCTGAATTTCAGCCCTATTCTCTCCTTTGTTTAGAGCTCAAACCCAGAAAAAGGAAGGAAGGAGAAGACAGTAAGTGAACTATTTTCCCCTTCCAATCTGACAACAGTTGTCAAAGGGACAATACGCAAAACCAATTTAGTGATATGGAGAATCAAATAAAAAAAGATGTCTAATGAAATGTCCTTTATTAAAAAAAAAAAAAAAAGCCTGGACATAAGACTTCAGTGACTGCCTCCTCGTTGATATTCAAACCACAATCTGCTGTCACAGTTAGTAAAATGACATAGCCAATCCTTATTAAAGATAATTAGTTACCATGTCTGAAATGTAAGAATCACACTGAAGTGCCACTTCTGCCTCTGTTACAAAGGTTTCTTACAGTGTCTAGAAAATAATTGTGAACGGAGAAGGGCTCGCCGAACAAATGACCTAAAATTCCACTTCTCATACAACAGAATTGAAGCAGAGAAGGGGATTGTTGTTGCTAGGCTCTTTATCCAAGGCAGACTCCACCAAAAATGAACTCAGAATTTTCTTTTAAATTTACTTTAACCTTTTTGCGTTTTCTCCAAAAATCTACGTACATAATGATGACTATGTAGCTGATGAGAGGGAGCTGAGCAATTCTCAGGCACCCTGCAGGTAAGTCACAGTGATAATTCATTTGAAAGGAGGGTTTCAGACCTCCCGGGGAAGCATGCTGAAACACGGCACTTGTGGGTGTGGGAAATCTGTATCCTGCTGTCTAGGGCATGCCTGTTAGTGGATTACAGGGCTTACCCGGGTGGGAGAGTACAAACAAGCCGTGGAACTGAGCCTCCGTCTTGAAGTTCACGACCAAGCGCCCCTCTTCGCCGATGCGCATGCTGGTGGGATAGAGAGAACCTACATGGGGAGAGTGCGCAAGAATGGAAATATGGGTGACCTGGGACTTCTGATGGGCAGGATTTCTTCCAAATTTGAAGTCAGAACGGTCTCATCTTTAAACATTCTAGCCAAGGGGTGCTATTGGAAGAATTCTGAGTGATAAGAGACACAAAAGTATTTTGTTTTGTTTTGTTTTGTTTTCTGACAAGAAAAGATGTCTAGAAGGGAGGCAAAATAGAATCAGGGGACGTGAGAGAGGTCACTATGAAATATACAGATTGATTATAATAGGCCAAGATTTTTCCCCCCCAAAAGCATTAGTCTACATAAATGAAGCTGTAAATTGAGGGACACAGTAAAATTGTGAAATGTTGAAGATTTGGACACAGAAGTGGGTTTGTGTTCTCCAGAATGATTCCGAATTTTATGGGCTTAATAAAAACTCTGGAGCTTTTCCAAGACTGTTAGCAGCGTGACCAAAGTTGGTTCCAGATAGAAGAAGGAAACTCCTGGGTGGCTCAGTCGGTTGAGGTCGTTTGTTCCAGATACTGAGACTTCGGCTTAGGTCATGATCTCATGGTCCTTGAGTTCGAGGCCCGCATCAGGCTCTGTGCCAACAGCTCAGAAACCTAGAGCCTACTTCAGATTCTGTGTCTCCTCTCTCTGCCCCTCCCTGGCTCACACTGTCTCTCTTTCTCTCTCTCAAAAATAAAATAAAAACATTAAAAAATTTTTTTCTAAAAGGAAAGAAGGAAACATGAGATCCTCATGTAATACTTGAGAACCCTTGCATGGATCCACATTAAAATTTACTTAAATATACATTTTCTAAGGCAAAATACAGAATTAAAACATGAAAATGTAAAATAATCTGGAATGACCACTCAGGGTGCACATATTACCTATCACATAGCTTTAAGGCGATTTTACTGTGCTTCAGATAGCAAATTTTGATGCACTGTCAATAGTATTTTCCTCCTGGCTCATAGTAAGTAATGCAGGCATGATGCTCAGATAGGCATGGAACCAGAATAGCATCATGGGCCTGAAAAGAAACAGTACTCATCCTACTAATAGATAATTAGCTTTATGCTTGTGGACTCTGAATTATACTTCTGACGTGGAGACTGAAACAAAGATTTGCAGATGCTTATGGGCTCAGGAGGTAGTTGTACTTACTACACTGTTCCAAAACATTCAGCTAAAATATCATAGAATAATAGAATTTTAAAATAAAAAGAATACTGGAAGTCTAGCTTATCTTTCAGAAGAAACTGAGTGCCACAAAGGTTAAGGAGTATGTTCAAGATCACACAGCTAGTTAGTTGTGGAGCCAGAACGAGGATCCAAGATATCTCTCCTTCCTTCCTTCCTTCCTTCCTTCCTTCCTTCCTTCCTTCCTTCCTTCCTTCCTTCCCCTCTTCCTCCCTCCCTCCATCTTTCTTTCTTTCCTTCCTTTCTTTCTTTCTTTCTTTCTTTCTTTCTTTCTCTTTTCTTTTCTTTTCTTTCTTTCTTCTCCATGCCCCACATGGAGCCCAACAAGGGCTTGAACTTACAACCCTGAGATCAAGACCTGAGTTGAGATCAAGAGTCAGACACGTAAACAACTGAGCCACCCAGGCACTCCCTGAGCCAAGAGGTGCCATTTCTTATGTTCAACTGGAACTTCCTCTATGCATTTTCTAGAATCTAGGAAACATGTTGACTGTAAAATGAACTGTAAGGATTAAATATCCATGAAATATATATGTTATATTTAGCAGGCACATATTATGCAAAATTTGGAGGATTGATATGATTTAGTTTTTCCATGACGAAATAATCTTAAAATATTTAATATAAAGTATGTTGAAGGTCACTTCCATTAGTTTAAGCTATAGTAAAAATTCCTCTTAAGTAATTCAAATGGGTAAGAAAACAAGTGTTCCAAATTATTAACCCACCTTGGAGTTCCGCTTCTGGTGGGCTGCCGATTCCATCATTCCACAAGATGGCAGTGTCGTACACAAAAGTCAGACGGAGCTCTGACTTCAAGTCAAAATGTTGCCAGCCTCCCACCCCAACAGGAGAATGGAACACGTAGGAAACATACAGAGGCACTCGAAGGGTCACATAGGACTGTACTAGATTTAGGACCTGAAACAATACAATTGTACCTATCAACATGATTCAAGGTTAATTAGAGGAGTCTAATTTTGTACAAGCTGTTGTCTCCACTCAGCTAAAGATTTTTAGTAGCCACTGAGGAAAGGAAGTGACAACATTTACACTACTGTCCCCTCAATTATGGAGCAATTAAATAGTTGTTACTACAGTACCTTCCTTTGCAACAAAGGATATGCAGCAGAAATCTTGAAGGTGAATTCCATTGTTTTGAGCATATTATGCCTACACAGTTTTTTCTGTTTTATAACAGCTTTATTAAGATACAGTACACACACCATGTAATTCACCTATTAAAGTGGACAAACCCACAGTATTTAATATATTCAAGGAGAGGTGGAATTTTCAACACAGTCAATTTTAGGACATTTTCATCACCTCCAAAGGGAATCCCAAACCCATTAGAAGTCATTCTTTTATTCCCTCCTCCTCCAAATCTCTGGCAGCCACTAGCCCTATTTTCTGTCTCTATGTATTTGTCAATCCTGGACTTTTCATATAAATGGAATCATAACAATATGCGGTCTTTTGTGACAGGTTTCTTTCACTTATGTTTCCAAGGTGCATCCATGTTGCTGCACATGTCAATACTTTTATTTCTGAATAGCCTACCATTTTATGCATAAGCCACACATATTTAGCTGTTCATCAGTTGACGGTCATCTAGGTTACTTCCTGTTTTGAGTTATTATGAATAATACTGCTGTAAGATACTATTAAATTACTACATAAAGGAAGATAAAATAAAGCAGGAAAGACCTAGAAGCAAATATGTTTAGTAATGACATGTAACACTTAATATGTCTCAAAAAAAATTGGTTGAGATGAAGTGAACTGCTTGGAATTTTACACTTTCCTTCTTCAGGTATTTTGCAGGTGGGCTAGGACTAATACAGGATAAACTAATATTTATTTACTGAGCCCCTAGGTTCACAATAAAAGCCATTTAATACTTTTAATCTCCCTCATAATTATATTTATATGTATGTGTGGATGGTTGGATGGATAGATGCTTGGATGGATGGGTGGATGAGTCACTGGATGGATGGATTGATAGATGATGCATAGAAAAAGAGAGAGAGGAAAGTTAAGGCTCAAAGAAATACATTTCTCACAGAATTCTTTAAGCCTCCTCAGTGGCCCCTGCCATTACTGGAGCCCAGCCTTTGACCTGTGCTTTTCTATTCTATCACACCTCATCACATTCCAAACAAAGCTGAGGGCGGTCCTAAGATCACCTAACCAACGTTATCATACTTCAGTCTCAAAACAGCTTTGCAGAATAGCCGGGCAAATATCCTCTTCTACACAAGAGGAAACAGACTTCAGTCAGATCATACTCTTGAGAAGTTCCAGCTGGGCTTTCTGATACCACTCTTATTCTCCTTCCACGATGAATGGCAACAGGGATCATACATATGTGTTGGTGAATAATATGAATCATGAGAGCAATAATTTATCACTTTATCATAGACTAAAAAATAAACTCCTTAAATCACAAAAATGATGATCTGAATTGCCAGGGAAAATATGTAAAAAGGAAACCATCATCCAAGCAAATGATTTGATTCCTAGCTGTGTAGTGGCTAGCATTCCCCATCATCTGCTAGCCCGGCCTGCAGAAGAGGGGCCTTGCAACCAGAGTCCTTTGAGATTATTTTTGTGAAGTGTCAATATCATTGCAGTTAATGAGAACTGGATCTTGCAGTGCAATTTTAATACTCAGTGTAAAGGAGAGTGATTAAGTCAATGTATATTCCACTGGAAGTTAAGATTAATATTTCATCCTGTGATTTTAATAAACTTTTAAAAATTAGGCTTTAGGCATGAGTTTCCAATTAAACTTTCTAGGTGCTGATCATTTTTGCCAATGTTATGTATCAAATGTTACTATCCTGGAGAGAACTACTCGCATTCACTTCCTACGAATAAGTTACTTGGCACAAAGCTCTCTAACTTTATTTTCTTTCATTGGTTCTTGTGGTAACTTAGAGTTTGGCCCTTTCTGGACATGGAATCAGCATCTGACTGCCTTTTCTTGCTCATCATGGCCAGGTCTTCTGTGTCTGCTTAGAACTGCTGTCTGGAGTAACTGGAGCCAATGGAACAATGTCAATCACCCACATCACCTCCTGTTCATTCCAGAAAAACTGAAGAATGCAATGGGGTCAATTTGACTTCTGGACGTCATCTTGATGAGTACTTAATTTTCTTTCTGCCTGTATGACAGGGCTTTTTAAAGTGTTTATTTATATTAGAAGAAATACATCTGGTACATGCTCTTCAAGCAACTGTAACTTGACATAGGAGTTTATGGGTCTTTCCAGATGTTTTGAGTTTTTTCAACAAAATGAAATGATACTTTAACTTCCATATTTGAAGGGAAAATATAAAATGCAAATTCTCTGGAAAAGGTAACACTGATATCAATTTCCACCACCACTACTAAGTGGCTAATAATGGGCAGCAAGTATATATTTGGGGAGGTATTGTCAGCTGAAGGGACAAAGGAATTTCTGCTGGGCCATGTCAGATGGGTAGGAGAGGGAAATAACAGGAAAGAAGATGAATACTCTAAAAGAAAAATTATACTCAGAATGCTGTCTAAGGTGGGAACTACAGTTGGGGTAAATCACAGTAGATTTAATTGTTCACTTATCTGGGGGGGTGCCTGGGTGACTCAGTCGGTTACACACCTGACTCTTGATTTCAGCTCAAGTCACGATCTCATGGTTTGTGGTGGGTTCGAGACCCATATTGGGCTCTGCACTGATGGCACAGAGCATGCTTGGGATTCTCTCTCTTTTTCTCTCTGCCTCTCCCCTGCGCGCACATACTCTCTCTCTCGAACAAAAAATTAAATAAACAAACTTAAATAAAAAAAAATCTTCACTTATTGGGGCATACAGCTTAAGCCATCCAACTTACATATTGCCTTATTGAAGTAGGCAGTATATATACGCACTGCTTCTTATAGAAGTTGGCAGTATAGGGGCGTCTGGGTGGCTCAGTCGGTTGGGCGACCGACTTCGGCTCAGGTCATGATCTCGCAGTCCCTGAGTTCGAGCCCTGCATCGGGCTCTGTGCTGACAGCTCGGAGCTTGGAGCATGTTTCAGATTCTGTGTCTCCCTCTGTCTCTGACCCTCCCCCGTTCATGCTCTGTCTCTCTCTGTCTCAAAAATAAATAAACGTAAAAAAAAAAAAAAAAAGAAGTTGGCAGTATATATTGTATTAACAAAACCTATCTAGATTTACTTTGTTCTTTTGCACCTTTTACTCAAGCAAGACTATATTCTACATGTGTTGAAATTAAGCCATGAAGAAGTCAATTGGCTTGCCCAAGATTATTCAGCACAATCAGCACGAACATTCAAGTATCCAGACCAGCACTATTCAATAAAAATATAATGTGAGCCACACATGTAATTTAAAATTTTCTAGTAGCCATACTTCAAAAAGTAAAGGGAGGGGCACCTGGGTGGCCCAGTGGGTTAAGCATCCGACTTTGGCCCAGGTCATGATCTCACGGTTCGTGAATTCAAGCCCCACATAGGGCTCTGAACTGACAGCTCAGAGCCTGGAGCCTGCTTCGGATTCCGTGTCTCCCACTCTCTCTGCCCCTCCCCTGCTCACACTCTGTCTCTCTCTCTCTCAAAAATAAACATTAAGAAAAAAAGTAAAGAGAAACATGCTAAACTAACTTTAAGAATAGTTTACTTAGTCCAGTATATCAAATATATTACATTTTAATATGTAGTCAATAAAAATTTATTTATTTATTTATTTATTTATTTATTTATTTATTTAAGATAGAGAGTATGTGTGTGTACATGGCAGGGGGGCAGTGGGGAGAGGCAGAGGGAGAGAGAGAATTCCAAGCAGGCTCACGCTGTCAGTACAGAGCCCAACACGGGGCTCGATCTCAATGACCATGAGATCATGACCTGAATCAAAACCAAGAGTTGGATGCTTAACCATGTGGGCCACCCGGGCACCTCATGGTTTCTTTGGTTTTTTTTTAAGTGAGAGTAATGTTAGTTCTGTGGAAAGCTGGGAAACTAAAAGCATCTAAAAAGAAAAATCTTGTTCATTAGTCTGTTATCATTGTGCACCGCCAAATTTTCTAGTTGTCTCCAATATACACACACATTTTTAATAGTAGCAATGTAATATCATTTATACTACCTTGTATATTGCTTTTTAACTTAATGTTGTTAGCATTTTCTCATGGCAAGGAAAATTCTTCAGATACATGACTTTTGATGGCTATATAATATTTTTACCTTGTGGGTAACCATAACTATTCTATTATTGGTCATTTAGTTAATTTCTAATTCTATCGTTGTAAATATCCCATAAAGTTATCCTAAATATTAAGGAATCTGTGGACCAGTATTGACCCTACCTCATTCCAGGATCTCCCTTATGCATCTCTGATCTCATAAGACTTCAGAAAGTCTTGTATGTGGACACAAGCCTAGGCCTCTTTCTTCCAAGTGTTCCTGGATGTGTAGACTGCTAATACTACTAATCCCTTGGCTAAAGATTCTAACTTGTTAAAACAATGATCTCCCCTGGGTAGCTAAGTACATGCTTTATTGAGACTTTAAGCTATTGAGATCGATAAGCCTTCTTTACACATTCACAAACACCACCATCTTGATGATGTAGACATATTTCTGGTAACAAAGGAGCAATAGAAAGAAATTTCAATCCGTGGGAAATCCATACTAGTGGTAGTCAGATAACATTCTAACAATTCTACTTCAATTTTTAATCTTTGAAATAAGCACAAACCACATATCCCACAAAGGTGGGTAGGTACAAGATTGTAAAATATTTTTTTTTTTCAACGTTTTTTATTTGTTTTTGGGACAGAGAGAGACAGAGCATGAACGGGGGAGGGGCAGAGAGAGAGGGAGACACAGAATCGGAAACAGGCTCCAGGCTCCGAGCTATCAGCCCAGAGCCTGAGGCGGGGCTCGAACTCACGGACCGCGAGATCGTGACCTGGCTGAAGTCGGACGCTTAACCGACTGCGCCACCCAGGCGCCCCAATATTTTTAAATGATCATTGTTTTCAACCTGTGTGGTTTAATTAAAAGACCTTGGGTAGGGGAGCCCGGGTGGCTCAGTCAAGTGTCAGACTCTTGGTTTTGGCTCAGATCATGATCTCATGGTTTTGTGAGTTTGAGCCCCACATTGGGCTCTGTGCTGATGGTGTGGAGCCTGCTTGGGATTCTCTCTCTCTCTCTCTCTCTCTCTCTCTCTCTCTCTGCCCCTCCTCCACTCACACTGTCTCTATCTCTCTCAAAAATAAATGAATACACTTTAAAAATGAAAAAAAAAGACGTTGGGTAAATAGTCTAATCAGTGCTTCCCAATATGGTAACCACTAGCCATGTGTGGCTACTGACCATTCAAAATGAGTCTAGTCAGAATTGAGATGTGTTGTGCATGCAAAATACACACCAGACTTCAAAGACAGTAGCAAAAAAAAGTAAAATAACTCATTAAATATAATTTTAGAGGGGTGCCTAGGTGGTTTAGGCAGTTAAGCATCCAACTCTTGATTTTGGCTCAGGTCATGATCTCACAGTTGTGAGCTAAGTTTTGGATTTGTATAACTTTATCAGCAGGGGGCATAGACAGAACTGGCATGCATTCTCATGACCACGGTTGGGCAGCATTTTGGTCCCAAGCACAGAGAAGTACATTTGCCTTTCTTGCAATTATATCTGGGACCACATCCATTCCTGTCATTCACCCAATCAAATGGCATTTAATTCACTCAATTAAATGTCCAGATAAGAATCATGATGTGGTTAACAGCACAGGTTTACAAGTGAATTGAATTTGGGCCATTATTTGAATTCTCTTTGCTTCAGCCTTCTTATCTCTAATAAGGGGGAAAAATTCATATTTGTTTCATAATGTGAGGACAGAATTTGTGGAAATATGTATTTAGAAGAATGGCGGGCACAGAGTAGACATTAAATAATTGTTAGCTATTGCTATTATTATCGTTATTGTTATCGTTAGTACAATCATTAGGTATTTTCTCTTTTTCTCCAGAACTCAAAAGTAACGGGGAAAATTAGGGAAATATCTCAAAGGAGCTACTATATTTCTTCTACTTTATATTTTCCTCTTCCTCACCTACATTTAAGTAATGTGTGTGTTGGGGGGAGGTGGGGAGAAGTAAAAGTTTAAGCCTAAGGAAGCAAGTAGGGGAGATGGGGATGAACATCTCTGAGCTCCCCTCTAAGAGAGTGATCAACATGTCTTATTAGATTGTATTAATGTTTAGTTTATACTGAGGCTTTTAAAATTTTATAACAAGATCCTGAAATTTCAATGATTTATACTGAATCTGGTCATCTCTATTTATGTTGATTGTGAGGGTGATACTATTAGATTTATTTTCAACAATTCTAAAGCAAAAAAAACAAAAACAAAAAGCTTCTAAGAAGAAACTCCTATACGCATCTGGGCATCTTAGGAAGGTAATGCAAACCAGTTAAGAATTGGATGAGATAATTCTTATATTCCTAGTGTTAGGTACCAGAAGCCTTTCAGGGAGGTAAATCTTAACTTCAGCCTCCGGTTGCTAGCTTTCACCTAACAGAGCAGAACCACTGACAGCTGAACTACAGAAGCAGGGCAGTGGCTTTTCTGCCTGGCAGTGGTGATAGGAAGGAAAAAGCACTGAAGTTAAAAAATTAAATAGAGGAACTGTGATTTAAACACACACACACACACACACACACACACAGAGCAAAGTATAGTCAATTTAGCTGAGCATTTTATGGTAAGATTTGGCTAGAGCTATGAACACATTAGAGGGACAGAATTTACATTCAAAATGGCCTTGGGGCGAAGCGTATGACTTCAGGTCATGATCTCACAGTTCTGCATTGGATTTTGTGCTGATAGCCAGAGTCTGGAGCCTACTTTGGATTCTGTGTCTCCCTCTCTCTCTGCCCCTCCCCTGCTTGTGCTCTCTCTCTAAAATAAATAAATATTAAAAAAAATAATGTCCTTGAGACACTGAAGAAGTGGGCAGATGTAATAGGATAGGACTTCAGCGGGCAAGTGCAGGTTTTCACTAGAGAAGGCTGTCTGGGTTGCAGATATAAAGGATCAAAAAATGCTGCCACTTTGCAGGAAAGATGGAAAACATTCTTGAGGGTGAAAATAAACTATAGCCTAGGTGAGACCCATAGAAAAGCTCCATGGTACTGAGTGAATGATAACAAGGAACTGGAACTAAAATGTAATCCTATTATATATCTAATTTTGTCTATGCTGATATATCCTGTGACTTATGCAAGATCCTGAGAGAAGAGCAATGAGAAAGAAAACCGGAATGTTTGAATAACGGATTGGAAACAAGTTCTGTGAGTCCCAGCTGAAGGAACTAGGATATTTGACCTATAAAGGAAAAGGCTGACGTAGATTTGTTAATATGAGCCTTGATTTTTATTCTGGGGGAAGACTTTTTTTCTTTCATGTTTCTTTCTGGTGGCAAAGATACACTGGGAAGAGGGACCTCAAGAGGCAACACTTCCCGAGGGCTTAAGTAACTCACCGAGGGACACAAAGCTAGAAAACCTCAGAGCCAAATTTAGGTCTACATGTGCTAGTTTCTAATATCCATGCTCTTTCCAGCATTCTGTACTGACTTCCTGTTGGTGTTTCGTGAATTTTTACTAATCCTTGCAAGTTTCTGAATATTGTGCTGCTTTCAGAGGAGATGGAGATAACGTCTCATTACCTGGGAGTCCAGTAGTCCCCAGATGTAATCAATGCTGACCATTCCGCATCAACACTAGCTGAATGTGTCAGGTTTCACAGCTTCGCCTCAGGTTAAACTGATACTCTGTTGTCATTCACATTTCTAATGCTACCACATGTTTTATACTTTAACACCACAGGGATATAGGTCGGTCAAAATCCGGCCTCACCCTGGCGAAGTCTTTTTTTTTTTTTTTTTTTTTTAACATTTTTTATTTATTTTTGGGACAGAGAGAGACAGAGCATGAACGGGGGAGGGGCAGAGAGAGAGGGAGACACAGAATCGGAAACAGGCTCCAGGCTCCGAGCCATCAGCCCAGAGCCTGACGCGGGGCTCGAACTCACGGACCGCGAGATCGTGACCTGGCTGAAGTCGGACGCTTAACCGACTGCGCCACCCAGGCGCCCCAACCCTGGCGAAGTCTTGAAAGACATGATACATACGGGGTACCATTCAACACTTTAATGTGTAAGCCTGCTTATATAAACTCTTTGTTTAGTCCAGGTAGGACAGAGCATGGCTTTTAGTTCAAACACTCATTACGCTTCTAAACTACACTTAACATATTTTAGATTCTCTATCATAACTGCCAACGGAGATCTTGCTTCTTTATCATTTTGACAACAACTTTGTTCATGATGATGAGGGTAGGGATTTTGTGTGTGTGTGTGTGTGTGTGTGTGTGTGTGTTGTGTATTTTATGTGTAAATGTCTGCGTAGTATGAAGAGGAGTCAATAAACACAGAGGAGGAATAACAATAAGACTGTAATAAAAATGCTTTTGACTATGTTAGTGATGGAGAAATGAAGCAGACTGGGAGGCAAAGGGGATTTGAAAACTAGGCAGAAGACGGGATAAAGGACAGAAAGATAGAAGGTGAAGGAAGAAAATAAGGAAGAAGAAAAACTGAACTCACCAGAGGATTGAAAATCCTCATCTTAGATGGTTTATGATACATTACAGACATCTGTATGTATACACAGTAAATGATAATGTATGCTCTGAAAAGAAATTAGCACTTGGAATTTTATAATATCAGAAGAGATTTGGACTTTATGGCAATAATTATACAGTGACCTTTTGATACAAAGACAATGATAATGATTCCAGAAACAGACATGAATTTTCACCCCAGTCATGCCAGTCAGTGCCTCTTGTGCCTAATGAACTACCACTAAGATGGAAGCCTGGAGGTGGGCTTTAGTCCCAATCTGTATACTTGGACAGAACCAGCTGGCTTTTCCAGTGACCGAAGCTCAGATGTTCAAAATCCATACCTGTCCATCCGTCCCGATGGTGCCTCCACAGTCAGTCAGAAGTTCTGACATGTCATAGTAGCTAATAAACTCCCATAAGCAGGCCTCCAGGTTCAGGTTTCGATAGAAGCGTAAGGTACTGGAACCTCTGATAAACGAGCTGTACTGGTAAGGATGCGTCTCTCCAATTATTTCTGGATTTTTTGTAGCATCGGTCAAGAAACCATGGTGGGTCTTCACTTCGGTGTAGTCCAGAAGATTGGAGCACTGGTGGTTTCCAACTCTTGAGCCGTCAGGACTGAGGGTGAGCTCGAAGTTGGAAAGCTCTTTAGTGGAGATCACAGGGAGCATGCCTGCGAGGAAATGTAATCATGATGCCATTGTCACCAGCAAAGGGCTTAGAACACTTGTCATTTCTTCATCCTCCAGAAGACAAGTGTTATAAAATACTGTATGGCAGTGATTACTCTCAATGTGGTGTCCCAGATGTCCCCTGGAATTTTTCAGGAGATCTGTGATACTAAAACTATTCTCATAATGATTCTAAGGCATTATTTGACTTTCCCACCATTATTCTCTCACTAGTGTACCGTGGACTTCTTCAGAGGGTACAGGTCATCACACATTGCTACAGATTGAATGCAGAAGTAGATAAAAGAATTCAGCTGTCTTTCATTAAGCCAGACATTAAATATATTTTAAAAGTATAAGAAAACCAATAAATTTTTTGATTTATAAATGATAGTTTTTTTGTTTTTATTTCTTTTAATCTTTATTTTTGAGAGAGAGAGCGAGAGAGAGACAGAGCACGAGTAGGGGAGGAACAGAGAGAGAGGGAGACACAGGATCTGAAGCAGGCTCCAGGCTCCGAGTTGTCAGCACAGAGCCTGACGTGGGGCCCAAACTCATGCACCGCGAGATCATGACCTGAGCTGAAGTCGGACACTCAACTGACCGAGCCACGCAAGTGCCCCAATTATAGTTATTTTTGTTAAAAGTATGTTTTTCATGCTAATATGTAATGGATTTGTTATTTTTCACTGAATGAAAATAACTCCTGAATTTTAACTTTAAATCTAGGCCATATTTACAGACATAACTCATAAAAACAGGAAGTCTTTGAGATCCTAAATAGTTTTTAAGGATGTTCTGAGACCAAGAAGTTTAAAACTACCCCTATAAAATACAGGCCGAGGACTGGCAAACTTCTTCCATAAAGGGTCAAATAGTAAATATTTTAAAATTTGTGGGCCATCCTGTCTGTGTCACAACGGCTCGATGCTGCCATGGTAGATGGGAGGCTGCCACAGGAGACATGTAAAAGTATTAACCGAAGACTTTATCATGAACAATGGATTATAATTTCATGTAATTTTCACGCTCCATGAAATATTGTTCTTTTGGTTTTTTCCAAACATTTAAACATGTAAAACCATTCTTAGGTTGCAAGGTTGTTTGAAAAGAGGCAGCAAGCTGGATTTAGCACAGAGGCCACAGTTTGTTGAAGCCCGGTGTAAACAACGCAGCAAAGGACCATGAGAGAGGTGTTCTCCTGGAACCTTACCCACCTCTCGTTCTCAGATTCTAGAGCGACCCTTGGCCTCACAAAAGAACTGGTCAGCTTCTACCATGCTCCTGGAAGAGCTGTGGCTATTGACCAATGCACACAATGCACAGTCAGTTCTGGGAGCAGCATGAGGGACCGGCCTTTCTATTAAGACTGTTATAGCTTGTTTTTCCCTGCTGGGTCCCTCCTTCCCTTTGCACCTTTGAGTCACATCTCCAACACGAGCCTAGAGATGGGCTGGGCGTACGTGGGTCCCTCACTATGGTGTAAAGTAAAGAGGTGCACATTCTTGCCCACCTATCTCCCACCAACACAAATTTGGGTTTGTAACAAGCAGGAAAAACACACTTACGTCTTTTTTTTTCTGAGAAAGAAAAATTCTACCTTATAGTTCCCAATACTGACCAGTTGTTTCCTCTCACCTAGCTACTTAAACTATAACTAACACACCAAGTGGTGAAATTAATATTAACAATTTATTTCAGGTATAAAGTCAATGACGGGAATAGAACTTGCAAATGTTTTCTGGGGGCGCCTGGGTGGCTCAGTCGGGTAAGCGTCCAACTTCAGCTCAGGTCATGATCTCACGGTTTGTGGGTTCGAGCCCCGCGTCGGGCTCTATGCTGACAGCTCAGAGCCTGGAGCCTGCTTCGGACTCTGTGTCTCCCTTTCTCTCTGCCCCTCCCCCACTCACGCTCTGTCTCTGTCTCTCAAAAGTAAATAAACGTTAAAAAAAAAAAAAAAAAAAAAAAAGAAAACATTTTCTGTACTTGGGAAAATGTTCCCGGTGTGGATAAAGTTAATGACTCATAAATTCTGGCCACACTTTCTTATCTGGAGAAAATGAACACCATTTATAAATTGGATTTATAAAATTCCGGCTATGAAATAGCAAATACACACCGAAGGGTCAATGAGATGTCGAGATGCTTTACCGGAATTCCAAGTTTAAGATTAAGAGTTTTTAAGGATGGACATATTTGTGCCATTTCATAAAAACTAGCACATTAACCGAAGTTTCGCTCCATCGTGTTTGGACAATGTATTAAATTTATTTCATTTTAAAGAATGTGTAAATTGTCACACTTAAAAAAAACAGGATCGAGAGAAAACAGAAACACTTGAAAGAAGCAGAAGGACTCGACGGTCAAGTTGCACAACGAACATGTATTGCCTGTTTGGTGATTTCGACCACTCAGTGACATGAACCAGATACGGAGGAGCCCAAACCACTCCCGTGGCTTTGCTCACCCAAGCCACCTACCGTCTACGTGTGGCATCGTGACAGTGAGCTTGATAAGGTTTGCGTACTCTGGGTCCTCGGGGCCCGTGTAGCGCAGTTTAGCGGAGAATGGTTCTGCTCCCACCGTCCCTGGCACTCGGGGCTGACAAAGACCTCAGGGAAAAACGAACATGTTTATGCTAAAAGAAGAAAACAGACAACACCTGCAGAATGTTTTTAAACTAGGCACCCTTACTTTTTAAGTAATAAAATTAACAATTCTCTGTGGACCAAAGCATTGCTAAGAAGAGCTATAAAAAAGCCGAAAACCCTGGTGTGAGAAGCAATCACAGCAGACAGTTTACTGGCTACTTCTTTACATGTTGGGTGTTTTATAAAGTTTGAGAAAAAAATCGTTATTGTTCAATGTTTAATTATTCTGTTTACTGTTCAATTGTTTAATACACTGGGCATTCATTCTAGGTTATAATCATATTGACAAAGTCATTTTAATATAAAATGTGAAAGCCGACAGGAAAAAATAACTACAGTTTAATTACATGAATTGGATGTTTACCATAGAATAATATACTTACTTACTGACTAGTCATAAAGTATCGGTATTGATAATCAAAGCAACTAAAAATGCACTCATCTTTAAAACAAAAAAACCTAAAGTCTCCTTAAAATTAGGGAACAAAATGTATACAGTAGATTTTTCTCTATATATGTAACTTCTTATGGTATGTGTATTATGAATTATAATTTATAATATACATACTGATACAAAATATACTGATACTGACATATGCAGACACGTACTGAAACACATGACGATATAAGATTGTTTTCTGTCTAACATCTATCTAGCTCTCCGTGATCCTCAAGAATGCTGACATGAAAATCTTCCTCCAATGTTTACTTTAAAAGAATTGTAATGTTTTCATTTTCGTAACATGGAACAGACAAAGATGCGGGGTTGTAATTTCAAGACAATAAGGCAATATATAATCTCTTTTCTATTTGTACAAAACAAAGGAAACAGACAAATATTTATTAAGATAGCAATAAAATCAAGGCAGTTGCCAGCATCTGGACTATTTTATAAAGAGGGGGACTCATTTTAAGGCAGTGTTTAATTTTTTTTTTCCCTTTCTGGTACTAACATAACAGTTTGGTTTTTAGAGGAATTTAAAAACCATGTATTTTAGGGGTGCCTGAGTGGCTCGGTCGGTTAAGCGTCCGACTTCAGCTCAAGTCACGATCTCGTGGTGAATTTGAGCCCTGTATCGGGCTCTGTGCTGACAGCTTAGAGTCTGGAGCCTGCTTTAGATTCTGTGTCTCCTTCTCTCTCTGCCCCTCACTTGCTCATGCTCTGTCTCTCTCTCTCTGTCTCAAAAATAAATAAAAACATTAAAAAAATTTAAAAACCGTATATTTTAATTCTAACAGAAGAGCATGTTTACTATATATGATATCAATAAATATTGATCCTAAGTATTAACTGTGGGAGGTGGTACATATAACATTTCTTTATGCAACAAATACACTTCTGAACCATTATATGCAAAGGAAGTTTTAGGAATAAAATCTTATAAACAAACTGTTACTTTCAATTTTTTTAATGTTTATTTATTTTTGAGAGTAACAGAGTGCGAGTTGGGGAGGGGCAGAGAGAGAGGGAGACACAGAATCCGAAGCAGGCTCTAGGCTCCAAGCTGTCAGCACAGAGCCCGACACGGGGCTCGAACTCACGGATCACGAGAGTATGAGCCAAAGTCAGTCGTCAACTGACTGAGCCACCCAGGCGCCCCACCAGACTGTTATTTTAAAAATCTAACTTAAAAGTTCTTCTCCAGAGTGCAAGATTAGTTTATAAAGTAGAGTTCCTGTCTTTTCAGTGTTGTCTCCAGCTACATCCTGTTCTTCACCTCCAATGTCTGGGCTTCGGCCCTGGACACCTCCCCCCCCCCCCCCCCCCCCCCGTAATCACAGAGTGTGGACACCTGTACATCTCCCCACCTGCACCATCCCTCCTCGGGCCCCGGTCCCCAGCAAACTCCTACTTGTGCAGCAACCAGGTCATCGTATAGGGGCCACCGTGTCCAGATTCTCCCTAGTCTCCCTCTCACATGCTTCCCCATGTCTCTGTAGTTTCCGGATTATCCCACGATTTTTCAGCCTTCTATCAGTAATTGCTCATGCTTTTCTTTCTCTGCTGTTTCCAAGATTCAGCGTAAGCAGTTTTTCTTTGAGGAAACCTTTCCTGACCCACCCAGGGTAGAACGAATCACTTTTACTGTGCCTCGTCCAGACTAAAGTTAATCTCTGTCCCCGGCTTGAGTGAATTCCTCGAGAATAAGCATCTTGATCTCTTTTTCTCATCACCAGCAGAAAGTATGCATATGCCAGCCTAAAGTCTGGCATATAACAGGTGATCAAAACACGTGGAACAAATAAATACTTATTTTCTAATGAATATTTTTGTAAAAATGATGTCATTTTTTAAGTACTTGAAGAATATTTAGGCACCCGGGTGGCTCAGTTGGTTAAGCGTCCTACTCTCAATTTCGGCTCAGGTCACGCGCCATCTCGCGGTTCGTGAGTTCCAGCCCTGCGTCGGGCTTGGCACTGAGAACACGGAGGCTGCTTGGTATTTTCTTTCTCCCTCTTTTTCTGTCCCTCGTCCGCTCTCACTCTCTCTCTCAAAACAGATACATAAACTTAAAAAAAATTAAGTACTTAAAGAATATTAAGGAATGCATGGGGGCATTTGGGAGAACGAATAGCCAGGAATCAGACATTTGTGTATTTCACTGGTCGTCATGTGACAATGGCAGTGCAGTACCTTCTTCTCTGCTGATGGTTACGACAGGGCTCATCAGTTCCAGGCCCTCATTGCCATCGGCATTCACAGCACGAGCCGCACACTGTACCCTAGAGCCAGGCTGAAAGTATACGGAGTCTAAGGTGATCATCTTGGATGACGTAAAGAAGGTGTCAAAGTCCACTTCTCTCATGGGGCTGGTCACGCCATCAGGGCCAGCGGGAGCGCTAGTCAGCCATCGGTACCGGGTCAAGGTGTCATTGATGTTCTCACTTGCACAAATGGAGCCTGTTTTGTCATAGTCTGAGTATTTAGGGTTGCAAGCCTGTGGGAGACAAGTGACTGTTAGGACCACGGCACAGAACAGTGTGGAAGTTCTGCCTCTCAAGCTCTCTATCCTAGTGTTTTCCCTGCTGCTTTTTGCCATTTCTACCTGCTATTCATGCAGCCGGCACATTTCTATTCTAGCCCTAACAGCGCGTGTGGACTCTGAGCTTCCATTTCAAATAGCTCACTGGGCGTTTCTACTCTAACTTGATGCCCGTAAGCTTGTTATGCTCTGCATCACCTCATGAATCTCCGAGATCCCGAATCATTCTTGTTCTCCCTCCCTCCCTCCCTCCTCTCTCTCATCTTGTCCCCTACTTCCGGTGGGTCAGTGAACTTGGTTGATTCTTCTTTTGCAATGTTTAAGCCGGTACCTTCCTTCCCATTCCCAGCACCACCTCGCAGCAGGCTGGGGGTCTTTCCGGGCAAGTGACACACTGCTGTGTGGGGACACTCCAACACAGTCCTCTTCTCCCGCCGTTCCTCTGCGCGAGAACCCCCTGCTACCCAAACGACGAAGTCCACGGTCCTTCGTATAACATGGAAAGACCTCTATAACTTGGCACCTAATTCTTACCTGCCTAGTTAATTCGATAAACATTTATTGTGTGCCTATTATACGTAGATCATTACACCTGGGCTGTGGTCATATAAAAATAACATATAAAAATAAGTGCATTCCAGTTTTGCTCGCAAGGAACTTATAACTTAAAGTCAAGGAGAGGCAAGTAAAAAGTAATCATAATATGCCATGTTTTAGCGCTATTCCTGTAGATGTAGCTCGTGTTGCAATCACTTCCTCCTGGAATGGCCTTCCCCTGTCTGACTCTTATCTTAAACTGCTGAAATTCCACACAAGTGCCCCAAGCCTCTTCTCACACATGGAGCTGGGGCTCTAGCTGGCTTTCATGGTCATGATCACATCTTACCCTCTGGTAGAGCGACGATTCCTATCCATTTTTCTCTTCCTTAAAAATCCAATTTTTAAGTTTCTTGAGTGCACAGTTCAACCCTTATTTATTTTTCTATCAATGGCAGACCCTGAGATAACAGGAGATAACACACTGTGTACACATCAGTTAATAAACCTTTGTTGGATAAGGAAGAAAAATGGGAGCTTTATTTGACAAACGTTATGTTTTCCTGTCCCCAAAGTCCAAAGCTTATGCCTTGTGGGATTTTCCACTTGGCATTTCTTCATGGCAAAGCCTATCCTACACTGGCTAACATCTATAATTATTTTAAATAGTCATTTTGCAATTTGTCTCAATTTTGTCAATTGCCTACTCACTGTGATACAGACGACAGGATAGCCAGACACAGGTCCAGCACTATCTTTAGCTGTGGAAGTGTCATCATACATCAGTAACGACACAATTTGAGGGACAGAAGGAAAAGTGACGTCTGCCATGCTGTTCATTTCTTCTATATACACAATGGCTTTGGTGACCTACAGGGAAAAGATAATTACCTTTGATTATTAAAATATTTGGCTCTAGGAGCTTCTATTGTACGGTATGATACCCATGATGCTTGGCACGTCCCTGGCTTCACAATGATGAGAACTGTCACATGCAGGGCCCCTGCAGAGTGACAGGCCCTATGTGGTTTGTTCTGGGTGATTCTGGCACCTTGGCCATATCTTCTGGCACCAGGGGAGGGTGCATGAGCCCAGGGCAGCCGGGGTTGGCTGGTGGTTCACGAGGTATTTGGGTTCTATTTTCCCCCTCCAAATCGTGATGATCGCGGCTGAATCTGTCTTGGGTTGAGACATGGAAGACCCATGAAAGGGCCAATTAGTTGCTAGTGGGGAAAAAGCTGAGCGACAGGCTGAAATAAGGCAGATCCTAGGGGTCATGTGATAGCATGGCCATGCTGACACAGATGCCAGTGAAAAGTGAGGCTTTAAATGAGCAGAGACCAGAAGCACAGCCTGAAGCCCAGGCAGAGCGTGATGCCAGGACACCTTGCCGATAAATTTGCCTTAGCTCCTGAAGAACCTTCCGATATCTTATATATCACAGTTTCCAAATCTATATTCACCTGTGGATTTGTAAAAGAAGCTGTTGCCCCTTGAAGTGACCTGAATGAATCTCTGTTCCTTTCACCCCAAAGAGTTTAATGCAATGCTCCATAAAAATAGCAATAATCATTTTTAATGTGATCAAGGGTTATAAAAAATATATACGTGGGAAAGGTTTTTGGCCCATACTTCTTGAATTTTCAATATGACTTAAAAAACAAGCCAGGCACTGTAGCAGAAATACCATCAAGTAGGAAAGCTTATAAAATGATAACAAATACTGAAGGGAAGAAATCTGCCCAATTTGGTTTTGTACTAATAGTAAATCAAATAATCAAAGAAAAAGTAAATTTAAGCATAGATATTAGAAACATTGGTCTGTGCCTGAAATTATTCAGTTGTAGAGATTAAGGTTCAAATGTCAACATTCCGTGGAAATTATGTGTATCTTGAAGAAAATTGGTCGGTGACACAATTTAAGTGAAATGAGCACAGAAAACCAGTATTAGGACCATAACATTTTGGTCGCTGAGGTTCCGGACATCAATTTGATAAAGCTAGGATGAGCGGTGGGAATTTTGAGGGACAGCAAACTGTGACGTGGATTAAAATGTACATTTTAATGAGCTGCAGCACTGAATTTACAGTCTTCTCTTTATGTGGAGATAGATGATGCTCTCTTTCTGGAAATGAATCTCAAATTCGATGGCTGCCGACTGAAATGGAAAGGCTAAATGGGCAGACGTGGGGCTCAGTGACTGTAGTCAATGAGTTTCTCTACACATGACTTTTCTTTTTTTTTTTTAATTTTTTAACGTTTATTTATTATTGAGAGACAGAGACAGAGCATGAGCATGGGAAGGACAGAGAGAGAGGAGGAGACACAGAATCCGAAGCAGGCTCCAGGCTCCGAGCTGCCGGCACAGAGCCCGACGCGGGGCTTGAACTCACAAACCGCGAGATCATGACCTGAGCGGAAGTCTGACGCTTAACCGACTGAGCCACCCAGGCGCCCCTACACATGACTTTTCTTTTTTTTTTTTTTTTTTTTTAATTTTTTTTTTTTTTCAACGTTTTTTATTTATTTTTGGACAGAGAGAGACAGAGCATGAACGGGGGAGGGGCAGAGAAAGAGGGAGACACAGAATCGGAAACAGGCTCCAGGCTCCGAGCCATCAGCCCAGAGCCTGACGCGGGGCTCGAACTCACGGACCACGAGATCGTGACCTGGCTGAAGTCGGACGCTTAACCGACTGCGCCACCCAGGCGCCCCTACACATGACTTTTCAAAGGAAGAGTAATAGGAGCAACATTTATTTCTGAGGTGAAAAGGGGATTATGCACATCTCCTTTATACGAGGCTTGCACAAAATTCCATTAGTCTACTGTATACCATGTGAGCCTTATATGCATTTTCCCCGATTAAAGTGCAAGCCCTGAATTTGTATCCACATTCTCTTACCTGAGTCTCTGCTATCATGTTCTCATCGGGTTTTAGGTGAACAGTGAAGGCCTCTCTCATTTCTCTGATCCCATCGAAGATTACTTCAATGTTAACAATATGCTGCGTCTCTCCCTCCTTAAACTCAATTTCTACAAATGCAGAATCACAGATTTAAGTCCTTTACACACAAATATGTGAAATTTTTGTCAAGCTTTTTTGACAGTGACTCACAATGAGGAAAAACACTTCACACTGTGGCCCAGTGTCTGTGTGTGTGTGTGTGTGTGTGTGTGTGTGTATGAATAAAATGGAATCACAAGTTTGAAACATCATTTATTTTTACTTCAGGTCTTGCACTTCAATGTTTTCCATTCTATTCAATTTCATCCAAATAAAATTCTAATCAGAAGCTACTATATTTGTCTGTTGGCCCACAGTCTGAAAAAACACAGAGTAATGGAACAGAAGATCACCAGTTCTAATACTGAGGCGTAACCAGAAAAACTGACTTCTTGGTTCCAGAATTTCTGAGCCAATAGGATCCAAGTTAAGTGACTAATTTTACAAATATTATGAACTGTGAACAGCACTTGCATTAAGTATGTATGGATAATATAAGGTGGATATAAAATTGTTGAGCTTTTTAATATTATATCAAATTATATTTTAAGAAGACTTTTTTCTGTTGTTGGCGTTAATCTTGGAAACTTAGAAAATTCTTTTTTTTTTTTTACATTTTTTTTTAACGTTTATTTATTTTTGAGACAGAGAGAGACAGAGCATGAACAGGGGAGGGGCAGAGAGAGAGGGAGACACAGAATCGGAAACAGGCTCCAGGCTCTGAGCCATCAGCACAGAGCCCGACGCCAGGCTCGAACTCACGAGCCGCGAGATCATGACCTGAGCCAAAGTCAGACGCTTAACCGACCGAGCCACCCAGGCGCCCCAGAAAATTCTTTTTGAGAGATGCGAATGGTATTCTTCCCCTCAATCCTGCCCTCACTAAAAACAAATTTGTTTCATTGTCATGAAAATGAAACCCAGTTATGAGAATCCTTTTAACAAATTATTCATTTCAAAATTCTTAAAACGTTAAAAATGAATTGCTTTTACTGAACTCAAGAGTCAGCAGCTACCCATATCATGTGACTTGGATAAACGACTTCGTTGGTTTTCCTGTACCTTTTGAGAAACTGGCTCAGAAGAGAAATAAAAAGTTTAATGCATATCATTCCAATTAGAGAAGATAGCAGATGCTGTTTCCGACGTCACTGAAGTTCAACCATTAGAACTCTAAATTACAAATCCTTTAAAGTGTGGCAGAGGAAAATGTGTCTCCAATGTGTGTTTCTTCTGCTACTTCTATTTTTTTATAAATTATGAAAAAGATTTTTTTTCTTTAAAATTGAGTTAGTAAGCCAGATCCCTCTGAAATGAGTTCTGTTTCTATATACAGCCATCTTCCACATTAGCCTTAGCGTGTTCTTTGAGTCTATTAGTCTTGGGTTTCTCAGACCCTGAGAGAATTTAGGGTTCTTGTTCTGGAGGATGAAAAGAGCTGATCATCTCTGGCCCATCAATTTGTTTGGTCTGACTCCTGTGACATTTCATTATAAAATTAGTTTTTGAAACCAAAAATATCTGGGGATTGCATAGAAAAATACAGATTTTTTTTTAAGTTCTTTTGCACTTTCCTGCTTGGCAAAAGTCAGCTGGCTATGATGGTGCCGGCTTTTCCCAGCAGGGAATGGACTTTATGGTTCAGTAACGCCTCCAACGTGTCATTTTCCCTCCTACGTCACTTGCTTCACTCTTTTCATCACTTGTTTTAGCCCTTATATAAGCAGTCGAGTTTTATAACATCCAGAGCTACAGAAACCCAATTTCTAAGAAGTTAAAAACTTAAGTATTTCTTTTAAATATTTCAAGGACTGTTTTCTCACCGTACACTTGCTAGATGATAGGTAAGTTTCCTCGATGACTCAATTACTTTAGTCTTTATCTGTCACTTTTGACATTTTTAGCACAAAAAAAGTTTCAATTTTTCTTCTATATTTGTTATTTCTGTTTGTTCATTAGGGACTGGCCTCAATTTTGACCACAGGGGGAGAATTAGAATATGGGTTAGAAGAGATGACATTTTAATCGGAAGCTTTAGAAACAGCATGTTTACAATGGGATAACAGAGGCACAAGCTGACTCACTGATATTTAACCTTTTTCTGACTTCATAGGTCAGTTTACTACAGAGGTATAGTTTTATTTCTGCTTCAGCAAAAAAATTTGTTTTGTTTCCTTGAAAAACATTTTCTGTTAAAGGTCACATTCTCCATCTTTAGAAGGTGTTTCCTTTATGTAAAATCTGCTTATTTACAGAAAAAAGACTTATTTTAGATTTTTATAATTTTGTAGCTAACCAGTTTTTTTCTTCTTTTGGGTTGTATGTGATTTATTTCAAATATAATAATAATATAATATAATATAATATAATATAATATAATATAATATAATATGATATAATATATATTTAAAATATAAATATATCATTCTTTGCAAAGAGAAAATTCTGAGGATAACTTTGAAGCCTTACAGTAGTCAAACATTTACCATATATGCAAGGAAAAGTCTACACATGACTTTTCTTTTTTTTTTTTTTTTGGTAGAGGATGCTTTTTTTTTTTCCTATTGTCTTCATCAACTTTATTACTGACTCAGAAATAATTGTCCATCATTTTCCACCTTTTTTTTTTTTCACAAGTTAGGAGATCAAGGTGAATGCCTGATGCTGTATGATCAAGAACTAAAGATTGGGGACGCCTGGGTGGCTCAGTCGGTTAAGTGTACGACTTCGGCTCAGGTCATGATCTCATGGCTCATGGGTTGGATCCTCGAATCTGGCTCTCTGCTGTCACTGCAGTGCTCCCTTGGATCCTCTGTCTCTTTCTCTGCCCCTTCCCCCCCACATCAAGAATAAATAAAAACATTAAAAAAAAGAACTAAAGATTGTTGGCAGCAACAGGTAGGATACTAGAAACAATGTGGATAAGTAGAACTCCACATGATTCACAAACTTACCTTTGACAAACAAATCAATTTATAGCTATTCTGTCAGCAAATAGCTTATAAAAAGAGAGAGAAGAACTGATTTGTTTTAATTACTCATAAAAATAAATGGTGAAATGGTCCAAAAATTTGAAGAAAGAGAGGGGTGGATGAAAAGCATCCATTACGAAATCCTAAGGCCTGGAAAATTCATGGTCTCTTTGGTTGGTATTTCACCGGCCTTTTTCTGCCCTTCATTAACACAGAATTTTGTAGCTTGAAGTTTTAGATTGTTGGTGTTCTATAAACTAAAAAACTATCTCAGCTACCATGCATATTTTCATCGTACTAGAATATTCTAGAATCGAACTTATTTAGTATCTGATTATCATAAAAAAGGTAACACCTATTAAAAGTAAAAGTAGACTTAGAACATAAAGTCGTTTGGTCTATTCACAACTTCTTCCCTAAGTCCTCACATATAAAGCCTGTAAGTCAAAAAGGAAAATTCTGGAACTAAATTCCACTGTTTTTCTGGAAGAGATTAATGTAAAGGGGTATGTCTATTTTTGTTTCAGTTGGATATTTCTCTTCGTTTTCTCAAGGGCACCAGTGCCAATAAATAGTGTGAGCACCACCCACCTGGAGGCAGGCCCTGGCAACGCCCATACCTTCTGACACAGGGTGATAGTCTTCTCCAGAGGTGGCTGATCCATCCTTGGTGTGGACTCTCACGATGGAAACCTTCGAAGTATCTCCTTGGCGAATCACTGGAATTTTTATAACCACCGACTGTCCTGGTTCTTTGGGTTCACTGACACTAAATTTGGTTTCTCCAAATTTAATGATGGCCTCTAAAATTGTGAGAAATGTGGATAAATTAAAATGTAAGGGGAATACTTTTTCTTCATTTCTAATGTTTCTTTCCATATAGGAAGAACTTAATTAGTATTACACTCCTGGCATCTCTCCGTCCCCTCACCCATAATTATTGGTGGGTGGGTTAAGAGAAACTGAGTGTGTGAAGTCCAGCTCCTTCCTTGGGAATTAACCAGCCCCAGAGAACATGTACTCTGGGTGGCCTCTATGTGCCGTAAGTCTTACAGGAGTGGGTCTCTGAGAAAACTGATAATTAATTTTCTCGCTGAGGGAGAAACTGCTGGTCCAGGGCTATCTCTACCAGGTGGGAGGTATGAACATTCAAAATTCGGCATTATATATAAACCATATTCTCCAACATCAACTTTCAATTTTAATGGTTGATTTGGCTCCCCATTTGTCTTACTCTTTTTCCCTATTTCTCAATTGCTTTAAAACCTTAGTCAGAAAGAGGCGGGTGGTACCTAAGTGGCTCAGTCAGTTAACCATCTGACTCTTGATTTCAGCTCAAGTCATGATCTCATGGTTCCTGGGATCAAGCCCCGCATCAGGCTCTGTGCTGACAGAGTAGACCCTGCTTGCTTGGGATTCCCTCTCTCCCTCTCTCTCTCCCCCTATCCCGCTCATGCTCACTTTCTTCCTCTCCCTCAAAATAAATAAATAAACATTAACAAAAAGCAAGAGGGGGTTATTTACTGAGCCACCAAAAATATCAACATAGAGGGATTTCAATTTCCAAATTACAGCTGAACACAAGAAATAACGTCTTACTATCAGCATCATCTTGGATCCTTATCAGAGTTTCATTTTGTTCCCCTACCGCAGCCCCGAAGGGGGAGTTGCTGTGTGGGGTGCCAAGAACCAGGCGGAGCTCCTCTACCTCCTCATAGAGTTTGTCGTCCATCAGCTCAAGGACGCAAGGCTTTTCAGTCTCACCTGGCACAGTGATAACGACAGCACGTCAGTTACATCCCATCCCATCCCAATCCCATCCCAGGCCCTAAAGGACACATGGGCTACTAGAATACAAGCACCGCAAGGGCAAGGATGTTGCTTTTTTCCTGCTATACTGACAGGGCGAAGAACAGTATTTGGCATGTCATAAGCCTCCAATAAATATTTGCTGAATGAATGATTAAATGTTTGAACATATGCAACGAGAGCTCCTACTTGTATGGGAAATTTCTTTAATGTCTGTTTTTAAGTTCTGTCGCTCATTTAGAAAACAAGGATAATGAGCAAATACCAATTTTATGTATGAATTTCTTGCATCACGATCAGGAAGCAAATTTAGCAGCCTTGTACTGGACGGTCAGAGTTAATGTGACCACAGTGCTAGTTTCTAGTACAATTATGGGATCAAAGTGACCAAACATTTTGAGGCTCTGAATTCACATTAAACGTGTGACATCTGTTTCCTCTCCTTTCTATCGTTTGAACCCTATCTCCCAGCAGTGGGAGATATCTATACAGCATATCTATACAGCTGATATGCCACTGGGTAAACAATACAGCACATCACTGGAAACTAATTAATAAATTAATACGACATGAAAAAGACATTCGTTCAATCTGTGACAGCCTACTCTGCCCGATTCACACGGTGCCCGTAAAACCACGCCATAAGCTTGTGGAAGTCAGGGACATGTATTTTCCTGGTACGCATTTCTCATCAAAAACTCAGCTTCCTCAAATTCCACAGAAAAAAGTCAGGCCCAACCTTACCAGGGAGGAATGTGATGACGGAGCCATCAGTGTTTGGACGTTCCTCAAAGTCCGCCATCACCTGTGCAGACCCCTGGCGTGTGTAGCATCTCACTGAAGACCTGTAGTGAATGTCTCCATTCCTGTGGATCATTGCGACTATCTGCCCATCATTTTCATTGCCAATATACACCCGTTCTTTGAATTGCATCTTAGGCACTGAAAAAACAAATGGGCATCAGGATCAAAGTGGACAGAGATCTCCTTGAGGAAAACGGCATTTCAGAGAACCTGGCTTAGTGGCAAGAATAAAGGAACGGAAGTGAGAACTGAATTCCAGTTTCCACGCAGTCACTTGACAATGTTTTGGCGTTAAGCAAATCACTTAAATAAATGAAGTGTTTTGATTTCTCTTATCTGTGAAATTCTGCCCTGCCCATTCCACGGAGTAGGGAGATGCAGTGAAATGGTAAAAAAATAGACAAAACCAGAGACTTTGAGATATCTGTATTTATATATGTTGCTTAATCGTGAGCTTTTCAGAATTACTGAAATTTCTGGGTAATTTCTGAATTATCTGTGAATAACACTCAATATTGTGTATATAATTACAAGCTGAGTTTACCCAGACTATGTGAGAAAAGTTGATAATGAATATAGTATTATATATGTGTGTGTGTGTGTATGTATATATATATATATATATATATATATACTGTTTTTGATACTGAATATTATGGGGGCGCCTGGGTGGCTCAGTCGGTTGAGCGACCGACTTCGGCTCATGTCATGATCTCACGGTTTGTGAGTTCGAGCCCCGCGTCGGGCTCTGCTGCCAGCTCAGAGCCTGGAGCCTGTTTCGGATTCTGTGTCTCCCTCTCTCTGACCCTCCCCCACTCATGCTCCGTCTCTCTCTGCCCCAGAAATAAATAAACATTAAAAAAATTAAAAAAAAATGATCCTGAATATTATGTAGATATTTTAAGTGATACCTATGATGGGTGAATTAAACATAGGCCTCATTAACAACAGGCTACATTCTTCCAAGCAACACCACGATCACCATGGTTGAAACTTATTCAAAACTCACTCATGAGGATGTGTCAGAGAGCCCTACCATGTGTCCAGCAGCTGCATGACTTAGAACTACAGTTTAGGCACCTTATTAGGGAAGTTTCAAGTGTCTAGAGATGAAAGAAGAAGTCTTGTGTTGAGAAGTGGGAAAAGACCATTACATTCAAGGGTCTGTGCAACCCCATGTGGTTCCATCGAGATACTGATGACAATCTCACTTCGTTTTTTTAAATTTGGAAAGAAGACTAAAAGTTTTCTTCTGAGACTACCTAATTTTAACAACACGGTCAGAAGGAGAAAGGAAGACATGGTCAGATAGGGTATTGTTATGGGTCGAATTGCATCCCCTCCAAATTCATAGGTTGAAGTCCTATAACCCTCACAATCTGAAAATGTGACTTTCTTTGAGGATATGGTCTTTACAGAGGTAATCAAGTAAAAATTAGGTCGTGAGAATGGATTCTAATTGACTAGAATTGGTGTCTCTATAAGCAGGGGAAATTGAGACACAGTGACATACATAGAAGATAATGTAAAGGCACATAAGGACAAGATGGGTATCTATAAGCCAAAGAAGAGGCACGGAACAGATCCTTCCCACACAGCCCTCGGAACAAACCAACCTTGCCGACATCTTGATTTTGGATTTCTAGCCTCCAGAACTGCGAGACAAGACATCGTGGAGTCTATAGTACTTTCTTATGGCCGCCCTAGCAGACTTCTACAGGTATGCGATCCCCAGTTCATCATTTTACTTAACATGCATATAAACTCTAGCCTATCATTTTACTCATCATTGTCAATTAATAGACACTCACAATCTGAGACAGAATCATTTATGGACACTGTGGCTTTGCTGGGCTCGCCAAGGGCAGCGTTCATCGGCATACGAAGCACCAGTTCAAATTTCTCAATTCCCTCCAGCTCTGGTTGCCCGAGATCGTCCAGGATGGTAACACGAACAGTCTGCATGTTGACTCCAGGTGCAAAATCTAAATTACGGCTGATTCCCACATAGTCGGTTCCAGCTATACGAGTAACAAAAGAAAGATTCAGTCAGGGACTGACTAAATTAAACAAGATTATGAGATGCAAATTATGTAGACCTATTTGTGCTTCTTTAAAAAAATATATAGACCGGTATTACATTGCAAAATGTACATTTAACGAAATGCAAAAGATGAGTATCATATAGGTTTTTGAGATAGTAGAACAAAGACCAGGTTCTGAACTTGATTTTCTTTATGTCTAATGAGCTATTTTAGCTTTGGTTACATAATTCTTCTGTTTTTATTTCAGAATTCTCGAATAGAGCTAATAAAATTCAGGTCTGAGTTAATCAGCACATCAATCATATATATGATTATCGTAAAATTACCTATGAAATACATACATTTAAAGTTTGTTAACATCACTTAAATATCTATATTTATTTTCCAAAGCTACAAGAAAATATCCTACTTAGGTGTGTGTTTGTCTGTTGGTTAAAGCAACATTTCAGATATAAGCTTTTGTCCCTCTCACTCCACCCATACTCGCCACAGGAAAAGAGAGCAGCCAGCTTTTATTCTCAAAGACATATCTGGTCTTTGGCTTATTATTTTCCAGACCATGGGGTGCAAACCTAGTGTCAACACCTCAATTTATGTCTAAAATAGTTACAAACAAAACTGTCTGTCAGTCTTTAGGGAATTCATAAAGGCTGAGAGTGGGTGACAAGGTTTCCATATTATTGCTTCTTTGTTTTCATACCTTCTGTTCTCCTAACCCTCATTTTATATTCTTTCTACCTCTGAATATGCAACTGTGAGTGTATATGCCCTTAATTCATTTTTTTGAAATCTCCATCCAAATGTCCTTGTGGTTCTTCCAGTATTTTTCTTTTCCTCTGCTTCATCTTTAATTTTCATCTTTCTCCGATTTGAATTTTTTCTTAAAAAATGATGAATTCAGGGGATCAAATACTTACTGGACACTGACTACATGCAAAGTATTATGCTGTTTCCACTACATTAAAAAGGTTAAAACTTCAGTGTGACTTTTAAAATGATATGGTCCCTGCTTGCTTTGTGTGATGAGTGTGTGATGCGTGCGTGATGTACGTGTGTGTGTGCACACGAGAAAGACAGAGTGTGTATTGTTGGCAACCTAGAAGAAGAAACAAAGGACATTCCTAATCCTATGCTTACCCTAAACTTTATGATCAACTCTTTGGAGCTGTACATTCCAGAATAAAAGCAAGCATGGACCAGATAGGGTAGCTTATATACTGAAGCATGGAAAAGCCTTTCGGATCTGAAGTATTTATGGGGACATCTGGTTAAAATGAGGAGGGAACCAGGTCGGAGATGCACATCTTCAAGATACTTACCCTTCATTAGATTTCTGTGAGAGTGGCTGGCAAGATCACTCCTGTGCACACTGATGCCATAATATGCAATGGTGTTAGATTTGCAAAGTGTAAATCTAATGAATTAGAATCTAATGAATTAGAGAACCAATTCATGCAAAGAAGGCATTAGAATTTAGAGTCTTTGAGTTCTGTGTTTGTAACGAAGCCTCTGATTTGTGGCTTTAAAATATTTTTTTAAATGTTTATTTATTTTTTGAGAGAGAGAGAGAGAGACAGAGTGTGAGCAGGGGAGAGGCAGAGAGAGACAGAGACACAGAATCTGAAGCAGGATCCAGGTTCTGAGCCGTCAGCACAGAGCCTGACGCGGGGCTCGAACCCACGAACCGTGAGGTCATGACCTGAGCTGAAGTTGGATGCTTAACGGACTGAGCCACCCAGGCACCCCTGATTTGTGGCTTTTAAATGTATTTTCTCACAGTAATAAAGAGAGCCTAGACTTATCTCCTGTATAATAATAATTTCAGAAAAAGTTCCATTCATCCAGACCGCTTTAGTAGGAATGCAGTGTTTTAGCTTTAAAGTCTTTTGCTTCATGGTGAGTTGAATACTGTAGAGCAATCGGAAGAGCTGCCATAGGAAACTGCTCACCATCAGCAGAGGGGGGATCTGTTTTCCGAGACCTCACGGTGACACTGGAAGGTTTGGACAGGTCTGTGCCCGTCCTCCACACCCGCACTTCCACGTAACCGGCGCTCTCGTCCACGGAGTACTCGACATCGCCGAAGTAGAAGACAGGTTCTGTTAAGAATGAGGCAGTGCCCTTTGGATTATTTGTATTTTTTCCATATCAATCCTTACCGACAGAATTCCAGAGAAGAGAGAGCTTTATTGAACTGACTCCCTTAGATCAGATTTTCTCCTTTCGGTAAGAGAACATCTCTTTAATCTGTTGATTTATATCGTTTTCAAGGTGAAAAAGCCTTTGTTGAAAAAGAAAAAAAAAATTTATGGTTAAGTGCCTAATGGAACGTTCTCATTTTGAGGCTCAAATTACTTTGTCCCCCATATGTGGGATTATAAGTGGCTTCTAAATGTATTTCCTGGAAGGTTAGCTAGTAAAATAACCCCCAAATGAAACAAAACACATGGGCTGAATTGTTGTAAGTTTGGTTAGACGGCTCAGTGTATCATCTTTTCCCAAGCCTTCAGCCCGGAGACTAGTTGCATTATGACATTTTCTGGTCCATTACATTTGGTCATAATCTGGTGTAACTGGGTCTATCATGACTACTGCAGAGTTAGCACGTACTGGCGTAATTGGACTAAATATATATGATTACCCATCCTGAAGACTTTAGGAAGACCACTATAGGTTACTTATAACTCTGTAGGTAGAGTGGGGTGCCTAAGCCAACTGAAGTTCCACTAGAAAAATAATCTCATACCAAGGTATTAGTCTTAAATATGTATGAAAATGATGTGACTTAGGTCATTAAGGTAAGACGCATGCTCTGAAGACTCTGTATTTTTCTCTGGTTTTGGTGATGAATTGATCTAATCATCATTCTCTGTGTGATTCTGCTTGTGACCAACAGTTTACCTTGTGAGACAGCTGACACAAGTCTGAGGGACAGCGAGAGACAGCTGAATAATGAAGAACACTGAGAGATCATTTGTGTTCTGACTTGTAAAAAAACTTACTTTGAAATATTTATAGGTCATAGGAAGGTACAGAAATTATAGGGTATATACTTACTCACTGTGAGCTTATTTTAGAATCCAACTTTGGCAAAGATAAATGAATTGAGTGTAGACACAGAATAATAAGATTTGAGACATTTTAGTCATTTGTGTCTGGTTTTATAAGACTCAAAAGGACTGAGTCTAGAAGGTCATAGGGCTCATCAGTGTTCCTTAAAACACAAGACCATTAAAGAGCTGACCGCCATGTTTCTGAGCATCTAACTGAATTGCTAAACACCCAATAATCAAGCAAAACCCTACAATCATGGCTTACAGCCAAAGGAAATCCATTTTGTGCCCTGTTTAACTTGAGCATAAATTCTTTATTTCTCTGACCCAAATAAATTACCTTTGTTAAAACCAGAAAATAATGTTTTTCTTTGTTTCTTCATGTGGGGGGAGGGGCATACTTATCCAAGTTCCCCTGAACTTTTGGATAATACAAAACCAGCCTTGGACATTTTGTTTGCATATTTTGGTTCAGGGGGTGATACATCTGCCCAGGGCATACTTTACCTCCTTCTCATCCTTCCACAACTTGGATGGTGTTAGGACAAGTGAGTGTGTGTGTACATGCAGGTGTTATCTTATTAACCTCAGTCAAGGCAGACCTCAAATACAAGCCAATAAATTCCTTACATTTCTCACACCTAAGTAGGGGCCAAAGGTGAAGACAGTCTGAAAATGCTTATTCTGACCGAATGGCCAAACCAGGCACATCTGTGTTTGTATGTATGTTTTATGGAGGTCTGGTCATCCGTATCCAATGTGATCTCTCTGTCTCACATGTCTGGCAAACCATATCATCATACAAACTAGGTTTCCAAGTTAAGGGAGAGAGTTGTGAAATGCAGTGGGGGGGGGGGTGTTCCTATTAAATAACAGCATCTCTCATCTTCCATCCCCCTCTTCCTCATGGATATTGACTAGAAGTGGAACAGATTAAATCATGTGAGGGAGTCTGACTGTTAAACACAAAATGGGCTACATATCAGAGGCAAACTGGTGTTCTGCATGTGTGTGTTCAGACTCATTTCGTCTACAATATGTTGTTATGTGACGGTTTAATGCAGAGTTCATATAAGGACAAACTGAATGAGTCCTATGTAGCACTCTGAAAATTATCCAACTTGTCGATCAGAGTGAAGATTAATGATAACAGTTACCCTATTAGAAAATGATCACATGTCTGACACATATGTTTTATAGGCATGTGTGTGTGGTGTGTGTGGCAGAGAGGCAGAGAAGAAGAGCGAGGGATGGGAGGTCCTGGTCCATGCAACAAGCAATAAATAATATGATTTATGTGAACGGTACAAACCATATTATCACAATTGCTTATCGTACAGTACAGTGTTCCCTCCAGCAGGACGAAATTGGGCAAATGGAAAAAGGTTTTAACCTTAAATCTCACAATTTTACTACAGTAGCCAACAGAAAGCATTAGAAAAGGTATTTATTTCCTTAAAATTAGTTTTGTGAAAATCAGTAGATTTATTTATGTGATTTCTTTCCCTCTCTGTGCTTCACTGATGATAATTGGAAAACTGATCTATTAATCAATTGTGATCATTGCAGTTAAAGTATAAAGTGATTAATACAATAAGCTTAAAACACATTCAATAGTTTTTATAAGAAAAAATTCTTGTGAACTTCTTAGTTTCTTAGGATATGAATAAAAATGAGTGGCTAGACATTACTACCTCTCTATCTTTTCACTGTAGTTGGAGGAGAACTGAAAAGAATAATTGTTATTGCTATTTCAAGTTCTCAATACCTTGTAAAAAACTTCTACAATTTAAATATTGTTTATAACTGTTACCATTTGGACCGAATCTCATATACTAATAAAGGAGTTAAAAAATCCTTCAAGCAGTGAGTTGAGTTATAATCACTCAAGATAAATGGCAAGATGTTCCTGGAACATTTTAATGCATAGATAATAAGCAAGAAAAAGGATGCAAAGAATCAACAAATGAAGATTGTCAACAGCTGAAGGATACCTATGCAAAATCCAGAAGTGCTTGTCCTGGAAAATTACTATCATTTATAAGTAAGATTTTAACTCCCCTATCTTTGGCATGTTTTGTTTGCATGTTTTATTTCTAGGAGCTTCGTTTCCCTTAAAAGTTAACTGCAAGGGGGCACTTGGGTGGCTCAGTTGATTAAGCATCCAACTCTTGGTTTCGGCTCAGGTCATGATCTCATGGTTTCATGAGTTCAAGCCCCACATCGGGCTCAGTGCTGACAGTGCGGAGCCTGCTTGAGATTCTCTCTCTCTCTCTCTCTCTCTCTCTCTCTGCCCCTCCCCTGTTCACATTGTCTCTGTTTCTCTTAAAAATAAATAAATAAACTTAAAAAAAAAGTTACCTGCAGATCTTTGTCTATTAGTTTAGTAAAGGCCCACATTATGTCTTCACGTACTGTAGAAAAGCCTATTTATTCTGTAATCAGATCTTAAATAGACACTGTGCTGAGTAAGGTCATAGTCTTTTTTTTTTTTTTTTTTTTAATTTTTTTTTTTCAACGTTTTTTATTTATTTTTTTGGGACAGAGAGAGACAGAGCATGAACGGGGGAGGGGCAGAGAGAGAGGGAGACACAGAATCGGAAACAGGTTCCAGGCTCTGAGCCATCAGCCCAGAGCCTGACGCGGGGCTCGAACTCATGGACCGCGAGATCGTGACCTGGCTGAAGTTGGACGCTTAACCGACTGCGCCACCCAGGCGCCCCAGTAAGGTCATAGTCTTAACGGAAAAAACAGTGAGTGGCTGATATTATTACCTGGAATGAGAGAATAATCAAATAAAGCCACATATCCCACAGCCCAGACCCCAAAATATAAAACAATTATTCCCCATCAGTCCAGCACCCACAGGTGACCCTCCAGAATACATATTTATTCCCTCTCCGGTAAAAGGTAAATTATTATCCAAATAGTGTGTGATCAGTGCAAGGGAGGTTTTAAATTGGTCTAGTGAAATAGTGTGAAATTTATAAAGGAAGTGAAACCGTTCTCCGTATCCTTTGTGGTGTTACGTTTTTAAGTAAAAGAACACAGATGAAGGTGTTGAAGATTACAGGAGAGTCTATTTTAGCTCACCAAACAATAACATGCTCGTAAAAAATTTATCTTAAAAAAAATTAACACTTTTTTTTTCAGGGTTGGGGATACTTTTGTCACGAACAGCACAGACAGGATCACGTCTGTTTCTTACAAAAGTAGTTGATGAGGAGGCCTGGCAAGCCAGCCAACAGAGACAAAGGGAAAATAACTCAGGTTCTTCCCCACAGGGAAAAAGTAAACTTTTTTTTTTTTTTTTTAAAGTCTGTGGTATCTAGATTGATGTTTACAATTACATTGTGTCTCACGAGATGAAAGAAATAGGTGCCAGTAGTAATTGCTATCTGGGGCCAAACCTTATTTACTCGCGTGTACATGGACCCATGTCAAGTGAGCTTTGTAGTTCTAACCAACATGTTTGCTCAGAACTGAACAAAACAAACGCTCTCATGCTGTCTTTTGGTTGAGTGCTGAAAACCATACAAAGAAACCTCCCCAAATTGTTTCTAACTCGGGCCTCTCTCTTCTGAGTTCTGGACCCTGACAACTGGCTGCCTCAACCTGCACTCAACCCCGTGCACCTCAAGGCAAACTTCTGAACAGTCAGCAGAGTCACCTCCACCGCCTGCTCGTGGTTTCTCTTGGTCTCAGGTGCCACTTCCCCAGATTCCGCCAGCCCGGCTGCCATTTTAATTTCCCCAACAGCCACTTAACCAGGCTCTTAACCAAAAAGGTCATCCCTCAGAGCAGATTTCACCATGGTAAGCCAGCTACAGAAAATCTGTCACTAGTCACTACTCTTTGCTACACTACCCTCATAGTTTTGCACATTCTCTTCTCCCTCCTCATGGGGATAACTTCTGCTCCTTTCAGGCTTCTGCTTAGAAGTTACTTGTGCTGGGAAGCATCCTGTCTTCGCCATCAAATCCCCCACTCTCTCCACAGTTGACGTCCGTCTCTGAGTTCTCCAAGGGGAAGAATTAAGCCTCCTTTATTCACTGGCATTTCTCCAACACTTAATGTTATCAATGCTTGGCAGTAGGTGCTCAACCAACATTTGTATAGAGTGAATGAACATCAGTAAAATTGGATTATTGGTTTTCAGACCAAATGAATCAATACGTCTTTGTGGTGGGTCAGTGAGAAGACTGCATTTCTGGCACCAGGTAAGTGGGAGGTTTAAAGAGCCTCTGAAGAAGGAGCAAGTGGTGGTCTTTGCAGTAAAATGACTTGGTTAGGGCCACCTTTTTTTTTTTAAATTTTTTTTTTTTCAACGTTTTAAATTTATTTTTGGGACAGAGAGAGACCGAGCATGAACGGGGGAGGGGCAGAGAGAGAGGGAGACACAGAATCGGAAGCAGGCTCCAGGCTCCGAGCCATCAGCCCAGAGCCTGACGCGGGGCTCGAACTCACGGACCGCGAGATCGTGACCTGGCTGAAGTCAGACGCTTAACCGACTGCGCCACCCAGGTGCCCCAGGGCCACCTTTTAGATCTGGAGGAAGTCCAAGGGGAAAGGAAACTGAGTCACAGTGAACACACAGAGAAGGTGAAGAGAATTCCCATTCACTCCCTGACTGACCCCTTCCCATACTGCACCCGTGTTTTTAAAAACCTCTACAGTTGCCAGCCATCTGCGTCTTGTTGTAGCTCTTTTCAGTGTCTTTAACAAATAACGACTATTTGTGGAATATCACACTAATTGGTTTGGGTTCAGTATCCTCATCCTCACAATCACCCTACGTGGTATGTGCTGTACTGGTCTTGTTTTCACAGGTAAGGAAACTAAGGATTAAGGAGATTAAGAGACTTGTCCAAAGTCACACAAGAAGGAAACGGTGGATGCCTAGACAAAGCCTAAGCTCTGAACTAACTTAACTAAGGAAGATAGGAGTCATAATACAAAAGGTTTTCAAGCACCGAATGATGTATGGAGGTGTTGGATCACTATATTGTACCCCTGAAACTAATATAATACCCTATATTAAGTATACTGGAATAAAAAAAAGGTTTTCATAAGATTTTGAGGGATAAGATTTTTACCAAGCAATTCAATATATGGGGTTTATCATATAGAAATACTAACGTAAGTGTGTAGAGATTCCTATGCAGGAATGTTTATTGTACTCCATTTGTATCAGGGTGCAATTGGAAACAATTCTCAAATCTATCAGAAGTGGACTGATTAAATAAATTATAGTTCATTTGTAAAATGAAATACCAGGCTATGAAGGTGATTTTATGTTCTTTCTTAAAAATTTTTTTCTTTTAGGTAAAAAAGCTAGTGGAGACATTTACATCTGCTTAAAGGCAGCTTTGTGATTTTATATCTTATATTCTCGAATCTAGCAGTAATGATAGATTAAAAATGAAAGGTAATATGCCATTTCTTTTTGGTAGCTTTGAAGATTTTCCCCTTTATCGTTAGCATACTTGATAAGGAAAAGGAGAGCTGTGCTCAGACAAGATAAACATCTCTGTGAACTAAAAAGGTAACAGAACATCACAGTGGTGAGTGGGGCCAAAGTGAACGGTTCTGCTCGTCTCTGAAGTCTGGAGACAGGCTGTAAATCAACATTTGAGTCATAGAAACCAAGTGAAAACATAATTCAAAAGTGAGGGCAAAATATAGGTATTTCTTAGGCAACCAAGATGAAGAGGTTTTACTCCTTTATAGATGCATGCTGAGACATTGCTAAAAGCACACAAGAAAATAAATAAATTCAAAGGGAAGAACCTTACAAGCAAGAACCAACAAATTATGTCGGTAAATCCTGCTATTAATTACAGGCATGAATAATAATCATACCTTACATTCTTCTATAGCAATATTAACTAAAGTCCAAATATGATTTAAAGCAAAATCATTAATAAAAGAGGAACTCTGTATATGAAAAGACAGTTCACCAAGTTTATATAATAATTTCAAATTTGTATTGAAATACATAAAGCAAAAACTGACAGGATTACAGGACAACATTGACTAATCTACAATTATAGAGGGTTCTTTAATTGCACAACTCAGAAAATGATAGATGAGTCAGAAAAATTTGTAGAAATATCGAAAAAAAATCACAACGTAATCTTTGCCTAATGTATGTATGTATCCCTGCTCCCCAAAACAAAAGATCGGTATCCAAAATAAATTAAAACTCCCATAAATCTATAACAAAAATTCTAACAGCAAATGGAAATACTGGATTATATATAAACATATATACATATATGTGTGTGTGTATATTAGACTTTATATATATATACACACACACATATATAATATAAAGTTATATAAACATTTAAGTCTCAGAAGAGGAAACTTCCGTTGTCATAATGCAAGTAACCTTAAAATGGGACATTATTTAATACTCGTAAGGTTAGCAAAAAACCTAAACAGTTCAACAGGATGAGAAAACAGACATTGTCAGATACTGCTGGTGGGAGTACAAATAGATTCAATCACTTTAGAGAGATTTCGCAACATCTCGTAAAATGGAAATTGCACATCCAGCATGAGCCATCAATTCTACCGTTTGGTAAATATCCTACAAAAATTCTGCACATGGATACATAGAAACATTTGCAAGTATGTTTAATGCAACATTATTCATACTTAAAAAACAAGGGGAAAACCCAAATGTCCCTGAGTAAAGGAATGGATAATTAAAACTCATGTAAATGGAATGACTAAGTTGTATACCTGAAACTAAGGTAACATTGTATATCAACCCTACTAAAACAAAACAAAACAAAACAAAACAAAACAAAACAAAAACCAAGAAGCCCAAACCTCATCTAAATGCATCAAAATAGCAGATCTTGAAAAGACTGTGCTAATTAAAACAACAACAACAAAAACAACAACAACAAAGTTGTAAGACATGCAAACCCAATTCATGATCGTTGCTGCTTTGGGAGGCAATGGTAGTTGAAGACCAGAGGGGTCTTCCATTTTATGAAAAGTGTGTGATTCCTTTAAAAGATCTGAAGCAACTATGAAAAATGGTAACCATTAGTTTTAGACAGAGTGCATGTTATGCTGTATTATTTTTTACATTTCTGTAATAAAAAGTCTTACATGGTAGATATAGAATGGTACGCGTAACACGATTCATCTTATTAAAATGGATGTGTGTATTGTTGATGCATAGAAAAACAAGAAAGAATATATGTCAAGCTGCTAACTGGTTATTTCCTAAGGATGGGATTATGAGGAAATCTGATGTCCTTTGCTATACATCCCTTTGTTCTTTTTTTTAACGTTTATTTATTTTTGAGAGACAGAGAGAGATAGAGTGTGAATGGATGAGGAGCAGAGAAAGATGGAGACACAGAATCCGAAGCAGGCTCCAGTGTCTGAGCTGTCAGCATAGAGCCCGACGTGGGGCTCAAATCCACGGACCACGAGATCATGACCTGAGCAGAAGTCAGATGCTTAACGGATTGAGCCACCCAGGCGCCCCTGCTATACATTTCTTACATACATTAATTTATAGTACACCTTTTATTTTTTTCAAGTTGCATCTATTATTTTGTAAATAAGAAAAACAAGGAGGAAAAAAAACCCTGATGAACTTTCTCCTATAAATAACATTTTCAAAAAATTAGTTTTAAATAATTTTGACTGGGCCTTTCTGTACTTTTCTTTCAAGAAATACTTTCAATATATAAACATAAATTCTTAAGAATGACCTCATATCTAGTCTTTAAAAAGCATTTTCAAAATTCTTGTTGAAAAATAAAGTTCAAATGTGTATTTAAGGGGAAAGCTTAGGAGTATGTATCAGTTTTAAAGGCATGTTTTGACATTTCTTTTTCTTGCCAACTATAATTTTCTCAGAGAGAATAAAGAAAAGTCAGTACATGTCTAGAATGTTGATAATTTAAGGACTGAATCTTCCCAAGATTTCAGCTGAGAATACATGGTGAGCCTTTTTCTAAAATGATAATGTTATCAGAGATTTTACTGACAGTCTAGTTTCACTCCAAAACTCTGATTTTGTCTTTTCCAGGGTCTATGTAAGTTTAAAATAAAATTTAAGTGTTATGGTCATCTGAGTTTTCCACCATCTAGTAGCATTTGAAAAAGTCTTCCTGAATGTCCTTTACTTAACAAATATTGTTGAGCATCCTGCCTTCTAGGAGAGTGGGTTTTTTGGGTAACTTTCTATTTTTGTTTCTATTCTAAATGATATATTGCATAAACAGAAAGGGGAAGGAAAACTGGTCATGACCCACTAATTGATTTCTCAACTCAAAGGGTTGCAATTTACAATGTCCTAAACACTCCTCTTTATGAGTGGCAATGTTTCCTAAAGGTGGTCACAAATCTGTATTGCAAGGCCCTAGGTGGAGGCGGGGGTGGGGGGGAGTGCGGTTTAAATGTAAATTCTGGGGGTCTCACCTTAAATTGACAAAATCAAAATCTCAAAAAGTTTAAACTGTCCTAGGTGAACTGCATGCATATTGCAGTCTGAGAAACTCAGTCAGGAGGATGGTGGGTGGCATTGCGGGGGTGGTGAGGGGTGTGGCAACTGTACCAGGAGACAGGAGCTGTGGTTCAGAGGTTCGCGAAGGTGTGTTGGAGGCAGCAGGACAGCACCCCCGAGAAGACAAAGGTGAGCGTGCGGGCTGAGCAGGTGTTGACAGCAGCGAAAAGGAAGGACGTCTCAGAAGGATGAGGAGGAGGAAAGACCTGAGCATGCGTGGTGGGTTAAACAGAGGTGTGGCTCAAGTATATGGAGTTCCCGAGAGGGCAAATGATGAGGGCCAAGGCTGAGGTCAGAGCCGGTGGTGGCTGTGCCGCATTCTTGCATAACAGGCCAAGAACTATGGAAAACGGGCAGCCCCTGATCATTTGCAAGCGGAAGCAACACAGTCAGAACATGATTTGCAAAAGGGACCCCAGTGGATTGAGGGCAGCAGGGAGATGGTAGAAGCTGGAGAACAGTTAGGAAGCTACAATGGAGGGAAGAGTTAGTGAGGTCTGAAAGTGGGGAAATGGAGAATTCAGATTCAAGAAGGGCTTCAAAAACAGAGTGGCCATGCTCTGTGATCAGTCAAACGTGGCAGGCAGTAGGAAGTGGATGAGTAGGGCTATCTGGCTTGGTCAACAGGCCAGCTTTTAATTGTGAAGGGTATTCACGTCATTCACAATGCCTTTGCTAACCGATTGTTCTGTTATTCTCCCTACTTTCATTCGCTATCCTTCTCGACACTCTTGGATGCTACATTTCTTCAAAAACTATATATCAGCGTGCTCCTATTCACGTCTGATCCTTCCTTTAGGGCAGATGAAAATTCCCGGTTATTTGTGGGGAAGAAGCCAGATGAGAGCATCCTCTAGATTTTCACAGAGATAATATATTTAATTAAACCTAAAGTTATGAGTGCTAGGTTTGTCAGAGGCTCTCGACAAACACTAATCATTATTTCCATTACATAATACAGATACTTTCTAATCATATGTATATTGTGACATCTAAAACCGACGTAATCGTAAATACTAGGCAACGAAATGATAGATTACGTATGTGAAAAAGGATATTTAATTACAGCATATGTGTGATAGAAAAAGATCTGCCAACGACCTCAATGTTCACCAATCAGGGGTTGTTAAGTATGTTACAGCCACACTGTGGAATCCTACGTAGCCACTAAAAAGAATGAGCAGGTGTATATGGGCTGGCAGAAAAAGGTTTTTGTGATATATTGCTAGGTAAAATAAGTATATCATGAGATAATATGTATAATATGATCATGTAGTATTAACAGATATATACTATTTTCAATGTGTCCGAACTATTCTAAGTGCATATATATATATATATATATATATATATATATACACATATACATGCATATATATATTTCACTTAATCCTCTTAACTACCCCTCTGAGGTAAGTACTATTATCATTTCCACTGAGGAAGCTGAAGTCCAGACATTTAAGATCAGCAGTCAATAAGTGGAAAGGAAATCACACCATCTGCCTCTAGAATCTGTGCTACCTGCCACTCGGTATAGCAATAATTACTTCTAATCAAAGTGAAGACAAAACGCGTGCATGTAAGTGTGCATCTAAAAAATCCACACATCACACTTAAGTGACCTCAAGAAAGAGGTGTGGGTTTGGTGAGGGAGATGACCAGACTCTCACCATTTAGTTGATGTCCTTCTTTTTAGTACTCATGTAATAATTTTCTAATAAAAATACAAATACTGAACAAGGATTCATCTGCATAATGTACCTCCTTTAAACACAACCGCACAATATTATTAAAGAAAAAATATTGATCGGAGAACAAAAAGTCTGTCCTCTCCTTGTTAAAATCCTTAAAACGTTTTTTACTCTTCAGAGGTTCTGGCCTCTTCACCAACTTGCTGTGGTATTTCAGTGTTGTGGATGAGTACACTCTCTAGGGAACTGGTCAGTTATTTCACCTTCAAAGAAACCATTATCTAGGAGTCCCAAGGCCCTGCAAAGTTATCTTTCCTTTCTTCTGTGTAACCTACGTCCGGTTGACAGCTGTCAAGCTGCCTCTGACTTTTCTCATACTGCACATTTCATGTTGTGTTCAAATGACTCATCCAGTCAATCCATCTCCCCCATTGGATCTTTCCAAAGGCAGAAATCATGTATTGTTCATCTGTAAACTCCAACGAGAAGCATGGAGCCTGGCATATGAGGGGTCATCGAAAAATGTGTGGAGACCTAAGCTAAGACTGATCACTGCTTCTAGGGTTCCTAATCAAAAGTAATCATTTTGGCTCCAAAGCTCATCTTGTAAGTGAGGATACACCAATTAATATTATAGTTAATGTCACAGTAATATTATAATTGCCATATTTATTGGGTGTCTGCCCCTGCAACTCACATTAGAATGTGTGGAATCATTTTTCTTCTTTCTCTGAAAATAGTTAAGAAAGGTGAACATTTTTAGAATATTTTCTTTAAAGACGTATAATGAGAATCTTCTTGAGTGACAAGAAAGGAACACAATATTCCATGTAAGAGAAAGCTAGGCTATTATAGATCAGTATTCCTTAGTTGTAAAGATAACTTTCTTCATAAAAAAATCATTATAGGAAGAGGGAAACAAAATGAAATATCATTTCATGCTTAAACTGTCCACAACTTAAAAATTGTTACTGCTCCAAAAACCACTGATAAGCATCCATGTACATTTTCGTTCCTCCTGACTGACGTGAACTTTATAAGTGAGATTTCAGAATCGGTGGAGACTCTGACATGCAGGGTGATTTATGTGGGAATCCCAACAGCTGAAGGAAGAAAGATTATGACCAACAGAGTGTCGAACACAGTCTGTGTGAGGTCTCAGGAATAAAAGCATGTGGTTGACACTTGAGAAATAAATAATCTTGACCACAGACAGGCTCCACAATGGACACTTGGAAGGTGCCTGCAGGCAGCAAAGGAAGGGCCTCCAGAATAAATAGCTACAACTACTCCATGTGAAGCCGAGGGGAATGTGCTCCTTTATTCTAAGAAGCCTTCTTCCTTGTCTCTCCTCGTGAGTGTTACCCAGAAGCAACTCCGCCTTTGCCCCATTGCTCCTAGTGTATGTAGTGCAGGAAAAGACGTCCTAAGAGTTTTCCATCCCTCTGTATCTTGGTGAGGAAGACACACACCGACCCCTTCCACAAGCCATGGTGCTGGTCTCCTTTTAGGCACTTCCGAAGGCCAGACACCGGGGAAGTCAGCCTCGCTGGTGCCTGGATTTCTGGTCTGCAGCCCAATTGGGCCTGTGAGCAGTCACATCACTGAGCTCGCGGGCCCATGCACATTCTCTTGGTCCCTCTTGGGGACTGCTGTGTTTCTTGTCAATATGATGCTAGCTGGTGGCTATTCTTCTCATTTAGCGTTCACACAACCTGTTCAGGCTTACTTCCCGAATTCTCTTTTGGGAAGAAAATAGTTGCTCCCTCTCACGGAAAAATAGTTAGATCATTTTTGTCTTGCAAATCGTCTGCAAGCTAAAGACAAACCATAAGCCAAGATGACAAAAATGTAGACATGATGATTTTTCATGTGACTTCTTATATTCAGATAAAACGTCTTCGGTAACATACATGACTCCTAAGGTAGCACCGTGTTTAAACCTTCAAACTTGTTTTGTTTTAATTATAGAGAAGGAAGAACTATACTTCTTTTTTTTTTTTTAAGTATCGTTAAAAAATAAAGCCACCTCACATCCTAGGCTGTCTGTCCATATATCCTGAGTTAGGACTGAGGAACAGTCATAGCTGAAAGGTGTGATTTACGTGCTTAAAGGGTTGCTGAGGGAGGGGGTTGGTAATGGAACTGGGCAGCTAAGTAAATGGCTTATCTGGGGAAACTTAAAAGCCAATTCAAGGCTATTAGTGTTCAGATAAATACAGCATCACTAAGAAGCTGTCGAACGTCTATACTCTAACAGCTGACTATAACCTGGAGCACACGGTTGTCCAGAGCAACGGCTATGCCTCCTTGTGACCTTTAGGTGGGAGACTAACTTTGGTTATCAGAGAAGGACCTCAGAAAATTCAAGTGAACTACAAGGTTCATATTTTGTCCTTAAAGTGTACAGATTTTGTTCTTGCTGTAGCATTTTATAAACACATGAAATGTATTTTTTTAAATAAACAGAGCTCTATTCTTTTTTTGTCTTTTTTCCACCTTATAAAAAATAGTAAGTGATGGTAAGACTATTAAGAAAGGTAGCCCTGGTCAGCCTGCTGTCTCTAGGCATTTATCCATTCATTTCTTACATATTTATTGAACACCTCTTATGGCTAAGCACTGTGCTCCATGCTGGACATACTGATGGAGACACAGCCCTTGTCTTCAAGCAGTTTCTGGTCCAGTAGTTGAAACAGACAGTAAAAGCCGTCATGACAGTAACAATAATGGCAGCTGAACACACTGATGTTCTAAGTACTTTACATATACTAACTTATTTATTCTTCATAACAGGCCTAGAAAATGGGTGTTAATGCGAAGAAATTGGGTACTGAAAGGTGATCTATCTTATAAGATATAAGAGCCAGGATTAGACACCAGGCAGTATGGCTTCCCAAGCATATCCTGCCTCCATGAATAAAGCAGTTCTAATTGCTTGAACTGTGCTACCAGATTTTGCTAATGACTTATGGTACAGATGATATCTGTCTCCTCGCTCTTTCTTCCCAACTTAAATGATCATAAATAATCTTTCCCTCAATGCTATCACGCCTTAGTTCACAGCCACAAGCACCACTATTTGACCTGCAAGTTTTTCCTTTCTTCCCCTTCCCTTGAATAGTAACTTGAGAGACTATCCGTTATCTTTAACTTTTTCAGCTCCCATTCACATTGAAACTTATTGGTGCATGGTTTAATCCTCCAAAGCATCCGGAAATCCTCTCTCCAAGTTGACTGGTGCCCTTCTCTTTGCTAAATTCAACTGCATATGGCCAATCTGTGTTCCCTTTTTTTTTTTTATCTCTGCAAACTTTAATGCTGGGGATCATACTTGTCTTCCTGAATCTCTTTATCCTTTTTCTTCTGTAATACCACTCTCCTCTGGCTATTCTCCCATCTTTCCCCTGGTCCTTAATTGTGGGTGTTTCCTTTTAAAGGACAAAAATAAGAAAACGGCCATTAAGCGCTCAGCAAATTACCCTCACACAGTTAAGTGCCAGCCGTGCTACTAAGTCATTATTCTTATTAGCAGTTGGATTTTGAGGCATCGTTGTGAGTTAGCCAGGTAATGTGTGAGCAGGTAGAGTGGGAGAGCATTCCGAGCGGAGGAAGCAGCACAGAGCTTCACACATTTAGGGACCGCAGACAAGTGGGCACGTAAGGTACGTCGCACAGGGCGAGGTGGCGGGGGGAGGAGAAAAACAGAAAGCGACGGCCAGGCCACACAGGACCTTGCGTGCCAAGCTGAGGGGTTGGAACCTTATCCCAGAAGCCGCCACTTGACGGGCGCTCAGTTTCAAGAAGGGGAAGGCAGCGATAAAATGCACGGTCAGGGGGTCTGGAGGGTGGATAGGTTGGGGGTGGGCAAACCGGAAGCAGAGAGACTGGTTGACAGCCACTGCAGGAATCTGGGCAAAGTACGAAGCTGGCTGCACAGCTGGTGGCGGTTCTCATGGAAAAGAGAGTAAAGGTACAGTATTCAAGGATATAAAGGAGGCAGATCAGGAACGTGGGGTGGGGAGTGAGAGAAAGGAGTCTAGCGCTGATCCAATTGCTTACCATGATTAGAAATACAGGAGAAAAGCCAGGTTAGACCGGCCCTGCTCTGTTTCATTTGTGTTTTCTTGATTTGCTTTCTTTCAGAAGTGAAGGCACTAGACCTATGGTAACGTGTGTGCCTCTAATACTTCCCCTTTACTGTCTAGAAAGAAAAAGGAGAAGATCCCAAGCATAAGTGAATTACTGAGTTTTCTGTAATTGTGACACAAGTGCTTGATGGAGTTTCCCTCTTCACAGAAGTGTCAAGGGATGCGATGTTTTGAACAAGGTAATGAAGCTTTCCTCAGAGAATTAATCAAACATCTTCTCCTGCTCATAGTTTATTTTTCCCCTCAGTACACTGAGCTCGATCCAGTCACACTGGTATTTACACGCACCGACATTTTAAAGAACTTCGGAATATGTCTTCTGGACAGACATCAGTTAAAGCATGCTAGTTAGATTTGTTAGGCAGATTGTGATCCTCCGGAAAGTGGGTATAAAATTCGGTGTCTCATTCCACCCTGACGCATTGTGCGGGGAGTACTCCCTCAGTTCACTGAGCTGTGGACCATGCGTCTTAGACCAACACCTACACTATTTACAATCGGATCCTGTATTTATAAGGTCCCCTTGCAGCAGTGAGAATGTGAAGTGTCCTATGCCTTTGGCTTTTTCAAGCTGTCCCTGGCAGTAAGTATGGTCTTGAAAATTATCCCTCTGAGTAAGTATGATTTTTGAAAGAAAAAGAAGAAGAAAGGAAAGAAGGAAGGAAGGAAGGAAGGAAGGAAGGAAGAAAAGAAAGAAAGAAAGAAAGAAAGAAAGAAAGAAAGAAAGAAAGAAAGAAAGAGAAAAAGAAAGAGGGAAAGAATGAGCTTCTTGTTGGCATTTTGACCACAGTGGCATACTTCCTAGGACCATGAAACAGACTGTTTGTGAAACACCCTCAGGGAAACTGAAGCTGAGATATATTTCAGCCCTAGGAGGTGTAAAGAGAGCCCTCTTTCTCTCTCACAATGCCTATATTCTGACTGTTCGGACTTTTTAAAAAACAGTGCTAGCTAATAGAGCTCTACCAACCATTTAATTTTTTTTTTCCTGGGACTGTGTTTAAATTCAGAGGCTGCTGATCTGTACAGTGACTTGGCTCATTCCAGACAGCGCGGCTGTCTCCACAACTGAGACTGTCACAGCCTGAGGGGACATGTGACAATGCACATCAGTTTGTGAGCTGCCAACTCGCATGACTCAGTCTTCCCAGTTCTCTGTGTGGAGGAGACCTGGCCTTTCCCGACCGGGGCCACACTGGGTGCTCCTTTGAAAACTCCCGTTACATGTGGACCTGGTCTCATCATTTGCCATGTTGTGTCCACTGGCCTCTACAGACTGGGCCCACCTTGTTCACCACCGTGTCCTCAGAGCTCTGGACAGTGGCCAGCACTTAGTAGGGTGCAATAAATACGTGAGGTGAGGGCGCGACAAGTCTCGCGTTGCTTTTACCCTATCACAGCATCTGGCACCTTGGAGATGCTCGGCAAATATTTCAAATAAATAAACGTATGAACATATATGATTCAAATGTTTGTTCTAGTATGGCAGAACGAGGACCTGTTTATTAGAAAAAGGATGAAGAAGGTGTTGATTTCTCTAGAAGCGTGAAGGAAATTTTTCAGCCGTAATTTTAAGTGCTTAAAGTGGCCGAAAGAGGAATTTTCAGTTTTACTATATTTTATATTCCCAACGTAGATTATTATCACAATTATTTGGTATAAACACGATATAGTTCACTGGTTTTAGCCAATGATATTACCCATATTCTTTACTGGGCAATCTTGTATCTCTCTAGGTCAGTAAAAAGGTTCTCTACCTCATTTAAAGGAAGATTTAAGGTTACAAGAAAGGCAGGTATAAGATTTATAAACTAGGAATAAAGGGAGAAAAAAAGATCCAGAAGTCTGCTTCAGCAAGACAGAATGAAGACCTGCTTCTTAGGGAATTCATAAAACCTGTCTGCATCCTGTGAAAGGTAACGTCTCTCTGTAAAGGGAAAGGAAGGTACACGGAGAACCTGGTGACCCTGTAAAGAGCCCTCATTCCTAAGAGAACTGTTTTTGGTTGGTGGCAGGTTTTATAAGGAGGCAAACTCTCTAAGAAGTCTCACATCTGTACAGTGACCAATGAACTGGCAGATCAACAGTGTCAGAAAATAGTACATTATGTTCCAATTTTTTCCTGAATCTTTCATTCCAATACCGTAAAAGGAGACGCTGCTGTCTTTTAATAATGGAATTTATGGGGCGCCTGGGTGGCTCAGTCGGTTGAGTGTCTGACTTCGGCTCAGGTCATGATCTTACGGTCTGTGGGTTCAAGCCTCACATCGAGCTCTGTGCTGATGGCTCAGAGCCTGGAGCCTGCTTCGGATTCTGTGTCTCCCTTTCTCTCTGCCCCTCCTCTGCTCGCATTCTGTCTCTCTCTCTCTCTCAAAAATAAATAAACATTAAAAAAAATTAACAAAAATGGAATTTATGAAGTACATGGTTTCCGCAACAGACCACAGGTACACAGAGCCTTGTCTGGACTCAGTAAATAAATGATCACACGTCTGTTAAGTTCACTGTAGGATTTCACAGACTCTGGCCTCTCCCTCCATCATGGGACATGCAGGTCAAGGCTCTGAAGCCCTGCCTTCAGCCAAGTTGCAGCCGTTGGTGTATCGGCATTTTCTTTGTGATTTATGATTTCAACAAGAGGATACACTAGACCTCTGCTGCTGGCAAATAATTAGCAATTTCTTATGCTAGCTTAACATTTATTAAGACATCTCTTCTATTTCCTTTTGCTGCCTTATTGTAATACCTCTCTTAATAATTTTAACCGTAAAAAAATCTGAAGTCGAGTATCTGAGAAGTCATTTCTCAGATGTATGTGATTTTTAGCACTAAAATGGAATTTGTCTGTGACTTGAGATCTTGAGGTTCCTACAGATGTTTATAGAGATCTGCTTCCAGGGTTTCGGTGATCATAAATCAGCAATATTTACCCTCTGATGTCTACAAGACGGTATTCCATAGCCGGCATCCACTCTTCCGGGTGGAAGAGATGGGAGTCAGGCATTCAGTGTTAACCAGGAAAAAGACCAAACAAACACAAGATCGCATTTGTCCATAAGGACTTGACAAGAGAGCCGGGCACCGATCCTTCCAAGTGCAACCCCTTCCCCTGGGCCGGTTGCTAAATGATGTGGAAAAAGCAATGCTGTTCCTTGTCCGGCTGAAGTACCGGAATGCACTACTATGCTTTCCTAACGATCCTTGAGGAATTAAAATTGGTAAAGGGGGCACCAAGATAGCTTATGTACGTAGCTTATGCCTAATGTCTGGAACGGTCAACATTTTAATTATTCCAGGATTCCCAGGATGCTGTTTGCGTATAAAAGTATCTGGTTTGCTTTACCTTGTCGGGTTCTCTATTAGGATACCTCACACTCTCTTCGAGTAGTCCAGTGTAGAATCAGAAGGCAGCGGTGTATATTCCATGAGGTGGGGAGCCTAGTGGTTAGTGCCACGGACCCTGCAGTCAGCCTAGCTGAGTCTTTACCAGCCGTGTGACCTTGAGCAAGCTACCTAGCCACTCACAGATGATGACACTGAGGCACAATTAAACCTTGCTCCTAGTTTGTGTGTCTGTGTGTGAAACAAAATAATTCAAACAAAAGCCTCAGCACACCTAACAAGGGGCTCATGTTAGTTATTATTATTTTATGATGTATATGATATCTATGAGGCCCTAAGAAAAAAAGACGGGTTAGTTGAATATTGTGTGGCCAGTGTGGTCCTATTCGGTATCACAGCCTTACCCTCTTAGAGCCACCCCGGCCAAACGCATGCCTGCAAATTTACACTCCATGAACTCGAGAGCTTATTTCTGGGCGGACTGGCTCTGTGCCCCGGCCCCGCTCCCTGTGCTCACTCTCTTGCGGCCATAAGGTCATTCTTCAGTGTAAACTATACAAAATGGTTAGCTGCTCTCGTAGAGAGCTCTGGAGCCTCTGTCTTTTCTGGTAACGGGGGGTGAGTGCTTTCATGGGCCTCGTGGGAGAGATGCAAGTGGCCGCTTGCCAAGTGTGCGTGTGTGTGTGGTGGACGGAAGCCCTTCATGCCTTCCCTGTTGCGAGCAGTGCATTGTATCAACAGTTCAGGAAAGACCAGGGGAGTTGGCAACAGTGTACCACCCAAGTCCTTCAGAGCCGCTGACCACAACAGGGTGAGTCAAATGTACTTCGGTTGCTAATGAAGTCCCTTGGGACCCTGGTTCATTTGCTGTGTTTTAATACATGCCCCTGAGCCTCAGCCCGCTGTGGGGCTGTTCCCTGTCTACGGCTGGCCTGCTGGGCTCTGGGGCCTGCTGGGCTCTGGGGCCAGCCAGGTTCAGAATCAGGTCGACGGGACCGCAAACAGGGACGCTGAGGGTCCAACCAAAGACCAAGCCTCACTTCTCTGGACCCTCCTACTCAGATTTAGTGAATGACCCGCTCATTCACATCCACAAACGCTCTTTTTCTTACTCTCTCCCACTCTAGAGTTTGCTAGAAATGAATGAAGCCTATAATTCTTGCAACACCCTCCAGAAACCATTATAATTAAAAAAAAATGATATGAAGTAAACTTTTTATCATAGATGGCTTCAATTTAACTGAAAAGTATAAAATGAGGGAACTAAACCACACTACTTTAATGTTAGTTATTTTATTTATTTTTTATTTATTTATTTTTTTAATTTTTTTAACGTTTATTTATTTTTGAGACAGAGAGAGACTGAGCATGAATGGGGGAGGGTCAGAGAGAGGGAGACACAGAATCTGAAACAGGCTCCAGGCTCTGAGCTGTCAGCACAGAGCCCGACGTGGGGCTTGAACTCATGGACCGAGAGATCATGACCTGAGCTGAAGTCGGCCGCTTAACCGACTGAGCCACCCAGGTACCCCTAATGTTAGTTATTTTATTTTATTTTATTTTATTTTATTTTATTTTATTTTTTTAATTTTTTTTTCAACGTTTTTTATTTATTTTTGGGACAGAGAGAGACAGAGCATGAATGGGGGAGGGGCAGAGAGAGAGAGGGAGACACAGAATCGGAAACAGGCTCCAGGCTCCGAGCCGTCAGCCCAGAGCCTGACGTGGGGCTCGAACTCACGGACCGCGAGATCGTGACCTGGCTGAAGTCGGACGCTTAACCGACTGCGCCACCCAGGCGCCCCAAATGTTAGTTATTTTAAAAAGGGGCAACATTTAAAACCAGTTTAAAGGGCCTAAAAGTGTACTTATTGTTTGGTAATTCCAGTAACGTGCGTCATTTTGCACATTCCTGCAATTTTCTTGTTATATAACAAGGGATACTTATTAATTTGCAGGTAACAGCTCCCCCCCAAATCTGTATATTAATATTTAATAGACATATATATTCTAATAACCTTTCATTATTCTACTTTACACACTTGACTTATTGGAAATACATGTGAAATTGTACTACATGGTCATCTATCCTTTCACCCTCCCCTCTCTTTCTCGTGGACCTCCTGCATCCTTCTGACTTCAGTTATGACCATCTGGTGCACAACACCACATGCAACCCAAATCCTTAATTCCGGCTTAGTCAGTTCCATATTTATGGAGGTCGATTGCCCAGTTTCAATGGCGTCGCATAGCTAACCTGAACTTGGTGTGTTGAAACAGAATTTCTCATCTTCTTCCAACCTCCTTTCTTCCAGCTGGCTCCCTCATCTAACCTCCTATAATGAATGGTACACCTCCCTACTTTGAGCCTGTCAAGCACAAAGTTTTTTAAAAATTCCCCTCCTCCCTCCGACATGCATGAGGTCCAAGTCATAGCAGGTATCTATAACAGTAGGTTGTTTCCTTTCTAGCCTCACCATCTCACTCTACGCTTCACGTTCCAATTCTGTTCACATACATTGCTTTCTAGTTAATAACCTCCCAACACAGCTCTGATTACTGCACGCTCTTGTTCAAACACTTCCGGTGCTCCCTACCCAATAAATTCAGAACTCCTTATCTCATTCAATGTCACCCCCGGTATGCTTCGAACCTCTTTTTCAGACTCATGATGCCCACCTTTCTTTTCTTTAGCTACGTTTTAAAGTGCTTTCATACAGATCATGTTCGGTCGTCACAACAATTCTGCAAGGTAAGAAATCCAGGTGATAACACGCTCATGTTTCAAATGAGGAAAACAGACCCAAGAAAAACAATGGAGTGTTCAGGATTCCTCGACTGGACAACAGTAAAGTGTATCTACAGCCCTGGTCTAAGGGTCAATCAAAGGAGATGGGCACTCAACCTTTCTCGGAAAAGGCCAAACCTGGCCAAAATGGATTGTCCCCTGCTCTCAAAGCCTTTCCCTCCCTCAAGCTCTCACTCGTGTAATCTTGGAATACTTGGCTCTGTTCTCCATTCACCTGAATCTTTTCTGCCTGTTAAAGCCTTACTCTCTTCCTCTCCTGACTCACAGAGTGATCATGCAATTGCCTTTAATCCCACTCTGCTTTCTGAGTCTCCTTTTTTTCTGTTTCAAATTATTATTGAAATGAATCATTCTCCTTTAACATTCTATGCACTTAGGTTTTTTTTCCTACCAAATAGACCATAAGCATTGTGAGATTCTGGTCTATGTCATAAATGTCCCTGTAGTCCCCACTTGTCACACTCTGTAAATGCGTAACAAACATTTACTCTGTGTGTGTATATGTGAGATTCAATTTTTTTTCGTACAGCAGGATATTTCATTTTTGCTATTTTATTCTATTGTTATTTCCAAAGTGTATAGTATTTACATCATTATATCTAGAATCCTTGCCATGTGAAAAACCTGGTATAATCTCTATCGTTCTGGCAATACCTTTCACTCACTGAACACCCATTGGCATTCACTAAATCCTTAGTTAGCATCATCAACTCTTTTAAATAGTCTGCTAATGGCTGCAATGCATTAATATTCTAAGCAGTTAGAAACTCATTTCCCATGTCTTGACTTTTAATATTGTTCTAACTCAAGCATTACTAAACCAGAATGTGACTTTGTTTTGTCAAGCTGTTACTTTAATTGAACTTGAACAATGACTGGCCTGGCATTACTTAATTGGAGCTTACCCTAATCAAATAATGGTATTAGAGAAGAAAAACGATGGAGACCAGGTCTTTCAGCTCAACACAAATGAATAAAACATATTTCACCCACATTCCATACCACGATGTATTTTTCTAGTATTTGAAATGTTTTTTTTTTCCCCGATAAAGTAGCCTTACTGTTGAGAAAGCTTTTCTCATGTCAGTAAGCTTTTGAACAGCATTGAATTGAGTTACATTTACCACAGGGCTCACCACGCTGCCTCTTACATGTTCCTGGCTCATATCTAGAATGGTAATTTGTCTAGGGTGGTCGAGGAAGCCAGTCACTTTAGCGAAAACCCCTGCGGGCTGTCACACAAAAGCAGAAAATGGAAGCTTGAATATTCCTTAATTAACTTCCAAAGACTGACAGCAAAGATTAGTGAAATACTGCTTGCCCTGACTTAATACTCTTCCCAGTGAACAAATGCTGTAACCATTCCTGAAGTTGTGCGCGTTAAGGACATTGATGGAGGATGTTTAGAAGAGCTGCCCAAAGGGACGGCATTATTCTTGTGTCAGTGTATAAGCTCATGTGGAAGTCTTTCCCAAACACAAGGAAGGCGTTAGCTTCTTAAAGATTCAACACGGATTTTATCACACGTATTGCTGCACTTTGAACCCCCGCTCTACTCTCAGACCACAGAGAGTGACCCGTGGTTCTGGGTGAGATCCTCAGATATTGGTACCTAAAAAAGTTGCTTCGGGCGTAGTTCTTGATTCTCTACTGTGCAGGCACCGAAACCCCATCTCATTACTTACTTGAGGAACCATCTAGCTTTGGAGAACCAATTCACTTTCTAAAATTCTGATTGCTCTGAGTTACAAAGTTACAAAAAATGTATTTCTTATTAGTCAGGGAATGCTTAGGTGATTTGCCATCTGCTGTACCAGACACAGCAGTCAGAGCAAAGGGTGTTGGAAAGTCGGGATGAATATTTCATCCAACTACGTAACAGGCTTGAACATTCTCCCTACTCCAGTTACATAATTTTTAATGAGTGAGAGATTGGCCACCCTCAGAAACAACACACCTTCCCTCCCTACCAGTACGGACCTGTGTTTATTCTTTTCTAGATTCCATGTCAATTGCCTCCCTTCAGTTATGTCACTAGGTATTACTTACATTTTAATCCCCTTGGTGAGTTTCAGGATTCATTATAGCCTAATGACGAAGCACATCGATTCTGAGTTAAATAGACCTAAGTTTAGGACATATATCCAACACTTTACATCTGTGTAAATTACATCTTAAGCAATTTTTTTAGCTTGAGTCTAGTTTTTCCATCTGCCAAGTACAGAGATACCTACCTATTCCACAGAGTTGTTTTTAGATTTAACCAGGTAATTCATGTAAAATTTTTGGCACACAGTGAGTGTTCAGAAGTGACAACTGTTAGTATGTACCGGTATTATCGTGCATGCATATAATTTGCCTTTCTCCTCATTAAGCCAGCCTTATTTCGTCTCTCCAAGATGAAAGTACTTTAGGGCTAGCAGTATTGTTTTCATTGATAAATATGTACATGACAGGCAAAACATACTCATAAGATGTCAACTTTTAAAATGAAAAAAAATATACGTAAAATTAATATCCCCATTTTACTCACGGAAACAGTATTAGAGACATGAATAAAACTTTCTAACACTTTCTTTACTGGGATTGTCGTACCCTTCTAGGGACTACCTTTCTCTTTCCCATTCTCTCCTTAGCATTCATGAAATGCACTCTGTTTTTTAAGATAAGAGAACTGAGTAAAATATGCCCATGTTATAAATCATATGGGAGCCATTAAACAATCTTATCTTCTCCCATGACTTTGTTATTATCAACAGAGATAACATGTAACAATGTCTCTAGAGCATAGTTCCATCCTAATGTCCGGACCCATATCTCCATTCTCCTACTCCATGGGTAGTACTTTGAAATCACACAGGCTCTTCAAACTAACATGTTCTAAATGAACTCATTGTTCATGTTCTTCCTATGCTCACTCTATCTTGGTGAACTGGACCAGTCTTAGCACAACTGCCCTAGCTAGAAGTTAAAGCGTCATTCTTCGGACTTTCCTGTCCAGTCAATCACCATGTCATGCCCATTCTTTCCCAGCATATCTCTTGGATGCCTCCTGGTCCCTACATCCTCATCCAACCAGCCTGTTCAGGCCACTGCACCTATCACCTGCATTTCTCCAACAGCTTCCTGAGCAGCTCAATCTATCCTCTACATTTCAGGCAGAGTGATATTTCTAAGATATGAATCTGATTTTGTCATTCTACTTAAAGCCTGTTAGTCATTCCCTATTTCTATTTCAACAATAAGACACAACTTCTCTACATGGCAGCCTGGTCCTCTGAGATTGACCCTTTCTCCATTTCTCCAATCGTCTTTGTTATTCACACCTTTGGGCTGTAGAGATTTGTTACGTCCACACTGCCCCCTGGACTCATCACTTGCACTCAGCCTGTGCACTTGAGAGTTGCTTCCCCGGAAACATACTTCCCTTCTTTCTTCCCTGGGGTACTCTGGTACTGCCCTCAAATTCCAGCTAGGACATCATGTTTTTTAAGAATCCTTTCCTGGGGCGTTGGGGTGGCTGAGTCAGTTAAGTGTCTGACTTTGGCTCGGGTCATGATCTCTCAGTTGGTGAGTTCAAGCCCTGCGTTGGGCTCTGTGCTGACAGCTCAGAGCCTGGAGCCTGCTTCAGATTCTGTGACTCTCTCACTCTCTGCCCCTCCCCTGCTCACACTCTGTCTCTTTCTGTCTCTCAAAAAAAAAAATAAATAAATGTTAAAAACAAAAAACAAAAACAATCCCTTTCTGAACCTGGGCTGGGAAAGATGTCCCTTCCTGGCAGAACACTTATCACATTTATTTTATGCTTGCGTGTTCACTTATCTGTGTATCCCCCAAAGTGTGAAAAGCCCAGGGGTTTGGAAGTTGTGGTTCTTTTGTTTGCTTTTGCACTCAGCAGTCGCTAGAACAGAGGCGCTCAGTTTACATGTCTTTGAATGATTAGAGTGAATATTGGATTCCCACAAAATATTGCTGAACTAGTGAATACACAGTAAACAATACGACACTATCCAGAGATTCCATCTCTCGAGTTATGCTAAGGAAACTTTAAAGTGGAAATTCTCTTCTTTTACTAAAGTAAAATTTGTGCTGTACGTTATTAGGTTAAAAAATGCTACATCCTTAAGTTAAAAAAAATTTTAAGTTAACAAACTTTGAACTTCTTTAAAATAGATGATACCGTCTTATTTGTGTATAGTTAATTATGCATTTTCTGGGGAATAATTCTGTTGGTGGATGTGTTCAATATGCGCTTTCCTTGTTTCTTCATTACAGTGAAAGCTTTCTGAGGGCAAAGGAGTATTTATTTTTTTGTTCTATGTCATCTTCAGAGACCTTGTGGTGCTTTTCCCACAAGACAGGACATCAATGAAAGTTAAGGGGTTAAATAAAAAAATAAAGATGCCAAACCAAAGGGTTTTGTCCTAACACAGGAAGATTAATGGCTTACAGCAGCAAATATATACCCTCAAGACATTTTGATTCATGGAAGAAAGGAAAAGATATTTTCGTTTCCATATTTCTCTTTGTGATATTTGTGTGGAGAAGTATATGGTAGTATTAAGATGACTTTCAGGGGCACCCGGGTGGCTCAACTGGTTAAGTGTCCGACTCTTGGTTTCAGCTCTGGTCAAGATCTCATGGTTCATGGGTTCGAGCCCCACATCAGGCTCCATGCTGACAGTGCAGAGCCTGCTTGGGATTCTCTCTTTCCCTTTCTCTCTGCTCCTCCCCCACCCTTCAAAATTAACAAATAAACTTACAAAAAAAAGATCTTTCAACAGAGAAACAGAAAGACCTCTTGTTAAGTGATGAAAATTAAGTTCAGCTACAGTATGTTGGGGAGTGCAAAACGGACATGGGAGATACAACTTGGCTGAAAGACACTAAGTCTCTTACTGGAAGATACTTTCTGGCTTTGAAAGTCAAGCAAATGGTAAGGATAGGAATTAGCCAGATGAAACAAATAGGGTGTTTTCTGTTGTCTGTGTCTTTTGTACTTTTGCATTTATTCTTCACGCATGTGCAGTTTTCCGGATGGTGGCCAACGTGAGGAATGGGGGAATAGTCACTGTAACAAACGAGACAGGTTCGAACCAGAAAATTCACATGTAGAAAGTGAGGCACTTGATTCTCTCACTTGACTCCTTTCCAATCTAAAGCCAGACGAATCAACAAACTTAAATCTTATTCATAAACATAGGTGCAAAAGTACTAAATAAAATATTCTCAAATTTAACCTAGCAGTTTATAAAAAATAAGTCATGAAAGAGGAAGTTTATTCAAGCACGTGCATGTGGCTTAAGGCTAGTGCATCGAAAAGTGCAAGTCACAGCATGAATAGGCTGAAGGAAAAAAACGACTACATGATAATTTCAATAGATGCAGAAATTTTGATGGGATAAGATTTGACTTACTTCTGCTAAAAGCTTTTGTCAGATTGGGTGTTTTCTTAACCCAACAAAATGTTACTAGAATCCTATAGCCTACATGATTCCAAATGGTGGGACATTGTCAATACTTCCTTTCAAGTCAGAAAAAAGACCCAGAATGTCAGAAAACAACAAAAAGAAAACCCCCATGGATGCCTATTCCACTGCATCTATGCAACATTATGGTAAAAGTCCTACCTAGCACAGGAAGAAACGAGAAAGAAAGAAAACGATGCTGCTAATAGTTAAGGAGGAAACAAACTGTGATGAGTCAACGAGAAGGAAAGGTTGAGGTCCGAGTGCAGGTCCTAAGCACTGTAGGTCGATATTGTTAATCTCGCCAAGGGTCGATATCTGATGTAGTAATCAGCACTGATTTTACACACATCAGAAAATCTCACTGAACGAGTACTATAAATGATCACTTAGCCAGTGGGATGGTCTCTGAAATACTTCACCCAAAAGAACTTTGTGGGGAGGCAGCAGTGGATAAGTGAAGCGTGGAAGCCATCCTCAAACGGTTTCTCATTGCACTGAATACAAGCTCGATCCCCACAACTTCCATGTCAGGGTGGAGACTAAGCCTCAGGAAGAGTTTGTGCCATCTGCTGTGCATGCTACGTGGTCCAGGGAATAATTCCTTCTGATAGGTCATAGTAGTCTCAGAGCTGAGCTTCTGAAGACTTAAAAAGAAAGCGGTTGAAGAGCTGTAAGCAGCGTTCATTTTGCTAGTGGCATTTTGAAGAACTGTGGAGGGAGAGACTCACTGCCCAAATGGGTACAGGATGTGCACAAGTGGTTTATTCTGGAGACTTGTCTCTAGTCTTTTTTCATCTGGATTGTCCTTTCCTTTCCTCCTTAGATATGAAGCTCTTTCATTTCTTCCGCTAATTTCCTGGACTGTCCTATTCTTCCTTCTCAGTCTGACTTTGTTTGTTCTCTTGAGACCCAGTCTGTGTCTACCTCACTGTTCTTCCTTCCTTCTTTCCTTCCTTCCTTTCCTTCCTTCCTTCCTCCCTTCCTTCCTTCCTTCCTTCCTTCCTTCCTTCCTTCCTTCCTTCTTTCTATTTACTTATTTTTAACGTTTATTTATTTTTGAGAGACAGAGAGAGCAAGAGCATGAGTTGGGGAGAGGCAGAGAGAGGGAGACACAGAATCCAAAGCAGGCTCCAGGCTCTGAGCTGTCAGCGCAGGGCCAGCGTGGGGCTCGAACTCACAAACTGTGAGATCATGACCTGAGCTGAAGTCGCAAGATCAACCGACTGTGTCACCCAGGTGCCCCTCTTCTCCTTTCTTTTCTTTCCTTTTCCTTTCTTTTTTTTTTTCCTTCCTTATCCTGACCAGACAGACCGTTATATTTTTAAGAAAATAACTGCAATATTTGTTGAATAACATTTATAAATCTTGCTTTTAATTTAGAAATAACTTCAGTCTTTAGAGGTTTCTCCACTGTTATACCACCAGCACAGTTGAGGCAATGCTTTATTTTTTTCCCTCTTGTGCATTATTGGCTCTTGGGTGAGGAAAGGGGAATGTTCCCATCCTCCTGATGGTGGTAACATTTTGCCATTAATGGTTTTGTGTTGAGGGAAGGCATGGACTCGAGTTTAAGAAAGATTAAATTGGTGGCAGTGGGAACAAGGGTTTGCATGGGAAGACATACCAGGATGTGAAACCTGTGAATTCACGACAGTCTACATGTGAGATGGAAAGGGTCTCTCTGGACTAGAGTGTTAGGAGTAGAAGGGAAGAGACAGAAGAGAGAAAACGGAAGGAGACATAAAAGGGGTTGGGGGAATGAAGAAATGAAGATGGCTCCTGATAGCATTCCTGACAGTCTGCTGGTCCAATGCTTGCGTGGCGTCCTGAAGCCTTGAAATCAAAGCCTGTGGCCCCAAACCCCCCAGCCCTATTCTGGGGCAAACAGCTCTCGGAGCTTTAGTTACCCCGCTCAGAATACCACTTCTGCTGCCTATACCAGGGAATGGAAAGCTCAGTGAAGCATTCGTAATAATAAAGTATTTTACAAATATTATGTAATAGTAGACATCGTGCCAATGGTTTCCACAAACTTGTCACCCCTAGATACCAGTGACAGGGTAGAAAAGTCATGTATTTGGGGCCCCGATAGTAACTTTGTAGTGTACTAACTTTGCAAATTCAAGTCAGCCTGAGTCAGTTGGCCTCTCTAAGACTCAGTCTTGCCATAGTAAAACAGGGATCATGACATCACCCTTCACCCTTGAAACGATTTAGCTCTGTACCTATGAAAATGCCCGGCGCTTAATAAATAATGGTTTCTTTGTGTACCTTTATTGTTTCCCCATGTACATCCCACAAAAATCCATATGGGAAAGATTTTTTGCCAACAAAACAAACTGAGCTGAAGTAATCGTTAATTATATTTACTATTTCTAAATTAAATCTCACGATCTTTCTACCTACGTTAACAGAAATAGACAAGTATCTAGATAGCAGATAGGTGTTTAGTGTGGACTAGTAACTCTGTTTTGGCTGCCTGGCTTCCTCTCTAAGATCATTTAAAATAAAATTTCTGTACTTTATTTAAATACAGAACAGAATTACTTATTAGTTTATAGACAAATAAGCTAAAGCAACTGGACATCATTTAAGTGATAGCAGAATCAACACTTTCTTCAAATGCCTCTTGATAAAATCATTCCTAATTTTTGTCACTAGTGGTTTTAAACGTTTTCATTAAAAAAAAAAAAGACATGATCTATTTCATGGGATTGTCAGGAGGATGATGTACAAAGGACCCAGGGCTGTGTTTGGCACAGAGTATAAGCTCACAAGCCACATTACTATCCTTTTAACTTAACTGTCTCTTAACTGTCAAAGACCCTCCCTGGTAGGTTATAATCTTTTTCCTGAGTTTTCATGTTATTTGGAATGAAAACATTTTGACTCTCTTCCAGCTCCTCTCCGAGCCAAGATTCATCCACCCAGTTTCTTCCTCTTTAATCGACTATGAGGGAGAGAAAAATATTCCAAGTACTGGGTGGCGGGGGGGTCCTCTCGGTTTGCTGCTCTCTCTGTTCCTCAAGAGGTTACTCACAATCGTCCCCCTGGTTCTCTTTTCTCAAGGCACAAACTATTTCTTGAGCTGGGAAGATAAGACCTTCTCCGTTTTCTATTCCAAAAGCGGGATTATTTCATGATAATTGAGTTTCCCTCTAAGATAACCCCCCCGCCTCCCTTTTTGGTGCAGGGAGCTACCTGTGGGATTTTATTTTCTATATGTTTATTATCTTTCTAGCTATTCATTTATTTTATTTTATTCATTTATTTAATGTTTATTTATTTTTTGAGAGACAGACAGAGTGTGAGCAGGGGAAGGGCAGAGAAAGAGACGGAGACACTGAATCCGAAGCAGGCTCCAGGCTCTGAGCTGTCAGCACAGAGCCCAACGTGGGGCTAGAACCCACAAGCTGTGAGATCATGACCTGAGCCGAAGTCAAACATTTATCTGACTGAGCCACCCATGTGCCCCAAGTTATTTGTTTATTAACAGCCTTGTCTGACGGGTTTCTTTGTTAAACAAGTTCAAATACTGAGATTAATACTGCAAACTATAAACTTTTAAAAGCAAGACAAAACAGGGGCACCTGGGTGACTCACTCAGTTAAGCCTTCGACTTCAGCTCAGGTTCATGATCTCATGGTTCAGATCAGACTCATGATCTCATGGTTCATGAGTTCAAGCCCCGGGTCAGGCTTTGTGCTGACAGCTCAGAGCCTGGAGCCTGCTCCAGATTCTGTGTCTCCTTCTCTCTCTGCCCCCTTTCCCCACTTGCACTCTCGCTGTCTCTCAAAAATAAACATTAAAAATAAATAAATAAAAGCAAGACAAAACAAACAAAAAGGAAATAAATTAAATTGATTATCGCTTCCATTTTTCCTCATGAGACTGGAAAAATTTCATCACCTAACAGTAAGCAACATTATAAAAGAAAACTGTCCAGAGGGAGAAAGCGTACATAAGTGTGACTTTTGCCTTTTAAAAACATTAAATCAAGAAAGCCAAATGGATTGATGCGGCCAACTTTGAAACTTAGTCCCACTACGAAACCAAGCATAATACGAACGTGCATAATTCTCTCACGCTCTTATTTTTCTGTCTAGAAGGTTGTGCCTGATGTTGTTCTGCCTGGTAGGAGGAATAACTTTCAAGTAAATTAGCACTTACCATCATCTTTGTCAGGGACGATTGTAACCCGAGCCCTTGGGTATTCTGATCCAATCCTCCCGCCCATGGGCACGCTCAGAAGGACATGGAATGTTTCCTCCTCTTCATACAGGGAGTCGTCAATAACAACGATGCGACACGTTTTTTCACGCTCATGTCTGTCAAAGTGGATGACACTGGTGTGGTCTTCGGGTCTGGATATGTAATCTGAGTAGGACAGCACCGACGTCGGCACAGTTCCGTCTGCCGTACCTGGGGACAGAGAATCCAAAAGGTGTTTATGCAGAACATATCACACAAGCGTGTTTCCAGAAATGATTATTTTCACATGCAACATCTTCACAGTCAATTTGTATACGTGAACCTCCCTGGAAATTACCTTAGCACCTACATGGTATTCTAGCATTACGCGTCACCTTCACAGTGGTCTCAAACATACAAAGAGTATTACATTTCCAGTGTTTTCTCCTCTACTTCCTGCCACTGGTCTTTCGGAACAACACAATATCACAAAATAATAGCTTCGACTATTCAAATGCTTACTGTGTGTAGGCAAAGTGCCGAGTGCTTTACATGCATTGCCTGATTAACCCTCTCAACCACACTATTGGGGTTTACAGAGGTTAAATCACTTGCTCTGGGACCCAGAGCCCAAGGATGACCCTGAAGTCTGTGTTTCTGACCACTATTCTTTATTATCTTCCCATTCATATACACACACACACACACACACACACACACACACATTAATGGGAATTTTCATGAATGCTCAGATATCAACTGCACATATGACCTTTTGACCTTTTCTTTTACATTTTTAGAAAATCTACCTGTTTCCTAGGAAAGTATTTAGTATATTAATGAATATTATACATTAATTTTAATTTGGTATTACATAAAATCATCTTTCAGAGGAGGCTTACTAATGAGCAAAAGAAACATTCTGAAATTCGGTTGAAATGAGTTTCAAGCTAGTTTACAAGGATTTTCTTTTGAGTATGCATTTCTTTGTCTCTGTCTCTCTCTTTTTTAAATAACCCTCTTCCACTTGATCAGGTTTGGGTGGGGAAAGGGGACTTCAATTTCTTACATTCCAAATGGCTTTGAGTGTTGGGATAAGCAACCACAAGAATCAGATGTATTTTGATAAGTAACAGCAGTCCTTCCAGGCCCTCTTGGAAGAGGTCCCCAGAAGTGTAACAGTGAAGGAAGACTTCTGGGGAAGTGCAGCTTTTTTCTTTATGAAAACTGGAATAATAAAACATACCCCTCAAGGCATAATGTTCTGGCTCCAACATGTCAAAGAGGCTTATTTCTATGTCTTTGCAGGGACAGTTCAGTTCATTGGCAAGTCAAGCTACCTTGTTGGGTATAACAGACCACCATCAATTCCTGGCTCACGTCTCCACTTCTTCGGATGGGAATGAACAGCTCACCCACATCTTCTTCAACGGAGTATTCCGACTGGGGAATAAATACAGTCGACTCTAAAGAGAACACACAATCACAGTCACTATTACTTTTATCTGAACTTCAGCAATCCTATGCAAATTAACATTGCTCTAATCGTCAACTTTCCCACTTGCATATTCTTTGAGAATGCCACCGTGTGAAGGGAAGGAAAGAGAAGAGGGGGGCAAAAGCAGGTATAAAGCATGCAGGCTCTGGGCCAGTGAATTCCTAGCCTTGAAATAAGACTCAACATTGCAAAAATAGATAAATAGATAAAAATCTCTGGTAATTGCTTTCTTCCTCAATTAATAAATGCTGCTGACATACTTCCTTTAAATACAGCTTTGTTCACTTGACAGATCAACACCTTCCAATGGTGTAGACAAATTTTAGAGGCAAAAGAGACCTTGGAAGTCACCTTGTCCTACCTCGTACTTTACAGATGAAGAAACCTGGGTGCAGAGAGTTGAACTTATTTGCAAAGGCCTCTTTCTGGTTAAGTCAAAATTAAAACTCAAACCTTGTAATGTCTAACTCTAGTACCCTTTTTTTTTTTAAGTTTTTAAAAAAATGTTTATTTTTGAGAGAGAGAGAGAGAGAGAGAGAGAGAGGCAGAGCATGAGCTGGGGAGGGGCAGAGAAAGAACAAAGAATCTGAAGCAGGCTCCAGACTTTGAGCTGTCAGCACAGAGCCCGACGCTGGGCTCGAACCCGTGAGCTGCAGGATCATGAGCTGAGTGGAAGTTGGACGCTTAATCGACTGAGCCACTCAGGCCCCCCAACTCTAGTACTCTTTATCTCAAGTCTATTTATCAGCTATAAGGACCATACCTGTGGTTTTCTTCCTCTCCTAGACAAATAACAATGCAGAGTATACAATATTATATTTTTATAATAAGTCTAAATGATTCATTTTTAAGGTAGTTGAAAGGCACACTAAATAACAGAATGACATAATTAAATTGTTGAAAATACAGTTCAATGTGAAGCTATGTTTAGTTCAGGATGACATTTAGTTCAATAATTTGACATGATAACTCCTAATAGATACTTTGGTATTTGACTGGGAGTCTGTTTCACTGAAAGTCTCACAAACACATAAAAAAAACCGCTTCATGGTTATTTTTAAAACAGTAAGCCACTTTGCTTTTCATGATTATAAAAGACCACTGGAACAGGAGACACAGGCCGCTCGAGGTCCGTGTTCCGTCCTCTCCACCCTGCCCGGTCCCCCAGGAGCTGACTACTGTGAACCACATCAAAGGTTTCCCTTGTGCTCTGGCTTCCAGTTGGGTCAGCCAAAGGGAAGCACAGGCAGGACTTGGAGGTCAAGAGCAGAATGGGGTCTGTGGTATTCATTCCCCTGGCTCCCTCAGGGTTCATGGCTGACCGCACCCCTTCCCCCAAGTAAAGGTCATGGTGCCCGCTGAACTCTCAGGCTCACTCTCTGGGCTCAGCTAACGTCTTCTTCCCTTTCCCTCAGGCCTAGAGGTGGTAATGGTGCCCACTCTTATTCCTTGGGGCACTTTACCATGCCTGGTGATTTCCTAATCTTTGACCTCAATGTTGTAAATAGTCATATTATTACATTCTTTTAAAATTACTTAATTTAATTTAAGCTATTACATAAAAAAAATGAGTATGTGGGGATGCCTGGGTGGCTCAGTCAGTTGAGCATCTGACTTCAGCTCAGGTCATGATCTTGTGGTCTGTGAGTTCAAGCCCCGCGTTAGGCTCTGTGCTGACAGCTCAGAGCCTGGAGCCTGCTTCAGATTCTGTGTCTCCTTCTTTCTCTCTGCCCCTCCCCCACTTACTCTGTCTCTCTCCCTCTCTCTCTCTCTCTCTCTTTCTCAAAAATAAACATTAAAAAAAATGAGCATGTGGTTTATTTCTTCTGAGATTCTCATTGATACGCCAATTTAAAAAATGGTACCACTAAAAAAATGATGGGTGGATATAAGGTCTTATAACTAATTATTCTTTTATCAAACATTGGTTGGGTGACTTTTACTTGCCAGACATTCCTACTAGGCAGAGGGGATATGGAAGGAGACAAAATTCCTGATCTTACGGAGTTTTCATTTTATTTGGGGTTGGGAAAGAGGAAGAAAATAAACAAATATACAAGAATATGTAGTATGCCAGGACGTGATGAGTTATGTGAAGAAAATACAGTGTGCTGAAGGGGGCAGGGGCTAAGGCAGGGGAATGTGCCACGGTCGGCCTGTGTTATATGGGAAAGTATCTGTGACAGAGTCACATTTGAGATGAGATTTCAAGGTGGTAATGAGATGCCTTACATACATAGTTTAGAGAAGAGAATTCTCGGCAAAGGAGTGAACAAGTGAAAAGGGCTTCAGGCCTGGGTGTGCCAGGTGTGCACGAGGAATGGCCAGGAGGCCAATGTGGTTTGAGTAAGTGGGGTAAAAAAGAGAAGGCAGGACATGGGACCAGAGCAGCAGTGACGGGGTGGGTGCCGGGAAGATCACTTGGCACATCAGGATCGTTGGGAGGATGTCGGGTCTTACTGGGAGTAAAATATTGTGTGTAAATAATCAAAGACCAACCAATGGGATGAAAACAAGCACAGGCCATTTATTCACTGCGCCATAGCAAAGGAGACGGCCACTATCACTTGTCTTTAGCAGAGACTCAAAGGCAGGCCGAGGGGTGAGAAAACTGTATAGCGGGAACAAGGGAAGGCTGCAGGGGCGCCCTGGCTGGAGGCTGGGGGTACAGGGAAGCTGTGGGCAAGCTAACTAGAAGCGGGGCATCCTATGTGACTAGTTAGGGGTGCACATCCGGTTTCTGTGGTCGGTCTTAAGTTGAAAATGAGGGCAAAATGAAGGAAGCTGTCAGTTATTGATCAAATTTTGACCATCTGGGGCTGACTGCTACGGACAGAGGCTGTGGTTTCGCTTCCCAGTTGCTGTAGGCTGTGGGTCAGAGTTGTATTTTAATACGTGGTCTGTCCGTTGTCTCTGGGTACTCCCATCCAGCTCTCAATATAAAAGCATGAGAAGGCTTTAAACACGGGGATGCTGTAGGCCACCATATCTTAAGGACGTTATTTTTGGCCGCTGTGAGATAAAGAGACACTGAGGGCCCAGGAGCTGGCCAGGAGCTCAGTTAGGCTTTGCAGCCATCTAGGAGAGAGATCACGGCAGACGACCAGGCGGTGGCAGTGGAGCTGGGATAACACGGCTGTGTGCAGGACATACAAAGGAAGAGCCAAAAGAATTTTCTGACGGATCAGATGTGGTACGTGAGAGAGCAGAGGAGTCAAGGGTGATTCCGAGCTTTGCTATCTTGACCGGCCAGAAAGATGAAACTGCTGTTTATAGAGACTGCAGGAGAATCAGGTGTGGGGCGCAGATCAGGAGTTTCATTTTGGGCATATTAAAATTGAGGTTTGAATTTTAGCTGAGATGTCAAACGAGCCAGCTGAGCATACAATCCTGGATTTCAGTGGACAGGTCCAGATTGGAAATAGAAAAATAGAAAAGTGCGAGGCACCAGCATTTTGCTGTAGGTGAAGTCTGAGTCCGAATAAAATCAGTTAGGGAGGGATTGTAGATAAAGAAGACAATGGATCCAAGCACTAACCTCGGGGCAGTTGGAGGTCAGGGAGATAAGGAAGGCTGAGCAAAGGAGGCTGAGGAGGGGTCCCAGGGATGAGAACAACCGAGGGAGTGTGTGGATACTGGAGGTCAAGTGCAAAAAGTGTTTTCAGAAACAGGGAATGAATGAAAGAGCCCCTGGGTGGCTCTGTCGGTAAAGCGTCAGACTTCAGCTCAGGTCATGATATTGTGGTTCATGAGTTCTAGCCCCGCATCGGGCTCTGTGCTGACAGCTCAGAGCCTGGAGCCTGCTTCAGATTCAGTCTCCCTCTCTCTCTGCCCCTCCCCCACTCGTGTTCTGTGTCTCTCTCTCGCTCTCTCTCTCTCTCTCTGTCAAAAATAAATAAAAAACATAAAAAAAAAAAACAGAGAACAATCAAATGTCTCAAGTGCTGCTGACAAGTCAAGAAAGCTGAGACTCGATCATTGGATTTAGCAAAGGGAAATTACTGGTTACCTTTATAAGAACTGTTTCAGTGGAGTGGAGGGGACAAAAGCCTGAAGGAATCGGAGGAGAGACACTGACAAGACAGCAGGCACAGACACTTAAAAATGTTTGCTGTAAATGGGAACAGAGTGACATCTAGAGAAATACCTTGTTTATTTATAAGAGGAGTTTTTTTAAGGGCAAAATTATTCCTACTAGTATGAAGTGGGATTTTACCAAACATAAAATTTCAATATAGAAATTATCATAGCGCTTCATTAGAAAAAATACACAAGGTGCCATGAAATATTCAAGTCGGGTCTTCAATGAGTTCCAATGAGTTTCTTTTCATGGAAATTAAGTCTGGTACCACCTAGGTTTTGGCAGTCCTCAGGTCATTTACTCCAATGGCATTCATAGAAATATTACAGAAAGTTTGGTTTCTTTGTTCGGGGTCGGGGGAGAAAGTGAGTGGGGGAGGGGCAGAGGGAGAGGGAGAGAGACAACCCCAAGCAGACTCCACCAGTGTGGAGCCCAACTCAGGGCTCATCTCACAACCATGAGATCACGACCTAAGCCAAAATCAAGAGTTGGACGCTTAACCGGCTGAGCCACCCAGGGGCCCCAGTTTTGTTTCTTTATTAAAGTTTGCTGTGTACTGAATGTGTCCCTCAAAATTTATGCATCGAAGTCCTAACCCTCAAAGTGATGATATGTGGAGGTGGGGACAGGTGGGAAGTAATTAGGTTTAGATGAGGTCATGAGGGAGGGGTCTTCATTTTGGGATTAGTATCTTTATAAGAATAGGAAGATCTCTCTTTCTCTCTCTTTCTCTCTCTCTCTCTCTCCCCCCAGGTGTCCAGAGCTTGCTTTTAGCTCTGAAACTCACTCCTACACTTGGTCTGAAAGAGGGTAAACAGGTCCAGCACCACATTGAGGTCTTTCGTTGACCTGATGTGGGCAGAAATGTGCATCTATGGGAGAAACTGGAAAAGGCGAGATGAGGAAAGGCTTTCCTGCTAGGTTTTTCCAGTTCATATCATTTTTCAACTTCATTTTATATATACAGGAAAGCTTATACACAGACTGCCTCAAGTAAGCATAACTTTTTAAAACCCCTGAAAGTGGCATTTGTTTTTTATCAGTCTTAAAAATTATTAGCTCATATGTATGGGATTCTTAATTATTTGCAAAGCCCTATTCTAAACACTTTACATGAGGGATGCCTGGGTGGCTCAGTCGGTGAAGCGTGCGACTTAAGCTCAGGTCATGATCTCACAGTTCGTGAGTTCGAGCCCTGTGTCGGGTTCTGTGCTGACAGCTCAGAGCCTGGAGCCTGCTTCGGATTCTGTGTCTCCCTCTCTCTCTGTGCCCCTCCCCCACTTGCACTCTGTCTCTCTTTTTCTCTCAGAAATAAACAAACATTAAACACTTCACACATATCAGCTAGTTTTATCCTGGCAACAATCCTTTCACAAAAGAACTATTATGATTGTCATTTTATCTCTGAGGACATGAGGCACACAGAGGTTCAAAACCAGCCGAAGCTTAGGCTAGTAGGTAGTGATACCCATACTTGAACCCAAGAAGTCCATCTCAAAGCCCAAGATAGTAACTGCTATGATCCACTTGTAAAAGAAGAGCGCTCAGAATGGCCGGTAGCTGGACTTATGCCAGAAGGGCCAACTGAGCTTATAAGAGACATAAATTACTGCTAAAAAGCTGGCGGGGACAGCAGAAGCAGAACAAAGGAAGCTAAAAACAAGTATTTGAAAATTTGTTTAGACATCCAATGTATTCATAGAATTCTATATATAAACTAATAAAAGTGTTATGTAAGGAACAAAATCTGCATGATGGTCATACTGACAAAGTTACAGAAGTATTATATAAGTGACATGTATAAATGTACAATAATATGCTTATGAATATAATACCTGTATTATGTAATATAGCAGCATATCATATGTCAGATCCCAACGAGCCCATTAGATGGAAACCATAGCAGTCTCTAGGAGGGTGTTCATTGAAAGACAAAGCAAGAGTGGTATTATAGAAATAGTAAACTCTGCTAAGTAAATAGAGATACATAGACAAAAATGACTACAGGGTCATCCTCTGTAACCCTTAACACTGGCTCTCCCATGTAGTAGGTCTATGAGTGACTTATCTCCTTTTCTTAAAATTTTTTTTAATGTTTACTTATTTATTTTGGGGGGGGGGAGAGAGAGAGAGAGAGAGAGAGAGAGAGAGGTTACACGTGAGCAGGGGAGGGGCAGAGAGAGGAACAGAGAGAATCCCAAGCAGGCTCCACACCCTCAGCCCCCTGTGGGACTCGAACACATGACCGTGAGATCACGACCTGAACTGAGATCAAGAGTCAGATGCTTAACCGACTGTGCCACCCAGGCACCCCTGGTTTTTACTTCTTTAAATCTTTCAGAATTCTGGACAATGAACATGTGTTACTTCTATAGTTTCAGATTGGTTTCATCATTCTATAAGTGCAAAGATAAAGCTGAGTAAAGTGAATGCATTCGTCATTAGTCATTGCAACTCGATTGAAACGAGTGCTTTGATCTGCAATTGCAGTGTTTATTTTTAGGTTTGACTGTGCTGTAACTTTGGCCAAAAATGACTTTTGTTCTCAGAAATAAAATAGTTGTAGTTACATTTGAAAGCTACTGTTCATGCCAGTCTTTTCTCAATTATACTGAACAGATTAAAAAAAAAAACAAAACAGATTCTACTAAAACCAAGATGGAACAAATTATCTTCTAAAAAATCTCTGTTACAATAGAACAGAGAAAGCAAAGGCAGTGCATGGACAAAGGCACTGAGGGTTTGTTGTCTTTAGAAAGTCTGGAACATTCAAAAGTTAACACAGAAGATGTTCCGGTACCTCCTCAGGCTACCATGCTGTCCTCAGCCTGCTCGACAAGTGGCACCGAGTAGGAAGTCTGTCCCTGATACGTTTGATCTTGGACAGCTCTCTCACATTTCTACGGTCTGTTTTTCACTCTCAAACAGACATAGTAATTAGTACAGGCTAATTCAACAGGGACTTGAAAAAGACACAAATGAGAGTAATGAAAACATCTAAATAACATGCTTACAAGTGTCTTTTTTAATGGAAGGGTTTTTTTTTTTAATGTTCTTTATTATTTATTTTTGAGAGACAGAGCACGAGTGAGGAGGGAGAGGGGGACAGAAGATCAGAAGTGGGCTCTGCGGTAACAGCAGTGAGCCCATGTGGGGCTCGAACTCAGGAACCGTGAGATCGTGACCTGAGCTGGTCAGGCGCTCAACTGACTGAGCCACCCAGGCACCCCACATGATAGTAAGTATTACAAGTTCATATCAGGATGCCGTGAGATCCAAAAATTATCCTTTAGCACTAGGCAAGTGTTGGTAAGAGTGAATCTTAGGGTAATCTTTGTGCATATCATTAAAAGTTTTTATTTTGTGAATGTAGAAACTTTCAGGAAGTTTTACAACACTAAAATGGCTTTATTTTATACCACCTTTTTTCATATCCACCTTTTGGTGCCAGAAATGTACAGATGTGTGCTGTAATTTTAGCCAGTATTTCAAATTGTTTGCTTCTCTTAAGACAATGACCTGTGCTTCACGGCAACAGGATTCAAAAAGGAAAAGAAAAAAACTTCCACTCTCACTGAAATTGAATTTTTTCTTGCTTCTTTCTCATTTTGGTGTCATAGCTGCCGTGGATTACCATTTCATTAATTCTGGACCTTCAAATTTGCTAGCCAATGATCTCCCTATGTCAACTGTGACAACAGTACAAACTTTTAGAAAGGATAATTAATGTTTGTGTTTCATGTTACAGCCTATGTCATCTGAATTCTACTGCATGAAACGGGTTGGCTCACTCAGCACACAAAAGTTTGCCTTTTCTTTGTAGCCAATAAGATTAGCATTCTTGACATACAAGTTCTACTTTTCTTTGGAATGGTATGTTTATTCTCTACTGTATATTATACAGAATTAACCTAATCTCGTCATACAGAAAATGATTACACAGATCAAATATTTAATTCCCTAGGTTCATGGTTGATTTTTGGTATCATAAAGGTATCAGAACAAGCCCCTTTCAATCAGAAGTTTGCAGATACTTCAAGTATGTACATAGTAAATAATTGTACGAAATACTTAGGGACTTTAGACATCTATGTTCGGTATCTGTACTCGAATACCTGTATCTGAGGTTGTAGTCTCCTACTAAAGTACAAAAAACTAATTTACTCTAGTTAGAAATTATACAAGGTAAAAAAGGAATGGGATCTTAATATAAAATAAGTTTTAGCTCTTACCTATTTTCCTCTTAACAGAAATGAAAATGCTTAATGTTAATTAATATCTAGATACTTCTCAGAGTGAGAAGAAATGGTGTTATGTCTGACAGTTAGGGAACCGAATAAACAGGAAATCGAGAATCTTCTTTCAGGCTTCTCCTGTGGGTGCTGACTGCTCTTTTATCACAGCACATAAGATTGTACATTGTTAGTTATCATAATTTTGTGGAGTGTAATCACCTAATGATACCCTTTCAAAATTAGTATGCCTTCTTCACTGTAGCACCCGCATCCCTACCTCTTAGCAGAATTCCTGGCATGTAGCAAAAACTCAATAAACAGCTGTTGAACGTACAGGCACATAATGCTGAAGCAGTCTTGATTATCTTTCTAGAATACTTGGCTTTGTTCACCTATACTAACATATTTTTGGCTTGATATATAAAGGGAAAATTAATAGAATAAGAAGAGAAGGAATCACTTTGTTCTTGGGTCTGTTTGTTCGTTTTATATACAAGAATGGGTGAGACAATGCTGCTGTTGGCAAAGCATGTGGTTTAATTAGGATATTATTTCTTTTCGGTCACAAGAAATGACAGAAGACCGTAAAACTCAGAGAATAGAGAGAAGGGCTTCGTAGAAAAAAATCTATATACATTCAAACACTGGGTTCTGGCACTTATTAGCAGAGGACTTTGGGGAAATACATTCTTTGAGCCTCAGAGATCCGATTTGGAAATTGACATATCAATCACAGGTTTACATGAGATATGATTGCCCAGCTCCTAATGCAGGGTCTGGCTCAACCGTGGATATTCAAATATGGTAGAGATTGGCATTGTGATTACTATCTTACCCTTGGCCTATGGAATAATCCTTTTGGAATTCTCTGGGTTAGGTTAGAAAAAAAGGGCAGAAGGAGTAACAGTGACCCGAAATTTCTTCAAAGCCCTTCTTGTCTTATGGCCATCTGCTGTCTGCTGTTGATTCAGTCCAGCCTCGTCGCAGAGGGTCTTTCCACCACAGCTAATTGTTACCGCCCTCAGATAAAGGGTAATGTCACCCATCTCTGACAACGCTAAAGACAACCAATCGACCAAGTGGTCGATTGAGGCAGAGATTTAAGGATGGCACTATTTCTCAGGTTCCTCATCCAGACAACAAGTTAAATGGTTTATGCACTTTAAAACCCCTCCCGGGGCGCCTGGGTGCCTCAATCGAGTAAGCGTCTGACTTTGGCTCAAGTCATGATCTCGCAGTCTGTGAGTTCAAGCCCTGCGTCAGGCTCTGTGCTAACAACTCAGAGCCTGGAGCCTGCTTTGGATTCTGTGTCTCCTCTCTCTACCCCTCCCCTGCTTGCTCTCTCTCTCTCTCTCTCTCTCAAAAATAAATAAATATTAAAAAAAATTTTTTTTAAACCCATCCCAACTGGAACTGCATTTGTAAAGGATGGAGACTGTGGAATCAAACTGAAACAAGGAAAGATAACAGTGATAGACGACTGAAAAGTAAGGTAAAAATCTTGACAATAAGAGCAGATTTTCCATGGGAGTGCCTCCAAGGTCACAAGAACCTGGGACAAGGGAAGTATGCCAAAGAGAGATTAACATCTCTGTTTAGCAGTCTGTTTTCTTCCTATTCTAGTTTTCCTCTTTGTACCGCAGACTTCAATTTTTGAGGACATTGAATTGATTGATTTACTCAATAAATGACTAAATGACCCCATTTGTCTAGAAAGCTATTGATCCCTACAATCATGGCAGAATGGTGTGTCCCTCTTTTGTGTGCCCATAGCACTTTGTTAAGTAGAAGGAAAAGTTCTCCATTTTCAGTCCTCTTTTTTCATGTGACAAAATATGTCTGTTCTAGGGGTGCCTAAGTGGCTCAGTCGGTTAAGCATCCAACTCTTGGTTTCAGTTTGGGTCATGATTGTATGGTTTGTGGGATTGAGCCCCACATCAGGCTCGTGGCTAACAGCATGCAGCCTGCTTGGGATTCTCTCTCTCCCTCTCTCATTCTGCCCTCCCCCACTGTAGCTGGTTCTCTTTCTTTCTCTCAAAATAAATAAATAAACTTTTAAAAAAACTGAAAAAAGATCTCAAAAAATACGTTCTAGACAAAAATGTGGGCTTCTGAAGTCCCATCTGACAGTTGAGCTGTCCCTGCATGGCCCCTCTCTCACTGGCAGGGCAAGTACCAACATGGCAATGAGATTTGCATGTGAACTGTAGGAGATTAGCTCCCTTCTATTCATGGCCACCCAGGGTGTCCAGGGATGAGGAATGGGGTGCACTTGCTCCCAGTGGTGACTGCCCTTTGAGGCAGGCTGCCTTCTTGCACACAGGCTGCAGGAAGACATAGTGACTGGACCCACTCCTTAGAGAATGGTCATTTCTATTGATCATAGAGCTTGGCTTTCCAGCCAGAAACCAGGCTGTGTTCTTGGAACCATGTGTTCCCAGCCAGACATTCAAAACATCTGGAGGCATGAGACATATTACAGAACATCCATATGGGTACTGAATAGTACTTGAGGCTAGATAAGTAACCACTTAAGTGTATGTCGTATCTCCGCAGTAGATGTAGATACTCATGTATTGAATAAAACGCATAGTCAGGGGCGCCTGGGTGGCTCAGTCTGTTGAGCATCCGACTTCGGCTCAGGTCATGATCTCGTTGAGTTTGAGCCCCATGTCAGGCTCTGTGCTGACAACTCAGAGCCTGGAGTCTGCTTTGGATTCTGTGTCCCTCTCTCACTCTGTCCCTCCCTCACTCATGCTCTGTCTCTCTCTCTCTCTCAAGAACAAAACATTAAAAAAATTTTTTTAAACAGAGTCATTTAAAATCTTTACCTAAATCACAACTATATAAGTTAAAAAATATAAATGGATAGAGTATTATAAGAGTATAATTATGAACGTGTGAGAATTCAGGATGTATGTATGTATATGCTTGTGTGTGTGTGTGTGTGTGTGTGTGTGTGTAGAAAGAGAGAGTTTATGTTAGTAAGTTGTTTTGTTTGTTTTGCCACAAAACATGGGAGCAAGTATTCTAAAATTTGTCACATGTAAAATTGAGAGTATTCTATAAACACCAAGTAAAATGCCTAAAATGGTGCACAGGTCTACAAGTATGGAGGTAATAGGGAGGGAGTGAAAGAATGTATATAAAATGTGTTAATTGTGCTGTTTGTCGGTAGTGAGTATGTGATGAATTTCAATTATTATCATTATCTGTAGCTGTTATGGGTAAGTAAGGAACTGGGAAAAGCTCTTTTATTAACTGGCTAGTAAACAAACCATTTCCAGACCAAAATGAAGCAGTGGTGGTTATTTCCTTTTCTTGCTGCCATAACACTTTGTTTATACTTTATTGCATCACATCACATTCTATTGCAATCATTTATTGGTAGGGCTCTCTTTCCCATTGGACCATAGGCTCTTTGACAGAAAGATTTCTATCCTATTATCTTTGCATCCCTAACACATAGCGCTGTACCCAGCACACATACGAGCTGAACACATTTTGAATGCATGCAAAATAGAATCTCATAACATGACCTAGAATTAATACATAGAGGGGGAGGTTAGAGGCATAATAGTTCCTAGGGCTAGCAAATTTCTATGTGAAGAGTTACAAGAGAGTGTAGAAAGAAACAGTTAAAATTTTGAAATGGTAGGGAGAGTGACCCTTTAATGGTGAGGAACAAGGGCTCTTTAATCTCTTAAAATGAAATCTAACAATGTTATTTGTGATACTAGAAATAACAACAGTAGTATTGTGCTTTATGTTTTATAGAATTCTTTCACAAGAATGATGCAACATGAGACTCATTAATTTTTCTTATTTTGTGCATTAGGAAACTAAATCTTAAGAAAAGGTGTTTGATTTGATTAAGGTCATAAAACTAGAAATGGTAGAATTGGGAATCAAACTCAGATCTTATAACTTTAAGACCAATGGTCTTCAACAAGACATGGAATATACCAGGCGTTATGAGACACTTGTCAGTTATCATAGGAATGATCATGGCCTGGAATGACTAGGGCTGAATGTCATCTAGAAAATTCTATAACAACTTTGATGACCATTACATTAAATGGCACTATGGCAAAGTTGTGTGTGCGTGTGTGTGTGTGTGTGTGTGTGTATGTGTGTGTTGTATGTACATATTTTAATATTCCACTTCTCAGATCTACTATGGGTACAGAGTATAGAGTGTTACCCTATTCTGAGAAATAGAAAGGGACGGATGAGTTTAAGTGACTTATTCCTTAAGGTAAACAATGACAATTATACCAACTGGCAAATAAAATATCAAAAAATGGCTTCAGGGGTGCCTGGCTGGCTTAGAGGGTAGAACATGTGACTCTTGGTTTCAGGGTTGTAAGTTCAAGCCTCACATTGCACCTAGAGCTTACTTAAAAAAAAATGAAGAAAGAAAGAAATGGCTTCAAACAAACTCTAACTGATGGGCCAGTTCATGTGTATTAAAGCTGCCATGGGCTGGTTCAAAAGAGAGAAGCTTTATTATGCTACCACTTATTCAAGACTTAAGACTCGAAGAAACTTTAATTATTCATGCCTAGATAATGCAGATAAAACTAAATGTAATTAAATGCCAACTGTTCTTTAAAGGAATTAGAAGCATAATTGAACTTCATATTTAACTAAAAGAGAGATGTTAGTTAAACAAACAGACCCCGAGCCCAGTTCTCTTATGCTCTCTCTCTAATTAGGTTCAGTCTTTTAACCCAGAGATTTCCACACAGGTCTCCATTTCAGGTACTCAGTAGATTGTATCTTCAGAGAAAATTTAAGAGTTTTCTGACTGACAAAATAAAGTAGGCTGGCAGTTAAAAAGAAAGTCACGTCTGGCTTCTGACAGGATTTCAGCTTTAGAAGACTCTCTCCAACCTTTGAATAAATGCCAGCCCTCCAAAAGCCATTCAACCTTTTTCTTTCTTTCTTTCATTTTCTTTTTCTTTTTTTTTTCTTTTTTTTCCTTTCCTGACTGCACGGAGACAAGTTAGCAATTAGAACGATGGCAAGGGGGAGGGAATAGGTCAAATTACACATGAAAGCAGTGAGGTTCACTTTTACCAACATCAGCCAAAGGTGGGCACTGACAAAAAAGCATAATCTAATAGAAATTAAGAGGAGTGATTTAAGACACGATTCGCCAAAGAGTGGGGATAGGTCTGGTGGGTTTTATGTAACAAATGTGGAGGCGCACAGCCAAGTGAAAACTGTTGGCTGATAAAAATTCTAACACTTGAACAATCAAGTGTAACATGGGGAACAAATTAATCCCAAATGGTCTGATTCTTAAACTCTTTGTTTAAAGGACACTTTAAAAGACATTTAAAAGACTTTAAAAAGTAATGAATTAATTCAAGAAAAATGAGATGAGCAATATTGATTCTAAAGAACAGAATTACAGTAAGAGAAAGAACATGCTGATAATTCATATGAGCTTACGTAGTTCATTTACTTGAAATGATATAGCTTCCCTTATTAGTTTTTGGCTTCCCTCTCCCATCAGCATACGTGAGAATATGAAACTATTAGTCTAGAACATTCTCCCCATAGAAAGTCCACACACTGAATTTAAAACTTCCTTTATAAGGTATTTTGTCATTAAAAACCCAACAGCGATGAGACAAACAAGTCGACAGCTCTCACCATCTCCGGGGTCAACAATCTCCACCGTGGTCACTGCAGGGAATTCCAGAGCAGCCAGCACAGGCTCTGAGAGAACCACCTGGAAGGTCTCCGACTGCTCGTGTTCTCCATCGCTCATGATCCGCACTCTCCAGGTGGCCCTGGTCTGGCCTGGGTTGAACTGCACTTGTTTCTGTGCTTTGCCCTTGAAGTCTTTGTCTTTTTCTGCAGTCCCATCTCTTGTGCCGATACCTTCACAAAAACATGGTATCATTTTCTTAGCTTCATTTTTAATTGGATTATTGAAGTTTGCCTTGTCGTTAACCTTTTGTGTGTTATTTATTCTGCCTGCCACTACGTCCAGCTTTGATTCCATGAGGTGGACGATTGGGGTACAGGTGCCACAGTAAAAGGGTTCTACTGTAGGTATTGGGGGTTCATGATTCTGTTCTATTCTTACCTCATGATGGTTTTGCTATATATTCTTTGAACTGTGTTTGTGTTAGAACCTCTTGTAAAGCAAGGCTCAGTAAATTAATATTCATGTTGCAAATATTCTTATTCCTACAGTTCATTCAGTCTTAAAAGCTCTTCACTTTTTTAATTTTTTTTAATGTTTGTTTATTTTTTAGAGAGAGACAGACAGACAGAGCATGAGTGGGGGAGAGGCAGAAAGAGAGAGGGAGACACAGAATCCGAAGCAGGCTCTAGACTCTGAGCTGTCCGCACAGAGCCCGATGCAGGGCTCGAACTCATGAACTGCAAGATCATGGCCTGAACCAAAGTCAGATGCTTAACCTACTGAGGCACCCAGGTGCCCCAAAAAACTCTTCACTTTTACTTTTACATGTGTTATACTGCATGTGCCATATGATAAAAACGTAAGAAAAATTCTCTAACTAGAAAATAAGGAACTCTGTGAGTCAAGAATTCTTTGATAATCAAAGTTGTAAATGGCCAATAATAAAAAAAATTACAATATTCTCTCCACATTTACTGGGACTAAGATCCTTAAAAGAATATAATTCAGTGATTGTCAATATGACCACATCCAGGTTTGTGTGTGTGTGTGTGTGTGTGTGTGTGTGTAACACTTCAGAATTCCATGAAACCATGTGAACAGAATTGGAGAGCTAAATATATGTGATTGCTATGAGCACTATGTTGGGCTCACTCTGATGGTTCAACTCAAGGTCAATTGCAGTTAGCTGGGAAGGCTGAAGGACCTCTGAGTCTCTCACTACATTACAAGAGTATCTTCACCATCACTATACCATGTTCTCAAGTCACAGGTTATCTATAAAGTCAACAGTCAACAAATCCAATGTCATCAAAAAATTATAAATTGCAGTTTGTACTTGTTCTAATTTGTACTTGTACTAGTATATCCTTAAGTGCTGAATCAAAACCTCTTAGTGAGCCATGTTAATAGAATAATTTTCACATAGGGGCATCTGGGTGGCTCAGTCAGTTAAGCGTCTGACTTTGGCTCAGGTCATGATCTCATGGTTGTGAGTTTGAGCCTCATGTCGGTCTCCGCACCGATAGCTTGGAGTCTGGAGTCTCCTTCAGATTCTGTGTCTCCTTCTCTCTCTGTTTCCCCCCTGCCCCCTGTTCATGCTCTGTCTGTCTGTCTCTCTCTCTCTCTCTCAAAAAAACATTAAAAAGAATGCTTTTCAAGTAAATTTCTTTAAATATTGGCATTTTGAGAAAAATTTGTAGGAAAGACAGCTTTAAAAGGGGGGAAATAAAATCTTGTGACTATTAGAATTAAGCCTGAAAATAAAGTGTTTGTAGCATTTCTTATTTAACTGAAAAAATTACCTTATTTTTAAATAATGGTGCTTACATCAGATGAATCTGAATATTTTCATCTGACTGTTAGTTTCATCTTAAAATGACAACGAAAATAAATATTTCATTAAAATATTTTTGTCTTGGGGCCCCTGGGTGGCTCAGTCGGTTAAGCGTCTGACTTTAGTTCAGCTCATGATCTCACGGTTCCTGGGTTTGAACACTGCATCGGGCTCTGTGCTGACAGTTCAGAGCCTGGAGCCTGCTTCAGATTTTGTGTCTCCCTCTCTCTGCCCCTCCCCTGCTTTGTTTCTATCTGTCTCTCAAAGATAAATAAATGTTAAAAAATTTTTTTTAATAAAGTATTTTTGTCTTATAGCTCTCAGAAGCAACTGAGATAAAAATATCTCATTTTTTTTCAATAGTAGGTAAAACATGATTTTTTAATATCAGGAGGAAAAAGGGCACAGAACCAGGCATTCCAGCACTACGTATCCTGTTGAATGTTGCAGACTTCCCGTTAGCTCTTTGGTTCCTAATGCACACAGACAGGTTGTCAACACCTCTTGGGTCTGCCATGATTCACTGCCGAGGTAATGGATGATGAGAGGAATCATTCTCTATGAGGTTCCAGCACACATGCTGCTCATTGACCCATCTATCCACAGTGGCATGGGCCAGCAGAAGAATTTGCTATTTGCTCTCTGATAACCACTTTTGTTTTGTTTCACCAACAATGCATTATTTTCTTAGAGATTCAAAAGGCAGTTTAAAAATAAAAAGGAATGAGTATAGGGCCGCTCAGTCAGTTAAGCGTCCAACTCTTAACCAGAGTCTTAACCAGAGTCTTAACCAGACTCTTGATTTCAGCTCAGGTCATGATCTCACTGTTCGTGGGTTCAAGCCCCGCATCGACCTCCGCACTGATAGTGTGGAGCCTGCTTAGGATTCTCTCTCTCCTTCTCTCTCTGTCCCTCTCCCATGTGCACTCTCTCTCTCAAAAGTAAATAAAAGAATATTTAAAAAAAGGAATGAGCATAATACAAGGAATGTCCACTAGTTCCAACTAGTCATCCTTACTAAGTGATAATCAAGTTATCCAACCTGATAAAATGTAGACTGTCATACCAAATTTCATGGTTGCTGCTAAAAACACATATAATTTTTTTAGATGGACTTTATAAAGTATTTCTGATTGGATGTAAATTATAAATAGGCAAGATCGTTGATTTGCCAAGCAAAGAGGAATGGATTTCTATTTTGTGAAAAAAGACATGTGCCTCTCAAACATGAGGTAAAATTAAGAAGGACGTGTCATATTTTTAGAGGGTAAAATAAGACTTAGATGGAATACTAAACTTGTTTTGTGTCAAAAATAAAGATTTCCTTTTTATAATTAACACACAGTACCTACTCTGAGTGTAGTGTTAGTCTATCCTGGTACAGAATACAGTTACTTACTATCCATGGACCAGCAGCATAAACAACATCTGAAAGCTTGTTAGAAATGCAGAATTCCAGGCCTTACCCCAGACCCACTGAATCAGAATCAACATTTTAACAGGATCCAGGTAAATCTTAGATGCATTAAACCTGAGGGTAGGTGGACACATACTAAATATTTCATACCTCCATAGGGCCCTTTACATAGGTGCCCATTTTTTTAAAAATTAAAGAAAAAATTTTTTAACGTTTTTATTTTTGAGACAGAGAGAGACAGAGCATGAGCAGGGGAGGGGCAGAGAGAGAGGGAGACACAGAATCTGAAGCAGGCTCCAGGCTCTGAGCTGTCAGCACAGAGCCTGACGCGGGGCTTGAACTCATGGACTGTGAGATCATGACCTGAGCCAAAGTTGGACACTTAACCGACTGAGCCACCCAGGCCCCCCTAAAAAAATTTTTTTTAATGGTTATTTATTTTTGAGAGAGGGAGAGAGACAGAGTATGAGTGGGGAGGGGCAGAGAGAGAGAGGGAGACACAGAATTGAAGCAGGATCCAGGCTCTGAGCTGTCAGCACAGAGCCTGACGTGGAGCTTGAACTCAAGAACCATGAGATCATGACCTGAGCTGAAGTTGGACGCTTAACCGACAGAGCCACCCAGGCGCCCCCTAGGTGCCCATTTTAACAAAGGATGAAGAAATGGTGTGTAGACTATGGAGGACACAGATTAATTAGTCCACGCTTTAATCTAACATGGTAGATGAGACAGCAAAGTACACACAACGTTCAAAACATGCTCTTAATTGGAGGTACAAATATTCAGCTGGTAAATCATACCTATTATAAATAACATTATTAGATGGGGCAAAAAATTCTAGAAATCAAAAAGCTTATAAATTGGGCTTAAGTTTATGCTTTTATTTTTTCAAAGAGAACTAATTATTAGACAAACCATATTCCTTTGATTTCCTAAGCAAAACCACAATTGCAGCTCTTCCTCTGGTGTGGAAAAATGGCATGGAGGGTAAGCAAGGCACTTTTGGAATGAGAGAACAGATCATATCCTACCTTGGCCACGTAGTGGTCATGGGACCACAGGCAGGTTATGAACTTCCTCTGTTATGGGGGATTTCAGAAGCACCATAGTGTGGTAGTTAAGAAAGTTACCCCTGGGGCCAAATCTCAGCTCTGCTCCTTAGTAGCTTTGGGAGGATGACAACCTCTCTGTTTCTTTACCTGCATCATGGGGGATATAATGACACTCCTCTCACACGGTTGACTATGTAAGGTATTGGGAACTGGGGCTGGCACATAAGAAGAACTCAATACATTTTAGCCATCATTATTGTCACTTCATAGTCCAGTATGTAACACAGTGGCTGGCACTGAGTAAGCCACTCAAGAAAATGTGAGGTTGAATTAGCGAGTAAAGTAAGTCGTAAGGAGAAAAAGACTAAGGTAACGTACTTAGTGTGCCTAACGAAGTATCTTTTATTTAGTAAATTCACAATAGCTGGTAGCAGTAAGATCTTTGAAATTCCAATACTCTTATGAAATGCAAACACATATTTAATTTGTTAATGGATTATACTGGTTATAAAATTAATAATCATCTCTGAGAAAACACTTATATAAATTTCATGTGATCCATGGCCTCCTAACTATGCTCCTGAACTTAAGTGATAGTCTGCCTCTAGATATGCAAACGATCTAATTCTAGAAGCTTGTAAGTGACAGTGGAGGTTTCAGGAAACAGTAACATGAAACACATTCATTGTAGAACTTCTTCCAGGCTTCCCTCCTCTTTAATCTGACTTCCATTCTCCCTCCCAGCTTGAAGTCTATTATCTCTTGAATGATTGATGGGTGTGGGCCACACACAGAAGTCTTTCCAACTTCCTATCTCCCCAGGTTACTAAGTAACGTGTGAGGTTAACCAAGTAGAGCTAAAGAACCTTTGTAGAATGGCTGGTGCTCATCTCCACATGCAGGAAATCATAGTTCGCTGAAAAAATAATGCTAGGAGAAAAAAAGAGCCCTTGTTTGACATTTTAGGATTCGGCTTTAAAAAAGAAAAGGAAGAGAAAAATGAGAAAAGATAGCTTTAAAAAATCTTTCAACCATTAACTTTCCCATTACTTTCAGTGGAAGTGAGTAGTTAAACATACCCACCAGGAATTCTGGCAAAATGCAAATGGATGAAGGCATCCTTAAGAATTGCTGAGGTTCTCTGTGTCTCAGTTATTATTTCCCGCATACTTTCAAGCACAAAGTCCAGTTAAGGCTAATCTCTCACGGATAATAAGTAAGACAGGATCAGATTCCTGACCTGCAGAGCACGCGTGTGTGTGCAAAGAAAACATGCTTCCAAAGAGAGAGAGCACCAAGAGCATTCACTATGCTTTAGAAGGTTAGACAAAGAGAGTGTAAATGGCAGCCAAGAGGAGGCATGTGCAAATCAAGAGGGAAGCAGAGCAAAACATGAAAAAAAAAAGGGGGGGGGGGTGGCGCCTGGGTGGCTCAGTCGTTTGAGCATCTGACTTCGGCTCAGGTCATGATCTCACGATCCGTGAGTTCGAGCCCTGCGTCGGGCTCTGTGCTGACAGCTGAGCCTGGAGCCTGTTTCGGATTCTGTCTCTCCCTCTCTCTCTGCCCCTCCCCCGCTCATGCGCACGCTCTCTCTCTCTCTCTCTCTCTCTCTGTCAAAAATAAATAAACATTAAAAAAAATTTAAAAAAAAGACGGAAGCAGAGCAGCACAAGGTCCGCAGGTGGACCAACTACCCTGGAGCCAATAACCTGACGGGGTCAGCAGAGAGTGGTGTGAAAATCTCTCTTACATGCTTAAAAAACAAAAAGCACTTCCAAAATTTTTTTAATGTTTATTTATTTTTGAGAGACAGAGAGAGAGAGAGAATGAGCAGGGGAGGGGCAGAGAGAGGGAGACAGAGGATTTAAAGCGGGCTCTGCGGTGATAGCAGAGAGTTGAATACAGGGCTCAAACTCACGGTGCATGAGATCATGACCTGAAGCCAGACACTCAACCGACAGAGCCACCCAGGTGCCCCCAAAACAAAAAGCACTTTAAAAATAAGGAGTAATTAATACCCGGCATCCAAATATCAGGGGGGAGCCTGGTGGGGGCAGATTGTGGCTGTGGCAAAGGTATTGTATGTGGTATGTGTGTGTACGTGTGTGTGTGTGTGTGTGTATAGGGATCTACTCTTTAATGCTTTTTGAATTTCATGGGCCAGTAAAATTTCAAGTAATTGTTTTGCAGACAAACACAGGATTAGCAAGCTTTTATTTTTTATTGCCAACATTTTCCTAGATTCCTATCTTAGCTGATATTCTCACTCAGTGAAAGCTCTTTTACCTCATGAAAATTCTATCAGCCTAGATGTTATATGTTAGCTTGAACTGGACTTGTAAAAAGGCTTTAGTCTTTGCTTTTGACTTCCAGTTTTATTTAAAAGAGTAAAGCAGCAGAAAATGATTAGTATTTAACGCCTGAGCATTGGTTCTGAAGAAAAGTCACAATGTGCATCTTTTAAGTAGAGCTTTTATGTAGAGTTGGGGTTCTTGGACTTTTTGTGACCTACCAGAGCATTCAAATGCAACAAATAGTAAATTACACGTCAATGTCTAATAGATTACTGAATAGTTTTTCACCCCTTATTATTAAAGTTGCCCTCATATATGTTTTACACTGGCCACTGGCATTTCTGCAGAGTTTTATACTATGGTTAGATTACACATTCCCCTAAACCTCTTCTAAGGTCTATTGACATTTAAAAAATTTTAACCTATGAGCGATTACCGCCATTTTTATGAAGTTATTTATATCAGAGAAAGATCATATGTAGGTAGAAGGTTTGAAGAGGTATATATATATTCGGTTACACATTTCCTATTTTTATAGCCTTTTGTCTCTATGATTTAGCTTTGACACAAAACTCTTGGCATGTTTCTGAAGCAGTCAAAGAACCTTTAAATGTCAACATCTCCTTAAACTTTAAAACTAGAGCAGTAAACTAAACATATTTTAATCATTGTAAAATTATGGACATTTGCTAGGAACAAAGGGGGATTTTGGAACACAAATGTCGATTAAACTTACTTATAAATGAAGTCTCTCCCAAGTAACCTCTGCGTTTAAGAACGACATCTAGAAATTTGGAATCCTCATTGATCAGGTAATATTCCTTTTCAAACGAGATCCATGCCCAATTCAGACGAAAATGCTGTTTGGTTAATTTGTTTCCGCCTAGAAAACAAAAATTTAAAGCCCCCAAATTAGTGCTTTCTTGAATGAATGGCCTTAAAATTTCCACAGAGTATTTGGATGATACAACATTAAGAATCATTATAGCCACTTGGTTTGACATGCAACTCCATAATACATACCTGGAGGACAGCTTACTGTTCAGCGATTGTTGTACAGAAATTCGATAGCTGACATCCTTCACAAAATCCCTTGATCTTTAGAAGGCAAAGTGGGTAATGGGGAAGAATCACACAACTACCAGCAGCAATTTTCTTTAAACGTACAACTATCCAAGTTGCAGGACGACCCACGTTCCACAAGGTGCCGCTGGAGAGCAAGTTTTCTTCTATAAAGAAGGCTTCAAGGCTCATTTGGATGTTAAAAACACACATACAACTTCACAAATACCTTTCTCTGGTTCACCGAGCAATTGGATGGAAGGCTTTAATTATAACCACTTAAGAAAAAACAAATATCCCTTCTCCGCCTCCCTTCCCCACTATACTCCACTCCATTCTTTAGAGCAAACAGACAGCTCTTTTCATTGATTCCATTCTGTTCTCAAGATAAGGCTCTCTCCTCCCACCTCCCCACCAAAATGGAGCTGGCTGCCTATCAGGAGAAAACAAACTGTGTGTGATCTCTCTAATGTGAAAGCTGCTAGGCAAGGAAAATGAAAGGAGAAATGGTTATCAGCTGATCACTCTGCAGTATCCTTCCATTTCCTTTGATCTACACCAATTATTTCAGAGTAAAGTGAAGTTTATAAACAAAGGCATTGGTAATTTCTTTTAAGTCTTTCTGGAAGAGGGTGGAAAAAAGCCCAAGTAACAAACACAGCTAGAGGCACCATTTTAATTCTAATTTCTTCTTTTCTGAGTTCACGTAGAGAGAGCTACTCTAGAGAAGGAGAAGCGAAACAGGAAAACATCATGATTTCAATAGACGGAGGGCAAAAAATCTGCACAAAGAGAAACATAGTGACTGAACAAGCACGTGAAAAAATGTCCATCTCTGCCAGAAATTTTTAAGAAAAGTTGCAGTGACTTTGAGTTATCAACCAACATGTACCGAAGATGAAAGAGAAAATACCCAGTGCAGCAGAGATTATATAGGGAAATTGGTTTTGCTGTTTATTGCTGTTTGAATTGTAAATTAGCACGAGCCTTTCAGGCAGCTACATGGCAAAACGCAGGCAAGAGACAAAAAGATGTTCGGTTCGTACCGTTTGATCTTGTAAGTCCTTCTGTGAATTTTTGCTTCAAGAGAAGCAAAAAGATATTTGTAAGGAATCCTTCATTTCAATATTTTCTATAATAGGCACCCAAACAAAACAACTTTTGAGTTTTTGGGGTGCATCAAATCAATGAGATACTATTGGGCCACTGAACAATAAATGTGACATTCTTAGTGGAAAACTTAAAACACCTAAAGACAGAAACACAAGGCGTTGAAGCTGTGAATGTCGTAGCTACGTAAAATGAGGCATCACAGATGTGGACCTCCTTCGTGTGTTACATGGACGGGACTATGGACCTTTCCATGTTTTGGTTAATTTTTACAAATATAAATAGATCAGAGGGCAGGAAGTTCATCCATTTTGTCCTTAGGAACGTATCATGCCTACCATCTCCTCCACACGGTGCCGTCTTCGCGAGGAGGGCCCATGGCTGGGCCTGAAGTGTAAGGCCTACTTCGTCTTTCATCTGCTGTCTGACTTTCAACAAATTTCTTCCCTAGACCTCTGTTTCCTCATGTGGAGAGTCAAGGGAAGGTAATATTAATTAACGCCTGCGTCCGGCGTGAGAACGAAGGGCGATGACCCACGCAGGCGCGCGGCACGCTGTAGCGCATCGATTGCATCATTCCACAAAAGTTAGCTCGCCCGTCCCCCTGCCACACCGCGCATGCTCACATCCAGCCCACGCGCCCCCTGCCGGACTCCCGGTAATCCGCCCGAAGTCCCCTTGCGCCTGGCTCCCCTCTGCCTGGTTCCCGCCAGCTGTCGCAGGCGTCAAGGCAGGCCTTCCTTGCGGATTTCCAGTTTGGCCTTGACCTACCCTGTCTTATCCCTGATGCACTCGCTCACTCCCAGATCCAGCCAAGAGCCCGCTGCCCCATGGATTTGCCAGCCTCAGCCACTCCTCCTGTCCCCTCTGTCCTCTGGCCTAAAATGATGGCCCATCATTCTTCTGCTCACATTTTCCACTCCTTGCAGGCTCCCTTAACCACCTCCTTCATGAAGCCTCTCCGGCGCCGACTCCAGCCTCTGATCTGGGTGTGATTCACTCACAGATTCCTCTGCGGTTTTGCACGTTAGCAGACATCCCCTCATCTTGCTTAATTGTACAAATTTAATAATTGTACTACATTATACTGATTTTTGTCGGGGAGTCAGAGTGGCCATTCATTCTTTTACTATTGCCAACCCTTGGTTTTATTGCCTTTAAAGATATTTAAAGATTTTTTAAGCTCTTGTGTTTGTGTTCTGTTACTTGGAACATTTCTCATAGAATGTAATAGATAAGACTAGAATAACATTTGATCACTTGCACTAAACATTTCTGATCTTTCAACTAATTATTACAGGACAACATCTTTGTGCCACACTTCTCTCTTCCTTCTCATTTACATTGTGGCTCCATCACGGGCCAGATTTTATTCCAAACTTCTTGTACTTCTTGTCAGGCTCTACCAAGCCATTCCTTCTTCATCCTAACACCTCCAGCCTTCTATACAGAAACATCCAGACACACTCAACTTCTCAGCATTTTCTGAACAAAGCGGGGGGGGGGGGGGTTGCAGAGAGGGAGACACAGAATCTGAAGCAGGCTCCAGGCTCTGAGCTGTCAACACAGAGCCCGATGCAGGGCTCAGACTCACAAACCGTGAGATCATGATCTGAGCCGAAGTTGGACGCTTAACCGACTGAGCCACCCAGGAGCCCCAAACCCACAAAACCTTGAGATCGTGACCTGAGTGGAAACCAAGAGTCTGACACTTAACCAACTGAGCCACTTGGGTGCCCCACAGTAACTGTAATTATTTATCTGCATGCCTGTGTGTGTTTCTTCTAACTGTCTGACCTCCTCGGGACAGGTGCTGGTGAAATTCATCCTAGTCTCCAAGTTCCAAGTAGTGTCTGCAACACAATGAGGATTGAAGAAACCTGTGTCATAAGTATGATTTTTAGGCCTAGAGTGGCTAATTTGTGACTCCTGCTTGTTTTATTCCTTTTTTGTTCATAACAGTTTTCAGCTTACACAAAGCACATACTTCAGTTTTGACTTGTGACTAATAACACCTGACCTCTTTAGTAACTCTTGTGCTCAACAAATGAATTTTAGTTGACAGTTCTGAATATTTTATTCCTATCTCTTTCCCCTATACCCAAGAAGACATCACTAAACACAGTTTCTCTATTTCTCTAAATTTTTTGACACTTTTTAGCTAATTGTGAGATCTGATTCTAATCCTCTCCTTAAATATTCCAGAAAACATCACACTTCTAAATATTACATGTTTTAAGAATACTGAGTCAAGGAGGCCTTCCCTTCACACTCTGTATAAAACAGTGAGCCCTAGTGCAAACCGCAGCATGCTCTAGCCCTTTATTCTCATTAATTTTTCTCCACAGTGCTTTCCATAACCTCATATCCTATATATGTCTACTTTTGTGTCTGTTCACTTGGTCTGTCCCGATTGCAACACATGATCTAGCCCATTTTGCTTAACTGTTACAGGAACACCTACTAAATGAATTAAGACACTCTAACGTCTCTGTTGAAAGAAATTCAGTAGCGCTTCACTTCTCAGGCAATATCAATGTCCTGCATAAATGTAACATAACTCTTTCAGTACTGAGTCTTTTTCTTATATTACAAAAAGAGGAATTGTTTTTAATAACGCCCTTTCTAAAATGTTCTGCATACTTCTATTCTTAAACACTGTGTAAAGGCTTTAAACGATTACCCACGAATGTGAATCGCTGGGATTTGTATTTATCTCAATGACACCTCCAGGGGTTATTGATGACTCCAGGCCCGTTTAACCCTTCCACTGCATTATGAAATAGCTTGGACGGTCTTAGGAATAGGTAACTTCATCTCTCCTTACAAATTTATAAAACTCATTATTGGGTTGGTGCTTATGTTCCGGAAAGATGAAGGTGCCAGGTTACTGGTTAATCAAGGGTTTCAGGTGACACACAGCTGAACAAGTTTGCCAGGATTTCATATGTCTGTGGCTTTGAGATTTTGTTTGAAATAAAATTCAGAAACAGTACCGAGAAACTTGGCTTTGCGAGACAGTGACATGCTCTAAGGTAATTGTTTTAGATGCTTAGCTTTCACTCTAAATCTGGGCTAAGTAGGTATCTTGCTAGAGAATAGGAAGTTAAGTGTATAAAGTTTAATGCTGAATAAATTAAATGCTACATAACCTCTGATTTTTTGTACATATGAATCCTACTGCATTTTGGAATTTGTAAAATCTTAGGCACTACTCATGCAGGAGAGGTACAGGGATCTGAGGAACTAAGCTGCCGTTTACTGTAATTCTTTTTATTAAAACTGACCTTGCACAATTGAACTCTGTATTTCATCTAAAGAATGAAAAGACCCAACATATATTCATTCATCACCTGCCACATAAACTCCTCTAGCACCTTACTCTATGGGAAATAAGTGTTAATACTTTTAATACCAATAGCTGCAGCTTACTGAATGTGAAATTAACTTAAACTGACAATTTTTCACTTCAATTTCACTTATTACTTATTTTATGATTTAATTTTACTTTTATTTCTGATTTTAATTTATTATTTTGCTACTTATTTCAGTTCCTAAAACAGACTCTGTCATCTGTGATGCACAAAGAATGAGTCTCAGCGTGTCACTGGAGACAAGCTAAAGTCCCTAACTGTGTCATAAATCCATACGACAGGTGCCTGCCAGCTGATAACCACACTCCCATAGGCTTTGTCCCCAAACCCTGACACTAAAGCCATTAAGGGTTTGATGAAAAGACCTCTTTTGAACTTTTCCAGCTGGTCTTTAGGGTTCTTCATTTTCTTTTTCAATGGGAACACAAGAGGTTTTTTTCTTGTTTTGTTTGTTTTTTTTTTTTTTTAGAATAACAAAGAATTGCAACCTTCAATTAGCCCTCCCTAAGAACATAGAGCTGCCTGGTTTTTCTAAAGACAAAGTATACATCTTCAATATAAAACTCTGACTTGTCTTGATCAGGGTAATTTCTAGGTGCCCATTTAGCTTTGATTTTTTTTTTTTCAAACATATTTTAACAAATATTTTCCTTGGACAAAAGTTAGTTACTGATAGAACCTAATTCTATTGGTTAGATTTTTCTAGCTTGTTAAAATTTCATTTGCCCTCAGTAAGGTTCAGACTGAAAGCTGAACTGAAAATCACATCCATTTTTAAAAGTTGGATATTGTCCTTTAAAGCAGCAATAGAAATAGACATTTATATTAGAAAAGAGTAAGGCAACGATATTACCTAATTTACTACGAAAATTAGATAATTTGGTTTTTCAGCAGTCTTGTTCTTTTAGAAGGCAAGAACAGTGGTTAACAACCAATGCAGCTACCATCAACATCTATGTTATTAATTGTAGTAAAAATCAAAAACTAAAACTGAAATAAGGCATTTATTGTGTTTCATTTCTGTGCTAGGATGATCTTTTAAACTTTACTTTGCCTTAGAATCTTCCATACGAGAAACTTTGAGAGCTTCCGGAGCCTTGTCCTCCAGCCTTTAGCCAGGTGGATTTCACGGTTTACTGCAAACCCTGGAGGTAAAGCTGCAGTCAACTTGGCTTTGAAACATACCCTCCCCAGTCCCCCAGGAGCTGATATTCAAGTATGGGAGATGGCATAAATACATAGATAAGTGTATATGCTGAAGATTGATAAATGCTGTGGGAGAGGCACTGATAATGAGCTGTGGGAGATCACAGAGAGAAGGACTGCTTTCACCTGAGGGCATCAAAGACAAGTTCATAAAAGAAATAGTGTTTAAATGGGGCCTTAAGTACAGGGTGGTATTTGGACATTCACAGAGATTGGGGGAAGGTGTTCCTGGAAGATTAAGTCTAAGAATGGAGATAAGAAATCCAGTGAGAAGGAAACTTCAGGGAATTCAGTTTGGTAGGAGTTAGGGACATTTACTAAATACTCACTTCCTTGCCTTCTTGTATAAGTGATTGGATAGTAAAGAAATAGAGGAAGTGATCTCGATGCTTTAAAATCTGCCCCAAGGGTGTAATCCTGCCTCGAGGCAATCCTGCCTGACCCGGCCACCCCAGGGATGAAGAATCTGGACCTTAAAGGCAGCTGTGCCTTAGTATGACTCACGGAGCTCCTGAAAAACTGAGAGACAGACCCAGAAAAATGGTCAATAGATTTTATACTTTTGTCGACTATTTAATAATTCTAATGGTTGTTTTTGTCCGATAGTGACTTTTGATCATTGATATATCATTTTCTTCCTTCCATCTGTACAGCCACCCCCCCCCCCAACATGCCACTGCATTCCCACTGCCTTAGACATTCTGAAAAAGAGGCAGCACAGGACAAAGTATCAGGTTCACAAATACAGAGACTATATAGAGAAACGTACAGAAAGAGAGGTAGTGCGCCAAAGACCCAAAGGTGGAGAGAAACAGACACAGCACGTATTGACCTCTATTGGATATGCACAGTCATATATGGTGGTCTCTTAGGCTATTCTCAGGCAAGGCACCTATAAGTTCATCTTTCATAACCAAAACCTAAATGCAGCCCAGATATCTTGGTAACTGTCACATCAACTACAGGGAATGGAGCTCAAGCATGGATTAGTTCACGTTTTTCTGTAGGATGTAAAGATAAGAAATTGCCAGACAGGGGCGCCTGGGTGGTTCAGTGGGTTAAGCGTTTGACTTCGGCTCAGGTCATGATCTGGAGATTCACAGAGCCCTGCGTCAGGCTCTGTGCTGATAGCTCAGAGCCTGGAGCCTGCTCTGGATTCTGTGTCTCCCTCTGTCTCTGCCCCTCCCCCACTTATGCTCTGTCTCTCTCTCTCTCAAAAATAAATAAAATGTAAAACAAAATTAAACAACAAAAAAAAAAGAAGTTGCCAGATAAGGTGAAGGCAGAGACGGAGCTGACAAATAGACCAACATTCACATTAGAAGCCAGATCACAATTCACTTTACCACATGTAGTTTTGTTCCTTAGAAACTTGATTTCATTGAGTACATACCCATGATGGGTGTACGATGCGTACATATACCCATGATGTGTATATGTGTACATGAGATTCCAAAGAGCTGAATTCCTACCTATGTACTCTACCAGAGGTTGATATACAGTTGATGCCCATTCATTATTCCTGGATTCTGTATTCGCAAATTGGTCTACTCACTAAAATTAATTTGTGACCCCAAAATCAGCACTTGCTGATTTTGCTTTTTGCTCGTTCATGGACACTTGCCGAGTGGCTTGGAAGAATCTGCACCACCAGATTCTCTGCCTTCTTGTTTCATACTGTAAACTAGTGTCCTTTTCACAGCCTACTTAGTGCCGCCCCTTCCGCATTTTTGTGCTTTGTGTTGGTAATTTCACTGATTAAAATATCACACAATCAGAGCGCCACAGTGCAGCTCAGTGTTCCTGAGCAAAGAAAGCTGTGATGCCCTACGGAAAAAATACACGTGTTAGGTAAGCTTGTTCACATAGAAGTTATAGAGCTGTTAGCTGTGAGCTTACTGTTAATCAATCTACAGCATGTACCAAATAAGGTATCTTTAAACAGAAACACACACCTAACAAGGTCACGTATTGATTGGATAATAAAACGTCGCGACCAGAGGCTAACAGGGAACCTTACTCTGTGTTTCTCCTAGGAGCTATCACTCAGCATTGGCAGTGATTTTACAGAGTATGACTACTGCAAATAACAGAAATCAGTTGTATTGCCTCAAAACAAGCTACAATAAGTCATCCTTCTGGGACAAGGTAAAACGGAGCATAAGGATTGGAAAAGTGTTCCGCCTCCACACACATCTCACCTCCCTTTAGCCAACCCTTTCCCTGGCACGTGATCAGGAGCGTGAATGGAAAAGAGCCGTCAGTGCATTGTCGGGTGGGCAACCTGGCCATCTGGCCCCAGTAGCACTAATAGCAGTAAAGGGTAAAGGGCATACCGGCTCCCGCGTGGCTATCCTGCCACAATCAGCATGGACAGCAAGAATTCATAGGCTAATTTTTTTAAGTAGGCTCATGCTCAACGTGGGGATCACGCTAACTCACAGCCCGGAGATCAAGAGTCTCACGCTCTACCGACTGAGCCAGCCAGGGGCCCTGATAATTTTTAACCTAGAGGAAAATAATACACATGGGATGAGTTCTGATGCACAATAACTCCTAATCCTGCTAGATTCTAATTATCTTAGACTCATTTGTCCTGGGGATATCGGTTCAAGCACAGCCCCCATCTGGGATTCATGCCTATTTATGCTTGTTTGGGGAACAGGAGTAACAGACCTCATGCAGGCTGATTTTTTTGGGCTATAAGGAGCCACTGGAGAGAGAACTCATTGTAATAGAGGTGGATGTGTCAGGCACAATGTTGTAGACTCTGTACAAAGCCTTAAATATCAGAGCAAAGGAGAGATTCAGAGCACAGTGTGAGGGTGTTTGTTACTCATCTCTAATTCATGCCCGGGCTCCCAGATGAATGTTTGGTTCCCGTGAAAAGAGAAAACCGTAAGCGGAAATTGAAAGAGTTACCTGATCACCCCCATTTGTACCAGGTTCCAAGCAGCACTCTTTTGGATATCCTGGTCATTGGATACACGACACGGGGAAAAGTTCACCACGGAGCTCTGGCGCCCACTCCTGGTGGCTCCTGGGGCCATAGGCAGGTCCCAGCTTGGGGCGGCTGGACCTAGGGACTGGGATTCCAGGCAGAGCTATGGCAACATCGTGGGACTGAGCTTCTCGTGAACACTGACCCTTGAGCAGAAGCATGGGCTTGAGCGACCAGCATTGGCACAACACTGACCAGTCATAGGAGATCCTGGCCAAAAACAACTGGAACTCACGCCAGCACAGGTATAAGTGGGCTGAATGTCAGCTCTGCACTGGAGACCCTGAAATTACATGGAGAATCGGGCTGGACACAATGGGGCCAAGAAGTCAAGGTAATTTCGGTAATACACACATTATCTCAACGCATGTCACAATAACCCTGCCAATTAGGCATTTCTACATTCTATGGAGGAAGAAAATACCGTCAGGCTAAATTATATGCTTTAACTTGCCGAGTGTGTCATAGATCTAGGATCCACATCCAGCCTGCTGATATTTTGTACTTCCTCTGAGGAATCAGATTACTTCATTTGGGTCTGCATTCTATTTACAGATGACTCAGCTTAATTTTCATTTGCTGTAATTTAATTAATAAATGAGTGCTATAGAACAGAAGCAAACGTGATGTTCTGAGTGTTTCCCACCACCAGCAGCAAACCTTCTCACGCTAATGAGTAGTGAGGCAGACAAATGGTAAGAATTAAGTGGGAGAACAAAGGGTGTAAAGGACAGTGTCCAAAAATTTGAGACTGAATCCTAGAAAAATTAACACAAGCTAAGAGTAAGACCCCCCTGTTTTATGAATGAATATGGGGACACAGCCAAAAGTTGGGGAAGCTGGTAGGAAAACACTTCCAGGCTGAATGATGTGCTCCATCAGGCCACATCTGGGCCAGAGTGGCAAGTCTGAGCCCGTGGGAATCCTCCAGGTTTCATTCGGCGTGTTCCCCTCCCCCCAACTCCATCCTCCCCCTCTCCCACCCCTGCCTCAAAGGAAAGAACTTACTTTCAGGCTCTGTAACAAAAAGAAAAAGAAAAAGAGGGAACCTCCTAACCTCAGGCTTAAAAAAAAAATATTTCCTTAATCTAAACTTGATTTAACTGTGCAATACTTGGCTTTCTTAATTAGAAGTTTAAACCCAGTGGAATGAATGCCTTCACTGTTGGTATGCACGGCCAGGATGAGGAATTCAGGTGTACATCTACAGAAGACAAAGGACAAAGCAAACATATAATTGCAAGGTAAGCTCTCATGTACAGCATGCACCTTACCAGATGATCACGTGCGATCTAAATTAAAAGCTAACTTAGTCATCTTAATGCTGTACTTTGAGTGGCCAAGGAAACTTTGTTCTGAAAATGAAAGTGTGATACCGTATTTTAAACAAGAACACACACTAGTTCAAGAAGCCATTATGCAGATGAACAACACAACCATAAACCGCAAGCCTTTTGGAACAAGAATGAGGCCTGGGCTGCAAATTTGCATATTTTCTCACTGCCGAATTTTACCAAGATCCAGAAAGCTGTGATTTCATCAAGATTACCAAGCAGCCATGTGCAGAAGAGGAGTAAGTTCCCAGGGGTTTTCAGGTCTAGTCTGGTGGACTTTTTATTTAATAAACTATATATGATTTCAAATATATTCTTCAACATAAGATCGTAAAACTTGTGTGCTTAAAACAGTATGAAATAGTATGAAATATATATAAAATTTTAAATTTTAAATTATATATATATATATATATATATATATACACACACAATTTAAATTTAAATGTTAAAGGGGACTTAATTATTTCTCATTAAAGCAGCCCAGAAATAACTTTCCATCCTATTTTTCCCATTAACACATAGAATTAAAAAAAAAAAAACAACCCAAACCCTGTACTTTCACAGAAACAATAACTGCTCTATGAGTTAAGTTTTGTCAGGAAGATCCACACCCTCTCCTGCCTCTGGGAAAAGGAAAAAATACAAAACAAAACACCTGGTGCAGCAAGACTTCTTGCGTGCACCGCCTGAAGCAACAAATTATATAAATTTATTAGATCTCTGGCAACACATTCTTAAAATAAATTTAATAGCCTTAAGGTCTCTGTTCAAACCAGAGTCTAATTCCTTTTGTGGCGCCAGACATCTCCCCCCACCCCATGGAAACTCTACGGGGAAATGAAAGGGGTGCTCCCAGCACCTCTCTGAGTAACCGGTTCAGCACCATTTAGTTAATTCCCTGTGAAGTGCGGTTGTTTTTCTAATTCCTATTTGTATAACAGCACCATGCACGTTACCATCACACACAGCCATTGCAATTAACAGGGATTACAGCTGGAGCTGTAGTTTGGATTATCTTTGGAAAATGTTGTATCCACGTTGAGACAAATATATAAAAGAGAATAAAATCCCAGAAGTACCTGGATCTGTTAAAAACAAAACAAAACAAAACAAAAGAAGAAGAAATCTTCTTTGACCTGAGTTGTTTCTATTACTACAGAAATTTAAATTTAATGGCTGGGAAGGAGGGATCAAGAAGGAATGACAGCATAATAGCCATTCTATGAATTACAATATCATGAACAAATTTTAACTCCGAATCCTAGAATATTGGAGCTAACAGAGATCACCCCAAAGATACTTTAGAATTAGTCTGTTGTTATTGTTGTTTTTAACTCTTGAGTTGGGACACGTGTTCCTAGCTCTATTTGTTCTCAGAAACAAAATCAAGGTTTGGATGTTTTAGATTTCTAGACTTAAAATTTAAAAGAAATACGTGGAATCACGTCTAGTTTCCTGGCTATTGCTCCTGTGACAAACTAAAAAAAGCCTTGTCTTTGAGGTCTGTCAAGGAAGGAAGGAGAGAGGGAAGGAGGGAAGCAGGAAGGGGAGAGAGAGGGGGGCGGTGGGGAATGAAGTAGACGGCCTTCAACGCAGTATGTTTGTTTTTCACATTTTCTTTTCATTTATTTCAGCTTAATTTTACAAAGCTAGCTTTTGTACTTAACTTGTGTATTATTTAATTAGTCAAAACCCTTTGGTGACTGCTCTGATCCCTTTAAAATTATTCCAGTGCTACAAATAGAGCCCTCTTTGGTGATTTTACTGTCTCTGATTAACATAAAAGCCATTCTTTTAAATATTTAGCTGCTAAAGAAAAAAAACACAATAGACATAAAGACAAGCTGGTATGGTCTTAGAGCACGAAACCTTGTAGGAAAAAGATTCAGCCAACATACAGCAATACAACAGTGGTTTTTGTTTGTTTGTTTGTTTTTTGTTTTGTTTTGTTTTTTTTTTTTGAACAGACTCACAGCACAGTTATTAAGTAGAATGATGGTTCACACATAGTCCCTTCTGTAAGATTTAGACTCTAGTACGGAAGGCAAACCAAATACCCTACATTAGTTATTAAACAGAATGTAAGGTAAACCAGTGAGTATGCAGTACGTGGGGCTCAGAGGAGGGAAGGGAAGTTGTTCAGGTGGGGAGACCACCAAAGGCATGGCACGAGGGATATGGAAGAGGGACCTCAAAGGACGGTGTCCCTTTAAGGGAAAGGAATCACAAGAAAACAGGTGTAGGAGAACAGCAAGGTGTGTAAAAGTTCAGCTCTGTGGGGTCTGCAGAAGCAAAGTGGGGAAGGAGGAAATAACCTGGAAAGTGAGGGATTGATGACGGGGTAGAAAAAGACATAACTGAATTCTGCTTAAGAAATATTAACTTGGGGGGCACCTGGGTGGCTCAGTCGGTTAAGTGGCCGACTTCGGCTCAGATCATGATCTCGCAGTTTGTGAGTTCGAGCCCTGCGTCGGGCTCTATGCTGACAGCTCAGAGCTTGGAGCCTGCTTCGGATTCTGTGTCTCCCTCTCTCCGCCCTCTCCCTCTGCTTTCTCAGAGCACATGCTCTGTTTCTCTCTGTCTCTCAAAAAATGAATAAAAATGTTTAAAAATAAAAAAAGAAAGAAATATTAACTTGGTAGAATTATTTAAGGATTCATTAGGATAAACAGAGACTAGGAATCAAAGATACCATTCACAAATAGCCCCCAAATGCTCCCCAAAATGGATGCTCTGCCAGGGGAAGAGAAAATTTGCATTATGATACAAATGAGTCTATAAATATTGCCGTAAGAAAAATAAAAATCTTCTCCTCAATAAAATGGCAATCCTTAGAATATTAAAATTTACCTTTGAACAAATCAAATGCCTAACCAAAGATGCCCACCGTAAACAGCCAATATCATGAATACTTGAACTAGAAGATTGGACATAGCTTTTGCCAAACTGCCGTTATCAAATAACTCCTTTTTATTAAAATTCTTTTGGCAAGTAACTCTGTATGGATGGAAGTCAAGAAAGAAGAAGGACCCTATCTTTCACTGAATTTTAGTAAAAAGTTTTAATAAGTATGTTTTAGAAAGACCCTGATGTCTTTTTAAAATTGAAAACTTTGTATTGTGTTTCAAAATAATTTACAACTGGGATACTCTTGCTTTCAAACTAAACATAACTTTCTGGTGAGAAAAAGTTGGGTGTTTAATTTGCTACTTCTGTCTGTTTAAAGAGAATTACTCTTTTTACCGACAGAAAAATGTATTATTGTAAATCAGAAGCCATTATTAGTAGCAATGATAAGTTATTCCAGTGATCCTTCAACGGCCATCTCAGTTAAAAACTTTTTTTTTTTTAATTTTTACTTTTTAAGTTTCCTTATTTATTTTGAGAGAATGCGAGCTTGAATGGGGGAGGGTCAGAGAGTGAGAATTCCAAGCAGGTTCCACACTGTCAGTGCGGAGCTGCTGTGGGACTTGAACTCAGGAACCATAAGATCATGACCTGACCTGAAATCAAGAGTCGGACGCTGAACTGACTGAGTCACCCAGGTGCCTCTGCATTAAAAACTTTTAAATAAACATTGCCAGCAAGCTTGATGAGTAATTTTCATAATAACAAACCAGGATGAGAAACTAAAACCTTTATTTAAGGTCTTACAATTTAGGCATGAACGTAGGGGTTGGAAACTCAGGCCCTATTTAAATATGCATAAAATCTGATAGTTCTAACAATTTTTTTTTCTTTTTTTAGTCCTTAAGAAAATGGTGTAAAGTACTTTAAGAGCTCATTTATTTTGAGCAATAAAAAGAAACAATGACTAGATTTCTTGGGGGCATTTTGGACCTAAGTGTCTATTTGGTATAAATCCACAGGCTAAAGTTTCTTTCTCTCTCTTTCTCTCACTCTTTCTTTCCATCTCTCTCTCTCTATCTATCTCAACTTAAAAAGAAAGTGAGGATCCATTTGACAAATTCTTTTAGGCCAAGATAAACCATATAAGTCATAATATAAACAAGTAGTTCTCGGTTTGGGGGTGGGCTGGGGGAATACATGATTTTGCCCTTGTGGGTACACTGGACAATGTTGGGAGATATTTTTGGTTGTCATAATAAGGGGGAGGGAGAGGAGGCTAGTGGTGCCTTGTGTGTGGAAGACAGGGAGGCAGGGACTGAAAAATGCACTGGACAGTCAGATCTCTGCCCCACCAAAAAGAATTAGAATGATCTGGTCCAAAACGTCAATCATGCTATGGAAAAACTCTGGTCTAGACTTATCATATATATATAACATGCATATTATGTTATGTTATATTATATTATTATAATATATGTATATATAATATGTATACACACACACACATACAACTTAACATAAACATATTATCTGACTTTGTAAATTCCATGCTTTCTTATGAATTGATAATACATGTAGTCCCAGGATGAACATGACTCTTACATAAATATGCAGAACGTTTCAAAGCCATCATGGATGTGGAGAAGTTTCTAGGACAAAGATTTTATGTTCTTGTTGCAGGAAGTACCTGAACCAGTCGTTTTCCTGTGCAGTCAAAATTTGTGGCTAATCCTCTGGGAAGTCAGAAGTGAGGATCTTGAGAAATCACCAAACTGTGATAAAAACTGTCACCAAACTGTGACACACCAAACTGTGTCAAAGTGACAGTGCATGCATGATTTAGATTTTAGTATGAAATCAAATATGTGGGTAATGATTTCCTTTCCAGAGCTTTTCAGCAGATTAGGCTTCCCTAGAAGACCTCTGAGTGAAGAGTGGGATATGGGAGGGCTTCCCGTGGTGATTGTAGGAAGGCAAACCTGGACACTGAATACAGGCCATCCAGCTTTCCATGCCTTTCCAGAACTGAGAGGAGAATCACTGCATATTCCAATTCATGTGTGTGCTAGTGTGCACACATGTACACGTGTGCACGTGCACACGCACAGATCCTCACTTTTGCTTTTACAAAGAATGAAAATATTGTCTGAAACGTTCTCCAAAAATATAGAACGTACAGCCATTTATGTAGTTTTCCACTGAACAATTTAGGAAAACATTTCCCAAAATGTGTTTTTTCAAATCTTGTTTTTCCTGTCTGTTCCTAGATATTAAAAAAAAAAAAATCACTGGGTCAACTAGAAGAGAAATGTCCTGGGATTAAGCTATGTATACAGAATTCTTTACTCTCACATGTCTTAGGGACTTCGATATGGGAATGTGCTCTAAGCATGTATAGGAGGGATAGAGCATGTGGCACTACCCAATCTCATCTCACCAGGGAACCCAGTTTTCAAGGTACTGGGTGAGACTCTGTCCTATAGAATGTCTGTTGGGACAAGATGGGTCTGGGTACAAACCATTTAAAATCTACATGTGAGCAGAGAGTCTTGTACAGCATCAATCGCATCCAAGTAATATGATTTTCAATTGTAGACATTTGACACCAAAAGTTGGGATTGCATTTTATAGTCTTGAGGAACAAAACCAATAAAATGAAGTCATTTCCCCCTTCTTCTGTCAGCTGTACAAATTCTGGTTCAAGACACTTCCATTCCCTAATCTAAATGGCAAAGTAAATACATGAGCTTGCAGAATACCAACAAAACCAAAGTTAAGTTCACATAAACACAACGGACTACTGGTACGCTTGTTCCGGAGAGACCACAGGGATTGGTGGAGACGCTTTGCTTTTTTTGTGGTTGAACAGGATAGTGTCCCAGCCATGTTTTTTAATTAGTCAAATGCGGGATCAGATGTCACAGGAGACAAAGATTAGGATTTTGGCCAGTTCCAAAAAACGCAGCTGAAATCACCAACAACGTACAACGAGCCATGTCAGCCTCCCATTTTTTTGAGTTGGATCTTACTCCCTGTGGATATTTGAACCCTGTGATCTGCCCAGCTCTGATAAGGGATTTAAAGGCTTACTAAAAAGAATGCTTCTGAAGCTATTAAAACAACCGGCACGGGAAGAACTGACTAAGCCGGGTTTTATAAAGAGGATAATGCTGCAACAAAAACGTTAAGGCTGATAAACAGATAAAAAATCTGAAAGCACATTGTTCCCTAGTCTGCACTTCTTCCTCACCCTGATCGGTAACTACTTCCCATGAGAATGGGATAAATGCTGTAGCTCGGCACTCATCAATTTTAGAAGGGAGCAGAAAGACATCTTTGAGTCAACGACTCACGTCTCAACTGGTTGCTGTCCAGTTCTGTTGGAAAATATCTTTCATTCACTCAAGAACCGAAAGAAGATGGAAAATGTTAATTAACGCCACTACTGGGTCATATATGCATGGAACTGTACGTATACCAGGTGCTCTGGAGATTTAGGGCAACAAATGAATATACGTATATGTGTATGTGTATGTTTTATACACACACACATACGCATATACATATATATCCACTTTGGGCTGTCAAGAAACTGACACTGAAAATCCTTACAAGATAAAATTTATACAAACAGAAAACCAGATCATGAGAACCCTTTAAAGAATAAGAAGAAAATGATCTTTGAGGAATATAGAAGATTCTCAAAATGGTTTCTTACGAGAGGAAAATCTCATGATACGTGTTAGTACCTAACGATAACAAAGTGAATGAAATGTGGGGACACCATATTTCTTCCCTTTTTACTGTCCTGTGTCAGTATGGGAGGGTCAGGATCAGTGGGTGGTGAGACTCTAACAGGAAATACCTGATAGTCCAGAAGCTGGACTCAGGGAATCTGAACAAGGGAAATGGACGGAACTGCCCTAGCTTGTACTCTCAAGGTCTGAATTAAGATATCTGAGCTCGTATGGAAAGCTACACCTGGCCAGTATTTGGAATTCTGCCCTGGTTTCCACCAAGGACCCAGGCACAACTGCCAAATAGGCAGAGTTTGTGCACCTCCTATGTTGGTAAATTCCTCTTCCACACCTTCGCTCGTTCTCTGGAGTACTCAGATCCCTTTCTGTTCTCTGGAGTACTCAGATCCCTTTCTGGCCATTTAAAGCCCTCACTCCTTGCGTGTTGGCCCTTCAGCTCTGCATTTTCCTTCTTTCCTCCTAGCCTCAGTTATAAACCGTACGTAAACATTGTCAGCTATAGGACAACTTGTCTTAACTCAGTTATTTGGCCTAAAATATGCATGATTTTATCTTTGCAACGTTTCTTCTAAATAAGGGGCTTTTTGACATTATTCTTCTGCCAGAGGAGACATTTTTAAGGATGGACATTCCACTAATTGTTGCCTACTCTAGACCATTATTCTTGGTTAGTCGGCAGGGAGTTTAGAGCATTTACTCCTTGGAAGAAGAATCCCATGATTGGTTTACTTCATCTTTCCACCACCACCCACCGGCCTGTCCCCACCCTTCGCCTCTGTCATTTCTAGAGAGAACTGTGGCTAGAAAAATGATTTTGAGTGTCGTGAATATAAATGTGGACACTCTGATATGTTTTGGCAAAATCTGGACCACAGCCTTATTTCTTGTTGTGGTCAACATACCTACACGGTATTGCAGCTCTTTCTTTGGGAAAAGTCTGAAGACATATGATAGCTTCGATAGTGCCCAGGTTTCTTTTTCTACTTAAGAACTTGTTTACAGGTCTCACCAAAAAAATCCAACAGTCCTGGGATGTTGTTATGAAGAAAAAAGTCCAGAGATTTTGAACTTATTTTTAGGGTTTCTAGTTAGCATCAATTATGTAAAGGCCAAGTTAGGACGGATGAGTGGAGACGAAGGAAACTCTAAGAGTTCTACAAAACAAGATACCCCTGAACACCTGGGAATGAGTATTTGTGCTGTCTTCAGTGAGACAAGATTCCCTCATGTATATGGTACGGGGATCACAAGAGTGAGAAACGGGACTGGATTCCTCATACAGGTTGATCGTGCAGACTCGAACGTGTACATTACCAGAATGTGAACTTGGCACAGGGCCCCAAACAGAGGCTAGCCGTAAAGAGCCAGGAAGAGAAGAAGGAGAAATGAGGTAGGCAAGCAAGCACACTCAGGAAGAAAACTCCCACTTTTGCCCCCAGCTCTGTTCTAAAAATATGGATAATACCCCGGCACTGACCGTCTGTTTTCCTGGTTTCAATCTGTGCCTCCGATATATTGGATTAAAAAAAAGAAAAACCAAGCTTTTCTATGGACAGGATTTATATAAGGGATCTGAGATAACAGTGACTGGATTGGTGCGCCAACCTAGACTTCTTCGGTCACTAGAAGAGAAGGGGGCAAATTATGACAAATATTTTTAAATTTTCAAGTTTATCCCTTCTTAAAAGACAAAATATGGGAAAACCACAGAGGAACGATGGAAGTGAGCCTGGTGTTTCCCGGGAGCTGATTAAGCACCAAGCCAGAACTTTATAACTAGTCGTGCCAGAATGAAAAAAAAAAATTATGAAACGTTAGGGAATATACCCAAAGATTTTAACTATGGCATGAAGTCCAAATAACTTTATTTAAATGAGGTATGTTTCAAGATTGACTTTGCAGCCCAGATTGGAACTTCCTATGAAGATGTATCACAAAATATGAATAGCATGTGCAACGCTTTTCTTTCTTTCTTTTCTTTCTTTTCTTTCTTTCTTTCTTTCTTTCTTTCTTTCTTTTTTTTGTTTCAAGTTTTTAATTTAAGTTCTAGTTAGTTGACATATAGTGTAATATTGGTTCCAGTGCCCATCCCAACAACACTTTTCTTCTTAAAATAAAAAAAAATACACTTTAAAAATAATTGAATTAAATTAAAACCTGGTGAATTTGTGAATATTTACCCTCCCCCCCCCCCCCCCCCCCCCGCCAATCCTGCAGATTCCTTATACTATTTGTGTTCCTTATAGTTCTATTTTCTTTGCGGGTATCACCTTAATATATGAGGATTGTTGGGCCATTCTCCCTAATTAATATTTTATTGGCCATGAATGAATTTGCTTTAGAAAAACACAAGCTGTAATCTGAATGTATACAGTTCGGCTTCTAGTGAGAAATAGGTAATTCAGGGAACTTCAATGTCACGTTGGCTTATGTAAAACTAAATAAATAATGGTTGTGATGATTTGTTACTGCATCGCTGCATCTGTGAGGACAAGTACTGTTGCAAATCTTCTTAACACCTGGAGGAGGGTGGTGGCATTCCTTTTTAATTAAAGAGTTGACATCTATAGAATTATTTGGGATTATTTTCAATTTGGTAACAAGTTGGGGTCATTCAAAGAAGAGCTAAGGTTTGCCACTAATCTGTTAGCTAGAGCTACAGTAACAGCATATTTCAGATGCTTCGGTTCTGACTTCTTGGGTGTTAATCATTTATATTCTTAGCTGACACTCTTTAAATTCAAAAACATCTTTGTGTTGACTCTGTTCACCTTATCTTTTTTCCATCTCTCCCCTTCTATTCCTGTAAGAATTAGGGGAATGTGACTTTTCATGGTTTGTTTCCAAAGTATTTCACTGATCTTCCGCAATATTTACCTGTAACTGTTTCTGTCAAAAAATATATATATATGCACATGTATATATATACGTATATATACACATACATATACATACATATATATACACATATACATATGTATATATATTCATTACTACCAATTTTAATTTTTTTAACATTTATTTATTTTTGAAAGACAGAGAGTGAGTAGGGGAGGGGGGGAGAGAGAGAGAAAGAGACAGACACAGAATCCGAAGCAGGCTCCAGGCTCTGAACTGTCAGCACACAGCCCAATGCAGGGCTCAAACCACGAACTGTGAGATCATGACCTGAGCCGAAGTCAGACCCCAACTGACTGAGCCACCCAGGCGCCCCAGTTACTACCCATTTTATTAGTCCATTTATTATATACGTAGTTATGAGTAGTTACCATGAATAAGTCACTGTGCTAGGTGCTGGGGACACGGACATAAAAGGCAAGCTCATGATGTGGCAAGGGAAAAGACAAAGAAAGACATCTTTAGTTGTGTTTGGAAGGGACAGAAATATTGGGGAGTGAAGGGTGCTACAGTGGTTTAGAGGAGGGACACACACAGGCTTGAATACAGGAACATAATGATGATCAGCTGTTATTGTGTTGCTCTGTAATAAAGTGATGCCTCGTGGCTTACTGAGACTATAAGACTTTCTGTGCTTACACTAAATGGCCCCATTGTGCCATTTGAGTTTCTGGGCTTTTTCGAAAACAGATTTCTCTTCCTTCCATTATTGTAAGTAGTTTGCTGGCCCTTATGTTATCGATGCTCACTTCCTTTGCTAGACTCTCTACCCCCATCCTACTGTTATCCCTGAAATCTTCTGGGAGACTGAAATAATGAGACAAATGAATGCAGGCTTTAAGTGAACCAAATGCAAGACATCTTGCCACATACAGTTTTGGGGGAGAAAGGATAGTGGTAAAGAACATACCATCTAGAGTGATAAAAACTTTGGTGGAAAATTTACTCAAGTATGCCAAATATCAGCTTGGCTGGAGCATCTCTGGATTGTAAGTTAAGAATAGATTTGGACGAGAGGAGACCCCCATGTAGGGACATATCTGTAAGTATCGTGCATGGATTTAGTGGCATCAGTTTTGTTCAACAGAGACTCGTTTTACTTACTTGCTCTTTTATTCCAATGTTCTATACACATAAGTTTGTAAAGTATGTTAAGTTTTATGCACATAAAATATTACAGTATTTTCAGTCCTAGTTCAATGTCTAAGTTTTGCAAGAAAACCTAGTTCAGATCTTGCTATTGGGCCATTTTGACCAACAATATGATTGCTTTTGTCCTGATGATTATTGAACAGTTGCCATAGTGTACAAATGTTGGTTCTTGCCAATGTAGAGATAGGGTACCAAGTTAAATCCTAATTTAAATCCTGAACTCAAAACTCACTGGAAGAACTATTGTAGTGTAGTAGTGAAAAAGGGTTGAGGCTCATGGTTAGAAGCTTATGCACAGATTACACATAGATACTTCTACTCTCTTTGGAAGCCCCTCAAAATCATAACCCTATAAACAATAAAATGGCATGATCCCTCCAAAACCAGAGAATAAGAAAGAATGCAAAAGCAATCACATTTGAAATCTGGAAAGCAGATGTACAAGTGTAACAGCTTTGGAAGAGTGGAGAAAGTAAAAAATGAAATCGGCCTTGGGAAAAGCCCAAAGACCTTATTTGTGCCTATGGACTCTAAAAAGGCTTTATAAGGTGATGGTATCGTGGAGCTCCTCACAGCTAGCCCATTTTGTCCCCCAGGCTGAATTCACATTCCAGTACCCTTAGTAGTCCACATAATTGCTCTATATGAGGCATCTGACCCTATTTCTCACTTTCATGATTCTATATCATATAGATTAGGGAATCCTGATTCACAGAGCACAGCAGAAATAGTCGTTATCAGATTTACAAATGCATATTTTTTGCAGAACTCTTAAAGTTGTATCCACCTCTATTCACCTGCCCTAAATGGGACTGTAAACCACTTAGGCTGAGTGGGGGCTGTAAACATGGGCTCAAGCCCAGGTAGAGATACTTAAAACCTGAACAGTTGGGTATCCTATAAGGAAGAAATTTTCAAGACTGGAAGATTATTGTCTAGCTGTTACTGTAATTAGAGTGCTACTTTGCCTTATTTTAGTTGAACAATTCAAAGATATATTTTTAGTGGTTTACTCACAGCACGTTTCCAGCCTCTGATCAACATGTATTTTTTATTGCCAATATTTTTTAGATGAACAGTAAGAAAAAAATATTCAGAAAAACCTCAGAGCCTCCTTTACCTTCAGACAGCATATCAGACTTCGGCCCTAGACGTACACACTTTGGCTTTGGGAGATTTGTCACTGGTGTTTTGATGAAATGATTCCTACTTTCACTTCCCCACAAAAATGCATGCCTAGACCAGTGACTACACAACCTTCCAGGTGGATAATTACTTCCCATGACTGATGAACACAGCTGCTTCCATTCATTTTCAGAGAAAATGAAAACAATCCTTTCAAAAGGTTAAGGGTCAGGGAGCCCATTAAGTGAAGTGCTATTAAGGTAACAGCTTTCTTAGATTTGTGGTGTTCCGTAGGAAAAACTAAGAGCAAATATGTCCAGTGCCTTAATTCACTCCTGACAGTGACTTCCCTGGAACAAGAGAGGTCCACGTTTCTAGTTGTTTGCCACGTACGACATTTTACAGACCCACGCTGACTTCGACTGTCCCCGTATATTGATTTTTCAGGAAAATTTATTAAGCTCCAAGTTTGTGGTCATTCCACGACTCGCTTCTGGGCACACAAGATCTTCATTCGAGAGTAATTCCGCTTATTTGTAACTTGGAATCAATAATATTTCTTCAATGTTTTAAAATGTGTTAAAAGAGCACAGCATACTCCTGACATTCTCTCATTTTTTATTTCTGAACATCTAGCACTGTTTCCCCTCTCAGGGCTGAATCAGGCATGAGCCTCACATGTCTCTTTTGTGGCCATTCTGCCCTCGCTTCGGGCAGCATGGTTTTGTGGAAGAAACACGCGCTTCTGAGGTAGCTCTGGGGAGCTTTGAATCTCGGCTTTGCCAATGACTACATATGGCTTGAGAGATCTTATTAAATTCTCTGTGCCTCAGTTTCCTACCTTGTGACATATCTTAGAGGGTGAGGATGTGGAGTCAATGGGTATAAAGCAAAAATATATATTCTTAAATATTATTATGGAAGGGGTGTGTGTGTGTGTGTGTGTGTGTGTGTGTGTGTGTGAGTTGTATGTACACAAGAGGGCTGCACTGCTTACCAATGAAACTTATTCTTCACTTTCCGGAGGAACTGTTCTTCCTCATCACTATTAAGGCAGGTAAAGAGTCAAGAGTTGCAAGTCTAATCCTTATTCCTATCCTCTTTAAACTAACCACTAATATTGGGGCAAGCTTCCAAATTAATGTCATGCATAAAAGTTTCCTAAAACCTTAATATATAAGAACTTGATTTTCTTAAGTGGGGACATACAACTGGGTCTCTATCCGCGATTAAAATTTTAATTATCACATGTACTGGTGACTACGGAGCCAATAACACTATATTAAATTTTTCATCATGACGAGTGCTGTAACGAAATTACAACCGAATATGGAATGATCCATTTGTTCCCTAATGAGGAATAAAGCTTGCAAATAGGATCCTGTAATTTTCCTGGTCTCTTTTGTTCTTGCAGCAAAGACTATAGCACAGAGAGTAACATGATCATTAAATGTACTGATTGGCTCCAAATAATCATATCAACTCATAGATTTTCTTTTTTTTTTTTTTTAAATTTTTTTTTTCAACGTTTTTTATTTATTTTTTTGGGACAGAGAGAGACAGACCATGAATGGGGGAGGGGCAGAGAGAGAGGGAGACACAGAATCGGAAGCAGGCTCCAGGCTCTGAGCCATCGGCCCAGAGCCTGACGCGGGGCTCGAACTCACGGACCGCGAGATCGTGACCTGGCTGAAGTCGGACGCTTAACCGACTGCGCCACCCAGGCGCCCCCAACTCATAGATTTTCAAGTTCATTTGAGAGGCTATAGCTCCTAACAGCACACGCATTGGTAAAGCCCCATCTCAAACGGCGCATGTTTAAAATCTCACTTAGTTTGCTTTGTTGCCATTCTTCAATGTTTATAAATCACAATTATGTATTTCTATAACATGAAGCTGACTCAAATAGTTAAACTATAAGAGTGGAAGGAATAGTTGAAGAACTATGATTCATCTTGTTATTTAAACAGCTATAAATGTAAGCCATTCTAAACTGAAAGATAAAATTGTGTAGGCATCCGCAGGCGAGGTCTTCTGAATGCTCTCAGACATTAAAAATGTATGAGGGGCGTCTGTGTGGCTCAGTCGGTTAAGTGTCCGACTTCAGCTCAGGTCTTGATCTCACAGTATGTGAGTTCGAGCCCCGTGTCAAGCTCTGTGCTGACAGCTCGGAGCCTAGAGCCTGCTTTGGATTCTGTGTCTCCTTCTTTCTCTCTGCCTCTTCCCCACTCATGCTCTCTCTCTCCCTCTCTCCCTCTCTCTCTCTCTCTCTATATATATATATCTAAAAAATAAACATTAAAAAATTAAAGAAATACGTAAATTTGGGTTTCTGACACCAATATCACATTTTCTTTTTTTTTAATTTTTTTTTTTTTTTTTTTTGGAGGGGAGAGGGGCAGAGGGAGAGAGAGAATATTAAGCAGGCTATAAACTCAGCATGGAGCCAGACATGGAGCCAGTCTCATGACGGTGAGATCATGACCTCAGTCGGAATCAAGAGTCTGACGCTCAACCAACTGAGCTGCCCAGGCACCCTCACCGATATCACATTTTCTAAGCTAATGAAAAAAGCAGGTTTAAATTATATCATAATATATTCCAACTGCTTTATCATTATCAATAAAACGAGGTCTAGCAATATACTGCATCACCTAGTGCGACCTGGAATCCCTGCCCTTAGAGGGACTGGGTAGGATCTGTTTGGGAATTAGACGAAAAGCATGAAGGCAATCCATATTGCTTTGGGGCTGGGGTGCAGGGATTATCCACTAAAGGAGTGAACACAGGGAGCCTGTGAAGGAGTGAAGGAAGGGAGGTAACAGGAGACTTCATGGAGCAGTTGGGACTTGGGTGGAGTCTTGGAGACAGGCATGATCAGAGCGGGCTGGGTGGGCTCAGGCTTCTGGAAAGAACTCTTCCAGTGTGAGCAGAAGAAGGCATCTATGGGTGGAACAATTTTGTTTCAAGAAGCATCAGGTTGAAACACGCCAGGAATGCTAGGCAGAACGGGCTACACCTAACTGTTGCCCTATTTTTTTTTTCCTTCCCATAAAAATCAAAAAAGAAGCCTCTACATAATGAATCCCAGTTTCCTTACCTTCCATTAACACCTTATCCACATTGCAGGAGGTCTCCTGGTACCCACCAAAATTGGGTTGTGCAAGGTCACCAATCCAGCCTAAGTTGTCAAATCCATTGGGCAGGTTTTATCATTTGTCTTCCTTTGTTCCCAATATTTGCCAATTTAAAAACTCGTATTAAATTATTTTTGAAACTCTCAATACAAGAGTGATGATGATAATCATTATTACAACTACCACTACTTTATAATTTCTATTCCTACTAAGACTGTCTCCACCAACAGCAATTACTGTGCACTTACTATGGGCTAGATATTGACAAGTTCTCCACATATACAATATCACCTCATCCTCATGTAAATTCTAGGAGATCGATACTTTAGCCATACCTGCTTTCAAATCGAGAAGCTAGGACTTAGGTTAGTGACTCTGCCTAGTATGATATAGCTAATATTTCTGAAGTTCGAAACCGATGTCACCTGCCAGGTTTTATTCTGAGCTCTCTGGATGTCTCGTTTGTTTCAAGCTTTTCATGAGCTTGCTTTCTCAAGAGACTCCTTAGCTGTTGCTCTCCAGGGTTCTATGCTCAGCAATCTGCTGGTTTTAACGTGCTTTGTCTGGCTGATCTTGATCCATTCTCATGGCTCTAGCTCCCACTGGACTCCAATGCCCTTAAAATCTGCAGACTCATCCAATCCACGTTCATCAGCTCCCAAGCAAGGTCATGCATTTTCCATTGCACGTCTGCCTTCGTGTCCCATAAGCACTTGGAATTCACATGTGTGTCCAAAGCTGAACTCTATTTTTTTTCTGCAAAGTTGTTTATGTATTCTGATACATAATGTATGTATTCTGTATTGTAGGAAACAGGGCTTTCTTCCTTTCAACTACCAAAGCAGAATGTGAGGAGTCATACCAGTGGCTCATTCACTCACTTCCATATTAATCAGCCACCAAGTCCTTAACATCTCTGGAATCTGTCCTCTTTTTTTTTTTTTGGCCACGGCAATTTCCTACATAATCTTCCTGCAATAGCTTTCGACCTGTTGTATCTGTCCATCATTTCACACTCTTCTATCTGTCGTCCAAGCTCCACTTAGTTCCCCAATAATCTTCCTGAAATGCTAGTCTATATCATAGCATTTCCATATGAAAATCCTTCACTAGCTTCCTATTGCCTTGAGGACAAAGTCCAAAACCTTAGAATGCAGGGCATGCAGGAACTTTCATCATCTGTCACCTTCTTATAGTCCAGACTCATTTCCCTGGTGCCTCAATACCAACTCTTCACTAAATCACACCAAACTGACAGTCCAGAAACATCACATGTTCCACACTAATGAATATTTAGTGAATGCCAATTACATGCCGAACACTGACGTAAGCTGTTGCCTTCACTGCTCTATTCTGCTCTCTTAAAAATTTCTTGGCCGTCACTTTGTTGTAATTTACTATTAGGTCCAATTTTTAAATTATAGTTCAGAACTGGTATGCACTCCACAAGTCAAAGCAAAGTTTCCCTGTAGTTTTATGCATGCTACATAATCTCTGGCAGCCTGCACTTTGCCATAGACATTCGAGAAAAATATGGTATTGGTTTATTGTTTCCTTTAGATTTGTGTTAGATCCTGTTTTGAATTTTTAAAAATCTGAGTAATAAAATATATACATTCCATCCATTCAGTATTAAAATTACAACTGTTTAGAGACCTTCTTGGGTTCTTAATTCTTTAAAAGCTAAATCTGTTCCCTATTTTATTCACAAATGCATGTATTCAACAACTGCATGATGTGCAAGGAGTATGTTAGGGGTAGAGTATGAACAGATGAAGGAAACATAGTTCCCAGGGGGAAATGGACAGGAGCACCAGCTACTAAAATGCCCACATGTGGTACACACACACACACACACACACACACACACACACACACTCTGTCTCTCTCTCTCTCTGTCTCTGTCTCTCTCTCTCACTCAGGACTCTTATGGCACAGGGAGCACAAAGAAGTTGTTTCACATAAGTCACTAATGGTTTTCCAAAGTAGACTATGCTGAAGCCAGGTCTTCAAAGACAAAGAGGACTTAGTTTAAATTAAAAAAGAGAGTAAGGACATTTGAGTTGGAAGAGACTCCCAAATACTAAGGCCACTAAAAGTCAGAGAGAAAACAAATAAAAAAGAAATAAGGAAGCAGGCACAAGTAAGTGTAAGTTCCCTATCTGTATGTCTTCTGTGAAAAGTTAACACTATGTGCTGGTTAATGGGATTTCTTTCTTTCTTTCTTCCTTCCTTCCTTCCTTCCTTCCTTCCTTCCTTCCTTCCTTCCTTCCTTCCTTTCTTTCTTTCTTTCTTTCTTTCTTTCTTTCTTTCTTTTAACTTTATTTATTTTGAGAGAGAGAATGAGGGAGAGAGGAGGGCAGAGAGAATCCCAAGCAAGCTCTGCATTGTCAGCGAGGAGCCCAATGTGGGGTTAGAACCCACAAACCATGAGATCACGCTTTGAGCTGATAGCAAGAGTCAGACGCTTAACCAGCTGGGCCACACAGGCACCCCATTTGGGATTTTCATCAAAGGGAAATAGGTTGGTTTTTAAAATCAATATAAATTTCTGTCCCTGATGGTTTTTCATTATTTACTTAAACTAGGAGTATCTAGTTATTCTAAGCTTTGTCTTCCTAATGGTTGAGGTTTAACCAAGAATCTGTGGATGTTTGTCTCATAAGTCACATATTCAAAACAGGCTTCCTATATATCATGTTGTATACCTAACAGTGGATACAGAGACCATACTGTCTTAAACCTTTGGGTAAAGGGTGTAAAAAATGGAAATATTTCATTGTAAAACATCAAAGAGGTTTCATGTGTTGAAATAACACAACATATTATAATAAATTATAAGTACCTTTTTTTTTAAGCTTTTCATAAACCATGCCGGCTTCCTGGTTACAGAGAGCAGTTATGGGAGACGTACCAGTGAATAAAATCATACTTTTAAAAAGGTTCCCTTCATAGGAGTCCCTCAAGGAGACTTCAAACGGGTCCCTCAACTCGTTTCCACTCTCTACTGTGAGGCCCATTTGTTTCCTTTCGAAACAATGTTGTAGTACCCTAAGGCCAGAAAACCTAAGCCAGTTAGAACCACTTGCTCAAAATCATTCTTACAAATAGGTTACTTTCTAGTTAAAAATTATCTTTCAAGGTTTGAGATCTCTTGCATCATTAAGTGAAGCTCTGAGGCACAGGGAAGCTGGACTGGATAAACACTGCAGGGGCAGGGGCAGGGGCAGGGGGCCATTAGAGTACTGACAAGGTTTCAGGCAGCTACAGGGAGCCACGTTCTACACCCTGGGTTTTGCCACTGACGGCTCCTCTCTGTTCCCCAGAGAAAGGAGGACTCCCATTTTCGCACAATGTCATGGCATCTCTGTGCCTACGAGGGGGCCAAGTGAACTAAACCCCACGTTTCCTCTCCTCATCCGTTGGCAATATGGGTGGCGATGGCCGCCCAGACGGGGAGGCAGGAAGAAACAGTTGGTGTCACTTAAGGTGCTCACCTCCCCACGCCTCCACCCATGCTCCTCTGCCCCGAGCAGTGTTTCTGATGATACAAACTCAACTCTAACGGAAACGTTCTGGAGTCTTCACAATTGTGGGTTAAGCTGTTTGGCAACAACGACTGAAGTGTCCTGAGTAGTTCCTCAGTAAGCGTTTTTTAAAACCTCTTACTACAATTTCTTGTTGTGATGACAAGTAATTACTATTTTGATAAATGAGGTGTTTTGTGTTTTGTTTTTTTGTACTAAGAATAAAAACTGAAGATGAACGGACAAAGGAATGGTTACCTTTTTCACAGATATAATCAGAGAAAACCATCAAAGACAGCAGGTAATTCCTTCCTTTAATGAACTTCACTTTCAAACGTGGCCATTATGGAGGGGTGTATGTTGCTGTTGTAGGTCTCTGCTTATCTAAATTGGCCCACATAATTTCTCAACTCAGGGGCACATTTATAATTTGGATTATAAGGATTCGGAGTTTATACATAAGGGTGTGTCTCAGTTCCTAATAACTATATATAGTGGGAAGATATTAAAACTCTTCATAAAAGGGCAAGTAGGGAGGCTAGGTTTTCTTAATGTACTTTAGCCAAAATGACAATGTCACTACAGACTGAATGCAGAACCAGATATGAGAATCCAGCCAAACATTAAAGAGAGCCCCCAAAATGCATGGCAATGCCACTCTTCTCTAAGATTTTTATTTAGGAACACATAGTTATTTTTGATAAAAATTTAATATGTTATGGGTACATTATGGTTATATTTAAATGACTTAATACATGGATATTTACAGGTTTTGTCAGCTCAGACTATGGTACATATCAATAGATATATCCCTAGCAAAAGCTCTTTGAGGTCTTCAAGAAGTTTTTCAGAGTGAAAGAGGTTCTAGATCCAAAAAATCTGAGAACTGCTGTTATACAATGTGTATAAACAACAATTTAATCACAAAAAAGCTCCAGGGTTAAGGAAAAATCTTTTAACAGGTTATGTATGTAAAAGACTTCATAGTTGCAAACGAAATTCATTTCTTCCTACTAATTTATCTAGCCTCTCCTTTCTCATACTACCTTTTCCTCTTGCCACATTACAAAATGAATGTTGGATATGTAAACACGTGATTATTGGAAAACAATAGGGTAACACACTCTATTTTTACAAATCAAAACCACTGTAGGGCAGATTAATTTTGCTTTGGTTTGTTCACTTGAAGATGGCTTTTTTTTTTTTTTCAATGTTTTTTATTTATTTTTGGGACAGAGAGACACAGAGCATGAACGGGGGAGGGGCAGAGAGAGAGGGAGACACAGAATTGGAAACAGGCTCCAGGCTCCGAGCTGTCAGCACAGAGCCCGACGCGGGGCTCGAACTCACAGACGCGAGATCGTGACCTGGCTGAAGTCGGCCGCTTAACCGACTGCGCCACCCAGGCGCCCCTGAAGATGGCTTTTTTAGAAAACCACAAATGGCTAATCATAAGGTGATCTCATTTATTATTCAAATGATTTCTTTCCTGCATTAACTAACACAACCTGTTTATTAGGCTACCTAAATGTTTATTTAGGTATGTTACTTTTCCTGGATTGAGACCAAAAGATTCGCTTTTTATTATTAATTGAACATTAAAGGTGGTTCTATATCAGACATTTGGTCAAATGCAGGTAGCTTATGCTTCCAGAATATAAATATCAGTGGTATTTTATTCAATAATTTTTAAAATAGTAAGACAAAAGAAAGGAATTTGAACTGCAGAATGATTGCACGTCTCTGCTTCAATTGCTTGGTGTAGATAAAGATTCTTAAAACCTCTTTTGTTTTATTAGAAGAAAAATCCTCTACTGTAATGTTTTCCTAACACATTCCATTAGTGTTTAATGAAATAATTTCAGTGGGTGGATTGCAACCAACGTTTTAACAAAAGAAATAGACTAAAAAATGTCTGTTTATTGTAGATGCGAAGGAGAAGTGTGATTGCATAAAATGGGTTGTGCTCTTTTTACTTGTTCCAGTACAGGCACACATTTCTGTGCCCTGGAGCTTTTCTGTGGTCCTCCACTGTCTTGCTCTTATTGAATCTGCCCATCCTCAGAAAAAACCACTGCCCTCACAGTCCCCTGCAACAGAGGTTGCTGCGTCCCCAGAATCTATTCCCCACGATACGAGAAGGAGGTGCAGGTCCATTCCAAACTCCTCGGTGCCCCACAGAAGCTGGTGGTGGTTCTATTGCCATCCCTTGAAAACCCCTTCCCTCTCTGGCTCCCACATGTTAGTCTGAACCTTGAGACCCCTTGCTCTTTGCTGGATGATGGTCTCAGCTGGCATACGGTTTTCCTGTCACCTGCTGCCAGCCTCTAAGTAACTGAAATGTTCCATGATGAAGCCTCCCTCATATTGCCCTTATCAAAGATATTCTGTGTCACTGGTACCCCAACAACCCTTTAACCACTCTCAGTTACTGAAGCCGTATCCCAGTAATACAGTAACAGTCTTCAGCATTTGCCAAGCCAGCGCGCACACCCTTCCCCCACTTGCCAGCTCCTAAGCTCAACTGAAGTTCCCCAAACCACGTTTGGTAGTGTTCTCTACACACACAGTCAGTCCTGAATTTCTGCTGAACTTTGGCAAGTCTTTCATTATTAATTCCCTATTAACCTGCATTATTAGTCTTGCTTCGATGAGCTTCCACCTTCATCAGTTTTTTTGGCGAGCTTCAGTGATATTTCAGAAGGTCTGCAGCGCAGGAGACATTGCACATAACTTGCGGAATTTGAACCGGGTCTGTCTGACTCCGGCGTCAGTCCTTTCCCCACACCTACACCCATCCCAGCAGGGGCCAGGTCGTGGCGATCTCTGAATCACCGCCTAGAGCCTAGTACAAAGCCTCACGCACATGGAGAATTCAATAGACACTTGTTCAATGGACAGATAGCACACTTTGAAAATAATGACTTTGATAACTACATTAGTTTATTAAGTGAAAATAAATCACATGTTGTCATGAACACAGTACTGATGTTTTATCATTTACAGCAATTTCTGTTCGATTAGCAGCATCCCTGGCTTGGCAAAGCATAGTAAGGAAATTGGCAAAATCTGACAGGGAACATGACTCGCTGAGTCCTGATCTGTATGGAGTCTTCGTATCAAAAATCTAAGAGCAAATAATATGAAAATTTTTCTGCTTTAAAGGGCTGCTAACACATGACATTTTGTCCAACTTAGTTATATTCTTTTAAGAGGATTTTAAGGAAGCTTAGACTTTAAGCACATTTACTGTTAACATACTTCACAATGAAAAGGGTGATGCATATGTACATATCCCACATTTCTTTTGCAGTCACCATTTTAACTGAATATGAAGTAACTGGTGGCATGAACTATTTTAACATTTCAAAGCTCTACATGACACATCTAAAAATGAAAATTCAGAATCATTTGCTTTATACCAGGTGTATCAAATGCTGTTGATTCATGGATCTCTTTTCACATCCAATATAATTATTTTCTTAGTTTCTCCCGCACACTTAGAGTTATATATGTGTATGTATATGTATCTTTATATTAAATATATATGATATGTAATGTATAACAATAACATATACATGTTATGTATATTTGTGTATAGATAGATATATGATTCTCATGGACGTGAACAATAGCTGTGGACTGAGGTCATCTATCTGTAAGTCACTCTGCTCTGGGCAAATATTTTCATGTTTTAAAATGTTTATTTACTTTTGAGAGAGACAGAGAGACAGAGAGACAGAAAGCCCAAGCAGGGAAGGGGAAGAGAGAGAGGGAGACACGACACAAATCTGAAATAGGCTCCAGGCTCTGAGCTGTCATCACAGAGCCCGACGCGGGGCTTGAACCCGCGAGCTGTGAGATCATGACCTGAGCCGAGGTCGGACGCTTCACCGACTGAACCACCCAGGCGCTCCTCGGCAAATGTGTTGTTTTGCAGCTGGTAATATGGGTGAGCTCCAGGAGAGCAAGCCTGTCTGCTCATTTCAGAATTGCTTCCCAGAGCCTTGAACAACAAAATAATGATGACATGTGCTTATTGAAGAATTTTCTTTTCTTCTTGTGAGATTCATGATCTGTAAGCTGGCCAATCTTTTCTACCTGTCCAGGACTATTTTGGTTTGTATCAGTCATCTTGGTGCCCAGTGTGGTTAGTGTCCTCTTTCTCTTCAAAAGTATCCTGGCCAGATAACAAATTATACAGTCCTTCGCTAATGACATAGAAGGACTGTGTGTCGAGCGAAGGCCTCTAACGAAGGACCTGCTGCTTGGCTACTTTACATGGGCATCTTGTAATTTCTGATATACACCCCACCCCCTCCAGGAACACCTATATACTGTTTCTTTTAACGCTTATTTATTTTTGAGAGACAGAGAGAGATAGAGAACAAGCAGGGGAGGAACAGAGAGGGAGACACAGAATCTGAAGCAGGCTCCAGGCTCCGAACTGTCAGCACAGAGCCCGATGCAGGGCTCGAACCCACGAACTGTGAGATCATGACCTGGGCTGAAATTGAACACTTAACCGACTGAGCCACCCAGGTGCCCCATATGTTGTTCCTAAAGCCAATTTATCTACGAATAACCTTTAATCATTTACTTTGTATGCTTTAGCCATAATTTTCTTGACTTAATACCTAAAATAGTTATTGAGTATAATAAAATCAGTTGAGCAGAAATTTTTTATTTTCTCAGTGGCTACATTTTCTAGAAGTTAATATAGACTTCTCAAAGTCTTCTTGAGGCTTTTTTTTTCCCTTGTCACCCTTATGAAGAGTACTTTAATAAGATTTTGAATGGTACACTGTTAAAAAATTGAAATTGAACACTAAGTTTGAGTTTTGTGTTTGAACTTAAATTCAGAAAGCAAAGTATGGATTGTTGGGTTTAAACAATAGTCATAGGAGCATTAATATTTCTCAGCAAAGACATAGGTAAGAACTGTGGAGAAGAAAAACTTATGAAAAACTGAGTTGCATAAGAAAACGTTCATAGCCATTTTAGTGTTATTTCAGCTAGGTTTTACACTTTAGAACTTGAAGAAAAATTGTTTTGAGACTTTTAAAACATACAAACAATAATATTTCTGGCCATTTCTCTCACCTTACCTGCACCTATAAAATGAGGGTGAGAAGCCTTATCTAGATGACAAATCACAGTCCCATAAAAGCTTTTTCATCTTGTAAGGGAAACTATGAACACATCTTAAAACACATAGGTGCAAATAATGGGTCAGGGGGAGGGTGGGGAGTGAGGGTGAGCTGCCTGAGGAATAGGTCAAGTATAATTCTTTTAGTTTCTTCTTGCAACTCTTTCCAAGAAAGTGCCAAGTCTTAATGAGAATCTCCAGCAATCCAGCATTCCTTTCTGCCAGAATAAGATACTGATTCGCACTGATAGAAAGGCAAAGCTCACAGAAAGCCCTCCATCAAGCACATAAGTGCCTTTATTAATCACCTGCCCTGTGCATATTCTAAATATTAAGTTCTTCAGTTCCATTTGCATTTTTACCACCGAATAATGGTTAGCAGAGAGAATCACTTTATAAGCAAAAAGAAATATCCTTTATAAAGAAGTTAAGTGTATACAAATCCACCCGTTTTTTAAGACAAATGAACCATAAGCACACTGAGACAGTACAACAGAAAATTTTTAAATTCCAGTTATAGCAAAAACCTTGTTTACATTGCAGCTGAGCCCAGAGCTGCCATGAGATGTGCACAGCAATGGGATCTTGGTTTATTCAACACTAGGCAAAGGCAGGGTCCTAATACTCTTTCTAAATTCTTGGCCATCATGACTCCACTTCCCTTTATCTTTCCTAAACAACTATCCTAATAATTAGGGCGGGGGGGCGGGGAGTGGGATTGCTCTTCATGTTTTAACTCTCTTCATTTATCTACTTCACAGACTTGTAACCTTATTGTGACGGTTGTCTCTGTTTTATCATTTAAAAACTCTGGAGAAAATCATAGTTCGCCAATGTAAGACACTATGTTTACTGCCAGATTGAAAATAGGACTCTCATTCTTCCTGATATTGCTAATTCATTATATAAAGCACAATTTAAAATACTCTATAATTATGCACCTTTGAAAAAAATGTAACCATGTTTGACCAAAAATGCTAAACTTCTAGGGATGATAGAGACCACATGTAGCACTTATGCAGAGGTCTAAAGAAAGCCTCAGCCCATGTATCACACATACTGTATTTGTAATAACATGTCACTCACAAGTGAGGATAGGGTCTGTAAAGAAGTACTCTTCGGTAGACAGAGTTGACTGAGAATTCATCCAAGTCCTTTCATTAGACTCAAGATGCTAGAAAGAAAAGTAGTCCAAATTCCTAGTTTGATCAAGAATTTAGTGATTATTGAAATAAAATTTTAAAACTCACAATCTCATGGAAATAGCCCAAGTGTCCATCAATTGATGGGCTGATGAATGGATAAAGAAGATGTGATATATATAATGGAATATTATTCAGCCACAAAAAAGAATGAAATCTTACCATTTGCAATAACATGGAGGGAGCTAGGGAGTATAATGCTAAGCGAGGTCAGTGAGAGAATGGCAAATACCATATGATTTTACTCATGTGGAATTTAAGAAACAAAACAAACAAGGAAAGGAAAAAAAGAGAGACAGAGTGAAAGTAAGAAATAGACTCTTAACTACAGAGAACAAATTGATGGCTACATAGGGGAGGGGCGTGGTTAAATAGGTGATGGGGATTGAGATATGCACTTCTGATAACACCAGGTGTTGTACAGAAGTGCTGAATTACCTATGTCGGGCACTATATATCTATATCTATATCTATATCTATATCTATATCTATATCTATATCTATATCTATATAATATATATATTTATAATATAATAATATATTTGTATATAGTATATTATATATAAACTAATATAACACTGCCTGTTAACTAACTGGAATTAAAATTAAAAGTTAAAAAAATACAAAAAAACGTAAAAGAGGGTTAATGTAAAAAAAGAAAAATAATAAAAATCACAATCCTGGTGATGCTGGAGTGATAGAAATTATATGCTATTATATTCTTGAGGCTATGACAAATTCATATTCTTTTTGGACAGCAATGTGGTAATAATACGTTTCAAGGATGACATATAAATTTTTATCACGTTATCATTTCATAAATAAATTAGCAGAAGGACAGTGACACATGCACAAAGAATCCATCATTCGATCCCATAGTGTGCATCATGAGCTTTGTCCTTTGGTATCACCTGAAAAGGAAAATGTCTGTGATCAAATGAGTATGGGAAATTCTGAGTTAAGGTTTTATTTTCTTCAGGACTTTCAAACTCTGTGACTCTTTGGGATGGGGATAAAGTAAGCAGCATTTTCAAACTATATTTGACTATGAAACTCTATAGGGAGTATCTCACGAGCTGGGCATTTTGGAGAACATATTCATAGAAAGGATAGGGCGGGGAGTCTCTGTGGATGGTCCTTCTAAGTCACAAAGCTTCTGTTCCCTGTTATGTGACCTTCTGAAGAGCCCAAATGGAGAACATGATAACTCAGGCTCATTGTATAACACCTGTAGTACTAATCCTGTTTGGTGAAAACGGTAACAGTGGAAGTCTTGGCAAAGACAAAAGGTGCCCTTATCTGGTCCTTATCAGAGATTCAGAAAATCACTAGGTAGAAAAAAAATATACATAGTATTCTGCATTATTTACGGTCTCATGTGCTCTCCAGGGCAAAGCTTCTCAGAGGATCCCAGCCCTGAACATACTATTTATGTGAATCTAAGTATAACCTGAAACTCACTTTCTTCATCCAAGAAATGGGCCAACAACATGTCCAAAATATGTTTGTAAGGTTAAATATGGCTTACTTGAAAGTTTTGGCAACGTTATCGTTGTATAATTGTCTATTCCTAAGCCATGCTCATATAATGAGCTTGAATTAACTTGTAATTAAATTGAAGAAGAACATCATTAATTTTATAGTCGTGAATTGTTCTGTTTTTTTTTTCCATCACAAAATTACCTAATAAAATTATGAAATACTATTGGCAGAAGCAGAAGCAAAACAGGTCTGAAGAAAGGAAGATACTGAGATGCTTTGTGGTGCAAAAAGCATGAGGACGTGGCAATAATTATTACACACATATTACATGCCGCCATTGTAATTTACTCGGTGTCCATTCATACATGTATCCACTACGTTTTATTAATAGCTTACTGTGTGTCAAGAGCTATGCAAGGTGCTAGACACAATGGTGAACAGCCATGGTCCCTGCTCTCAGATGGCCCGCAATATTTTATCTATAAAAGTTTTCAAATGCATTTGAAGAGCAGAGTGTTGATCTGTATTTTTTTAAAGCATTTAAAATAAATGAATAGAACGCTACGCTACTGAGGGAGATTTTTTATTTTAAATAAAATTTTACTTTTAAATTTACTTATATTGATGATATAGTAAAGATTTCTGTCTTAGACTCAAATCTAAAACCTAAACACCTATGATTTAGAGGTGCTTTGGTGCAGTAGATGAAGCTTCTGGTCGAGTACAGCTGAAATTATATCTAAGGCATAAAAACTACCTCTAATAAGCTTTGGGGAAATAAAACAATACCTTCTTTGCACCTTAATTAAAGTCAGTAAAGAATCTTACTTTGTCAGGCCTGACAATTACCACCTTTCATTTCAACTGTTTTAATTAAAATACCTAGCAACTTGGCAGACGTTTCACCGATTAACTCAACCACCACTTAACTCTTTTAGAAACATCTATCAGATTCAAAATTAAGGTGCAGCAACAGCTGTAGGTCCATCATAAGCATAATGGGTAAATGTTTTTATTTCCTCCACCCACAATCCTATGCCTATGCTAAAACATCACATAAGAACAGTTTGGGCAAAGGGGTAGGAAGAAGCAGCTGTGATTTCTTTAAGCCCCTCGTGGCCGTGATCTTCACTAGCGGAGGGAAAAAAAAACAATAAAAAGAAAAAAAAATATTTCTAACCTTTCTTTTGGATGCATTTTCAAGCATTTACCAAGGGGATATGAGATAGTGAATAGTTCTCAACCTGTATTTAATGGCTCCCTTCCCGCCCCTCCCCGCCACTATATACATGACAGATACTCCTTACAGATTCATACGTCCAAACCTATACTGTCTCTATTTTTGATACTCTGGCATCTGCGGCCTTGCTGCTGATGGGGAAAGAGACTGCCCCTCCCAACCAACCAACCAACCAACCGACTAGGTGAGCTGAGCCAAACTGAGAAACAGAACGATTCCAGGTTCTCATAACGACACATCTAATCACCCCTGCAGTCAGCCTCTCCTGGTTTTTTAACAAAAAAAATTAATGTTTATTTATTTTTCAGACCCAGAGAGAGACAGAGTGCAAGCCGGGGAGGGGCAGAGAGAGAGGGAGACACAGAATCTGAAGCAGGCTCCAGGCTCTGAGCTGTCAGCACAGAGCCTGATGTGGGACTTGAACCCACAAACTGTGAGATTGACTGAGCCGAAGTCAGATGCTTAACTGACTGAGCCACCCAGGTGCCCCCTCCTGGTTTCTTAATTACACGAATACATTTATTCAAATGTACATACATTTGTATGTAATACATTTATTAGAGATACATTTATTTTTGGCTTAAGGAAATTTCATTTTTTTTTTTTTATCACTTTCAACAGAAAGGGTCCTGGTGGACACGAGTGATGATGCTGCTCTCATAAGGATAATTTGTATTTTACATAAAAAAAAAATGAAATTGGAAGTTACTTCTTCCTGGGTCTCTGCCATGTATACAGGAGTATCCAAAAGGATGCATAGTCTTTGCCGGGTCTTGAAGAAGAAAATAATGATGACTGGAACCAAAGTCCCAGAATTCTCTATAAGCAACCCACCATGTTACAGATTTCTGGGAGAGCTGTTTAGTAGGAACTCTCTATTACAGAATGAAGATTTGTGCCCTCTCCCCATTCCTATGTTGAAGCTCCTAGCCCTAGTGTGATGACATTTGGAGATGGGGCCTTTGAGAGGAGGTTGGGGTTGGATGAGGTCATGAGACTGGGCCCTCCTGTTGGAATCAGTGGCTTTGTCAGAGCAGAAAGACAGATCTCTTTTGGTCTCGATACACATGCACTGAGGAAAGGCCGTGTGAGGACATAGTGAGAATTTGGCCATGGACAATCCAAGAAGAGAGCTCTCACCAGGAACTGAACTGGTTGGTACCCTGATCTTGGACTTCCCACCAAAATTGTGAGAAAATCATTTTCTGTTGTTTAAATTAAGAAAAACATTGGGGTGCTTGTGTGCCTCAGTCGGTTGAGTGTCCAACTTCAGCCCAGGTCAGGATATCATGGTTTGTGAGTTCGAGCCCCGCGTCGGGCTCACTGCTTTCAGTGCAGAGCCTGCTTTGGATCTTCTGTTCCCTTCCCTCTCTGTCCCTCCCCCACTCCCACTCATGCTCTCTCTCTCAAAAATAAATAAAACATTATAGAAATTAATTAACTAAAAAAAACTAAACTAAATTGCTTTATAGCCATTGGTTGCTCAATCTCACAAATGATAGTAATAAACACCCCTAAAGTTGGGCTCTGGAATCCAGTACTCCACCTCTAGTGTGAATTCTGTCACATGCTGGCTGTGGGGTCTTGGTTAAATTACTTTATCTTTCTGAATCTCTGTGTCTTTAAACTGTAAAATAGGGGCGCCTGGGTGGCGCAGTCGGTTAAGCGTCCGACTTCAGCCAGGTCACGATCTCGCGGTCCGTGAGTTCGAGCCCCGCGTCAGGCTCTGGGCTGATGGCTCGGAGCCTGGAGCCTGTTTCCGATTCTGTGTCTCCCTCTCTCTCTGCCCCTCCCCCATTCATGCTCTGTCTCTCTCTGTCCCAAAAATAAATTAAAAAACATTGAAAAAAAAATTTTTTTTAAACTGTAAAATATTTTATCTTAGAATGTTCTAGTGAGAGGTGCCTGGGTGGTTAAGCGTCTGATTTCAGCTCAGGTCATGATCTCAAGGTTTGTGAATTTGAGCCCCACATCCGGCTCTGTGCTGACAGCTCAGAGCCTAGAGCCTGCTTTGGATTCTGTGTCTCCCTCTCTGTCTGCCCCTGAGCAACTCATGCTCTGTCTCTGTCTCTCAAAAATAACCAACCATTGAAAAAAAAAAACACACAAAAAGAATGTTCTAATGAAAATGAAACGAGATAATGTATAAGGCATATAGCAAACATTAAGCCAAGTTTGGTTCCTTCCTGTAAGCAGGGCTGACTTTCCATCTGATGGCCATTCCTTCTTACTGTACCTCCCATTACCATCCCCAACTAGTTGTCGATACTATGTAACACACAGGACATAAGGAATAACAATCTAAGGCACAATCTTTCAGCCTGGATGCGCTGGGTCATCTGACTCAGCAAGTAAGTAAATATAAAAGAAACACAAGCCTAACTCCAGAAACATCAGCACTATAATAAACACAGTGTTAGCAGAGCAAATAAAAACACCGATTCCACCGTTCTTATTGTGCATACAGCCTCTATTACTTACTCTTGACCTTGGGCAAGTCACTTGGTTGTACCTTAGTCTCCTCACCTGTAAAAAATGGGGATAGATAGCAGACTCTACTCTTAGGATGGTTGTGAAAATTAAGTAAGCTATTAACTACAAAGTGCTTGGAGCGATGTCTGGATTCCAGCTCTACAGGAAATGATGTGAATGATTACGTTTCTCAATTCTCCCAGAGTGGTACATAGCTAGCACCATTGTAGATGCTTGCTAACAAAGTCACTTCACTTCATACAATGGATACTTTCAGGCATTAGGGATTAATCCTTTCTGGAACCCCAGGTGAGAAGGGATGGATACAGAAAGAGCCCAATAAATGGTGGTCATTACTGAAATTCTCTTTAGGAGATAGTGAAGGTACAATTACATCACAACTCACATCCGGCAAGGATCCTAAAAATTCCTTCCACACATTTCTTAACCAAAAGTTTTTCCTCCCCATTCCTTATCCCAATTCACCAGAAGCTAGCAATGGACATTTTCTTTATGTAAGTAGGAGCAGGGGAAGGATTTCAAACAGTCCTAATTTAATTCAGTATTTCCAAATATTTCTTCTTCTAATATTTGACAAAATAAAAAAGGTATGCCTGTGTTAGCAAGCTCTACAGAGTGCTTACTGTGTGCCAGGCACAGATAATAATTCATTTAAGATGAATAAACAAGTTGACTGTGGCATGCCTCCCCAGGTATCTCCAGCTAGGTTCGAAATACTTCAAAGCGCAAATTTTCAACATTCAGCTAAAAACTTTGCAAACCTCTTCGACAGATTGTCAGAAATGACGAATATAAAGCACTTGAAATCTCGTGTTTGATGTTAACTCTGGATCATAGATTGAATCCCTGAGGTCATTTGAACAGGCAGTACAATGGAAAACGTATTACCAGTTATAAACTCGGCTTAATTATCTTTACATCATCGTTTTAAAAAAAGAGTTTCTCAAAATGTGCTTCCAATGTCAGTATCATTGATACCTGCCTGAACCCCTCACTAGACCTGCTGAATCGTACCCTCTGGGGGTTGCGTCCATTCGTCTGCGTTTTAACAAACTCTCCAGGCTATTTTGATGCATGATACGATGTGAGAAGCATGGCTCAAGCAATACAGACTCAGCCTAGTCGGTTAAATAGGCATTAAAAAAGGAAGTCACAATTTCAGGCAGGACTGTAAACCTACTTTTTCTAAATCAGTGGTTTGCAATCTTGGCTGCTGGAGGACACATCAATGCTTGTGTCCCACCTCCAGGGATTCAGATTCCTGGGACTGGATTTTTTAAATCTCTCCAGGCCATTGTGATATCTGACTAGACTTGGTAATTTATTCTCTCTAAGCCATAGGTAATATACAGGAAGGATGGAAACTATCATCATCTTCAAACTGTATTTTCAGGATTTAACTTTCTGGCACTAGTAGCTTTTGGTATCACAAGGAGATAATGAACCTGTATTCATTCCACTACAACACAAGTGTAAATATTACTTAATTTACATTCCTTAGAATAAGATTTGGCAAATTTCATCAAAATGACTGGATTCATCAGCGCTAAAGATTATAAAGAGCTAGACTTGCCTCAGAAATAAGACAATGAAACAGTTGATATTTTTTGCCCCTGCAGGTTCACAATTTGTGGATAATTTATGCCTGAATATGCAGAGCCTGGCCAACCCCTCTTTTTCATAAAATATGTTATTAAACTGCCTTTTGGATGAGTCTCAGCAGAGGTCATCTTCGATATACCCATTTGGCTTGGTGCAGGTTATGGGTCTGTTCTGCGGTAAGGACCAGCTTGCCATTGTCCCACAGCAAAGCACCTGCTAGGAAGTTATTTGGCTGGTGTCGTTTCTCTCTACCCTGGGTGGCTACCCGAGGCCATCCCTGCTCTCCTTCTAGTGCGCTGTCTTCACCCAAGGCTGGGACTTTGTGGGGTTGCTCTCTCTCACCCTTTCTGTCCCCTGCCTGTGCTCTCCGTGACTTTCTTCTGATGTCTTGCCAGTTTATTTTACTTTCCTCAAGGTCTGGGGACATCTGGATTTGATTTCAATATACTGTCAGCCAGCAAGATTGTTTTTTCTTCTGGACCTACCAAACACACGATTACTTTACTAGTCACAGCACGTGTGTTCACCACAAGTTGTGATCAGAAATATCTCCATCTACTTCCATTTTTAAGGATACCCTGAATGATACAGGATCCATATTGAGGAGAGGAATAATGCATCTTAGAAACAGGACTCCTTCTTTGGGACCCCAAACCTCTGGGTACCTCTCCCCAGGGAGGTCAAGAGACCCCATGTTGTCCAGATTCAGCCTTTCTCCCTCCCTTTTGAATGGTTTCTCTGTCCTTGTTCCTTCGGGATATTTCGTTTTGGTTCATAAAGCATTTGCAAAACACTTTTCAGCATCTTCAATTGGCAATTCAGTTCAACTGGGGATTTTAGCTTTCTACCTTGTAGGCTCTGGGCTGGAACACTACCCTTACCCTATTCTATCTCAGGATCAGAGATCCTTCCTGGGGGTAGATACCTAATTTTACAGGGGTATGATTCAGGCAACTTTTTTCTTTAATTTGTACTGATCACTCTGGTCTGAATTTTTAAACCTAAGCTTTTATATGTCAGTATTTACCCCAAATTAGATACAAGTAGAATCTGTTGAAGCATGTGTAAGCCCTATAACTGTAAGCAATCTGTCTTGCACATGCAAATAACTGAAAAAAAAATCGTCCAATTGAATTGGCTACATTTAGTGTCAATGTCTGTAGACAAACTTCCATCTCAATTCTGGTTGATAGTGGGCCAGTTGATTTTCTTTACAGTTAAACTGTCAAGTATCAACAAGATAGTAGTAAATAAAGATTAATAATGGAGAAAATACATCAAAGAAAAGTTACAGTGCTGTTTGTGCATGTCTCCTATCCCTAAGTAACGGGGAAATCCTACCACTAAAACTAGCTCTGGGCCAAATGATGTAATAGGCTAGAAAGAAAATTAGCATCATTACACTTCCCCTTTTAATGACCTTTTTTATTATCCCTTTCCCTTACTTCCTGCCCCTAAAATGTTCCTTGTGTACTCAGCAAGCTGCTGATAAATCTTTTTTTGAGGACCTCCTAGAAATCCTTGATGACTTTTGCATATGAACCTCAAAGAAACTAATTCTAATGATAGAAATTCAAGTATTAGGGAAGGCAGTGGGTTAGATATTTTTGCACAGGAGGACCTATCTTATGCCCCTTGGATTCCACCAACATATAGACAAAGTTGGACTTGACTCATCACTTCGCTTATTTCCTACAAATAGGATGGCTTTGGCAGGCAAAATAATGGCTCTCCAAAGAATTCCACAACCTAATTCCTGGGACCTGTAAATATGTTAGTTTATGTGGCTAAGGGAAATTATGACTGCAAGTTAAGTTAAGGGTGCTAATGAGCCAACTGTGAAATGGGGAGATCGTCCTGGAATATCTGGATGAGTCCAACATCACCACAAAGATCCTTTGAAGTGGAAGAGTGAGCAGAAGGTCAGCATTAGAGAGATTTTTGAAGATGCTACACTTCTAGCTTTGCGGATGGAAGAAAGGACAGACCATGGGCCAAGGAATGCAGGTAGCCTCTAAGAACTGGAAATGGCGGGGCGCCTGGGTGGCGCAGTCGGTTAAGTGGCCGACTTCAGCCAGGTCACGATCTCGCGTCTGTGAGTTCGAGCCCCGCGTCGGGCTCTGTGCTGACAGCTCGGAGCCTGGAGCCTGTTTCCAATTCTGTGTCTCCCTCTCTCTCTGCCCCTCCCCTGTTCATGCTCTGTGTCTCTCTGTCCCAAAAATAAATAAAAAACATTGAAAAAAAATTTAAAAAAAAAAAAAAAAAAAAAAAAAAAAGAACTGGAAATGGCAAGAAAACAGATTCTTCTCTAGACCTTCCAGAGGAACACAACCTTGCCCATGCTTTCGTTTCTGCCCAATCAGGTCCATTTTAGAATTCTGACTTCCAAAGTATAAGACAATAAATTTGTGTTGTTTTAAGTCACTAAGTTGGTGGCCATTTGTTACAGCATAGATAAAATATTAATACAGTAACTTTGAGAAATTTCTTTCAATTCTTTGAGTTTCACTTTCTTCTGAAGTACAATGGGGATAATAGAAATCACTGATTGCTTTTATAGTAACTCAGTGAGTTGACTTGGGAAATTTCTTGTCACATAGAAAGCATTCAATACATACTGTTCCTTACCTCTTCTATCTGCTAGCCCACGACTGACTGAACGGCCACCATAAATCTTGCAATGATCGCTACACTGAGGGCATGTAATTAACAGATAATTGTCTAACAGGTTTTATAAAATAATCTCTTAAATGTATTAGTGTAATGTTTTATACTGAAGGAAAGGGAGAGAAACTGGTATTACAAGAGCCATTAGCAAATACTAGGAAGCTCTGTTTATGCACAGCTTATCATTGGAGGATGTAAAATGACTTCTGAGCTAGTAGATGCTCTGAATAAGCACGCCAGGAATTCAGAGTTCAAAAGATCATTACAAACCATACTTTCTTTCCATTAACACTAAGAGGGAAAAGGAATGCTAAAGGGGGTATTGGTGTCATCAGCTCTTCGAAGAAACAAGAATGCAGCTTGATTCCACCTGTTAGCAGTGGAAGTGAAAATGTAGATGGACCCAAAAATATCTTTTCACCCTGGAGCGGGGGTGCCATAATTAGTCATGTTAATTGCATTAAAGTCATTTAACAATTCATCTCCTAAAAATACGGACTTTAAAAAATGTCTGCAAGTATTTAGATAAATGATAGAATATAATTATACAGTGGTATATAAAGCCGTCATTAAAAACCATTGTAGATCTATATTTATTGTTCTAGAAAGATGTGCAAAACATGCTCTGAATTTGGAAGCCAGCATTCAGACTGGTGTACACTGAATGATGCCTTCTTTTTTTTTTTTCTTTTTTTTGTAAAACATGTGATATGGAAAGAGACACAGCTAACGCTAATCGTGATTTTCTCTGGTGAGTGAGATTATGACTCATGTTATTTTTAGTTCTACATTCATGAATTCTCCTATAATGAATATGTATACTTGTGTAAAACCTTAAGTACATGCTATTGATGAAAACTCACTATAAGAGTCTTTCAGGTTGTAAAATGGAAATGTTTTTAAGAAAAAGCTCTTAATTTTCTATATTTTTATCAAGATACAGATTTAGCCATCTTTAAAAGATCATTTCCTCAAGTGAAGCTTGAACCCCAGAAATTTAGAATCAATATCTAATCGAGTCTCACCCTATCTAATAATCAGTTTTAACTCTTGACCACGGCCATTCAGTCAACTTGAATACTTGTAGTGACAGGAAGATATCATGACATGACAGCTCACTTCAATTGCAGACTGCACATCACCGCCAGCCAAATCATATCTTTCTTCTACTTCCAAAATTTGGCTGTGGTTCCAAACTTAAGGTACTTAAAGTCATTTACAACCAAAGCTCTCTTTACTTTGAAGCACACCACTGGGAACAAATATAAAGAGAATCTCATTAAAACTTGTGTGTGTGTTTGTGTGTGTGTGTGTGTGTGTGTGTGTGTACATGCGTGTGCATGCATGTGTGTGTTGGGAGAACAAGAAAGAGCAGATATGATTCCTGAGCCAAGGACGTGGGAATAGGTGTGAGGAAAGGGGAAGGAAAGAAGGAAGATGGAAAGGAGGCCTATATGGAAATATGCTATGTTGATGTTAGGGAACCCCAAAGGTGTTTCCTAATGGTTTGGGGGTATGGGAATAGCTGGGTGCAAGCTGATAAGAATTTTGCTTATGTATATATACTTCTAAGTAATTAAAAAAATATGAGCATGCTTGACACGCAATGTTACGTTAGTTTCAGGTATACAACATAGTGATTCGGTAAGTCTATATGTCAACCTATGCTCACCCCAAGTGTAGCTACCGTCTGTCACCACACAACATGATTACAATACCATTGACTGCATTCCCTCTGCTGTGCTTTTATTCCCATGATAAGCAGAGAAACATGAAATCATACTTTAAAAAAGGGAAGGCAGGAATAAATGTGTTGATTGGTGAAATTACAAGTAGGTGTAATGGTGAGAAATCCATTTGAGGGAGAATATAAGTAGACCGGAGGAAATAAAATAGCGAGCATCGGTTGGGGTCCCAGAGTGACAGACTGTAATTGCATAACCTATAGCATGGTCTAGTCGGTAGATAAAGGAAAAAACTTGAAGGTTTTGAGCAGGTGAGTGACAAAAGTATTATAACAAGGAAAGATACGTTAGTAATAATAGTACACATCACAGGCTCATTCCATTATATATTTGCTTTCCTTGTGTCAGGTAGTCTTTGTAATCTCGCCGAGACACTGCTACATCAAAATTATGTTCCCATTTTTATAGACGGGAAAACAGAAGCATAAGGGACTTGAAGCGTAACACAGGTTAATGGACTTTCCTGCTGTCATTCACTCCATTAACAGGTGGCAAAGGGGAGAGCTGGGCTTAAGTTTTCTGAGTCCAAATCCAGGGTGAACCCCAAATCCCATTGAATCACAAGTGCCTAGCTTCCTCTGTGAAGTATTTTATTCAGGAGGAACTTGAAGTCGGGGAGACGAGAGAGGAGAGACAGATTAGAAACTACTAGAATAGTTCAGCAACTCCAGGTACTCGGGTGACTTTCACTGAAGGCATGGAAGGGATCCAGTGATAGTGTGCAAAAGGAAAGTAGCAGGTTGTAGGGACTGGTTAGCTAGAGGATGGGGGAGGAAAGTTAAAAGATGTTTAGATGATTCCAAGGACAGACATAGCATGAAAAAAAAAATGGGAATGACAGAAGAGCAGCATCAGATAAAGCACCTTAAAACTACAGTCAGAATTAAATGCCCGATGAATTACCGTCTAAGGGTAATTCAGAATATAAGAAAATATTTCCAGCCTTTTTGATATTATTGCTTAAGAGGCCAATTTTGGAGCTAGTCACAGGAAAATGTTACTAACTAATTAAGGTATAAAACTGGTCCCAAATAGGAATATACTAGGATCCTACTCAAGCAAGATGTGTGTGCGTGTGTGTGTGTGTGTGTGTGTGTGTGTGTGTGTGTACCTGTCTGCCTTAAGTAACTGATGGGATAAAAATAGAAATGTGTACAAAATGCTTTCTGAATTCTAACAAATAAAGACCATTAAAATACTAAAAGGGGGTCTATATGGATACATTATCCTTGGGGAAGAAATAAGAATAAGGCAGATCCTGTATTATACTACCTTGTAGATTCAAAGAAGTCTTAATCATGAATTCAGTTGTATCTATTACTTAAAAACAAAACAAAACAAAAAAACAAATTAAAAAAAAAAAACCCTGGGCCAAGTAACATAATCACCGTGGATTAAGCAACTACCAAACAAGTCAGAATCATGTTTTTCTAGAACATCACAGAAGAGCCCTTAACCACCGCCAATGTATATACCGTATGCTCCCTGTGTTCCCTGCTGCTTCTAATTCTTTCATTCAGTTTCAGAAATTCACAAGGTAGCTGCTGTATTTAAAACTGGTTGTGGTTACTGTCAATATTTGTAAATAGTAATAATAAAGGGTCAAATGCTCTTTCTACTTCATGTTTTGTAATTACATGGATTCAATTCACTTCTTTTTTTTCATATAAAAAAAAACGCTTTAAAAACTCTAAGATGAGGGGCACCTGGGTGGCTCAGTTGGTTAAGCATCCGACTTCAGCTCAGGTCATGATCTCACAGTTCGTGGGTTTGAGACCTGTGTCAGGCTCTGTGTTGCTAGCTCAGAATCTGGTGCCTGCTTTGGATTCTGTGCCGCCTCCCTCTTTTCTCTCTGCCTCTGTCACTCATGCTCTGTATCTCTCTCTCTCTCTCAAAAATAAACATTCAAAAAATGTTTATTGAAATAAACATTCAAAAAAATTTTAAAAAAAAACTCTAAGATGATTTTTAATTTTTAAAAAGTATTTTAAAAAACTATTAAAAATTCAAAAATTAAAAACAACCTGTTTTTTTAAACTACCTGCACATGAATAAAATAGACTGGTGATTGGATCAACACACTGAAAACTTTGGGAATATTCTACTTGAAAGACAATCCTTTCTCTGAATTCTCAAAATCAAATGTCTATCGTTCTGAAGACTCTATAACAGACGGTCTTCACATTCACTATGTATATTTGCACAGTGAATATTTAATCAAGCAGGTGAAAATCGAGACTCAAAGATGGACATCTTGAAAAAGGGACTTATTTCCAGTATTTCGACTTTGTCACACTATTTAGCAACATCGTTTATTTAGAAAAATCGCCAATATAAAGTACTTCGATAATCCATTTTATCTCTTACAGTGTTACTTTTCTCCCAAATTAAGTGAAATAGACATTTAATTGACTTGGTGCTTTTTTTATGAATGTTGCCTTTTACCACATACACACTTGAGGTGGACATGGGGAGGGGTGTTGGGGGAAGGGCTCACTGGTTGTCTCTGTTCCTGTCAAAGTCATGTAGCAAAAGGGGAATGAAGTGAGTCTATTAAGATAAGGGTAGAAACTCATTCCATTCTCAATGGTGTCTCAACATAAATCAATCAGATTCAGCATGCTTATTATAGTAAGTAAGCTAAAGAAACTTCAGCTGAAATGTCTAAAGGCTAGATCTGTAAAGTAGAAACATATCCATACGCATAGGAAGAGAAACTCCATTTTATAATAAGCAAGACAGAGTCTGATGTCACCATAAAAGTCTATGCAAAGAATCTTGGAAATGTATATGTTTATATACACTTATGTGTGCTTGAAAGATATTTAAAAGCAAACACAAGCATCCATTTATTTTACATTTTTTAAACTGGCAAGACTATTCTATATTCCTTTGGATCCCTCTCTTTACTTCTGAAATGACTCCACCCACAGCTTTAAGAGAAAGTGGTAACCAGTTATTTATGTTCAGTGTTTATTCATGGCTTCACTCTACAAATACTTATTGGACTCCTACTAAGTGCCATGTAGAAACTAAGCACTGGACAAGGAGACATGGATATAAACGAAGCACCTCCTGCAGTGGAGAAGCTTTATCAACACAAAAATATATAAAAGACTGCAGTGCAGAGTGGCCTGTTCTGAATGGGTATACTGATAGCTGAGATGGAGAATGCCTTCCGTGCTGATTAATAGATAGACAGAAAGATCATTTAAAAGTTGGCAGAATCAAGATTCAAGCCCAAAATGCTTCGAAGAACTCATATGGTTAACCAAGATATTACACTGCCTCTCACGAGTCCTAACGTATTAAGTTCCACCTAATTAAACCTTGCTTTCTGGCGAGTGATTTTTTTTGTAACTTTGTCTATAAATGGAGATATTGAATATATTAGAGTCTCATATAATTTGTAAGTCTTAGAAATAGTTTGGGTGTAATTGATTAGTTTAAGAAAATCTCGGAGTAGATTTAATACCATGGACAATATCATTGATGTTAAGAGCAATTTTCTAGGAGCACCCGGGTGGCTCAGTTGGTTAAGTAAGCATCTGACTCTTGATCTCGACTCAGGTCATGCTGTCACTGAGTTGGATCCCCACGTCAGGCTCTGCACAGCTCGTGCTCTCTCTCTCTCTCTTTGTGTCTCTCAAAATAAATAAATAAACTTTTTATAAAAAGAGAAGTTTACTACCAACTGGAGCTACAAGTCACTTGGTAACAACCAGTTTAAGGGCTAAGTCATTGGAAAAGTTTGATCCTATGCCAACTCATGGCCCAGGAAGGGTGTCTTTTAGCTTATGAAAGCTGCTTTAAATAAAAGACGGGGTAAAAACAAAAGATATTTAAATTATTAGTGAGTTGATGAGTAATTTGTACTATACCAATACACTTGTGAGAACCTTTATACGTATATAATATTTTACATTGCATAGTATATTAACAACCTTATACATTATACTATATATTATTTGTGCTGCCACATCTTTCTCTTGGTAAGTGATTTTATATATAATGTACATATACATATACACATTCACATGTAATATATATGTGTATTTTATATATAGCAATTGGCATGATTTAAATTATTTTATATATCAATATATGGATCTATAAATAAACACTTTGCATATCATCCCTGAATACAAATATGAGTAGTTATGGAAACACAGAGGTGGTGATGTCTGACCCTAAGCACAAGGGTAGAAGAAGTCAGGGAGAAATATCTGGCCTGAGTCTCTTGAAGAGGCAGGAGGAAGGATATTCAGGAAGATCGTGGAAGAAAAGGCAGAGCACAGGACGTAGCATGGCATGTGTGGGACTCCTGAGTAGGCTGGGTGGCTGGACAGATCACACTTGGTCAGTACGGACATCACAAAGGGTCTGAATTTTATCCCGTGTTTAACAAGACACCATGCGACAGCTGGAAAATAAAGATGACATCAGACTCGCATGTCAGAAAATCAGCCGTGACAGCAGAGGGGAAGACAAGTTTTTTGTGTGTGTTTTTGTTTTTATTTCTTTAAAGACAATTCAAAAATCGCATTTGTAATTTTAGGTAACTATGGAGATGGTCTATCTGGATCAGAGGGGAAAGCTGCAAGAGACAAAGAAATCCATTAGGAAAATCACATTAGAAAAAATGTATTCATGCAGTGCCTGGGTGGCTCAGTCGGTTGAGCGGCCGACCTCGGCTCAGGTCACGATCTCGCGGTCCGTGAGTTCGAGCCCTGCGTCGGGCTCTGTGCTGACGGCTCAGAGCCCGGAGCCTGTTTCCGATTCTGTGTCTCCCTCTCTCTCTGACCCTCCCCCGTTCATGCTCTGTCTCTCTCTGACTCAAAAATAAATAAACGTTAAAAAAAATTTAAAAAATTTAGAAAAATGTATTCATTCACTCATCAAGCAGTTATTGAACATCTACATGTGCCAGCAACGAGGATGCGTCAGTGAAAAGCAATGCTAGGAATCTTGGCTCTCACAGATATCCAATTCTATGCTAGTGGGGGAATGGCTAACATTTACATGGCACTTCTCTGTGCCAGTCATTATTTTAAGCAGTTTACATCTATTAAGTCATTTAAGATAAACCTCAACATGATTCTAATGGGATCACCGGGAATGGAGTTAATGCAGGAATCTGTTTCAATAGAAATTCTGAAAGCAGGTAAAATGAACTGGATTTAGTAACCTGATGGACACGCATGGTGAAACAAAATGACTCTTGAGCTTTAGGTAGCGAGGGTCATTTTTTTTCTTAGCGGTTAATAACAATTTCTGAAATGGTTACATGTACCCCACCTTTCTTAATTTTATAGCCATGATGCAGTGCACTTAATTTTGGGCTATTTCTACACACAATAAAGTAAGAGAAGAACTATGGGAACACAGAATGGTTCTTTTCTGTCTCCTGGATTTCTGAAGTCTACTGACCAGTTTTACCACTTTATTTTCAATTTCTGAAGTGGCTCTCTTGAGCTAAGCTTGAGAACACTGTTTTCTGTGTTCTCAACTCAGGCCTCTAACAGTTATATAAGTGGAGTTAAAGGTAGCAGGTGGGGGCTTTACCAAGATGAAATAATTAAACCTTTCTGCACCGAGTTAGCCAGCCAAAAAAATGGAGAGCACGTACTCTGCTGTCTCCGCCTGGAAGAATGTAGTCAGAGCTTTCTTGAAACAAAAAGGAAGAGAATCGTGTCCTGGCTTCCTTCACCAAAAGATACTACCGAGGGTGCTATTTTCAAGCTTAGTTCAAAATTAACATAAAGAATATAAAAAGTGTTCTAAATTGAAAAACACATATAGCTTATATAATTATTTTCCTTTCATCTTTTTCTTCTAATTTCTTATACCAATAATACTGATATCTTTTGCAAAAAGTAAGTCTTATTGTTAAATAGTGGCTAGCCATAACTGAATAATTCATTTTGGGAACTTCTACCATAACAGCTCTGTAAGAATTCTAAATGTAAACATCCAAAGGTACATTGTTTCTTTAAGGTACTTATTCCTTCAGTAAGAAATTACTTATATACAGCTACTAGGCATTGACTTTTTGATTCTTAGGGGCAGAACCAGATTAGTAAATCAGTGACTTCAGTAAGTTTAAGCAAACTGTTCTAAAACAGAATAATACTAAAGAAAATTATTTTCATTTACACAAACATTTTTGCTCTTAGGAAATGTGCATCATTATATCAGTCTACATTTGTGAAGCAAGAAAAAAGATACCTGTTTTTGTGTGTGTGTGGCTCACTCACCCTTTTTCACCAGGCCTCACTAAATTTTATTTTTCCTTATTTGCAATCAGGGTTAGGTATCACATTTGTCCCTTTGGTCTCACTGGATTATTACAGAAAGACACATGGCTTTAATACTTATTTTATCACTGTCGTCAGCTGGTTAGACTTGCAGTCAGAACTTTCACGTAAGCCTCATATTTGCTAAATCCAGATGTTTTCGAGTGCTATTTTTTTAAAGTTGGTTACTATATTTAACCTTCAAGTCTATAAAAATTAAACTTCCAGTTATTAAAAGGAAAAAAAAAACACGTAAACTGAGCTGAAGGGACATGGTATTTTGTATTTCCATTGTTTCACCATAGGGAACACTTTGTATTACTAGTTTAACAAAAACTTTTGTTTCACCATTTACTAACAACGAAATAACCTTGGAAGACTTCTTAGCCTTTTACCTCAGCAGTATGGAGGTGTTCACCACTTTTCCACTTGCATCCTGGTATTATCTCGTCTCTCCACCCAAAACAAATAGTCAAACTTTACAAACAGCTGCTATGAGAAATACAAAAGATACTACTGAAGGGGGGATTTTCAAGCTTAGTTCAAAATTAACATGAAGAATATAACAAGTGTTCTAAATTGGCGCATCTGGGTGGCTCCATCGGTCAAACGTCTGACTTCGGCTCAGGTCATGATCTCATAGTCCGTGAGTTCGAGCCTCGCGCTGGGCTCTGTGCTGACAGCTCGGAGCCTGGAGCATGCTTAGGATTCTGTGTCTCCCTGTCTCTGCCCCTCCCCTGCTCATGCTCTGTCTCTCTCTGTCTCTCAAAAATAAATAAATGTTAAAAAAAAAAAAAGTGTTCTAAATTGAAGACCAAACATAGCTATATAGTGATTTTCTATTCATCCTTTTCTTCTAATTTCTTAGTACCAATAATACCGACATCCTTTGTAAAAAGTAAGTCTTACGTTAAACGGAGAGGAAGAGGAAAGAAAGAAAAGGAAAGAAGGAGAAGAAATAGAGGAAAGAAGCAAGAGATAAAAGAAAAGGAAAGAAAGAAAAATCGGAAGAAAAACGCTGGAATCCGTCAGAGATGTGACCTCAAAAGCCTCGTTGGCTACCTGCACGGTCATTACTATGCAACGGGAAGTGTGCCGCATGAATGATCCTATTTCCATGAATTATCTTACTTAATCTTCAAAAGAACCTTATTAGCCAGCTACTGCTATTGTTCCACGTTACCACTGAAACCGAGGCCACAAAAGATTCAGTTACTTGGCTCGGGGGTCACATCACCAGTCACTGCAAAGGGCAGAACCCGCATTTGTTCCAGTTCTAACTCCGGAGGCTCAGCTCCTAACTGCGATGGAAGGGAAGATAAGCAGGGTCAATAGGCTGGCCTTCCTGTATGCACATTTCAAAGTGAGGCATCTCATAATTATGATGTCCAAAATGACCTCCTAATTTCCTCCCTGAAATCTGCTCTATGCCCCCTTGTCTTTTCCATCTCAACGAGTAGTGCCACTGCTGTCCTCTGGCAGAGAAGCCCAGAATTGTGCTTAAGTTCTCCCTTTTCTCCCATAATCCAATCTGTCAGCAAGTCCTATAGACTGAGATCCACAATTATATCAAGCCCGTCCTCTTTTTTCTGTCTCACATCTGTCTTACTGTGTCAGCCTCATATCGGTCTCGCTGTTGTCCCCTTGCTGTTTCCCCTGGATCCTCCAGGGCTGCAAGCGTCATCTTCTCAAAATGTAAATTGCAACAAGTTACTCCCTTGCTTTAAAACGATGGGGCAGTAGGGATTCCCTTGGCCTTAGAACAAAATCTAAATCACTGTCCTGGGTTATAAGGCTCTGCACCATCAGGCTCCAGTCTAGCTCTCCAGCATCGTCTTGCGTGACACTCTGTTTGTTAGCTAAGCTCCAGGCAGGTTGATGTTCTTCCGGTCACTTGAGCACACAGAGCTCAGTGCCTTCGCACATGCTCCGTCCCCCCTCCCCCCCCCCCCCCCCCCCCCGTGCTTGGAACATTTCTTCCTCCCTTTTTCCGGTGGCAGCTTCATTCCATCCTAAATGTAAGCCTAAATATCACCTCTCAAAAGCCATTCCTGACAGCTGCATCTCTAACTTGGATTAAATGATAGCCTCCTTAATGTGGTAAACACTGTGTAAAGTTTTATTTGTCTATTATTTTATCATCTGAGCCTACTGGAACCTCAGGTCAAAGATCACGACAGCTATGCTCATCCCTGTTTTCCCTGGATCCCGCAGATGTCTGAAACACGGGTGCTCCAAAAATGCTTGTTGCCTAATTCAATAAATAAATGAATAGGGGACCTCTTTTCCGCAAGTGGATTTTGCCACAGAAGCTCTGACCCTTTTTTTTACACTGCATTGTGATTCTCTTTGGACTGTCGTAGGCTCAAGCGAATATAGGACCATACCGATGACAACGATGTACTACACCATTGAATACTACCTTCTATTTTGCCCAGCCACCCAGAGCAAACTTAAAGAGAAAGAATAAGATAGAGTTGAGCTCTGTAATATATACCACAAATAAATATTTGATGTGAGATTATGACATTTTAATAACCTGTGAAAGATTTCCTTAGTTTTAAAAGGTGACTATCATCGCTTTTGAGAGTAAATACAGAATCACGCGAAGCCTCTAGAAACGTGACTAATAAGGATTCATATTCACCAAAAGATTGAACAATTTAAGAAAAGTTGCCCTTAAATTAAAGCCAGTAAGACAGTATACCCCCGTGATATATAATTTTGAAATGAACCTAGCCAATAGTAGCTGATAACATTTAGTTTATATTTTTCTATCGAAAAGGTATAACTTCTTTCATGGACACAGTACAGGTACCTAACAGCCATGCTTCTAAAGGCAGGCCTCTGGTATAGAAAGACCTTGATGATCTGAACAATTCTAAACTGCTCGTTGAAAAGAGAAAGGCTTCCAAACGTTGAGCCATAGTAGCCAACAGCCCTTGCCAGGCCCTGTATCCTGGTAGATCTTATGCCCTCTCGCAGATTAGAAATATTTGTCTCGGTGCCTGACGTTACTTCATCTTCTTATTATAACTCCCTAAGGCACCAGTGTCTTTCCTCTGGTTCTCATGTCACTAGCAATTAATTTTATTGCCAAAGAATGCTTGCTTTTCTCTCTAAGCTGAATGTGTCTGTATAATCTTTTAATGCTTGTACTCAAACCTCCTTTTCCGACTTACTGCACTTAGTTGTAGTTTTCCAGCCTTTGCTTTAAATTCCAGCTACGTGTCCGTAATGACTTTGCCTCACACCCTGAGATACTGGCCACTTTCAAGCAAAAACGTGTGCTCTTTCTAACTAGAATGAAGAGCTCCAGTCTCCTTGTGTCTGAGTATTCAGTCATCAAATATGGAATAAAAATCTGAAAGCCGTGTCCTTAACTGACATTTCATATAAAGAAATGACTTTGCAGCTCTATTATGTCAAGATGCTATTTATATCTTTCAATAGCGTATGAATTAAAGATCTTGGCGAACGAAAAATTGGGCGCCAAAAGACATACTCAAAGACGGAGGCAACAAATGTCTGGCTCTGGACCAGATACGTTACAATGGCCAACACGGGTATCATATCCGACGCCCCAGTTTTACTGCCAAACCAGGAGACAGAACTCTCTCAGACTGTGCTCCCAAGTCACATGCGAGTTCAAGTGAGGAAGCAGCAAACCAATTTTCACAACGGAGAAAAAACTAGGGCTCCTCCTACGGGGTATGTCAAGCCAGACAGATGATCACATATCCGACTGCTTTCTTATGCCCATCGAGAAACGTCTTGGATCTGATGCTGCGGGCTTGAGACTCAAAACAAACATATAAACAAGAAACTAATAAAAAGTTATGTAATGGCATTTCAGTGAGGACTGAGGATACTTTATGCTATTAGAGCTTTCTACTTCTCTGCCTGGCCTAATGTCTATCACATGAGGCAAAAAATTGGGGTAACTAAAAATACCTGAGTTAGCGGTGCGGACTTTAAAATTACACTGATTTATAGAAAATGTCTACTACCCTTTAAATTTTAAAGGCATTCCATAGTTTATATAATATACTGACAACTTTTTTTTTTTTTTTCTGAAAAGAATTCTTTAAGAATAGCATGAGCTCCAGGGGTGTCTGGGTGGCTCAGTAGGTCGAGCATCAGTCTTCGGCTCAGGTCATCATCTCGCGGTTTGTGGATTCGAGCCCCATCTCGGGCTCTGTGCTGACAGCTCAGGGCCTGGAAACTGCTTCGGATTCTGTGTCTCCCTCTCTCTCTCTCTCTGCCCATCCCCCACTCGCACTCTGTCTCTGTCTCTCTCTCTCAAAAATAAATAAACATTAAAAAAAAAAAAAAAAGAAGAAGAACATGAGCTCCAATCTGGTGGTTCCTGGGAATCTGGGAATCTCCTCTGTCTTAAGTATATTTCACTGAAGGTTCCAAAGGAATTTTCACAGCAGTTGGTTTCATGTGTTTAAAATTGTGAAAGCTTTACTAAAAATCTTTCTTGGTGCCACAGGGATTTAAGTTAATGCTAGGATGGGGGGATGCTCTAAAGGAATGCCAAGGTCCACTGGTAATTGTTTAGAGGAAGTTTTCTTAGAATATGATGTAATTGATCTTTATATAAAAAGGGAGCTTCTCTTCCCCATTTATCTATTCATTCATTTTCATATCTGTTAAATACTAACCCTTGTTTTCAACCCTGGGAAGGTAGGTACTGTGCTACAAACATTAACGACACCTTTTTTGATCTGAAGGAGTTCCTTCTCTACAATGGAGGGCTTTACATTAGCAAATCATCAGAATACACCAGTGTTGTTGTACCTAAGGGTAGCAGTAGAAGCACAAAGAAGGGCACGGCTAACTTAGTCATCATGACCTTGGGAGCAGTTCTGGAGATGAAATGCCACCTAGCCAGGTGTTGAAGAGTGGGAAGGTCATTAGGGTTGAGGGCAGGACGTGCCTGGAGGAGCAAGTGAGACCAGCTTTCGCATCCCAACGAAGAGCTAGAAAAGTTCTTTGGAGAAAAGACTAAAAAGGGACAGATGCATTTGCATGTTAGAATACTTGCAGACCGTTGAAGGCTGGGATGAAATCAGATAAGAAGATGTTCCAGTAGGAACAAGGTAAAAGGATACTTGCTTTCGTCTTCTGCTAAAATGCTGGAGCACTAGCTCTCCAATTAGACTTCAAAGAGGCGATTCTCAAAGGAGGATGTCTTTTCCAGGTCTGTAGTTTTATTGTATTGGGCTCCCCTCAGGGTGACAGAGAGGATGAAGCAGAAAGGAATGAAAGACGGGTTAGCTAAGCCCACATGTGATTGCTACATGGCACCTTAGCTGCAGCCCGTGAGGAGAGCACATTTTATAACTTCCGAGTTTGACCTTATAAACTGTAAGTGACAATCTGCAACTACATAGGATATCCCTGGCCCCAGAGTACCTGGATGGATGGCCTTTTGATATACTATTCTCATATTCTTTACTAATATTCCAAAAAACATATTTAATTACTAAATGATCATTTTAAGAATTACACTAGGATTGACTCTAGCACTTAAAATTTTAAGGACTGCATTAAATTTTAAGGACTGTCATTACTGAAAAGCTCTTTATGTTTATTGGTCACGGAGAATAATTTCTGCTATTTGAGTACACGGTGCCATTAGTATGCCTGTAAGGTTTTTGCTTCGGTCGAGCCGTGTCTTCGGTGGAATACTGCACCCTGTATGGCTCTAACTACATATTCGCAGGTTTTTCCAAAGCGTTTTCTCACTTTGTAGCTTCACAAACATTACAGAAATATACCTGTTTCATCATAACTCACATATTTGGTATTTTTAAAATTTCTTCACAATTTAATTGATAAAATAAGTAAAAAAATAGTAGATAAATAAGTAAAAATTAGATAAAATAAGTAAAAAATCAACTGTAAGGTTGCTTTGATTTGTGCTTATTTGAACCCTAGAAAGGCTATATATTTTTACATGTATTTTTAAAAAGAATTACAGTATGATATCAAAAAAGAATACTGTAAGTTTGAGCACACAGAGCCATTAAGAATTCTAAAATAAAAATCCACATTTCGTAAGAGACAAAACTTTTTGTCTGTGGACACATCCTACTCTGATTTCATTCTCCCCTACTAAGCATTCCTAAAACCTTGGTCAGGAAAACCCGGAAAACATTGAGTTAACACCCCTCCTCGCTTATCCTGAGTAAGTATAGAAGTTACTGCTTGCAGAAAGGATCCTGGGATTCAAATTGGCCTCTAGTTGCCTGGTTATGACACTTGAGGAAAGTGCCTATTTCTGTGACTCAGTTTCCTCATCTGCCAAAAAAGAATAGTAATGTTTTTGTTTGTTTTTACTAAGCTGACAGGAATGTTATGAAGATAAAATTGCATAAACCATAATAAGTCATACATAAGGTTTAAGATCTGATTGAAAGAATCCTAAAGTATAAGAATCTCTGTGTGTGTGTGTGTGTGTGTGTGTGTGTGTGTGTGTGTGTGTGTTACATGCACAACCAACATTCATCATTTATTAAATCCAAACACAGTAGAACTCCCTGAGGCAAAATCCTGAAATTATCTATTCTTCAAATAAAGTCCTCTCAGCCCTGTCATTTGGTAACAGCCCCAAACTAAAAATTAGTAACTGTGTCCTAAGCACCATCCCATTAGTGATGGGTGGTCCTAATCCATTACTACATCATAACAAGATTTCTGTGGCTAGCCAGTGTCTTATGATAATACAATTAAATCTGAAACAAGGGCTTTTAGCTTTCTGCTTTCCTAAATCTCTTCTTGACTCCTGAAAGCAAAAGTTATATTTTATTTATTTTTTGGTTATTCAAGGACTCTGTTTGCTCCAGTAATTTCCTTAGTCACTGTCCTAAAAAGCCATCTTGAGGACTTGGAGGAGGTGAATTTAGTGGACTGAAAAGAGAATTGGAGTAGACATTTCTTTTTTTTTTTTAACGTTATTTATTTTTGAGACAGAGAGAGACAGAGCATGAACAGGGGAGGGGCAGAGAGAGAGGGAGACACAGAATCTGAAACAGGCTCCAGGCTCCGAGCTGTCAGCACAGAGCCTGACGCGGGGCTCGAACTCACAGACCGCGAGATCATGACCTGAGCCGAAGTCAGACGCTTAACCGACCAAGCCACCCAGGCGCCCCGGAGTAGACATTTCTTAATTTTATGGCCTGGTGCCTTAACTGGCCTCCCAGATGTGAAATACTGGAAGCATTTTGTGTATTTCGTGGAGAAGCTTTATCGTTATGTTTCCTATCATTGTATAAAAGAGGTGATAATACATCACTACCGCTGAAGTTGATAGTCAAACCCACTAGTCCAAAAAGTATGTCATCACCTAGATGGGAAGAATAAGTTACTCTTGAGAGAGGTCTGTTACTTCCTGGACAGATGGATGCATTTGGAGAAGTTAGTTACCTATCTTTTCTGAGACCCAGATCACTCCAACTAAACAACAAGAATAGTGCTTGTTCATAAGATTCAAGTACTTTCCATAATTCCTGAGGAATACATATCTTTGAAAAGTGTCAAAACATATTATATATGTGTCTTCATACACATGTATTGTATTACATGAAATGTATATGTTAAACTTGAAGATTTTGAAAATAAAGGTTCATATTACAGTCTATAAACATAGATTTTTTTCTGGAGTATATTTTAATTAAAATTATTGACTGTCTTACCAAGATATTCACTTGGTAAGACAGTCAATAATATAGCATATAACATATAATATACTGTATAATGGATATATTACATGTAACTGAGTCAAAAAATCAAAATTCTTAGTTTAATATTATTTTTACAGAAAGGAAAGATATCTTTATTTTCTCTCTTTCCACAAATACTGCAAATATTTTTTTTATTTCTCTTTGGCAAAATACCTCACACTTCCCAGAGAAGTAATTTCATTCAAGATACTCTTTAAGTTAAATAGTATTGCACTTCTCATTCAAATGTTAGAGTATTTTTACAAGACCGTGCAAAACCCCTACAAAAATAAGTATCATATTAAAATAATTTTGAAATACATATATGAATTTTTATTTTTTCTTTAATCCTGAGGATTTCTGTGTTTATTCTGCTAGAGGGAAGTTTTCTTATATCAGGTGAATTAAGATAAATTCTGTTCCGTAGATAGTTTGCCAGAATCTGCCTAAGCCCCATGAGTACCGCCATGTCAATGGTGAGAAGAAGGGTCAGGAACAATATCTCCGGAATTTTTCTCTCTCACATGAAACTCCGGCTCTAAAAAAAGCCCCCGAAATGATTTACTTTCTATTTCCATAAACACAATCCTTAGACGCACAGCCACATTTTCAGCAAATCCAAAAATAAACTCAGTTTCTTCAGCTAGCCATTCCTCGCTTACTATCTTGAAATATGATACAGCATAATGTTTTCTAAAGTTTAAATACAAATCAAAATTTTAAAGTAAATGTTACCATTCCATTAACTAGGGAGAGAAATGTGCCAAATAATAGAGCAGCAGTATCAGACTGAGACTATAATAACTGAGGGAAAAAAGCAAAATATTAAAAAAGCAAAAGCTTGGGGCGCCTGGGTGGCGCAGTCGGTTAAGCGTCCGACTTCAGCCAGGTCACGATCTCGCGGTCCGTGAGTTCGAGCCCCGCGTCGGGCTCCGGGCTGATGGCTCGGAGCCTGGAGCCTGTTTCCGATTCTGTGTCTCCCTCTCTCTCTGCCCCTCCCCCGTTCATGCTCTGTCTCGCTCTGTCCCAAAAATAAATAAATTAAAAAAAAAAAAAAAAAAAAAAGAATATGTATTTGTTTAAAAAAAAAAAAAAAAAAAAAGCAAAAGCTAGGGGTGCGTGGGTGGCTCAGTCAGTTAAGCGTCCAACTCCTGATTTTGGCTCAGGTCACGATCTCACAGTTCATGAGTTCGGGCCCGGCATTGGGCTCTGTGCTAGCTGTGCGGATCCTGCTTGGGATTCTCCGTCGCCCTCTCTCTGCCCCTCCCCAGCATGCACGTGCTCTTTCTCAAAAACAAATAAATGGTTTTTATTTTAAAGTAAAAACTATAATATCTGAGAATTGTAACCATTTGCTTTCAAGCCTCTTTTGGCAGTTTTAAAGAAAATCATACTTTTGCTATTGAGGTATTTTCAGTCATTCCAAGTGACAAACACGGGGCCTTGAACCAATAATTTAGTCTTTAAATTTTGATCTACTACACAGATTTACTTCTGAGTTCCACTCTAAAGTTTACCGACAGTAGGATTTCCCATTTGAGCATCAAGATTCAATAAACACATTATTTTTTATAAATTGGCATCCTTCTTAGAATTGGTTTCATACTAAGATTTCTTTTATCAATACAAAGAATATTAAACTATGATTTGGTTACTATAAAAACAAAGGCATGAAATTTATTAAACATCTGGACTGTAGGGAAAATCACATAGTTGAACCCAAATTAACACACTTTTTTGCCTCTCTGGCATGTATCCGACAGATGTCATTTTTCAAGGCTGTGATTACGTTATACCCAATGATATTTTAAACAAATGGTCATTTAACGCTTCAAAAAATATGGAGGGTAAACATGTCATCTTTTTGAGATAGATGACACAATTATGTACTTTAAAACAAAACATCATTAGGGGTGCCTGGGTGGCTCAGTTGGCTAAGTGTCCGACTCCGGCTCAGGTCAAGATCTCAAGGTTCTTGAGCTCAAACCAGGCGTCGGGCTCCGTGCTGACAGCTCGGAGCCTGGAGCCTGCTTCGGATTCTGTGTCTCCCTCTCTCTCTGCCCCTCCCCCAGTCACGCTCTGTCTCTCAAAAATGAATAAACATTTTTAAAAAAAGGTTTTTTTTTAAAGTATCATTAGAAAATAGATGACTGGATCCAAATCCTTTCTTTTTCCCTCCTTCTTCTCTTACACACATACTCCCACCCCCACTTCTTGTGTCTTGTTCACACAACACATGTACTTCCTGAGGTTCTTTCACTTCTCCTGAGAGCATGAGAGAATAGAACATCTTTATGATTAATCTAGAAGTGGTCAGTTTTTCTCCCAGCCTGTGGGATCAGGAAGAGAACAGAAAAGAGAGTGAGCAGCGGCGGGGGCTTTGGGGGGAGTAGTGACGGTGACCTTGTGGAGGAGACTCGGACCACAAGTCATAGCCTATCCTCTGGAGTATTCCTCAGACTTCACCGAGAAAAAATTTTTAGCTAGACTAAGTCACAAAATCTCCCGAACTGAGGACATCACTAGACATATTGAGATTGGTAAGGTAAAACACACCTTTACGTAGCACTGTTTTCCTGGTGAATGCGATCATCCATCATCATAAGTCCACACAGCACCCATGTGCAAACTAGCAAAGGGCACCCACTTTGGGCAGACACCCCCCCCCCCCCGCCACCCCCCGGGTAGGCACATGGCTTGGAAGTGCTGCTGGGCTGGATTCCAGCATCCTCTCGTCACCTCAAGTCGGCAGCTTCATGCACGGCATATTCTGAACAACTGGACATGGGGATCCTAGGTACATAGATCTTTCTTCTTTAGTGTTTTACTAATCCCAAGACAAGAATAATATAACTGGAACATTCACCTCTACTCACTGCAGAGTAGTACTGTGGCAGATTGAGAATGTAAGATTTTCTATCGGCAAATAACAAATGCACCCAGTATAAATTCAGGTGAGCATAAAATGATACTCGAGGCAGATTCCTTGTAACGAAGTCATCAAAGAACAACCAATAAAAGTCACTCTCCTTGTTTATACTAACAGGAGAGTGAACACTTACCACCATCTTCAACTGTAAAATGGAACATATCACTTGTGGCATTGGCCCCATCTTTTAAAACGTAGCATATTTTCATGTCTTCGATGTCAGCTAGAAAATAACCAAAGAACAAGATGATTCATTACTAGGGCAAGATTGGTGACTCATTACTCATGGTAAATCCTACTGGCTATTACTTTTCTGTAACCATATTTAGATTTCCTTCTCCTAAGGGAAGCAGTGCTATCTTATTTCTCCTATCTCTAAGCCCCTTGATTTCAGCTGTCCCATGGAAATCTGATCCCTCATCCAGATAGAGTTCAAGAGTTAGGTTATAATAATAGCAAGGTGTTGCCCCACCCAATGGTATTTGCATGTTCATGCACCAAAGAAGTAACTCTCTAAATACGGAATGTCAGACTACATGACAGGTGGAAAGGAAGATATTTTGAGGCACGGCAGATTTCCTGGCACTCCTGAAATCACACTCTTTCCCTCCCTGTAGCGCTGGCCCTACGAGGAAAGAACTTCCCTGCCCCCCTCTGGCTAACTTTTCTTACCTCTGGCGGTATACAACATGCTGTTTTTAAGTTCCCCAGAGCTTGAAAGAAAAAGAATCAAGGCCGTTTTAAATCTCCAAGATTGAAATAAGTGTCATGACCCCAGAGAGAAATGAGAGAACAGAAAGCATCTAATGAGAGCTGAAACTTTTATTCAGAGTGAAAAGTTATTCTGCCTCAGGAATGCTCTGTAGGTTGCTTCCTGTCCCAGCTTTCAAATTCACTGGCATACTTTGTTTTCCGTATTGACAAAGGTACAATTTCAAAAATTGATTTCCCCATTTTACGAGTTCCTCTCCTTCATGATGCCACACAGACAACATAATGAACCAAATATCGTCCTGTTCTGTGATGCTTGCAACACTATTGTTATTTGATCTGGGCCGGGCAGTAAGTAGTTATTGCCAAAGCTACATAAAATCAAGATCGCAGCTAAAAGTGGCTTCAACAATGAATGGTATGTAATATTTATTTGTCTCGTGTGCGCTCTGCAGGTTTTCCATCTTCGGAGAGGTCTACTGAGTTCGTGCTATGAAGTCCACAAGCATTGTATATGAGAAAATTGCTTTATGAAAGAATAAACTCGAGTGATGCCAGGTGTTGGGATCAACAAATCACTCCATGAATTTTTAGGACTCCACTTGACAGACGTGAAAAGGACACTCCCCCTTGGCTCACACAGATTTGAAAGATGACTCACTTACAATCAGGCATCTGAGGAGGGGAAAATCTGATTTAATAGTTAATGGTAACTTCTTATAAAAGAGGTACTAGAAGGTGAAGCAAATTCAAGTTGTTTCATTCTTCCTTAGCGTTTCATTTTGAACTCTGCTGTAACTTTCCCAATTTCTGCCTAGTGTCATTTGTATCTTCCTGCATGGCTATCTTTCCTAGGAGACTGAAAACTTGTGGGATTGTTGTTGTTGTTGTTTTCATCTTAACTTCCCACAGTCCTTTGCTCAGAGTCTAATATTCAGCAATGGCTCACATGTTTCTTAATTTAAAATCTGAGAGCCCAAGGGTACCTGGGTGCCTCAGTAAGTCAAGCATCCCACTCTTGGTTTCAGCTCAGGTCATGATCTCATGGTTTGTGGGCTCGAGCCCCACCTCAGGCTCTGTGCTGACAGTGCTGAGCCTGCTTGGGATTTTCTCTCTCTTCCTCTCTCTCTCTCTGCCCCTCCCCTGCTCATAATCTCTCTTTCTTTCTCAAAATAATCAGTAAATAAACATAAATAAATCAAACGAAAGAGCCCAGAGGTCTGGTGGACCACGTTTGGACCTCTACCTACGCATGTGTGATGTTTCTACAGAGGTAAGGAGTGAAGCCCCCACAGGCTCTTTCCTTGTCTACTCCCACAACTCTGAACCCTTTCAACCTTTAATTCATCAGGAAGAAATAAGGTGAACTCTACTCTGACCACACATCCTTAGCATTAGAACAAAGTCCTCTGGTCATGTGGGGAAGACCTTTTTCCAAACTTCCCCATTCCTTCTTTAATTTTATAAGAAAATCTAAAGGCTCTACTAGGAGAAAAGGAAAAACTCATTAGTATATCCACGCTTTGTATTGATGTTTTCTTGCAAAAATACAGTATTTACGAAACAGTTGCACTGAAATAAATCACCACTTCAAAACTGATTTTTTAAAACCTTTTTTTTCCTTAAGTAAAGTGAACATGAATGCAATTACATAACACAAAGGTGTCAAATTTTCCCTCCAAGTTAGGGCATGCAATATTGATTAGTTGGAACAAACCAAAATTCTTTTCATTTTCGTTATAACTCAGTTAATAATTCATAGCTCAAAAAAGGGACTTTAAAAAAATCTCAAATAAGTAAAGACTTTGATCATAGTGCTGTTATTCTATAAGAACCTCTAAAATTATCACAAACATCATAAATATATAAAAAAAAAAAAAAAAAAAATAGTCGCTTCTTAAGGCACAGTGGTATTAGCTAGATCAAAACCTAGTTGCCAAAATGTTACCTTCTTTCAGTAAACATCTAACAATGAACTGGATTTTCTTCTAACCACTACTCATGCATCAGATGTATTTCAGTTTATCTACACAAGCATTCCACGTTTTGTGTTTTCGTTTTGCTTCTAAGTTCATTGACTTGCCTGCCAACCATACCCTGGCTCGAACTCTTTGGGGGAAATTTCTGAAAGTGATCTACAACTTCTCTCCCACAAGATATCACTGTGTACTACTCATAGAGAAAAAACTCCAGGTCCTTGACACAAGTGATTTAAACCTGGGATAGAGCGAGCAGGGACACCCTGGCAAATTGAAATAATTAATTTCTCTAATTGGTCTAATTCTGCCTTGTTAACTCTTCCTAAGAATAAAAGTGAATAAACTTTAGAAACAAATGGATTTTCATCTCCTAAGGACCATTATGTGAATCGGTTTGGGAATAACCTTCTTTACCCACCTTTGCTCACTTGACTCAACCCAGTGCATTGAAAATCCATCAAAATATAGTTAAGCATCCCACTCTTGATTTCAGCTCAGGTCATGATCTCGTGGTTCGTGGGTTCGAGCCCCACGTCGGGCTCTGCACTGACACTCTCTCTTTCTCTCTCTCTCTCTCTCTGCCCCTCCCCTGCTTGTGCTTTTTCTCTCCTTCTCTCTCAAAATAAATAAACATTAAAAAATATATAGTTTAGCTTATCCTTTCATGACTACACAAAACAAAAACAAATACAAAGTTTGTGTTGTCCTCACTCCAGATACTGCTTTTATTTGTCTCCTAAGAGAGCAGCCACCGTAACTCTATGATGGGAGCCTTTCCATTTTTATTCACCCATCTAGTCTCTAGAAATAACCGCCATGAACCAAACCGCAGTCTCAAGTTGTTCAAATGAGTGCTCTGTGATTAACTGCCAATAGTTTCCCTAGTCAGTATTTGGGTTCTTATTGGAATGTGATCGTTTCTCTTAGCAAAGGTAATCTTGAGAGAGTATCTTCACTTTTTATAATAAACTGATTATATTTACAAATGACCATAAAGAGTAATCATGGTGAGTTCATCTCTAAGGAATAATCAGGGTGAGTCCACATCAGTGAGAGATAGGGCAAGAGCCTATAAAGAAATCACATAATTTAGGGTTCAATATTTAAGAAATAATATTCCAATATCTTTTGAGCTGTTGGACTTGGTCCATAGAATTTAAACCACATCGTCTGCCTGTCGTCACACAAAAATTCCTTTTTAAAAAATCTTTAAAATCAGATTAGTTTTTCAGGTCAGAGGAGTGATTGGAAGTAACATTTTCTATCCTGTAATATATTCCTTTTACCCTCTTCACTTTCCATGAAAAGAAACCAGTCTAAGATTGCATGGCATCTCTGTCCTCAGAAAGCCTTCACACAAAAGTTTCCTGCCGGTCTGGCATGACACTGGGCACTCTGAGGTTTTCCTGTCCCTGCAGGCCCTAGAATATATTCAGGCTTGCAGCCAAGAATCAGGAGGTTGGAGTGCAGGGCCATTTGCCAGAATCTAAAACAGAGGAGCAGTTCACTTTAACACTAACTACACTTCGTGACATCCGTTTATTAAAGCATCTGTTGTCTCAGGGCACAACACTATTGCGGGAAAAGAACACCCCCCCTGGGATGCCCTGAGGATAAACCTCATCTCTACTCACAGAGCCCACAGAGGGTAGATCTCGTTTCCATCCTGACACGGTGAGATTTCCATGAAAGCAACCCAAAGCCCTTTGTAGTGAAGGTCGCACGTTCTAGAGAACAGAGCCCTAAGTCCCAAGCCAGCAGACTGAACGGGCTTCTCCCGTCAGTCACTGAGTAACTGCACAGGGCACCTGCCCTTCCTGTCGTGCATTGTGTCCATACACAAAGAGGATTTAGGTTAGAAAAACGCTTTAGCCTCAAGAACGTAGATGCTTGAGGCAACGGGTGTTCGTTACTGTGGTTGAAAGGGGACGCAGAGAAGATCTGAAATAAGGAAATAACTTCCACCTTCTATTCTCCTATTAATCTTGTTAACATATCTTCAGGTTCGTAACAAAGTGAACGTATATTCCAGTGATGGACATGTTGTCTTACACATCATGAAGCGTGCTTTCTTTTTGGGCCTGTATCACATGACACACTTTGTACACAGAACTGTTAGAACTCTAGACAGGTGCTCGCTTACCTCTTAGGTCTCTGGTGTTTGCCTAAGGCATAAAATAGAAGAATTAGAAACCTACAAAGTAAATATAAATACATCTCTTTATTCCAGTTCCAAAGTTCCCAAGAACTATGACAGGATTAGAACAATGCTCTCAAGAAAATTAATCAAAGTAATAAATTTGAAGGCTCTATGTGAATGGTAGGTGAAAACAGTAGTCCGAATACAAAGACTTGAGAAATCACATCCCTCTCGAAGGTGCCAAAATGCTGCACGAACTACCTGTTTGTACCACAGTATAAACCACAGTCTGCTCAGAGGGCAGGTGTGGCAAACAAAACAGAACAGAAGAGCCTTCTTCTGCTTAAACTCACCGAGGTCTGGCTCCTGGTTTGGCAGCATACCTTGCTGCTGTCGAAATACATTGATATTCACTAATGCAAGTCGCTGCAGGGGGACATATGGCAGGAAGGGATATTCTTTCCCCAGGAAAGTGAGTCCCTATACTCTCCCCGTCTCTTTATTTCCCTTTCCTTTTCTTCCCTTGGACTCAAATTCGATCCCCTACTTGTAACATTTTTGGTGACCGCCATATCCTCAGAAAATAAGACCCGCACTTTCCGTTGGGTATAAGGAAAGAAAAGTGTACCGTACCTTGTGTAAACTGAGAGACACTGTGGTTGCCTCTGTCCAGGTTGAGGAGATACCCATGTTGAGGGGCCTCCGTCACAATAAACCTGAGAGAAAAACGTAAGCTGTCTCTGTCCTCCACTTTCAATATTTTGCTTGTGATCATGAATCCCAAGTGGCCAGTAGCCAGAGTGCGAAGTGTAGAGGCCCCTTTGTTCACTGCAATTTGGGGGACGCTATCGTCAACAGGTAAGACTTGAATTTTCATCACTTGGGGTCTCCTTGTTTCAAATATTGTATCGGGGAAAACATAGAACTCTGTATGGGAACCATCAGTCACTGTGAAGGAGAAGCTGTCTTCATTTGACTCGGTGCCATCATGTCTGTAGCTGATTAAGTTTTCGTTCAGGTCTTGCTTGGTAAAAACCATGGCAGGTCTGGTATTGTTGAATAGGAGTTGACCATGAACAGGCACCTGCGTGACAGTGAACTTCAGGAGTTTGTCTGGAGTATCTTGGTCTTCGACAGTGAGCTCAAAGGGAGTGATCAGCTTGTTTTCACCCTCACTGACAACCAGGTTATGGATGGTGACCACTGGCTTTTTGTTGTCCACATCGCTAATGGAGATACGGAATGTCCGGAAGACCGGGTTATGTCCATCGGTGACCTGAAACTCAAAACTGTCCATCTTGACCTCATCGTCAGCTGTGTGGATGTAGTAGATTTTGTTGCCAGCCAGTTGGAGCTGAGAGAACGATGTGATGGATGCTCCAGGTTGATCTGTGCACTCTAAGTGACCTCTCATGGGAGCCCTGGTGATGGTAAAAACTAAGTTTTCATCAGGACTGTTCAAGTCACTAGTACTTAATAAGTCTGTTGTGAGGGTGACTTTACCACCTTCTTTCAAGGATACTCCCTTGCTTATCACATCCGGGAAGACAATGTCAACGCTCCCAACAGAAACATAAAAGTAGCGATCTATAAGCGCATTTATTCCATCAGTCACATCAAATTTAATTAGGTCCCGAATGCCCTCTTGTCCAAAATGGACGTACTGAATTAAGTTTCTGTCCACTTCATCCTGGGTAAAATTCATGCCCACTGTGATATTTTCAAAGGCACCTGCAGGTTTTCGTCTCTGTAATAAGCCATGTCCCGGCCCATAACGAATAACATAAACCAAAGATTTGTCTTCAGAATCTAAATCAGTTGCCATCAATATTTTGTTGTTGATGATTTTGGTTTCCCCAATTTCTACTTCTAGACCATTATTGATGGTCATTCTGGGGGTCTCATCATCAACTGGGATAACCATAATGAGGACCATCCTTTCCACCGAGTGCTTACCGTCTGTTAGTTTAATCACAAAACTGTCCTCCTGGGTCTCAGAATCATCATGCTCGTAAATAATGCTTGAACTCTCTATGATCTGGTCCAAGGTGAAGCTTTCAACCAACACTGTGCCATTTATCAGCTGATTCATGATGTGACCACGAGTGGGAAATTGGGTAATGGTGAACGTTAGATCATCCGGGGGAATGTCAGCATCAGCAGCATTGAGGATGGGTGTATCGATCACCAGACTCATGCCTTCCATCACCATAAATTCTCTCATAAATATTTCTGGCTGTTCGTCATTGGTGGGAATGATTATAATGGGAAAAAAATGTCTCTCTGAAAAGTTAATGCCATCAGAGCAACGAAATATAAACCGGTCTTCCACAGGTTCTACCCCTTTGTGGACACTCTGGACATAGTTAATGTGACTCTGCCTGAGGTCTTTCAGGGTAAAGGCACTTATGGCAATTCCTGCTCTTGATTTCTCAGAGCCTGGTGCTGGAGAAATGTTTTCAACATAACCGGAGGTAGGCTGAATAACTATAGTGCACAAGATGTCATCATTGAGGGAATCAATATCTTCAGCACTTATATGTGTTGAGGTTATAACACTTTTGTCACCTTCCATGACTATAAACCGTTCACCTACAGAAATTTCTGGAGCTTGGCTATCGACAGGGAGGATGGTCACCCACACAGTAACCCCTTGGATAGTACTGCCACCTATTACCCATTCTTGAGACATATCTGACAGACTCAGGTTAAAAGAGTCCCCTTTGGGCAACAGGCCTATCTCACCGCTTGTGTGGGCATAGACGACAGAGCCCTCTAAGATGTCCCTTTGGGTAAACTGCTCCGCCGGAACTCCGTTGACCAGGATTTCTCCATACAAGGGTGGGTCTTCCAGGAGGAAAGTCAACATCAAATCATCAGTGTCCCCATCAGTCCCCTTGATAACACTGGCAGTGAGTTCAGCAGCTCCATTTTCTAAAACGTCTAGGTATGACCCCAGAGTACCAGCAGGAAGGCTCAGCATGGGCACCTCATCACCTGCGGGCCGGACATTCACTCTGAGAGTGATGGGCACCACGTGGTGTCTGTCGCTGACCTCCAAGGAGCAGCTGTCAGTCAGGGACCCGTCCCCATTATGGACATAGGAAATCCGACCCTGTTTTATATCTTCCAAGCGGAAGACCTCCCCCACATGCAGCATCTGTCCAGACACTCTCATGTGGCCATGTTCGGGTGCCCGTGTGAGAGTGAAAGAGATGTGGGCTACATCGGTGTCTACATCATTCACACGTAACTCAGTCTCACTCAGGATGTGGTGGCCCTTCACCTGAACGGTGAAACCGGTGTTGAGGATCTCAGGCGGCTGGTTGTCCACGGGCTGCAAGTAAAGGGTGAAGGTGCCTGGAGCCACGTTCCCGGCTTGGTCCGCCACCTGGAATTGAAACTGGGCCACTCGGGCAGCCACTCCCAGTTCTCGATCCGGAGGTCTGTAGGCGATTTTATGGTGGTTGACCTGGGCTTGGGTAAAATGGGCCACCACGACTGAGGGGTTGTCGGTCAGGACCAAGGTGCCCAGGGGGGCTGGTGAGCGGTTTTCATCTGTGTCCGTGGGGGGCTGGGTCACGGTGTAGCGCAGCTCTCGGTCATCTGTGTCCAGGTCAGTGTAGCGCAGCCACTTTTTCCTCAGCGGCGTGAGCTGGGATTCTTGCACCACCATCCGAAGGGGACAGCCGCTGCCCAGCTCCGGAGGGAGGCGATCCACAGGATGGATGCGAATCGCAAACCTGTGTGGTCCAGACTGATTGGGGGGGTCATGGTTATCCTGGACTCGGAATGTGAACTGGTCCATCACGGGCCCAGGACTATGGGGCCCGGAGTGCCTGTAGAACAGCCTCCCCTCCGTTATGTCCCGCTGCCTCCACCCCGTCACCGTTTGCTCATAGAACGCTCCCTGTTTCCTCCAAGGGCCCCTGCTCAGCTCCTCTTCCTCGCGGGGAGGATGGGTTTGGCGGAGAAGCAGATGCCCTATGGTCGAGGAAGGCGACTCCAGCACAAAAAGCAGCAGAGGGTCATCTGAGTCGATGTCCGTTGCACTCAGGGCCAGGGGAAGGATGGGCGCCGTTTCACCCTCCGCCAGCGTCAGCCCCGTGTTAGCATTGAGGACTGGCGGCTGGTCATCCACAGGCACCAAGGTGATGGGGAACAAGAACTGCACCTGGTGCCTGCGTCCTCCGTCCACCATTCGAAGTACAAGGTTGTCACTCAGTGAGCCATCTCTGTCATCGTGATGGTAGACCACCTGGCCGGCTGCCAGCTCGGCCACCGTGAAGGTCTTAGGGGCAGAGTTGCCATCGGTGGCGCCCAGAAGGACAAGGTGACCGTGGCGGAGCCCAGCCACCACCTCTAGCTGCACTGCCTCTAGGTCATCCTCATCGCTGACGACCAAGTTCTGCGGTCCACTGCCTGCAGGGCCCGTCAGGGGCCGAGACTGGCCCTCATAGAGAATGAGACCGGTGTTCCGGGTGACCACGGGAGCCAGTGTGTTCATGGGCTTCACCACTACCATGAAGGCAAAAGGGTCTGAGGCTGCTCCTTCCGGGTCCACTGCTTCCAACTCCAGTTCAAAGAGACGCTCCTGGTCAGAGTCCTCAGAGGGGGGCTGGTAGGCAATCTTCAGGAGCCGCAGATCCCTCTGAGTAAAGGAGGAGAGGGGCAGGCTGCGGTCATCAGTACTCACTAGGTAGCCCTGGCCAGGCTGGAAGGGAGAGGTGAGGTTGAAGATCAGCAGGTCAGGGGGCGACTCGGCATCCTCGGCTGCCAGCATGTCTGGGGTCAGAGCCGTCAGTACAAACTGGTCCACCTCCATCATCATCATGGCCACGAAACTGGGCCTGGGTGCGGTGTTCTCCGCCCCTCCTCGGATTCTCACCAGCACCTGGAAGTGCTCACGTTTCAAAGGGGGTCTGCCCACAGGCGAACCCCGAGAGCGCAGCTCCACCACCATGGGCACCCAGTCCCTGTTCGGTGACCGACTGGGGGCTGTGTGACGGTAGCGCACCCCCAGCTCCTGGAAAGCTTTGCAGTCCATCAGGAGAGGCTCCGGGGCGCCCCCCTCGCTGGCTGGACCCGGGACCTGTGGGTAGTGGAGGAGCTCCCCATAGCGAGGCAGCGCGCTCAAGCCGGACAGGATGCCCACGCGACACTCCTCGGTCTCCGGCTGGTAGGCGAACTCCAGGCTCCGCGCGTCCAGGGCGTTGCTGGTCCCCAGCAGCTCCTCCACGACTAGGGGCAGGTTCCGAGTCACCACCTCCAGCTGGGTGAAGACCACCTCCACCTCCAGCACCAAGGGTAGCACTGCGGCCCCTCCCGGCGCGTCGTAGCGCAACTGCAGCCGAATGCGATCCCGCGACGGGCTGCGCGCGCCCAGGTGCGAGTAGCGCACCTCTCCCGGGCCGAAGTCGCACGGGAAGCGCTTGGGACTCAAGCGTCCAGGCCGCTGGGCCAGCGCGTCGTTGTCTAGCACGGTCACCGCGCAGCGGTCCCCCGGCTGCACCTGCAGCACCAGGTCCTGCAGCGGATCCAGCCAGACCTCACGGCCGAAGGGCACCCGGAGCCCACGGTTTGCCAGCACGATGGCCTCCTCGGCGGGGACCCCTGCAGCCCCCGCGAGATCCGGGGACAGCAACGCCGGGCCAGGGGCAGCGGGCTGTGCCAGGACGCAGCTTACCAGAGACAGGAGAAGCAGCAGCAGCAGCAACACCAGGCGGGGCGGCAGCGTTGGGATCTGCTGAAAACTGGTGGGGCTGGCCACCCCACCGGCGTGGGAGGCGAACCCGGGGGTCCTGGCCGCGTGCATGGTGCAGATATTAGGGCTCGGACAGGTCAGCCTGAGAGAGCACAGTCAGTCCCCGGGCAGGGAGCAAGAGACCTCTCCGCAAAGTGCCAGGAACTCCGCACTGGGTAGCCGCGTCTGGGCCGGGATGGAAAGTTGCGCGGCGCGGGCCGGGCTGGCGCAGCAGAGGCGGCTGAACCTTCCCGAACGTCCGGCTCCGCCGCCCGCGGCTCACGCGCTGGGAGAACCGAGTCCCCCGCCCAACTCCTGCTTCCCAGGTCCCGGGACCCAGAGCTTTGAGGGAAATCCCTCCCCCAGCACCCCTTGACTCCAGTCCTCCCAGGAGGCCAATCGTCGGTCCCGGGAGGAGGCCCCGAGTTGAGGGTTGGGTAGTGGTATCTGCCAATCAGCTCCTAGGGGCGGAGGCGGGGAAACGGCGCGGTGGGGAGGAGGTGCAGGGTGCTACAAAGTTGTCTTGGAAGCGAGGGGCTAGCGGCCTGACGCTGCCCAGCTTTGCTCGCGCTCCGCTCGGGCTAGGGGTTCCGGCAGAGGAGCCGAGGCACGCGTCTGGGCTCGAATCAGTCCTTCAGCTGCCTGGGACCCAGGATTACCCACTGTCGCCCGCACCTCCTCCAATTCGATGCAGCCTCGCGCGGAGGAGTGTGCGGTTATTGCTCACAGACGTTTGCAAACCCGAGAGGAAAGTTATTGGCAATGTTGCGTGTGTTTGAATCGAAACCCAAGAGCAGTTGGATGGAAACTCTGGGGCATTTTTGCAAGAGAAGGATAGCTGGAATTAAAAGCCAAGGCTACAGCAGGTTGCTCACCGCCCCCGCCCCCAACACACACACACACACACACACACACACACACACACACACACACACACGCCCCACCCCCGCCTGCTGCTGTCTCCTCGTAAATTACAAGGGGGCACAGTCCTTGGATTGGCGAGCTTTAAATAAGTCCCTCCTTTGCAACCAAAGTTCTGAGTAAAAGGGGAATAAGGGGTGGGGAGGGGGGACGTTTGGAATGCGTGAGAAATGCAGTCCGATCGGAATCGCGAGACTAGCACCAAAAAATAGATTGTAGGGAATGTAGCCCCCAGGCTCTCCCAAAGCCGCCGCTGTTCAGGTAGTTGTCGTTAGAAACGTTCCTGTTCTCTTCGCAGTAATTAGACCAAGTGCAAACTAAACCTACTTGTCAGCGTCACATTTCTTTGCATGCCAAGAGAATTGATAAATATCCGGAGGGCGTAACGAAAATAGGTTAGCTCCCATTTCAGTCGGCTGGTTGTTAAGTCAGATCTTGAGCTCTTCCTGCCCCCTTGTGTTTGTCCGGTTTCAGGAGCGTGTGGATTCCCCTTCTAAAGAGTTTCTAACAGCACCCCTCCTCTCCAGCGTCTTGGGGGGGGGGGGGGGAGAAGAAGATGGAAAAAACTCTTGTAGTTAATAAACCAACCATTTCCCGATTCGTTTCTTGAGCAGTCTTGCTTACTTATCCTGATCAATATGTTTTATTTTAGATAATATTCTTTCCTGCTCAGTAACACAAGTCGGATTCTTAGGTGGAATATAGAATTGGAACTATGGTCATCCTGCCCTTTCCAGTTTAAAGGTAGTTTAGATTTGGGGAAGAAAAGAGTGCAAGAAACTGTCATGACATTTTAAATTTCAGCCTAGATTGAAGATATAAAATGCATATGTGGGTACATTTCAGTAAGAAGTATTTGTCTTATTAACTCTTCTGGGTCTTTAGCCTGAGTTTCTCCAGTCCCGAATTTTGATCTCTGCCTGGCACACTCATAGCTATTTTTCCAGGCCACAGCACTCAGCCTCTCTACAGAGTATAGCTGGGAAGTGTCGGATTCTGTTCCAGAAAGGCCACTGGGCAGTGTCTGTCCCTGGGAGTTAGAGAAGGAAAGTTCTGAAATTTTTCAAAAAGAAGCAAGGGAGAGAGAGAGAGAGAGAGAGAGAGAGAGAGAGAGAGAGAGAGAGAGAGAGATTAATTTAAAGGAGCCACTCATACAAGCGAACAACATTTAGTTAATTAAACATTAATTGAACTTATTCCTTTTTCTTAATGCTTTGCACTTTGGGGCAGCTTTTAGCTCCCACTTATAACTGATGAATACTTTTCACAATTTAGTATAAAATGAGCATCCACAAACATAGAAGGGATAGGGCTGAAATTTTAAACCTATGAGAAAACCCCCATCCAAATCCATCAGTTTCCAATTCGCTTTGGCATTATTATTTCATAACTTCTTATAAAATTATTCGTCATTGCAAACAGAGTTCAAACTGCAGTGACAGAGGGACGTTTTATTATGTCCTGTTCACAAATAAAACACAGGGAAAGATGCCAAATGAAATAGAACATCAGTGTCAGAATATGGTTCTTTATAGATTATATTCCAAAGTTTGGTTCCATGCTTTGAAAAATTTCAGCTGGAGGAAGAGATTATTCAGGCATTGTGACTCTGGGTGTGTTCTCACCAGAATCAGATCAACACCCTGACCCTTGATGCTTCCCAGTGGCTCCAGGGTTTTCCTTTCTTCCTTTTAAAGTCCAACTCTGTTTGACTTGCAAGCAATGATAAGATCAGCATTTGAAGTATGGTAGTATGCCTGAAGGGCAGAGTTCAATATGTTGTTTCATGGTAAAAAGAATAGAGGTCCACATTTATTTTTAAGTAGCCTAAGGAAATCAATACACTATAATCTTTTTTTGACTTTTTAATTTAGCCTGCCTTGATTGAAGTGATGGAATGATTCTTAGGAATTACTTTTTTTGGAGGAGGGGTAAATGCCTTATTTGTTGTTGATTTTTTTAAATCACATAGAAGGTACTGTTAGTTGCTTAAGTATATTTTTCAGTGATGATTATTGAGAAAAATGAAATATTAAATTCTCATCTGAAAGCAAGTATTATTGCTTTAGGATATATATCTCTTTAGGATAAATATCTCAGTTTTTAAAAGATTGCTACACTTAAATTAGCAAGGAAATATTATTCTATGACCAACAGTCTTAATGTCATAAGGGGTAAAATAAGTTGGCAAACTTGTAATTCTTTAAATCTGAGTTTAATTATTCAGTTCTCACTTTCGTAAACCTTGTAACTCTCACTGTGCATTCTCTGGGCAAAATATCCTTTAAAATAAATTCTTAAATTTGCTTAGCATATGAAAAACACACTAAAATGCCTCCTCGAATCAACTTAAAGCTAAAATTATTCATTGTTAAAACTCAAATGATCTCTGACCTAGGGTTAAGCACCAGAGAACTAACTTATTTCCTAAAATGAAGAAGGTTGTGTGATGAATTCAAGATGCAAAAAAGGATACTCAAGTGCAAACTGAAGGCGAGTCTGGGGCTCTGGTTAAATTTACATCTGGTCAAATTTTGAATGTTACACTGCCATTCCAGAGTTTATTTCACTTTTTTTTTTTTTTTGAAATGTTCCTCGCCTGGCCTTTAAGACTCCAAAAGAAGAAGATCGCTTCAAGGACACCTGTAGAGTGCTTACAGACGAATGTTTGGGGCTTTATACTAAGCATGTTTAATAGTTCTCAATAGAATTTTATTCTTTGATAGCTTCAAAGCCATTGCTTGCCTGCAAACACCAAACTTAACAGCTTGCAGAGCTCCGCTGAAGGGGTAGACAGCTCTGGGCTGATTGACGGAGACCTGGGTTCCAGGCTTGGCTCTGACATCAACCATGTGACTCGCAACAATTCTCTTTCTTTTGCAACTACGGTCTCCATGACTGTAAACCAAAGGGCTCCTTTTTTTTTTTTTTTTTTGGACAAATTCCCTTTTGGCTCCCCTTTTGTTTTGGTGTTTGGTGCCATAAGACCATATTCATGGATGACCTGCCATTTTGCTTCCTCCTGTCACTTTTTAGTTGACCACACTCCTTCTCCCTGCAATACTCTCCTTAACTGACTGTGGGAATCAGTCGGGAATTGAAGATCTTGCAGACCACTTGCTGTGACTTCCTCATTTCATGAGGGGAGGAAACAGAATCCAGGAGGTGAAGACCCAGGAGTGGAGCTGGAAAGGAAGAGAGATTACCAACTGACTGCAAAGTCAGTGTCCATATCCTACCTTAAGCTCCAATTCAGCCTTTAAGGATGATGTCAAGTATTTACTCCCCCGTGGAAACTTTGTTCATCTATGCAATTTAGTACAAGCCATGCCTCTTTTGACTCTCTATACCACCTCCTTCCCTCTGCGCCATATGCTTTTGCTTGTATTTCTATTATGAGATCACTCTTACTGTATGTTGTGTTATAGTCATCTGTGTTCTTGTTGTGCCCTTCACTATTTGGAAAGCATCTTGAGCTCACAGCCTGCATTTGCTCATCCTTTACCTCCAGAAAGATTTTAATAAATACTCGTTATATGAAATTAGGTCACAATCTATCATTTCCCAAGCCAAGTCACTTGAAAAAACTCAGCCAGATTTTGCAACAGCTTTACAAGGTAGCCAGGTATATTATTCAGTTTTCTTGGGAGCAAGCAACAGAAACTGACTGGCTGAATTAAGCAAAAATGAAACGAAAAGGTAATGAATTGCTCCCATAATTTCTGGAAAGGCAGCAACATAAGGCTCAGAGAAGTGAACATGAACCAAAACCCAAAGCTTCTGCTGGGTAATGGTCTGGTGGGGACGGCACTAAGCCACTGCTGAACACTGGAGCCTGCAGGTGACACTCACACCGTGGCCAACACTATGTTTGAGTCAACAGCCCTGAAATCCTCCTCTGTTCTTGGACTCAGATGTCACTGCAGCCAATGACCGATGATTTTCCTCACTCTGTCACTGTAAAATCAAAGGTCCAGGCAGGATTGGATTATCCAAGCTGAAGTCATAGGCCCACCCCCTGGCTGCCAGAGGCATGGGGAGTGTATGTGGGGCCTTTTTGACCTCCTGGGTTTGAGTGACCCCCCCCCCCTTACTACCAACATTCATATTGTGGGTATTTCTCACCTAGAAGAAAGAAGACCACATTTGAAGGAGGCAAATACAGCCTGCTCATCACAACAGGTTAAATAGCAATATTACCATTTTATGTTTGAGAACACAGAGACATAGCAGGGTTCAGTGATTTTTTTTTCCGGTTCATACAGTTATTGACAAAACCAGAATTAAATAAATCAGATGAAATAAATTAAAAGAATAAGTAGTCTCTTCTAGTCTGCTTTTTATTTTACATTCTGAAATACACCGTTTTTACTTAAAATTTTTTTTTAATGTTTAATTTATTTTGAAAGAGAGAGAGTGCGCATGTGAGCAGGGGAGGGTCAGAGACAGAGAGGGAGAGATAGAATACCAAGCAGGCTCTGTGACACAGTCAGCACAGCGCCTGACATGGGGCTCGAACTTACGAACCATGAGATCATAACCTGAGTCGAAATCAAGAATCAGATGCTTAACCTACTGAGCCACCCAGATGCCCCGCCATTTTCTACTTTTAAGGATATTTAGCAAAACTTCCTACTTTTTTCTTACTCAGAGAAAGCGTTATTGAGCACTACAGAGTGGGTTCTGTAGTTATTGAGCACTACAGACGTGGTTCATGATAGCCTTATCTTCTGATAGCCTTTGGTAATGGGGATTCCTGGATGTACACACTTGGGAACCTACTCAAGCCACACAATTGTCAAAATCTTTCTTGTTAAAGAAAGTCATACATGGAGGAGAGGAAGAGGGAGGTCAGCTTACTGTGGCCACAGAGGCGTGGGCTGGGCCAGCAGTAGGAACTCAGTGTGGCCCGAGGGTCAGCACAAAACCCTGACTTGGCACCGTTGAAACAGTTTTCTCAAAGAGTTGGCTTGTCCCTTGTTAACATCTTTTACGCCAATGATCCTGGGGGATTAATATCCGTGGATTTTCCACTTGTAAGTTTTCAAACATAACTCAGAATGAAATGGAATTTAAACATTGTTTAAACAAGAGACCACTACTCAGCTGAACCAACAAGAACTAAACAAAGAACAAATAAGGGGGAGAAAGTTCTTCTCTTATTGGGATTTAAATTAAAAAATAACTTTATGGGAGGACTTCTGTATGTTTCTTACAGCAATCGTATTTTTTTGACTCTTAATAATAGGCCTCCATGGAAATAGTCCCCGTGTCCTTGGCATACACAATGGGAAATTTAACAAAAGGCCCTCTGAAACGGAGTACCTTCTCCTGTGTACATCTCACATGAATTAAGTTCTGTAGGACAGAGTAATCTAAGGGATAAATTTAAATTAAAAAAAAAGATGTATATAAGTCTAATGTGAGGTGCACAGTGCACACAGTTGTAGAGGGGAAAAATCTTCTTTACTTTGGTAACAGCTTTAAAACAGATTTACAAAGTCATAACTTACAGACACAATCACAGATTGGTTTTTGGGAATTATTCTTTAGGATGAATCAAGTTTTGAGAATGACTTCATGGATAAGCTGCTTAAAAATTTCCAAAAATCATCTCTTGCAATTTTTATTTATGAATCAATCTCCAGATGTCAATTTTCAGCAACCTTCTTGCCTCTACTGGAAAGACTCCAGCCTTGCTCTGGCCAGTGCCATGCTGAGGATCTCAAGCAGTGTTCCCGAATCGCTCCCTCGAGGGCGAGTCCTATTATCTTTTGGCAGGCTCCCCAAATTCCAGTTTCCCATCCCCTACCTTCCTGTCTAGCGTTTAACTTTCACCATCTAGATTAGATGGTCATTTGGTTGCCATGGAAATCCTCCAATGACAGAAAACTCGCTGTTCTGGGTGGAAGTCAGGTTTATCCCTGAAAAGCTGTAATTATTAGAAAGCCCATCCTTCTGTAGCATTGAAACTGCCTTCTTGTGATTTCCATCTGTTCTCTTCTCTGGCATGAAGTGGATTCTATCTACTCCTTCTTCCACATGACAGCTCTTCAGGTATTTGAGGTCAACAATCATATCCCCACCATGTTATCCTTTCTCCAGACTAAATAGTGCTGCTTCACTCAACTGTTCTTTGTGACATGTTCCCAGAGCCCTTGCCATTTTGTTTGCTGGTTTTCAGTCTTTTAAAAGGTGGCACCAAGACCACAATAGCTTTCTTGGGATTGCACAACTCATAAGTGACTGGGCTGGGATTTGAACTCAGGTAGTGTAGATCCAGTGATTGGGTTCTTCTGTACTAGACAATTCTGTCTGTCAACACTGTGCCTCAATTATTTGTGGTTTAGGGATATTTTAAGTAAAATAAGCTACATAATCTTCCTAAATATATTTTGAAATGGTAGAAGGGAACTAACTGGAAAGATCCCCAGCCCCATTTATACCTTTCAAACTCTCAAACAAACAAACAAAACAACAGTGACAAAAATTAAAAAGGAAAAGGAAAGAATAGGAATGCTAAATTATGAAGGGTGTATACACTGTTATCACATTTATTGGAAAGGAATTAGTTTATTATTAGTATATTATTTAGTTCCCAGTGAATGGATGATATTTTTATTCCTTTGAAGTAGTCATTGCAATTTCAAAAATTTATCCTAGGAACTAATCCAAAGTTGAAATAAACTCTGTATAAATAAAGATGTTTATGGTAATATTATTGATTTTGAAAAGTCACCAAGCAAAACTAAATGTCTCTAAAAGAAAATGGAAAGATTGAGGAAAATCTAGTATATTGATTCATTATATTGGTATGTATAATTTAAAAATGTTAATTATGTCAGGTAACAACATGGAAAATGCATAATATTAAATATGTTTACTATGATCCCAATGTACAAAAGTAATAATGGACAAAAACTAAAGTAATATGCAAAACAGGAAATCATCATTGTGCTATATTGGTGGGTTCTTGGATGGCATTTTTTTTTAGTTACCATATTTGTTGAATTTATAACAAAAGAAATTTAAGAATTAGTTTATTCAGATTTGTCTTAAAAACGACACCAAATTCTTTTGAAAGGTGAGCTGAAGTCCCACTCTTGAACTGAATTTGTGCAATAATTCAACATACTTAGGCGTGAGTGCTTAAGATAAGTATTGGTCGTGCTATAAATTGTAATTCTTCCTCTCTCTTAATAAGTTGGCTTGCACCCTAATAGCAATTATTATAATAAAAATAGCATATACATGATGCTTCATCAATGTGCTAGATGGCAAACATTGTTGCCAGAAATGCAGACATTTTCTTACTATTATATCAGGTGGCCTATGTCTGCCACGTTTATAAGCCTTTGCATTTTAAGACAGTGAGTAACTTGTAATTAAGGACACACAAAATGAAATGTGGGCAGGTAGTGCTTCATAACCAATGTTAATGATCATATATCTTTATCCAATAAATTATGTATATATGAATAACAATTTTCAATACAAAGCGTATTCAGAGTAATGTTATTTATTGAGCTGAAAAATCTGGGAATATCATTTATGCGGCTTACCAACTTGTACATAGAGTAATACTGGAAATGATTTGTAAGCTGCTGATTCAGCTATTCAGTGATTTCTAAAGTTCAATACAAAAATATCTCTTCCTAGCTTTACACCTACTTATTGTGTGTGTGACCTTACAAATGTTGCTTAATTTCTGTTCTCTGAGTCCTTTGATTATTTTTTAAAATTATTTTTCATTGAACAAGACATATCATTATTGCCTTATGGTAAGGATCAATATACTTATGTTACATTAAAAATAGGTTTTTAAGTATTATACTAATATCTAAGATTTGGGGTAAAAATCTCAGTCTTGCCCTACAGAATCTATATTCAGGCTGAATTATTCAATGACTTAACTTACTTAAATGTGTAAATGTAATGTGTGCTATTTAATCTTTATAAATAATTAAAATTGTATAATTACATCCGTTATTGAAAATTTTGAAGTCTTATTCAATTTAGTCTTGCCAAGAAACATTATCGCCGACATCTTGTATGTATGAGAAGTTACAAAATGGATACAAGGCAGAATGTAGGACTTAGAATTAACAAGAAATCACTTTACACGATATGGTAGGTAAATGCTGTCTTTTTATACATGAGGTAATGCTATTGAGTCATTGGCTCTGACTCTGTCCATACCTACCACCTTGACCTCACTAACTCCATGTCCCGAGCAAACAAAACAACACCAGGAAATCAATTTAGATGAATATGTTTATTCAACAAGTGCTATTATTATTATTCATAATATTTTGGGTTGCTAGGGCCAGATCGGATGATTAGGGGGGTTGCAGGAATAAGGAGAAAAAAAGAAAGACTTGAACATTTGGAAGTAAGAATATGTTCATAACAAGTAATTCAAGGAAATAGTTTTTGAGTGCTTATTATGTGCAAGGCTAAGCAGCTGAGATTTGAATTGATACAGGAAGGAGATCATTCCTCATTAATGAAAATATCCGTTATACACAACGAAATGCGTCCATCTTACTTTAAATGAACGAATGTATTTTTAACTTAATAATGAATCCAATACATTTAAAAAAACCAACACCTCGAAACGAATTTTTCTAATTGTTAGTGTTGTTCTGTTTTGTTTTTGTAAAATGTAATCATATTCTTTTCTACTACTTGTAAGAATATTCAGGTTTCTCACCTTCCTTGCTTTTTAAGGAAGCTTACTAGAATAATAGGTGACTGGAAAAACAAGAGAAGTGAACTCTACTGAAGCAATTTCTGGATTTCCTTAGAGTTTTCGAATTCATATTGCTTCAAACGTAATGCACCTAGTGTTTTCCACAGCTTATGCACCATTCTTATCTTTGGCATTGATTTCTTGGAAGGAAAAAATAGTTTTCTACTTTGCTTTCAATTAGATTCTTTGGGTTTTCTGACTTAGTGCATCAAAATCAGTATGCAGCATTAATAAGACCAGTAGCTATTTTCCATATGCCCAGTGCTCATGATTTTGAACTTAGAGTTGATGATTCATACCTTGTCCTGACCTTTAGTGTTTTGATCATCAAATTGGATAGACCAGATTGGAATGATTAGAAGGAACTAAGGGACACTGGAAGAGAATTAAGAATAATATATAACTGAATAATGAATGTTGCAAGGTGGATTAAACGACTGTGTTCGGGGGGGAAAAGGTACATCAGGTACTTGAAGTAAGAAATAGGAGGGTTTAATGAAGGATGTGGGCTTGAGTTGGAAATCAAAGGATGAGTTTGGATAAATGAAGAGAGAGGAGTGCCTATTGGCCAAGGGAATACATGAGACAAAGTTTAGAGGTTTGGTTAAACCTGCATCTTAGCAGTAGATAGTCATGGTGAAATGAGGCTTTTTATTGGTATAAGGAAAAGTATTGACAAATAGGCTGTGGTTGCCCAGGTTAGAGATTCACCAAAACACCAACAACAAAATATTACGATTTAAAAACGCGAGAAGAGGTAGCTCTTGGAGATTTTGAATGCCATGGACAATTAAAGTAGTATTTTAGGGAGATTAATCTAATAGCTAGCTCTCCTCTCTGCAGGGTGAAAAAGAATATAGTACCTAGGACATCATTGCAATGGAATGATGGTGTCACTGCAGAAATAAGGAGAAAAAGAAAACTCTAACATGGCAGGAAGTAAAAATATAACCATAGCAGGTAATTTGAGGAAATAATCACTGAATGTTTATTGTATGCAAGGAACTATGCTAAGAACAGACAGGAGCATAGAGAATAAAGAAGAGAGAAGAATTAAAGACGGCTGTATGGTTTCTAACTGGAAGAGTGGAAAATGGATTTCACAAGGAACGGAAGAGGAGCTGTTAGGACTCTATCTAGAAGACTTTAATGGGCCCAAAGGACTGAAACTCAACGCAATCTAAGTAAGAGATTTTGCTGCAAGTTTTTTCCAAAAGAGCATGCGTTAACATACGTGTGCACACACCCACATCTGCCATCAAAGGAAGAGAGGCTATAATTATATACACAAGGATGGTAAGTTTCTTTGATCTATTCCTGGTGTAAGACTGTTATGTTCAAAGATATTCATAATGGGCTCTGCTTATGGTGAGCAGTTGTAATGTCTCACACTCCAGTGAGTACTTTTCTACTCACTCTTTTCACTTTTATTTGGACTTTGAAATAATAGAATTACAATATTTTAAATGTGCACCTTGCAACTTAAATTCTAGAATGTGACCTGCTTTTCATTATGCACTATAAATATTCTTTTTACTCAACTCATTTCATTGAAACTACACTGCATGAACCTTCTTTTTTTGTGCCAAATTAATATTTTGTGGCAAATTCATACTTATTCCTCCTAACGCCTCAAGATTCCTGCATGTTGATATCTGTCTGGCTCTGTATTTGACTACAGCTTTCCAGTGTAGGCGGATGGTTTTTATAAAAATATGCAGTTGAGCTAGATGAATCTTAACTCAGAAAAATAAATATATATCTTTGGGTTTGGGGTTTTATCTAGAAACATATTGCTTTTATAGGTATGCTGATGTAGACATACGATATTGCAGAAGATTATCTTTTTTTCTCCCTTAGGCCTTGATGGAATATCTGAGTTTAGCTGTTTACTGTCTCTGTTCCCTAAAGCATGTGGCTCACAGTGCTCACAATATTATTGTGTTTCCAGACAGGCTACTGTGGCTGCTTAAAAATAATATCTTGATGCTGATTCTGCTGGGCTGGCCCCTGACTGTAGGAGAGATATTAAAAGAATAATAGAATTATATATATATATATATATATATATATATATATATATATATGTATTATATATATATACATATATATATAATACGTATATATATAAAATATGTGTATATATATAAAATATGTGTATATATATATATATAAACATACATACCATATGTAATAGAAATTTTGAAAGTTTACAAAACATTCCTCATTTTGAGAGAGTATTACTATGATGTCATCTGGGAGTGGATGTGACTGAAACTGCTGGCGTATTACAACTATAAATACCAACATATTTCACAAGTGTTCCGGATAATATTAGATAGGGGAAAACCAGGCTATTAAAAGAACTAATTGATGCCTCCAAATGAAGGTCGATTCTAAATACGGTTTCTTTCTTGGAATATTCCAATTCCATTTCTATTATCATTGCAATGACATATTCGACTTTAATAATATTAGAAAAATCTCAACAATTTCATGAGACACGGTGGCTCTGATTTATAGAGGTTCTGAAGAACTGGCAATAAAAATCAGGCAGCCTGAGGGAGGTGGGTAAAATACAGTACCCCACTTTGCTGATGGGACTCATCATCAACAGAGTCATGCATTCACTACACGTATAATGCTAAAGCTGGGACAAGGATCCTGAGCTCTGTGCTTGTCTTTCCACCAGGAAGCTTTAATTACAGAGAACGCCCAGGGCATAATGACTTCATGAGACACTGAACCCCCCCGCGGCGCAGCTTTTCCCGGGACAGAGGATGGCAACCCCAGCCCATCACAGAAGTATAGAGACTCTTAGGGTAACAGGGTGCCTTGTCATTCTCCAAACAACGAGAAGTGATACTCCCTTTTGGGGGTTTAGGTGGGGAAGCATGTTCTCCCCCTACTGAAGGATGGTAGGACAGAGGCGCCTGGGTGGCTCAGTCGGCTGAGTGTCCGACTTCTGCTCAGGCCATGATCTCATGGTTCGTGAGTTTGAGCCCCTCATTGAACTCCTGCTGACAGCTCAGAGCCTGGAGTCTGTTATGGATTCCGTGTCTCCCTCTCTCTCTCTCTCTCTGCCCCTTTGCTGCTTGTGCACATGCTCTCTCTCTCTCAAAAATAAATACACATTAAAAAAAACATTTAAGGGGCGCCTGGGTGGCTCAGTCGGTTAAGCGTCCGACTTCGGCTCAGGTCATGATCTTACGGTTTGTGGGGTCGAGCCCCGCATGGGGCTCTGTGCTGACAGCTCAGAGTCCGAAGCCTGTTTCAGATTCTGTGTCTCCTTCTCTCTCTGCCCCTCCCCCACTCATGCTCTGTCTCCCTCTGTCTCAAAAATAAATAAACATTAAAAAAATTAAAAAAAAAGCATTTAAAAAAGGATGTTATGGTAGGACAGAACATGAGGGTTGAATCAGAAAGCATCTGGTTCCTACTCAGTGAAGGTTTGTTGAATGAATATTGCATAAACATTTTAGATGCTCCAGTCATGAAGATAAAACAAAACCTAGGAAGCTCAGCATTTAATAGGGGAAAAGGACAAACAATCGGATGGTGACAAAACAATGAGTAAATATCCTAACAGAGCTATGTCCTGGATGCAATAGATGGACAGAGGGAAACTTCATCCCTGCCTGTGGAAGAGCAGGGGGGATGTTTTCAAAGCGAAGATGGAAACTCAGTGGAGTCCTCAAGAAGAGATTCGCATACATCCATCAGGTAGATGAATTGGGAGAACGGCGTCTCATCACTGAACTTGATGCCCCATTGACTGATTCAGTTACTTGTGGCTGAAGTTCAACTTGACACGTGCCCTGCTGAGCCACGAATTGTAGAAATACCTTCTATCATGTTCTCAGTTTGCACTTGGATACAACTGGTGCCCTCTGTTCCTCTTTCACCTGCCCTGATGTTTTGCTTTAAGCTTTGTTTGCCAAACTCTAATTTCCTGCTCAACCCTTCTCCTGTCCTGTCGCCTGATTGCCTGCTTTGAGTCCTATTTTTGACAATGGATATCATTTTTACTTACCCAGTTTCAAGAAAAAGAGAACACGGTAATTGTCCCTGCTAGAAAATAGTGACAGGTGCCTCCTGACTTGAAAAAACACAAGAATATTCAGGGGAAAGTGTGTTACATTGACTTGGAAGCATTTATCTATGCATTCAAAACAATTTATGGGTACATATTTCTGTACATGGAAAGAGCAAATTGTTGAGATAATTATTACTGGAGAGTCAACTGTGAATTCTTTCTTTTAGAGCCCCTTTTCTTTACCTTGCTATTTGGAATATCACTTAAAAACATCTGATGAGTGGGGCACCTGGGTGGCTCATTTGGTTAAGCGTTCGACTCTTGATTTCAGCCCAGGTCATGATCTCACGGTTCGTGAGTTCCAGCCCCACATCAGTCTCTGTGCTGACATTTTGGAGCCTGCTTGGGATTCTCTCTCTCCCCCCACCTGCCCCCCCACTATACCCCTACCCTGCTTGCTTCCTCTCTCAAAATAAATAAATAAAAACATTAAAGAAAACACCTGATGAGTGCCTCTTTGTCACATATCGTTCTGTGCAAGAAGATAAAGTTATTTAATTGACCCTCACCCTGGTTTCTTGTGCTTGATTGGGCATTCTCAACCAAGGGTGATTTCTGTCCCCAGGGAAATATTTATATTTATATATTTATGTCTATATATATTTGACAGATGGAGGCTGGTAGGGAAAGGGAGAGAGAGAGAGAAAGAGGAGAACTCCAGTAAATATTGGAAGCAATGCTTTGACTTCATTAAAACCAAAGAGCTGGAGATATTAAGGAATGGAGGGATGTCAGTAACCAGTGGGCATCAGTACTGCCATCAGTGAGGGAGACAGAAGGGCTGGAGGGCAGTATTCCTTCAGGTTAGGGGCAGTCACTCTTACAGAGGAGAAGAAGTTACCGTTACTATAATTGTACTTTACCCCAGAGGCTAGCAAGTAGCACAATTTACAATTCTATGCTTTTCACGGACCCTTTCCTTGTATTTGTAAACAAAACGATTTTTGATTTCCTAATGGCACTTGTTGTGTGGGCCTTGTTATTTCTTTTTTATGGCAGTAATGGACTCATTGTTGTGCGGTATTTACCCCTATGGCAATTTTGTCAAGGTTATTGAGTCCCTCCCTGTAAAATGCACATCTGCACATTCACACAGAACTTTCCTTGCATATCCATGAATTCCCCCTCCCCCTCAAGCTCATCCATGGAGTCCAAGAGTTCATGGATCTTAGATTTAGAATACCTGCTTTATAGAAACTAAAATGAAGGTGCACAGAAGGCTAAAGACTGACATTTCAACACAGGGATTAAAACGGAATGGAGCCTGGAAATGGATAGAAGTGACAGTGAGAGACAGTAAGAGAACTCTCAGATTTAACCCCTCTGCAGAATCATAAAATTCATCCCATACTGTCTTGATTTTTTCTGATTCTGAACGTTTTGAATTTTTTAAATTTTATTTAATTTATTTTTTTTTAATTATTTATTTATTTATTTTTGAGACAGAGAGAGACAGAGCATGAACGAGGGAGGGTCAGGGAGAGGGAGACACAGAATCTGAAACAGGCTCCAGGCTCTGAGCTGTCAGCACAGAGCCTGGTGCGGGGCTGGAACTCACGGACCGCGAGATCGTGACCTGAGCCGAAGTCGGACGCTTAACCGACTGAGCCACCCAGGCGCCCCTGAATGTTTTGAATTTTAAAACTAGTAAGCTACGGTGGGCCAGAGTCAGAACCTCCTGACTAAATGACCTTTGATTCTTCTGAAGGGCACTCAGGATGGAGTCTGTCCTGTCACTCAGCTTCCGGGTGGCTTCAGCTTCGGATACAGATGCTCAAATGGAAACGAGAAATAGACAATATGGTATGGAAATCTCATGAGCTTCTCCCACAGGGAGTATGTTGGGGTTTTTTGGCTCAGCTTGTGTTAACCTTGGTGTTTTCATTGATTTACTTTACGACCATAGGCAAATGACTTAACTTCAGATCTGTTGTCTTTCCCACAAAATGGGAAGACCGGTGGCTGGCACCGTGTGCCTGTCTTTGATTCTCGAGGATTTGAAGGCTCTAAGATTTCGGGCATGACTGCGGGCAAAATACCACTTGTACATATTTGACATAATTCACTCTGAGGCAGATTTTATTATTCAAACACCGAAATTACACTCCAGCAAGTCTGAACTTGTAGAGTACCTTAGTTAGGCTAAAGAAAAGCAATGGTGACAGTTTGAAAAGCAGATACCTGTTTCTCGAGGCAGACAAAACGCAGAGGCATCCCACATTGTGTGGCGCGCAGTAAATGCTTGTTGATTAACTGTGAGTTTGCAGCCAGTTGGCTAGGTCACAAGACCAGTCCTTGGTTCCAGGCTCGCATCTGGAGTTTGTGTCATTCATTTGCTCGGGCTCTAAGCTTGTGTTGCTGAATTAAAATAAAACCAAGCCAAATGAAACAAAGCAAAGCAAATGGTCTCTGCCACAGGAGAGACCTTACAACTTTGCCCAAGACAAGTGATAAAGAAGAAAGCTGGGGCGCCTGGGTGGCTCAGTCAGTTTAGCGGCTGACTCGATTTTGGCTCAGGTCATCATCTCAGGGTTCCTGAGTTCGAGCCCGCATGAGGCGCTGCACTCCCAGTGCAGATACGCTGTCTCCCTCTCTCTGCTCCTCCCCCGGGTGTGCACACGTGCTTTCTCTCTCAAAAATAAATACATGTTAAAAAAAAAAAGAGCATTGGGGCGCCTGGGTGGCGCAGTCGGTTAAGCGTCCGACTTCAGCCAGGTCACGATCTCGCGGTCCGTGAGTTCGAGCCCCGCGTCGGGCTCTGGGGCTCTGATGGCTCGGAGCCTGGAGCCTGTTTCCGATTCTGTGTCTCCCTCTCTCTCTGCCCCTCCCCCGTTCATGCTCTGTCTCTCTCTGTCCCAAAAATAAATAAAAAATGTTAAAAAAAAAAAATTAAAAAAAAAAAAAAAAGAGCACTGCTAATTTTTACGAGCATTACAAATGAAATGCAAGATGCTTCCAGTAGTATAATGTTCATGACTTTACTAAAAGTTCTCTCATTTGTGGTCTGAAAATGCAATGGCATTTAGAGATTTAATGACCTTCCCCAACCCAAGCATACCAAGAAAAAACATTTGTTTTTGCGTTTTGGTTTCTTCATGTGATGACTAAGGATGGGAATGGTTAGTTGCTGCTTTGGGACCTGGCTTTGCAGGAGGGGTGGAGGTTTTGTATACAGGGACTGACCTGCACTGGCGGTGAGAGGGGGGAACATGAGAGCAAGACGGAGGGATGCAGTGAGATTTTCATATTTCAGGGGAGACATTGCAAGTGAGTCAATGAGGGAAGGGTGCAGACAATAGGAAGATTTCAGGAAGTGGCATTTTTGTGAAGGGATGTGAGAAAAATGGGGCAGCTAATTATTGTGCAATTAAAAGAACAGGAAAGTTAGCAGTGACTCTGCTTCCCACTTTTGGTTTCTGGAAACAGGGTACTCTCGTCTGCAGGAAGACGGGAGGCTGAAAACGAAGCGTGGCAAGAAAGGGAAGGCGCTCTTCATTGAGCACCGCTCTGTTCGTTTTTGTGATTCTAAGCTTCACATGTCGAAGGCTCTTTTGCTCGTTTCAAACCCTGTTCTTTCATAGAAGGCATTAGGGGGTTGTGGGTAGAAAAGACCTTTGACGTTCCACCACATAACTCATAAATCTCTTAAATTCTTGAATTCCTCATAATATTGATCTCTCAGGTGATTGTGAGAATTAAGGGAAAGACTGTCACACCCTTCTCTCTTGCCCAAGACTTCACCCGTGTATTATGTAGTTAACTTATGATGCCCATTCTGGCATCAGATGTGGGTGTGTGTGTGTGTGTGTGTGTGTGTGCATGTGCACGCATTTCATAGCTTTAAACTCCCTAAGAGAGGATTTTTTGGTCTGTTTGTGCCAAGAAAGTGCCTGGCACATAATAGATGCTCAATAAATGCTTGTTGATTAACAATTATGTCATTTTATTAACAAATCCTTTAATTGACTTCATAATGTCCTGAATTAATACAAAACACACACACACACACACATACACACAAAACAAGCAAAACCAAACCTCACTGGAATTGTCAGTGAGAAAGACCAATATAATCCCATTATACCCGGAGCAGCTTGATCTTAATATTTGGGTGAAGCTAAAACAGCATGCCTAATAGATTCATTCTGAAAAATAGAGTCTCTTCCTATTTATGTCTTCCAAGTGTTACACAGTTTGTAGGAATTTCAGCATCTCTCAGAGAGGGAATAGAAGATGAGCAGAAATAAATATATGCACGCTTGATCCAGAAAGGAGCATTTGATGCATAGGAAGAAGTGCCACTGCTTGAGGGTATGGGGTAGCACGAGATGAAGCCATCAGTGAGACCTTATTCCTTCATCCTGTCTTTGGACCAAGCACACAGCTGGGAAGCAGGGCAACAGTTTCTTAGAAATGTATCCTATAGGGGGGAGATTGGAAGTGTCTTACATCTTTTCTAAAGCTGAACAGAAGCCCACCCACCTCCTCCTGACCCCTACCCCTACTGTCTACACACACCAAAGGTGGGAACATCCCGGGGGATTTAACACTGCCTCTGTGCCCTCTGAGAAAACCTATAATCTGAACTTCTTGGGAAGAAGGAAGGAAGAACTGTTCAGGGTAGACAAAGTACCTCTTGGGGCTGGTATCCCAGGGACCAAGCTTTGGAATTGATGAGAATGACACAAAAGTCCTGCAGATCATAAAGGCAGAAAACAAGTTTCTCTTGTCCTTCTTGTTCATCTTTCTGGTCCCAAGCCTCAGATAGCGTCAGAGGCACAGCACTCAGAACTTCTGTGAGCGAATACATTTGCCCTGTGGTCCCTACCCCTCTGAGTGAGGACAGACGCGGGGGTACATCAGCTTTCATGTTTCTCCTGGAAGCAAATGACAAAAAGCACTATCATGTGCCGAAAGCCTTCCAAAGAGGCAAGCTACGTATGAATGTTAGGATTTAAACCCAGAACTAATGTTTACAATGGAAAAAAAAATGCATTTTCTGTATGTTCTCTTTGGGAGAAAAACTTCCCACCCAGTTTTAATGTGAAGACAAACTTGGCTCAGTTATTACTTCTGGAGAGGAAAAGGTTAAATTTTGCTCCCGTCTAATTTTTTTTCTGTGTCAGCTTTCTTTTGAGTCACAACTGTAAGAGTTACCTGCCTGTGACCAGCTGGGGTCTTGCCCGGGACTTCAGTTCAATGACTCATACAAACTCATGGCAAGAAAAGGATTGGGAGCTGGTTTTGCATTCAGTGCCCCCTCTTTGCGAAGCATGGTTAGCAGATAAAATCGAGTATTTAGAAAAAAGGACGGTGGAAACTTCTGGCCCCGTTCTCTTCTTCTGTAGAGAATAGAATGAAAAATACTGCATGCCTGTTTATTTAAAGCATAGTTTCAGAGTGCTTACAGAGAAGGTCAAAACACACGAGGCTATTTTATTTTTTTCATTTTTATTTTTGTTCTCTAATCTATCTGCTAATAAAGAGCAGAGCATAGGGTACGGTAGCAAGAGTTTCCAAATTTGCAAAATCTAGGTGAATCAAGAATTAAACAAAAGACGATAATTAATACACTTGTTAGTGCAGTTTTTCCATTCTCTACCCCCGTCCTCACCTGTTTCTCACAAAGGTAATAAAACATGATTGAACTTCAATCTCATTATCATCATTAAAGTTCAAAGTAACTGCAGACAGAAATTTGGGAGCAAGAGCGTCTGGACCTTTGGATCATCACTTTCTTCTTTAGGTTATGGGCCACATAGCCAACAAAATCAACTTTTAATCTCAAGTTTCAATTTATTTTTTTGATTTTTAAAAAAATGTTTATTTTTGAGAGACAGAGAGAGACACACACAGCACAAGCAGGGGAGGGGCAGAGAGAGAGGGAGACACAGAATCCGAAGCAGGCTCCAGGCTCTGAGCTGTCAGCACAGAGCCCGACGTGGGGCTCGAACTCATGAACCATGAGATCATAAGCTGAGCTGAAGTAGGATGCTTAACTGACTGAGCCACCCAGGGGCCCCTCAACTTTCAATTTAAATTCTAGGTCTGTGTATGTACCAAATACCTTGGAAAAAAATTCTCTCTCTCTCTCTCTCTCTCTCTCTTTTTTTCTTCTGAGTTCCTGGAAACCAAAGAATGAGTGTATAAAGACAATGGTTTGAGGTGTTCTATATTCTTATATATTGTCTTTTTCGTTTCCAACATAATTTGCTTTTACATATTCATATCTATTTCTGTATTCTTCCCTTTATTATAGCATTATCATCCATATATGGGAAGGTGCAATGTTATGGTGATTTCTTAATGTCTTATAAATACCCAAAATTATGTAAAATACTCAATTTTAAAACATAAGTATTCTGTCCTTTTAAGCTTCTTTTAGGAAGAAGACTAGCCTTTCAAAAGCCTTTCAAAAGCCTTTGGATCATAAGGGACTCTTAATGCAGAGAACAAACCAAGGGTTGCTGGAGGGGTTGTGGGTAGGGGGATGGCTAAATGGGCAAGGGGCATCAAGGAAGACACTTGTTGGGATGAGCACAGGGTGTTATACATAGGGTATGAATCACTGGATTCTACTCCTGAAATCATTATTGCACTAGATGCTGAGTAACTTGGATGTAAACTAAAAATAATAAATACATACATACATACATACATAAATTAATAACAAAAAACCCCCCACAGAAGCCTTTGCATCAAACCAGTCACAGTGTGGTGTCATATCCATGCAGGCTTGACCCTAATATAAGCTTCAAGTTCAGCATAGCTGTCAGCACAGAGGAACTCAGTAATGGGCAGGTCCTGGGGCAGTCGAAATATGTAGATTGTAGGTCTCCTTCTAGTACTTTATTCGAAATTAAAGATCCTGAAGGGGTAGGGAGATTTCAGATTCAAATTTAACGAGACCTAAGTTGGATATTAGGGCCTTCAGCCCATGGCTCCAATGTCTTCGATTCCATAGTGGGAAGTGGACGCACAATTAAACATAAGCCCAAGCATGTGGACCGGCCACGCATGGAAGGTACGTGTGTAAGGTGAGGGTATTGGAGGGAGCGGAGCAGGGGTGTGGACTGGAGAAGAGGGTGGCAGATAAAGGATTAGCACACGCTTAGGGCAGCAAGATTAATTATACTCTGCTCCTGCATGTTAGTGTGCGTAAGCCCATTGGAATGTAGACTGCCATGGTGAGGCTTGGCTCAGTATCGGAACTGAGCAAAGACTGAAATTCAGTAAAGTGAATGCCTGCAGAGGAGAGAAGCTGGAGAAATGAGGTGCTAACTAGTCCATCTTGGAAGCCATCCAGGTTAGAACATGTGACCTGGGTGCATGTGTCTCTAGACACATAGAAAAATCTTCTCCTTCCTCTCACCTTTGGTTTTAATAACCTTCAACCCACTCCACACGATCAAGTCATGCATAAATCTGTAGATATTGTTACTGTTTCGAGTGTGATGGAATAAAAAACTTGATAGTCCGTGAAACAGAGAGAGCTACATTTGGTTCTATGTGTTTTTGGTGCAGCGTAAACAGCGTAACAGTTTCATCGAAATGGAAAGTAAAAATCATGATACGGCATGAGTGCCATCTCCTAGAGATGTTTATGAATTGCTACATCAGCCTATGTCCCAAGAATCGTGAAGACTCTTCTTTTTATTTTGGACGGGGGAGGTCGATATTTGTACCTTCTGATGCCACTCACCACATCCAGTACACTGATAAGAAAGCAGGTGTCTCCTTTATGGTAGAGACTTCTGATTGTCACCAATTCCATTTTTCTTTTTGGCTGGGTATAAAAAGTGAATTGTGCAGCTTCCCTTGAGGTTAAGTTGGTGCCGTGTGACAGAGTGTGGTGGCCCTGGGAAGTGGTCAGAAGTGAGGTACTGTAATTTCCATCTCCACTGATAAGACCCCATGTGAGACCCTCCTGACTTTCTCCCTTGTGGGGAGATGAAAAAATGAAAGAAGCCTGCCTACACTGCTGATCCACTGCCTGGAATACAACTGTTCAGGCTGCATCTAACTGCTTTGCTAGGGGCGCCTGGGTGAGTCTTTTTGTTAAGCGTCTGACTTTGGCTCAGGTCATTATCTCACAGCTCGCGGGTTCAAGCCCCACGTCGGGCTCTGTGTTGACAGTTGGGAGCCTGGAGCCTGCTTCGGATTCTGTGTACCCCATCTCTCTCTCTCTGCCATCCATCCCCCGGTCAAAAATAAAGAGGCATTAAAAAAAAGGAAAGAAATAGAGCACTGGGTGTTGTATGTAAGTGATGAATCACAGGAATCTGTTCCCAAAGCCAAGAGCACACTGTATACACTGTATGTTAGCCAACTTGACAATAAATTATATAGACTGCTATGAAAAGTCGCTGAGATTATGGGGCTGGTTTAGCCTATTGCAGAATTTAGCTTATCCTTGCTTGTTATGGGGTCTTTGAAATTTACTGAGATATATCCTAAAGAAAAATCACTCAAGGAAGGGGAAGTTACACATCATTCCTTTGGATAAACTGGAAAACGAGATCTGAATCTTAAAACCAAACTCAAATACCCGCACATTGCTGAGTGAATAATTTAGTGCTGCATTGCAAGTTACCCCAAACTTAGTGGCTAAACACACTAAGCGTTTGCTATTTCCAGTTTCTGGGGTTCAGGAATCTGGGAGTGGCTCAGCGGGGTAATTGTAGCTCAGGATGTCAAGTGAGATTACAATCAAACGTCAGGCAGGGCTCTGGCTGTCTAAAGGCTTCAACTGAGGCTGGAGGGTCCAGTTGCAAAAAGATTCACTCGCATGGCTGGTGGCTGGAGGTCTGTTTCTCGCTCACGGAACTCTTGCTGGAACTGCTCATAACATGGCAGCAAATGTCCTCCAGAGTGAGAGATCCCAGAGAGAAAGGCAGAAACCACGGTGTCTTTTTATATTCAACTCTTGGAAGTGATTTACCACACGTAATACACTTCTGACTCTACCTTTCCTGAATTTGGTTATATTTCCTAGGTCAAGGGCACAGTCTCCTGTAAGGCTGCCCTCAACCTCAGACACCGGCTTCAAGCGCTGGGTTTCCACACCACCTGCCCTTCTGATCAACTGACTACCGATTTGTGGGTTTGTACTGTCCCCTCAGGCTCAGTAATTAGGATGACTCAGAACTCAGGAAGGTACTATATTTACCATTGTTCTAAAGGTATAAATCAGAACCAGCCAAACAAAGAGTTGAAAAGGCAAAGTCTAGAAGGGTCTCGAGCCCAAAGTTCCATGTCTTCAGGATACATCGTGCTGGCAGTGTTGCTCTGTATCACCACCCAGGGAGCTCACCCAGCTTCTTGGATGTCGAGGGTTTTCATTAAGGTTTTGTTCTGTAAGTTTGATTGATTGAATCGTTGACCACAGGATTAAATTCAATGTCAGCTTTCCATTTCCTCCCATGAGATCTGACTGATATCATGTGGCTCTAAAGTCCCACTGATCTAGTCACGTGGCTGGTTTTTCTGGTGTGGCTGGCCCCCATTGTGAAGTTCTCTAAGTGATGTTTCAAGTCAGCTCATTAGCATAAACTCAGGTCTGGCCTGAGGGGTGCACTATGAATGACAGACAAGAGCTCTAACTTTTTTCAGGAACCAGGGATGAGGCCAGGAAAATTCTTTATTATACAATAGCATGCTTCTGCCATATTCTGTTTCCATACAGACCATTCCTGATATAATTTGGGAAGGGGCCAGACAATGGCACAAACACCAAAAGTCGGGGACCACGGGGTGCCATCTCAGAGGCTGCCCACTGCACCTAACATGAATAAAATCAAAATATTCATATATCATACTCGTATTTCTTACAAAATATTATTGGAATTATTAAAGTGCTTTTACATAGTAGGCAATCGACAAGTGTTTTTGGATGTGGATTGAAATGTAGCAAGTAAAAATGTAATTCTCTTCTTTTGGAAACATGGATTATGGTTAATGTAAAAGGATATCAATTACACTTCGTTCATAGATAACAGCATTTAAGAAAGAACTAACGGAAACACGAATTTGTGTAGATGAAGTAAATACTTTTTAATATTGTTACATTGAATATCAATTAAGAGAAGAAGTTTTTAGTAAGAATGCTTTGTAATCTGATCTAAGACAAATGAAGGATGACCAAAGATCAAACAAACAAACAAAAAAAAACCCAGGATCTTTTATTTGGCACCCATTGTAGATCAATAGGTCTGAGTCAAGGGAAAGTCTTCTGTTTCATGCAATCAATTTTCTTTCTTTTCTAATATGACATAGAAATTAATTTTAAGTATAATATTTCCTCTTAATTACAAAGTGAAAGGATTTAAGGAAAGTGTAAGAACAACCAGAAGTAATCTTTAACTAAAGTTACAGTAGCAACTCAGTTATATGGGTCAATAATTCATGAATACAGTATATTTAAATGAATATGTTATCTTTATGCCTTTAATCATAAATTGAAACCAAATGACTTTGGATGCTATCATACTTAGAAAATTTAACTAGGCATATTCTATTTGAAGATTAAGTTACAGATTTCTTTTATTTTATTCCCAAATGATATGTTTTGGTTCTCTGAACTGAATCTTTTCCTCATTGAAGCTTAATGGTAGAAACCTTTAATTCTGTTGACTCTTCTTTTGATAAATAATCCTTGAAAATGGCCTAAAGGACCAGAAGGGGGCATGCTCTTTTATAGGAATTATTTCTTACCTTTATTTTTACTGATGATTAGCAGAATTATTATAAAGTCAGAAGAGCCCATTCTTTGCCTTTTTTCCTTTGTGCCATGCAACAAAATACACAGTGCAATAGAAATCTCCCAAGAGATAGAAATTTAGGATTTAGAGTTGCCTTTTTAGGGAGTTATTTAAAAACATAAACTAGCTTATTTTTAAATCATCTTGGATTAAATCTCAGCAATTGTCTGGCAGCATAGATGAAATATGGATAGAGGACATTAGGGGGCCAGTAGGGCTTATAAGAATTATTTTATTTATATCCCTGAGAGGACAAGGATCAAGGGTATTTGAAAATAAATCAAGCAGGCAGTGAAAGAACCAGACAATTATGACTTGATGACAAAAGAGGCGATTGCCAGGATATTCAGATAACAGATTATGAGTTCCCATGAAAACAGGATTCATGTATCAAAGCTTCTCAATTTAACTGTAGGCATCGAGCTATTTGGATTTAGTAGATTCTGAGATCTCGCTAAGACTGCATTGCTAGAAAGATAAAGAAATTCTAGTCTTGTCCAAGAATTTAAAAATCTCTAGAAAATCTCTATCTTTCATCAGTTTTCATTCTGATGAAATCTGGGAGTCTGCCTAAAAGATAGATCAGTCCACAGTGCATGATATCGTAAATTGCAGTGGCACTGATAGGAAATAGAGTTGGGCCCAAAAGCTACTTTAAAAAGACCTCCATCTCTGGGTGAGAGAGAGATTTTCAGAACAGTAGGTTCAATGATGGTATCTGGGCCAGGACTCGGACCATTTAAAAAATCACTAAAAGCAGCAGCAACTATTTTTTGATCACTTACTTTATATAAAGTTCTAGGCTCCACTTAACAAAGACATAAACAGACAAGACACCATTTTACTTTCAAGGCATTTTAACAGACTGTAGAAGGACGATTCATGAGTACAAACAATTAAAAGTGAGGTGAATGATACTGGAAATTTCTCTGAGCTATGTAAAATTAATGTGAGAGTAAGTCTTAAGGCACAGGGATCTCTGAAGTAAGAGAAGAGAGTTCCCTGAATAAAGAGGGGAGGAGATGGCATTACTCCAGTTCCATTGGAACAGCAGCAGTCTGAAGTTGAGTAGAGCCAGGAGCCTGAAAAAGTAGGTTTGGGATAGATGGTTGAAGATCGTAAGTGAAAAGTGAAGGAATTTAGTCTTCTTTCTTTAGATAATAGGAAGTTCTCAAAGATGAGTGTTTCAGAAGGATTGATAAGTTGGCGACGTTCAGAATAAGCCATAAAGAGAGAAATGGATGTGCAAAGAGCAAGAGGCTACTAGAGTAATTTGAGATTAGAAGGCTGTGAACCTGGTAATCATAAAATGAATCATATGAAATTATTGATATTTGATCATTTTTGACCTACAGAAATAGAAATTTCATATGGTTCAATAAAGAATCAATGAAATTCATCATTTAAATGAAATTTGTGTAGGTGACTTGGTGAAGGATATTACCACAAACAGAAATAAGAAACGTAGGGAAGGAAAACCAAATAGTGTATATATATATATATATATATATTTTTTTTTTTTTTTTCCCTTTTCAAATGGAATGTTGGTGAGGCCAAGTTGCAAAGCCCAACTGTAATATATTGGATTTAAAGTGACAAGGGGGAAACGTCCATTGGTAGTTGAAGACGAAGAACTGGAACTCAGGGCAAAGTCAAGGATGACAATGTAGATTTGAAAATTCACCTTACAGGTAGAAGACCAGGAGAACAAATGGGATCTCTGAAGAGGGAAGTTTGGGCGAGAAAAGAGGACGATCGAAGACCCATTTTGTAAGCGAGGGGCAAATGGAGAAGGAGAGGTCAGAAGCAGAAGGGGAAATGGAGTGGTTTAATGGGATGGCCCACAGTATGAAGTGAGTACCAGTTATTGGTTTTGAACTTAGCAGGTGGTTCATAACTTTGGAGGGGGCCAACTCAGTAGTGCAATGGGGATGAAGCCAGACTGGTCAGGAAAAAGGAGGCCATGGATAACAGTGGCTGTCACCCTCTATGAAAAAGAAGATAGTACCAGCCTGTAAGTTTGCCTTGTTAGTAGAAGCAAAATTCGCCCATGCTCTATGACTTCAGCCCATAAGAAGGATAAGCAGTGATCTCTTATCGTTTTGTGCGTGTTTGGGCTTCTCTCTCTATGGCACGCAAAATCATTTCCCTTAGAGCACCTCAGAACGCAAATAGATAAACTTTCTTAAAGAAGATTCAGTTTACAGTTAAGAATGAGAGCTGTGTTTACCATACTGGCGTCGACTGTGTTTTTGTGGATTCCCCCAGGGACCTCAGTTGCCAGGCCTGAAGCCTTCACACCCAGGTGCAGGAGCCAGGGCAGGAAGTTTGTAGGGAGTGAGACTTGAGACTGCCAAGGCCCGTGGATCGGGAGTCCAGATCAACCTGACAGAAGCTGGCACACAGGACCGTGGCCTGGAAGGAGCTCCTTCCTGCTTCTCAGTTCTTGTTTAGCCCAAACAGCAGAGCTTCAGTCAAACACCACCCATAGCGACCATCGTAACTCAACAAATGAACTTATTAATTCCAATTTATATCATTTCTTTGTAAGACATTCTCATAGTTTTGGTTCCATGGTTATGACATCCATTATCTATCTTATAACATTTTTGTTGTTTGCGTTGCTGAAAACTCTTTTACATAGGAGAAACTATGTGGAAATTGAAAATAAAGCTTATCCCAATCTGGAGAATTTCCCTAATAAGGAAATTAATCAGATCATGTGCACACTGCCAGGTTCAACTGCACGTTGAGTCCTGATTTCAATAATTGAAATATGTTTAGGGGCTATGATGCTAAAGAAAACTTTCATAAATACTTTTTTCCTAACTTGGGTGTGAGTGTGTTTCTAACTTTAGTATTAAACTAAACTTTTCGTTTAGACTCAAATTAAACTCTAGTATTACATAAACATAGTATAGCGTTAATAGACATTTTCTCATAGGTATCACACTAAAATAGGACTCTATAGACTTTTGCTCTTTTATGCATAAATACCCATTGTGAGGCTTAAGAATTAGAAGACTCGGGGCGCCTGGATGGCTCAGTCGGTTGAGCGTCCGACTTCGGCTCAGGTCATGATCTCGCGGTCGGTGCTGACAGCTCGGAGCCTGGAGCCTGTTTCAGATTCTGTATCTCCCTCTCTCTGACCCTCCCCCATTCATGCTCTGTCTCTCTCTGTCTCAAAAATAAATAAAGGTTAAAAAAAATTAAAAAAAAAAAAAAGAATTAGAAGACTCTATTCTCTGCCTCCTGACCCAGACCCTGATCCCTACTGTCAGGGAGATGTCTCAGAACGAGCTTGGACCAGACCTGGCAGGAATGGATGGGAGACAGAAGGGCATTCTACGAAGTGCTGATAGTGATTGCATTTTCTAAAATAGGCTTATTTAATTTTCTTAACTTTATAGATGGATGTTGAAAGTGAGGCATGAAGGAGATAGATGTAAGATTTTCTTAACTTAAAATAAAACAGATAAGAATAGGATACGGCATTTTACCATGGGTAACACCATTAGAGTTTATTATTGTGAAGAGAAATATACCCAGATATGGGTAAAACAACTGTCTCTAGTTTTTGAAGAGCTTATAATCCACGGGCCTAGCAAGGGCACCCCAGTGTAATCAAAAGCCCCTGAAATCTATGTCATGATAAGGAACAATACAATTTAAAAGAAACTAATGGAAAAGGAACATAGTTTCTTCTGCTTTTCAGTGGGGGAATATGTGGGTCACTAATCATAATGGTGCCCTTGAATCGACAAAATCTACTGGGTGCCGACTGCATGCCAGCTGATGTTGTAGGCACTGGGAATACAGTAATAGAAAGTCGCTGCCTTTGTGCAGTAATCATATATACTTTTGTGAGCTAAGTACTGGGAACACAGAGGGGGATGTTTCTCAGCCTAAACATCACTCTCCCAGAGGAAGACAGATTTACACTCAAGTAAGTGCAAAAATACAATGTACTAAGAAGAGAAACCATTACTCAGATAATAAGTCACTGGTGGGGCGACATTTATTTAAGAGTATCACAGGAATACCGTTGTCTTAAATAAAGCTGGTGAAAAGTCTTTGGCAAAATTCTGAATGTTCAGAAAATAAGTATGATACAGGACATTAAATTTAACTTTTGTTGTTATTTCAGTTTTGAGATTGGCAGAGCCAAGAATAGCAAGTGGCAAGTACCCCAATGGTGTAAGGAAGTTGCTAGAACATCTATGCAGGACTTCTGTTTATGCTTCCCAATTGGAGAGTGTTGGCTCAACCATTCTGAATCAGTTCATTCTTCATTTGTTCTGTGTTTAAAGATGCCCTCTAGGGGGCACCTGGATGGCTCAGTCGGTTAAGCATCCAACTTCAGCTCTTGCCATGATCTCATGGTTTGTGGGTTCTAGCCCCACATTGGGCTCTAGCCCCACCTTGGGCTCTGTTCCCACAGCTCAGAGCCTGGAGCCTGCTTCAGATTCTGTCTCCCTCACTCTCTGCCCCTCCCACTCTCTCTCTCTCTCTCTCTCTGTCTCTCAAAAATGAATAAATTAAAAAAAAAATTTTTTTTTTAAAAAGATGCTCTCTAGGAATAAAAAATAGAGAACTTAGTTTATGGACCCTACTTGACTAATGCAAGATTTTCCTGTCTTTGGTATGCGTACCAAGTAAAGAGTGTCTTTTAGCAAGAATGCTGTAACAAAGACCAGTTTTGTTGGCTGTTTTGTACATAACCAAAGTGCTAATTGCTGTTAAAAGAGGGGCTGATAAATTCCACCACAATCTATTCTTCATTCCCAAGTCATACGCTTTTGGCCACATAACCATCACCAATCTCGTTAGCTAGACATAAACGTCTGCCTGAGTTTTATCCAGTATGCATCAAAGAGCAGACCTAAGCATCATAAAATTTTTGCTCTGACCTTTTTCTTCAATGTACTTCAAACGATTCCTTTAAACAGTGTTTGATGTCTTCTTTGGTAAAGAGCCACAGACCAAATAAAAATACAGCTATTCTAATTTTACAAAAGGAATTTGTAGTTATTACTTGGTCCTCAGAATTATTTTAGTAAACAAAACACGGGTCTTGGTTACAAGAAACAGCTGCCACCTGAAGAGGAAAAGCAGGGTGCTGTTTTTTTTTGTGGTTTTTTTTTTTTTTTTTTTGCTTTCGGCATCAGATCAAGGCTTCTGTTCTTTCCCCTGAACTTTCCTCACTGGATTAAAAGAAAATGATGAAAACCATTGCATAATAAATAATGATTTCTTCCATTACTCTTCTACCGGTGTACTGGTAGAAACAGACGCTTCATTTGGTCAGTGTTACCTTAGTCTCTTTCTCTTTAAAAGAGAAAACGGGGGGTGCCTGGGTGGCCGGGGAAGTGACCGGCTTCGGCTCAGGTCATGAACTCGCGGTTTGTGGGTTTGAGCCCCTGCAACGGGCTCTCTGCTGACAGCTCAGAGCCCGGAGCCTGCTTCGGGTTCTGTGTCTCCCCCTCTCCCTGTCCCTCCCCGTTTGTGCTCTCTCTCTCTCTCTCAAATATAAATAAACATTAAAAAAATAATAAAATAAAATAAAAATTAAAAAAAAGAGATAAAATGTTTGGGGCTTAAATATCAGCTGTCTTAGCCTTTACGTTGAGCGGGCAAATGTAGTGATGGGCCCTCTTGGTGCCTTAGCATATAGCAACACAACACAGCAAACTATACTAGCAGTCCCTATTTTCTTTACCACCAGGGCACATGCAGTTAAGAATGTTATCGGTGCAGAAGTAGACAGAAGATTGAGCTGTCTTCTGCTATGCTAGACAGCGAAAGGTTTGCCCGAAATATAAAAGAATGCCTATTTTCCCCACTGTTTTTTTTTTTTTTGAAAATGCAGTTCTTTCTTATAAAAATATGTCTACTTAGGTTAACCTTTCATGGGATTATTGTTGTTGGATTAATAAATCAATACATCGATAAATACATCCTTAAAAATTTCTTAAATTTCTCGTATGGCAAATTTAAAAAAGATGTCATCTACAGAGAAACATTCTTTGAGATCCTCAATAAATACTAAGAGCATTGTCAAAAGCATGAAGGAGCTATGGGGCCAAAAAGCATAGGATTGTTTTTCCACATTACTGTGCAGGAATAAAGCAGGAAAGAGATTTTTTTTTTTGTTTTGTTTTGTTTTTTTGAGTGGCAGAAACCAGGAAGGATCATCACCCGGTGATATGTCACTACTGTGTAAGCAACTGGAACATTGGTTAGGTTGTCCTTCTGGCCTTTGTGTCGGAGTTCCTGACATCTCGATCAGGCATATTCAGATTGTAAAGATACTAGTGTGTAATTCAGGAGGATAATTTAGTAAGCCAGGGTAGCATCGTGTGATACTGTGAAAGTTGGAGTCAGAGGGCTTGAGTTGGAATCCTTCTTCTCCATAGTCTAGTTGTAGAATCACTTGGCACATTGTCTTATTTCTTCATGTCTCAGTTTCTTCCTCTGCAAAATGGGAATCAAAGTAGTGCATAACTCACTGCTTAGCAGAATGGTTATACGGATTAGATGAGATAATAGATGTAAAGCCATTACAAATGTGACAGCATCGTAGTAACCATTTGGTAAATACTATCCATTATTCTGCTTCTTCCTATCCCACTTGCTTTCCTGCTTATCATGTTCCTCTGCCAGCTTTCAGTATCTAGTAATCTCACTTAATTGGCAAAAAGGACTCCCCCTGCCTTTTTTTTTTCTGCTGAAACATTTCTTCTCCAATCCACTCTAACTGGGCATGTAAATACACTGTAGGAAGTTTTTAGGGGGTCAGCAACTAATACCTCAGATAAACAAAGCTGGGAATTTCCAACAAAGTTGATTCCAATAAAGCAACACCATGTAAACCGTGCCAAGAGAAGAAACACACACACCAACTTAATAAGCAGAGAGACTAGGCTTTTTACTTAAGCCCTTATTTTTGTTTAATGTTCATAAATCTTTATAAATAGGTTAGGACCTTGAGACATTTTTCTTGGGTTAGGGAGTTTTGGGAAACAATCCAGAATTCATAATACCAGGAGCGAAAATTCTTCAGCAGTGGCAAGGATGGAAAGATTAACATAGCAAATAGGTATGAGCACTGGGTGTTGTATGGAAACCAATTTGACAGTAAATTTCATATATTAAAAAAAAAAAATAAAATAAAAAAATAAAAAAATAAAAAAAAAACATAGCAAATAGGGATTTTGTAATGAGGGTTTTTCATGTTAGGATTTACATTCAACTGGCTGGCTGTGTGTTTGCCATTTTGCTGTCTTTCCACTATAAATAAAGTGTCTTTTTTATTCCTTTTGTGCCTCCTCTCTCAGTGTCCCTGTGTTGGCACAATCCAATGTCTTGACTGCAAGAAAATAATGCTTTGCCTTACTTTACCCTAGGGGAGTTTTAGCAGGAGAGAAAATGATCAGACAAAGGATCTTTGTAAAACTGACCTTTTGACATTCATCTTTCAATTTGTCTTGCTTCGTAGTTGTCAACAACTGACTTTCCATGCATAAAATACTGCTCCTTTAAAAGAATGAAGAAGGAACGGTGAGATTTTGTGCATTATGGGAAGAATAGGACTGACTTGAGGGATTCGTGGTAAGATCTGTAGCAGTTCATTCCATAAGTAGGTCGCATTCATACCTATTCAATCCCATAAAGACAAGAGGAGTCCCTAATAAAGCAGGTCAGCTGCGCAGACATTGTCTGCTAAATGTAGATATAGACAGACATATATAATTTATGCTATTAATACATTAGAATGCAAAATGAGCCTAGACACATTTTAAAAAGCGTTGTGTGCCCCGTCCATCATTCTCTCATGTAGACATTTCCTTAGGCCTAGGAAACCTCTCCCAGATTTCTGAGCGGAAAAATAAGAGTTCATTCCAAGACCATCTCTAAAGGTATTATTCAATTTGAATTCAGGAAGGTCTACTTTCTTGCCTTAGATTTAACAATAGGTTAGTCTTCCTACTGTCTATTTGTTGAAAGAATGAGACCAAATTGGATGAGATTTATTGTATAAATTTTCTTCTAAGCATCTGAAAATATTTTATTATTGATTATTCCATGGAAGCATAGCTTTTAAAATTCCTCTTGCTTAAACTTTATTCCTTAGTTTTAGTTCCCTATTTTTTTTTTAACGTTTATTTATTTTTGAGACAGACAGAGACAGAGCATGAACGGGGGAGGGGCAGAGAGAGAGGGAGGGAGACACAGAACCAGAAGCAGGCTCCAGGCTCTGAGCCATCGGCCCAGAGCCTGACGCGGGGCTCGAACTCACGGACCGTGAGATCGTGACCTGAGCTGAAGCCGGACGCTTAACTGACTGAGCCACCCAGGCGCCCCCGTTCCCTATTTTTTAAAGTTTATTTATTTATTTTGAGGAAGACAGCACAAATGGGGGAGGGGCAGAGAAAGGGAGAGAGAGTGAATCCCAAGCAGGCTCTGCACTGTGACCCCAGAGTCTGAACTGGGGCTCAAACCCAGGAAGCTGTGAGATCATTAGCTGGGCCAAAACCAAGGTCAGACGCTTAACGGAGTCACACAGATACCCTTATTTCCTTGTTTTTAATTCACATCTCTCATCTGTTTCTTATTCCATTTTTTTTGTATGTTTCTTTTTCTCTGTTCACTTCTCTACCTTCTTTTCATATTCAGTTATTTACACTCCTCATAATTCTGCTATTTTTATATGCTAAATGCAGGCCAAATGTCTGCTTTCTTCTCATCTGTCCATTAAGAAGGTATTTCGTGGCAATTGCCTTAGGTACAGAATTGCATTGCAAAGGCAAATTAAAATGTTTTCCTCTAATTAAGAAAGAGAGAGGCATATTTTAAAACTGAAAAATCATCAGAAATAGCTTCATTTGAGTGCCGGTGGAAGAAAATTTCTTTCCGAGTATGAATAAAGGTGACTTTTGAATTTTCTAACACTTCTCAGCAGTATAAATATTTGAATGCTGACACTCATTTTGTATTGGAGAGTTTAATAAGCAAATAATCAAAACTTACTCATAAAGAATGTATATTCCTGGTAACTAATGAGTATTCAATAAATGTTTGAACTGAACTGAATTGTTTGTTGAAGTAAGAAAAGAAATTCCACATGGATAGTCCTCGTGCATATGGAGTTCTAGTTCAAGGTTTAAACGTAGATACTTAAGCTCAAATGGAATGATTAATGGTTCTCATTGAATAAACAAATAAGCTAGGAATGTTCAGCGATTTCTTTAGGTATGTGCCTTAAAACCCATGAAGGTCATGACCTGAAAGACTACTACAATTTTCTTATTTGGGTATTGTTTATATGTTACCCCAAATGAATTAAAGGACATTTTCTTGGTTATGACTTTCTGGGTACAAAATATATTTTTTAAGGGTTTATTTATTTTTGAGAGAGAGAGAGAGAGAGAGGGCATGCGCAGGTGCGCGCGAGTGGTGGGGGGGGCAGAGAGAAGGGGGACAGATGATCCGAAGCAAACTGTTGACAGCCTGGAGCCAGGATGTGGGGCTTGAACTCAAGAACCAGCCGAAGTCAGACACTCAACTGACTGAGCCACCCAGGTGCCCCTCTGGTTCCAAAATATTAAAATGTTTTGTTTACACTATTTGCACATATAGTTTTATTTCTCTGTTAATACACAGCTCTTTGATATGAGTTTAAGTAAGGTTATTTTTTTAATCTCCATGGTCTCAGGACATTTCTTCTCTAGGATGCTGTTGTAGCAAGTTCTTTGTTACTAAAAATGAGGGGCTGAGATAACAGTTTTTATATAGAAGCATTAACATTATCATGTGGTATGCGTGCCTGGTATCAGCAAGGGTTCAGTCAGAGAAGCAGAACCAGTAGGAGGTGTACACTAGGATATTTGTTGTAAGAAATCGACTTCCATAGTTGTGGGGGCTGGTTAGGTAGGTCCCACATCCAGATGGTACACTGTCAGGATGGGCAGGCTGGAGCTCTGCAGCTGAAGCTGTTGTCCACAATGAAATTTCTTCCTTACGAAAGCATCGGCTCTACTCGTAAAGTCTTTCAACCGATGAATTGGGCACCCCTACATTATTTGGAAATATTTCCCTTATTCCAAGTCGACTGATTATAAACTTCAATCATGTCTACAAAATACCTTCAGAGCAACATGTTGGATGGAATGATTGGGGACTGCAGCTTAGCCAAGTGGGCACATCAAAAGACCATTACACCTAGAAAGATAGGAGTTTACTTTGAATGACCTCCCTCCTTATTTATTGCCTTTTATCATTATTTTTTTCTGTCCTTTTGACTTTCTGTAGTTCTATGTTGTGTTGATTCAAAATACAAGATTTTGGTTTTGTTTTTATTTTTTCACAAAGGCTTATCTTTCCCAAATAAGAACAGTTGTTGAAAACCAGCTCCCTCTGCTCATAACATTGTATCCCAGCTGGGTAGCATGATTATTCACTTGGAATACGTTATTAAGTCGACTGAAGCTCTATGTTCCAACAGGCATTTTTTTTTTAGTGATTCTTCTTTTTTTAATTTTCTTTTTTCTTTTTTAAAATTTACATCCAAATTAGTTAGCATATAGTGCAACAATGATTTTAGGAGTAGATTCCTTAGTGCCCCTTACCCATTTAGCCCATCCCCCCTCCCACAACCCCTCCAGTAACCCTCAGTTTGTTCTCCATATTTATGAGTCTCTTCTGTTTTGCCCCCCTCCCTGTTTTTATATTATTTTTGTTTCCCTTGCCTTATGTTTCATCTGTTTTGTCTCTTAAAGTCCTCATATGAGTGAATGGTAGACTGTCATTCTACCATGGTTTGTCTTTCTCTGACTCATTTCACTTAGCATAATACCCTCCAGTTCCATCCACATAGTTGCAAATGGCAAGATTTCACTCTTTTTGATTGCCGAATAATATTCCTTTGTATATATATATACCACATCTTCTTTATCCGTTCATCCATCGATGGACATTTGGGCTCTTTCCATACTTTGGCTATTGTTGACAGTGCTGTTATAAACATGGGGGTGCATGTGTCCCTTCGAAACAGCACACCTGTATCCCGTGGATAAATGCCTAGTAGTGCAATTGCTGGGTCGTAGGGTAGTTCTATTTTTAGTGTTTTGAGGAACCTCTCCATATTGTTTTCCATTGTGGCTGCAGAAGCTTGCATTCCCACCAACAATGCAAAAGAGATCCTCTTTCTCTGCATCAACGCCAACATCTGTTGTTGCCTGAGTTGTTAATGTTAGCCATTCTGACAGGTGTAAGGTGGTATCTCATTGTGGTTTTGATTTGTATTTCCCTGATGATGAGTGATGTGGAGCATTTTTTCATGTGTCGGTTGGCCATCTGGAAGTCTTCTTTGGAGAAGTGTCTATTCATGTCTTTTGCCCATTTCTTCGTGGGATTATTTGTTTTTTGGGTGTTGAGTTTGAGAAGTTCTTCATAGATTTTGTATCCTAAACCTTTATCTGATATGTTATTTGCAAATATCTTCTCCCATTCTGTCCATTGCCTTTTAGTTTTGCTGATTGTTTCCTTCGCTGTGCAGAAGGTTTTTATTTTGATAAGGTCCCAGTAGTTCATTTTTGCTTTTGTTTCCCTTGCCTCCGAAGACGTGTTGAGTAAGAAGTTGCTGCGGCCAAGATCAAAGAGGGTTTTGCCTGCTTTCTCCTTAAGGATTTGGATGGCTTCCTGTCTTATGTTTAGGTCTTTCATCCATTTTGAGTTTATTTTTGTGTATGGTGTAAGACAGTGGTCCAGGTTCATTCTTCTGCATGTCGCTGTCCAGTTTTCCCAGCACCACTTGCTGAAGAGACTGTCTTTATTCCATTGGATATTCTTTCCTGCTTTGTCAAAGATTAGTTGGTCATACATTTGTGGGTCCATTTCCGGGTTCTCTATTCTGTTCCATTGATCTGAGTGTCTGTTTTTGTGCCAGTGCCATACTGTCTTGATGATTACAGCTTTGTAATACAGCTTGAAGTCCGGGATTGTGATGCCTTCTGCTTGGTTTTCTTTTTCAAGATTACTTTGGCTACTTGGGGTCTTTTCTGGTTCTATACAAATTTTAGGATTGTTTGTTCTAGCTCTGTGAAGAATGCTGGTGATATTTTGATAGGGATTGCATTGAATATGTAGATTGCTTTGGGTAGTATCAACATTTTAACAATATTTGTTCTTCCTATCCAGGAGCATGGAATCTTTTTTCCATTTTTTTTTGTGTCTTCTTCAATTTCTTTCATAAGCTTACTATACTTTTCGGTGTATCAATTTTTCGCCTCTTTGGTTAGGTTTATTCCTAGGTATTTTATGGTTTTTTGTGCAATTGTAAATGGGATCAATTCCTTGATTTCTCTGTTGCATCATTGTTGGTGTATAGGAATGCAACTGATTTCTGTGCATTGATTTTGTATCCTGCAACTTTGCTGAATTCATGAATCCATGCTAGCAGTTTTTTGGTGGACTCTTTCGGGTTTTCCATATAGAGTCTCATGTCATCTGTGAAGAGTGAAAGTTTGACCCCCTCCTGGCTGATTTGGATGTCTTTTATTTCTATGTGTTGTCTGATTGCAGAGGCTAAGACTTCCAATAGTATGTTGAGTAACAGTGGTGAGAGTGGACATTCCTGTCTTGTTCCTGACCTCAGGGGGAAAGCTCTCAGTTTTTCCCATTGAGGATGATATTAGCGTTGGGCCGTTCATATATGGCTTTTATGATCTCGAGGTATGCTCCTTCTATCCCTACTTTCTTGAGGGTTTTTATCAAGAAAGGATGCTGTATTTTGTCAAATGCTTTCTCTGAATCTATTGAGCAGATCATATGGTTCTTGTCCTTTTTTTTTATTGATGTGATGAATCACATTAATTGTTTTGTGGATATTGAGCCAGCCCTTCATCCCAGGTATAAATCCCACTTGGTCGTGGTGAATACTTTTTTTAATGTATTGTTGGATCCAGTTGGCTAATATCTTGTTGAGGATTTTTGCATCCATGTTCATCAGGGAAATTGGCCTATAGTTCTCCTTCTAAGTGAGGTCTCTGTCTGGTTTTGGAATCAAGGTCATTCTGGCTTCACAGAAAGAGTTTGGAAGTTTTCCTTCCATTTCTATTTTTTGGAACAGCTTCAAGAGAAGATGTTAACTCTTCCTTAATGTTTGGTAGAATTCCCCTGGAAAGCCATCTGGTGCTGGACTCTTGTTTTTTGGCAGATTTTTGATTACTAATTCGATTTCCTTACTGGTTATGGGTCTGTTCAAATTTCTTTATTTCTTCCTGTTTCAGTTTTGGTAGTGTATATGTTTCTAGGAATTTGTCCATTTCTTCCAGATTGCCCATTTTATTGGCATATAATTGCTCATAATATTCTCTTATTATTGTTTTTATTTCTGCTGTGTTGGTTGTGATCTCTCCTCTTTTCATTCTTGATTTTATGTATTTGGGTCCTTTCCTTTTTCTTTTTGATCAAACTGACTAGTGGTTTATCAATTTTGTTAATTCTTTCAAAGAACCAGCTTCTGGTTTCATTGATCTGTTCTACTGTTTTTTTGGTTTCAATAGCATTAATTTCTGCTCTAATCCTTATTATTTCCTGTCTTCTGCTGGTTTGGGGCTTTATTTGCTGTTCTTTTTCCAGCCCCTTAAGGTGTAAGGTTAGGTTGTGTATCTGAGATCTTTCTTCCTTCTTTAGGAAGGCCTGGATTGCTATATACTTTCCTCTTATGACCGCCTTTGTTGCGTCCCAGAGGTTTTCAGTAGTGGTGTTATCATTTTCATTGACTTCCATATACTTTTTAATTTCCTCTTTAATTGCTTGGTTAGCCCATTCATTCTTTAGTAGGATGTTCTTCAGTCTCCAAGTATTTGTTAACTTTCTGAGTTTTTTCTTGTGGTTGATTTCGAGTTTCATAGTACTGTGGTCTGAAAATATGCATGGTAGGATCTCAATATTTTTGTACTTACTTAGGGCTGATTTGTGTCCCAGTATATGGTCTATTCTGGAGAATGTTCCAAGTGCACTGGAGAAGAATGTATATTCTGTTGCTTTAGGATGAAATGTTCTGAATATATCTGTTAAGTCCAGTTGGTCCAGTGTGTCATTCAAAGCCATTGTTTCCTTGTTGGTTTTTTATTAGATTATCTGTCCATTGCTATGAGTGGAGTGTTGAAGTCTACTACTGTTATGGTATTACTATCGATGAGTTTCTTTATGTTTGTGATTAATTGATGCATATATTTGGGTGCTTCCATCTTTGGTGCATAAATGTTTACAATTGTTAGGTCTTCTTGGTGGATAGACCCCTTGATTATGATATAATGCCCTTCTGCATTTCTTGATACAGTCTTTATTTTAAAGTCTAGATTGTCTGATATAAGTATGGCTACTCCGGCTTTCTTTTGTTGACCATTAGCATGATAGATAGTTCTCCATCCCCTTATTTTCAATATGAAGGTGTTTTGAGGTCTCAAGTGGGTCTCTTGTAAACAGCATATAGATGGATCGTGTTTTCTTATCCATTCTGTTGCTCTGTGTCTTTTGATTGGAGCATTGAGTCCATGGACATTTAGGGTGAGAACTGAAAGATATGAATTTATTGCCATTATGATGTTTGTAGAGTTGGAGTTTCTGGTGGTGTTCTCTGGTCCTTTCTAGTCTTTGTTACTTTTGGTCTTTTTTTTTTCTTTCCCCCCCTGAGAGGGTCCCCCTTAAAATTTCTTGCAGGGCTGGTTAAGTGGTCACAAACTCCTTTAATTTTTGTTTGTCTGGGAAATGTTTTATCTCTCCTTCTATTTTGAATGACAGCCTTGCTGGATAAAGAATTTTTGGCTGCATGGTTTTCTGATTCAGTACATTGAATATATCCTGCCACTCCTTTCTGGCCTGCCAAGTTTCTGTGGATAGGTCAGCTGCAAACCTGATCTGTCTGATGCTAGATCCTAGGTGTGTTTTGGTCTGGGTGTTGAAAGTGGTTTGACAGATTAGAGAAAGAAGGGGGTGGGGAGAAGGAAGTTGTTTGAGAATTTGAAAAAATGAATACACTGAAGTAGACTAAAATGAGATGATGGGAGTAAAATAGAATTTGAAAAAAATTACATAAAAGTAAAGAATATAGTAGAAAAAAAGTAAAGAAAAATAGTTTTAATAAAAATTAGAAAAAAATGAATTTTTTCTCTTTCTGTATTCAATAAAAAGAAAAATGAAAAAGAAAAAAGAAAAAAAGGAAATCATTTGAAAATTTGAAAAAGTGAATACACTGTAGTAGACTAAAATAAAATTATGGAAGTAAAATAGAGTTTTAAAAAAATTACACAAAAGCAAAAAGATATTAAAAAAAATTAAAGAAAAATATTTTTAATAAAAATTGAAAGTAAAAATGAAGTTTTTCTCCTTCTGCATTCAAGAAAAAGAAAAGAAACAAAAGAGAAAAAAGAAAAAGAGAAAGGAAATCGTTTGAAAATTTGAAAAAATGAATACACTGAAGTAGAGTAAAATAAAATGATGGAAGTAAAATAGAATTTGAAAAAATTTACACAAAAATAAAAGATATAGTAAAAAAATTAAAGAATAATATTTTTAATAAAAATTGAAAATAAAAATGAATTTTTTCTCTTTATTCAAGAAAAAGAAGTGAAAAAGGGAAAAAAAGAAAAAGAAAGAAAGAAAATTGGATAGATGGACCTGCTAACAGATTGCAATAGGGCTGAAATTACTTCGTTTTCTCCTAGAAGTCAGACTATGAAGCTCTTTATAGTCCATATAGTAAGCAGGAGGTGAGACTTACGTTCTTGAAGAGCGAGGTTGGCCCAGTTGGGCAGGGCTCAGTACAATGGCTCTTTTCTCCACTAGATGGCGCTGCTAGCCTCCTGGGGTGGAGTGTTGGCGTGCTGTTGGTGCGTATGCGCATGTGCGGGAGCAGTGAAAAATGGCGCCCTTCAGCCACCCAGTTGGTTCTCCCGAATCAGCAATCGCGCCCCCGTCCTCTGTCTTCAGCTTTTGTCCATTCCCCGCATCTTCACTGTCCATGACCAAGCCCTAGGCAGTAACTCTCTCCCGAGTTTTGTCTCAGAGGCGGCTGTTTTCCCCGGCCCCTTACTTCCGAAGGACTGTGGCTTTGACCCGTTCCGCCCCTCTGCGGGAGGGTCTCACCCAGCAATGGCCGAATGAGCAATGGCCTAATGTTGGCTGCACCCAGGAAGGCCCGCTGGACCCTGCTGCTGCCGGTGCCCTGAGACTGCGGCCAGGTGCCAGCCCGTCCCAGAAAAAGTTCGCGAGACAGTGTAGCAGCAGCGTTTCAGGGATTGTGGGAAATCGCAACACATCTGGCACCAGGCTTCACCCTCAACGACCTCGTTCCAGCACCAGCGAATGTGGCCTCCTTCTGGGGTCTGCTGCGACCAGGTGGCTTCAACGAATGTCCTACCAAATGTCCTTCCAACAGTGGAACCGCTTTTCCCCGTGTGGCCCGAGAACCTCCCGAACCCCACTCTGTTCCTGGGGATTCGCCCTTCCCGCCAGAGCACCGCCAGGTATGAGCTGCAGAGTTGCAGCCTTTTGCGCTCCCCTGGTTTACAGTCTTAATGGAATTTAAACCCTCTCCTCTCTCCTTTCTCCCTTTTTAGTTTAGTCCCTGCGGCTGTTTCCAATTTTCCACTTTCTCTCCAGCTGCTTTTGGGGAGGGGTGCTTTTCCTGTATTCTCCCCCCACTCCTGCCTCCGTCTCCGTCCTCCCTCTGCCCGCAAAAGCACCTGTCCGCCAGCTGCAGCTTCTCGCTTCCCAAGTGCACCTCTCCGTGCCGCGAACCTCCTGAATTCTGCAGTTCAGGTTGTGCAGATTGTTGTGTTAATCCTTCGATCGGTTTTCTAGGTGTGCAGGGTGGTGTCGTGTTGGTCTGGCTGTATCTCATGGACGCGAGACACACAAAAAACTTCCATGCTGTTCCGCCATCTTGGCTCCTCTCCTACAGGCACTTTTTAAAGCAGTACTAAATATAGAACCTCTTCCTTCTTGAGATTTATAACTTAAGAAAAAAAAAAAAAACAAAAACCAAGCTGGGTGTAAAGATATACCTAAGCATAATAAATAAAATTTCTCATGTTTTTATAAAAGTTCTTATGGGTCTATTTTAAGAGTAATGAAGAAAGACTTGTAACCATTGTGTGCTTCTAGGAAGCATCTTGAGCTTATAAGTGGCCTTTTAAAATCATTCAGTCCTCAACCTTTATTGAATATTTACAATGCATAGAAGCGAGCTCAAGACATTTGGGTTTTTCTGGCTAACTGGAGATTGGATCATATTTATTTGAAAGACAAATAATGAACTCAAAGACACATGCATGCAAGTCCCGATTTCCTGTGTCAGTATGAGGTTATGTTTTCAATGTTGTGGTAAGAGTTGAATACTGTAACACTAACTGATACAAACAGAATTTTTGTTCATTTGTTTTCATCTATAAAACATGTTATCTCAACAACTTTGGAGGGTATTTATAAGAAGTATTATGGTATCTATTAATGGTGAGAATCATCCAAGGGCAGAAGGTCAAAATAGTCACTTGTGATCAACGTCAGCTAATCAGGACAAAAATCTATACCAATAGTGTTTGTACCACAGTTCACTAGATATCTGTGTGTCTCAGAGATTTGCTTAGAAATTCAAGACATTTTTGCTCGGCAGTTACTCAATGGATTCTACGGTCTATTTAAATTCACATAAACACTATATTTATTAAGCAATTACTAATGCCACATGCTTTGCAAATTATACTCTGTTCCATCTTTAATTTCCCTCCATCACACACACACGCACACACACACACACACATGCATGTACCACCCATACATGCTTCTTCTTCCATGTTTTCCAAATGTCTTTCTGATATTTCCGGTATTTTCTTCCCTATTTAATTCTGCTGAAATCTCGTTTCTTCTATGGCATATTTAGTATAAGGTCTGTGCACAGCGTTGCTTTATTATATGGGTTTTGTACTTGGGCATTAATTTTACTTTGGTTTTGTGCTTCCTTCATATATATATATATATATATATATATATATATATATATAGTTATGTTTCTGATAAATGTTTTTAGTGATGATGATGTTTTGATATCTTTTCTATGCTAAACTTATTACTATATTTTCAGGGAAATTTATTACAGATTTTAAATTATTAGCTTATGTATTGCTTGTGAATGTATTTAAATTCCATTCTCTTGAGCAGAGACTAGATTTCTTGTATACTTGATATTGCAAGTTATAAAGACACCAATAGTGATAATACTAATTTCTATACATGGAGAAAAGAGGGAACTTTCTGGGGTGACAGAAATACTTGATTTGTTTAAAGTGTGCTTTATATGGATGTACACATTTGACAAAATTCATCAAACATTACATTTGGATTTTTGCATTTTGGTACTTGTAAATTACACCTTAGTAAAAATTTATAAAGATAAAAGATTGGATACTGGAAGCAGTAAAATGAGAAGGTGGCAAATTTTATCCAAATGGATATTATTGAGCTGTTTTCAACCTTGCCATGGACCAAATTTAAAGAAACGCTGAATGGGGCAACTGGGTGGCTCAGTCGGTTAACTGTCCGAGTTCAGCCACTCATGATCTCACTGTTTATAAGTTCAAACCCCCCGTTGGGCTCTGTGCTGACAGCTCAGAGCCTGGAACCTGCTTAGGATTCTGTGTGTGTGTGTGTCTCTCTCTTCCCCTCCCCCTCTTTCATTCTCTCTCTCTCTCAAAAATAAATAAACATTAAAAATAAAAAAAAATAAACACTGGCAAGGAATTTTTAGATTAAAGCGATATGGCTTTTCAATCTCCCAGTTAGTTTTATTTTACTGTACATGTTGCTTTTCTCTTGTTAACAACAATAACAAGAGGGACTCTCTGAGTAGAGGAAATATATCCAGGATATGATGGAGGAATGAAAACTGGGTCCTCTAGTTTTGATTTTAGATACATGTTTATTTCATAAACAATATTTTCTGGAAGTACACTGTCTAGTTGGCCGCCATATAAAATCTAGTAAAATAGACATTTATAATGAGCAAGTATGTTTATAAAATATGATTTTCTTAAATTTGAAAATATTTTTGTTAACACACAAAACTAGGGCAGAGAAATGTTTGCCAGGAACATTTATAGCTAGAAGACATCATTTATCTTTAGCCCTCTGCCTAAAATACTTTCTTCTCACTTTTCCTTCTGTCAAACTCTTAATCATTCTCAAAGACACAGGGAATATTACTTTTTCTGCTAAATATTCTAGACTTTCCCTGAGGTGACCACATTTTTGCTCTTCTCAAAACCCCTCATTTTTCTCACAGAGCACATGCCATGATTTTATGTAATTATGTTGGATCACCTTTGTGTTTCCAATTAAACAGCAACTTTTCAAAGGTAAGTTGTATCTTGTTTCCCTCTCGCATTACTATGGGTCTGCATCTTGTGCTCAGGACAGAGCCAGTGTTCTAAAATATTTCTTGAAGAAATGATTTTTTTAATTGAAACATATTAAGCATGATTTTTATACTCTTTCCATCTATCAGCATTGACCAAAATAGAATGCCTCAAAATGATAACTTTTTGTGATAAAGAAAAGGAGAGGGGCGCCTGGGTGACTCGGTTGGTTAAGCATCAGACATCGGCTCAGGTTATGATCTTGTGGTTTGTGAGTTCGAGCCCCGCGTCAGGCTCTGTGCTGACAGCTCAGAGCCTGGAGCTGCTTCAGATTCTGGGTCTCCCTCTCTCTCTGCCCCTCCCCTGCTCATGCTCTGTCTCTCTCTCTCAAAAATAAGTATAAAACATTAAAAAAATAAAAAAAAAAAGAAAAGGAGAAAGTGGATGTTTGGCCCTTAGGTCAGGTTATTAAAGAGCTCTTGATTGATAATTCAGTTCAAACACATTTATTTCTCTTGGTAAAAATATACCCTCTAAAAGTATGTCATCTTAATTCCTTGCCATTTTTCTCCCTCAACTCTGTGCTCTAAACCAGCAGACTGAATTCAGCAGGCTCCCAATTTTTTCTATGCTTGGCATGCCCTTCTTTGCTTAGGAAACTCCCACCTTCAAGGCTAAACTCAAATGTCTTCTCTTTTTATAAATCCTTACTAGTCCTCCCTAGAATACTTATCTGAATCTTCCTCTAATATCCAACAGCACTTGGATGTATTTCTATTAAAGCCTTGTCACTTTGTCTTTATTTAATTATTGGTTACTATTATCAGATGGTGAGTATCTTAAGGCTCAAAACATATTTGTTAAGATTTGAAGAAAGGAGTCAATCCAACCATTTCTACTCTCAATGTGCAAATGAAATAATCAGGAGATAAAATTCATGGCAAGATGAATTTCCTTCCAGTCTATATGAGTTTAAAAAAAAAAACACATAAGATAAAACTCAAATATAATCATAGAAACTAATCCTGATTGCTCTTTGGGCTATAAGAACTTGTCCGATTTATATTGGATCCCCAGAGCTCAGCACAGTGCTTGACACATAGCACACGTCAATAAATCATCATTGAATTAATAAATAGATATATGGGGAGTTACATCTGATATTCTTAAGGTTCACTTGTTTCATGATCTCGTTTGACATATGCCCATGATATGCAAATGGGTATAATGTCTATGTGACTATCAGCTCCACTCCTAGCCTGAAAATTTTACAAGGACAGAGCTATACTTAGCTAAGCATTCAGGACTTATAGATGTTCATTAATGATTGTTTCAATATTGTTAAATGCTGATTTCCTGGGCATTTAGAGGATAGGGTTTGCTTTGGTTTATAGAAAAAAACTCCTACTTACATCTTTCATTCTAGTTATTTAAATTTTCTTTCTACTAATGATGGAATTAATTTGAGCCCATTACATAGTTATTTTGACATATTGAGTCAGGAATAGCAAAAATTTTAGTCAAATATCTTGATGTTCATGCAGTGAAATACAACATGGCATTTATACGTGTTATCTATAAATAAATGTTTAAAAATTTTAGAAGCTGGGAATTAATTTAAGTCATCCAGAAAAATGTAGGTGCACAGCCCAGTATAGTGCTTAATATATTCTTATGATTGAGTTAAAAAGTAATTTACTCAGTGGCAAAAATTTACATTCAGAGTTGCAAAGAAGAGCCCCCCCCCCCCCACCAAAGTCAGAAATAATCCTTTTTCTTGAAGGCTTTGAGTTTTCCTCTAAAGCAATTGTCATGAATGAGGGTTGTCTACACCAATGATAGCTATACATCGTTTAAAATAATTTCTCTTGTCAATTCTGCTTCTAATTAACTTCATAGGGGGAGCAAATGGGTTTCTATTCTGATTTTTCTCATCTAAGGAGGAAAAGAGAGGGTCATATATGGTTACATGTTGTTAGATCAGAAAGCAGAAATATGTCAAAGATAATTTAATATATTTGTACCACGTAGCGTGGGATCTGTTGAAGTAATGAAATCTGAGAGATTTAAATAAATAAACTCATCTAAAAAAGTGAATTTTAACTTCTTATGAAAAGTTCAAGAGCAGTTAGCTGCTTGATTCTGTGGGTCTTGGATGCTGAGGGTAGAATCTAGGGCTTTGGGATGGTTTTGGATCATCTATTGTCAAGAATGTAAACTCCCTTCAGATTGAATAAAGGCATGGCCCCATGTTCTGTAATGCACACATTACTCTAGATCAGCATTCCAATACAGCTTTCTGTGAGAATGGAAATGTTCTATGCCTGAGCTGTCTTTTATGATCACCGATGGCTATTTGAGCACTTGACATGCTGCTAGAGTGACCGAGTAATGGAATCTTTCACTTTATTTACTCTTTACTGATTTAAATTTAAATAGCCACCTGTGCTTAGTGGCTACCATATTGGACAAAAGAGTTCTACACTTCCTGTTATTAAGGAAAATGTCTACTGTAAAAATTAGTCTGTGCCTCCACTAGAGGGAGGTAATAGCAAAACCTAGGCAACTATATTTGCACAGATAATTTCCTCAAATAAGACCCTCCTTCCTTCCATAGTCAGGAATAAAAGATTCAGAAAAAGTGAAAATTGCAATAAAGAAATAAAATGGGATTTCTTTTCACTTACTAGAACAAAGGATTGTTGGACCAACTGTAGGAAATATTAAAGTGTTTCTTCTTAAAAAGTGAGTACCTTAAAATATTTCTAGTATTCCGTTTGCTTTAAAGTGATCAAAGACCATCAGAAATAAACTTACCATTCATGGAAATACGATGAGTCAGTGGAGCGCTAGCTTGAAAGAACCCTTCTTTAGGGTACTGAACTTGCCACAGGTCTACCTGTTCGTTTATTAGTTGTGAGCTGTGATCGTTCAAGGTGACACATGAAAGCGATGGGTCCTAAAAAAACAATGTTTCCTACTTTCGTGCCTTTGAGTATTTCATCTCTTTTTCATTCTATAAAGGATGTAAGATGTGAAAACACCAAGGACTCAAAAAAGAGTTACGTAATTTTTTGTTAAAACTCTTAGCAAACAATGAGAACTAGGTGATCACGACCTTGATTTCGGTGCTTAGATTAGCCAGTTGGCTCAGAAGAGCCAAACAATAACCAAGACTTCTGTCCCGAAAATGTACTATGGATTAGGATCATAACAGAAGTGAGTGTGGAGAGGACTTAGGGAAATGATTCTCAACTTTTGGAAAAAGTGACCCACAGAACTGACGACATGACTTTCAAATATGGAAAAGATCATTGTTACGCGTGACACAGTTCACATGCAAAAGCAAGTCATGGAAATGCCACCTGATGTCTAGACAAAGACTTTCAATTATTCTTTATCACAAACTATACATTTAATATTTTCAGTCCCTACTAGTGCCTTTCAAGGGAAGGTAATTTTGAACAGTTTGGCTGATTATGAGTGTGATATGGGTTGGCAAAACAACATGAACATAGATTCAATCAGCGTCACAGCACAGGGAATAATAACTTTAATGGTTAGAAATAATTTTCGGAGTTTTTAATTGTTTGAATGTTTATTATTTTTTAGATGGGGGGAGGGGCAGAGAGAGAGGGAGACACAGAATCTGAAGCAGGCTCCAGGCTCTGAGGTGTCAGCACAGAGCTCGATGTGGGGAGCTCGAACTCACGAACCGTGAGATCATGACCTGAGCCGAAGTCAGACCTTACCTGACTGAGCCACCCAGGTGCCCCTGTACCTTAATATTTTAAATCCTTGTTTATTTTGTGCCTTAATGTATGTAATTTAACTTTTATTTTAACCAATATTGTAAAGGTAAATGGTTTTATAACAAAATTAGTTCTACTAGGTATAAAACTAAAACAATACTATCTCCTGTCCTCATTCTGAGTTTTACTGCTTAGAGGCACATAGCTGCTTCTTTGGTATTTCCCTTCATATTTATAAATATAATGCTTCTACTAATATTTCTGGGTTTTCAGTTTCAAGTATCAATTAGTTTTGGAATCCTTGCATATCTGAAAAAGATGTTAATTATACTTTCCCACTTCAGTAATAATTTTGATGGTTATAAATAATTTTCTCTGAGTTTTTAAAGCATGGCTTCATTGTTTTCTAGTTTCTAAGTTGTTTACAGCTAGTGACACTTTGATCCTTGATCCTTTGATTCTGATCTTTTTTTCTTCTCAAAAACTTTATTATTATCTCTTTATGCCCCGAGTGCTACAATTTTTCTGATGCTTTATTTTTATGCAGCTCTTCTGTTGTCTTGGGAACTCAATGGGCCTTTTCCATCTGGAAACCATGCCCGGCTCTGGAAAATCATACCTCCTCTTTGGCATTTTTTGTCCTCTGTCTCTCTGGAAGTCCCCTATTTTAATGTTGATTCTTAATTTTCTTGTGTAATTTATGCGTTTTTCTTTTTGATTTTTTTCTTCTACTTTCCGAAAAAATTTCTTCAACTTTGTTTTTCAAGCCATTTTAAAAAATTTTCCATTTCTGTCATGTTATTTTCAAGTTCCTTGAGTTCTTTTATCAGACTTCTCCTTTTTAGAATAACATTTTATTTTTAGTTTAAAAATAGTATATATTCTCTTGTATCTTTGAAGATACTAATTCGAGTTGTGGGAAATTTTCTTCTGCTATTTGCGTTCTCTCTTCTTTTCTGAGTTACTTCTTAATTATTTTGGCTTTTATCTTTCATGTTAGAACTGACTGGAACCCGTGTGTGTGTGTGTGTGTGTGTGTGTGTGTGTGTGTGTGTGTGTGTTGGAGGGGGGCTGTCACTGTAGGATGATCTGGTTGGCTTATACACAAAAGCTCTCAACAGTCAGATCTTCGTACCTTCTCTCTTAGTCTGGTTGGTTTTCCCAGAAAGGGATTCTCCATTTTCTCTGGAAGTATGAGCATAGGCCAGTTAGTGCTTTCTCAGAGTTGACTAGAAACACTGATGGGAGATTTTTCTTTTCTTCAGTTTACAGTTTTAAGGGCTAAGTGCTTTGCCAGCAGAGCCTGGGGTCTGGCCTCACAATCCCCATAACTCAGCCTTTCCGGAAGGCACCCTGACCTTCTGCCCAGGTGGGTGAGGGGCAGTTGCTCAACTGAGTGGGATAAAGGGAGAAAATTGCTACTAACATGGACATTTAGCCCATCTTTTTTTGTTTTGCTTTGTTTTTTCAGGTTTATGTATTTATTTTGACAGAGAGAGAGAAAGCATGGGAGGGACAGAGGGAGAGAAAATCTCAAGCAGGCTCCACACTATCAGTGCAGAGCCTGACAGGGGGCTCGAACTCACGAGCTGTGACAGCACCATAGGTGCCGAACCCAAGAGTTGGTTGCTTAATGGACTGAGCCACCAGGAACCCCTAGATCATCTTTGTCTTTTCCTTAACTGCATCCTTCCTTTTAGAGGCCTATGGTACCTCCAGTTTCTATGTTTTTTGGGTTTCTGCTGCTCAGAGGCCTTGCCGCTGGCCTTTCTCTGCTGCCACTCAGGTCCTGGCTTCCTCTAGTCTGGAAAGTTAGTTACTACTTGTTCATCTGCTTTCCAGCTTCCAAAATTTGGCCGTTGCCACACCTTCTCTTCTATGTGTCCTTGGGGATTTATGCTTTAAACAATCCCTTTCTCATCATCTTAGTGCAGTTTCAGGAGGGAATAGAAGGAAGCACGTGTGTTGAATCTGCCACGTTTGTTTCTCACATTTTTCATAACCACTCACTTAACCCTTTACATTAGCTCATCAAGGACTTCCGTCTGGGCTTTTATCATGTGGAGTCTGGGCCTCTGTGGTCATTTAATTAGCTCCCTGGTTCATCTTTTACATGTTCCTTGTTCAGGTGTTGTTTGGACTACACTCTCCAGAATGTCTGCAGGAACTGCTAACTGACATAAAATGCTACCTATTGAGCTCAAACTGTATAATCCATCTTCTGGGGGCTTTAGCTTGTTGTCATTGAAAAAACAAAAACAAAAACAAAAGGAGACAAAACAGGATTATTAGTTGCAATAGCCTGGGAGAAAGGCTGTGGCCTCAGAAGGCTTTTTCCCACCTCTCTTGGTATTCTCCATATTGTGGTCATGCTCAGCTGCTGTGAACTTTTGTGATTGTGTCACTTGAGTTGTGTTTACCTACCATTAAATGTCTAACTAAAGCAGAAATTAAAAAAACCTTTTTTTTAATACTTATTTATTTTGAGACACACACACACACACACACACACACACATACACACACACACACACACAATGAGGGGGGGGAGGTACAGAGAGAGAGGGAGACCCAGAATCCGAAGCAGACTCCAGGCTCTCAGCTGTCAGCACAGAGCCTGACATGGGGCTCGAACCCTTGGACCTGGAGATCATGACCTGAGCCAAAGTCAAACGCTTAACCCACTGAGCCACCCAGGTACCCCAAACTTAAATTTATTTAAATATTCACTTAATGTGAATAGCATTTTAGAGATCAGAGTTGCAGAGTGCATTATTCCCATTAACTACTTTTTTGTAACTTGAATTGAAATGCAACAGATTTATTAATGACTAAGTGTCTTTAAGAAATAACTCAAATTGGGGCACCTGGGTGGCTCAGTCAGTTAAGTGTCTGACTTCAGCTCAGGTCATGATCTCAGGTCATGATCTCAGTTCATGATCTCGCGGTTTGTGAGTTCGAGCACCGTGTCCGGCTTTGTGCTGACAGCTTGGAGCCTGGAGCCTGCTTCAGATTCTGTGTCTCCTTCTCTCTCTGCCCCTCCCCTGCTTGTGCTGTCTCTCTCTTTCCGTCTCAAAAATAAATAAATGTAAAAAAAATTTTTTTTTTTAAAAAGAAAGAAAACTCAAATTTGGTTGACTGTTTACATTATACAGTACTTTATTGTTTTTAGAGACTAATAATTCATATCAAATGTGAAATACCTATCTGTAGTTGTGGTGACAATTTAATAAACAGTGCATGGATTAAAGGCATCTCCAGCCCCTGACATACTTAAAGCATTCTATGAACATGGTGTATTCAGAATAGCAACATTTGCTAAAAACAAGTATTATTTGTATTCTGTATATGCTTTGCTATATTTGAAATTGCACTTAAACTTTTCTAAAATAAAGATAATCCATGTTTACATCAAGTGTCTTATCACTGAACCTTGATAGTGTAAGACACAAACATTACTTACCACTTCGCTCGTAGTAACCGTTCAGAAAATGCATTTCCTGTATTACACATGCCCTCAGTCTTCTCAGCCAAAACGTTTTGCAATGTGGAGTTAAAGTTTAATCAGCCCTTGCTGATAACATGCATTGACGGAGAGTAGACCAACCTGTTCGACTCGTTCTTAATGACACACAGTTCGGAACAGACTTTCAGCCAGACATCACCCATCTCCCAAGGGCTGGACGCACATAGCAATGTTCTTCTATTCACTAGCCAACCGCACTTTACACAGCGCTCATTTTAACAATAAATCCTTTTAGCAAATTCTGCGTTGTTATCTGTCAAGTTTTGATTTATCACAAATTTCAAGGTTTATCAAGAAAGTAATCCACTTGTATGTCCTTATACAACCTGTGTGTTCAGATTTTATATGATTTCCAGAGTTTAATTCAGCAATTACAACTTTAGGAAAAAAAATCAGCTTTGCTTGGCTACCATTTATTTCCCTGATATATCACTATTTATCTTGTAAATCACTATTTGTCTTGTAAATCAGGAGGGAGAATCTTGACTAACAAATGCAGAGAAAACAGTAACTGTCATGGCGAACACATTGTCCCAGAACAAACACACATTAACTTGAAATCTTGGCTACTGGTTCATCATAAGTTATTTCTTGCTCTGAACAGATTCTAAACTGACTTTTATCAAGGTTATCTAAACATTGATCGTTTATCCTCATGGTTGATTTTTCATACAAGAGTATGTTTAAGTTTAAACTTAAATCGACATAATTTATGTAATTTTAAAAGATTCTATAGAACATGTCCAAACCTCCTCCTTATGATGATTCTCTGAGAATAATGCTGACACGTCCAAGAGATTTGCTAGTGTCACAGCATGTGCCCAACAGTGAATCAATGGAACAAAGTATAAGAAGCATTGAGCACCACTTGGTACCATGCAGTGGAGGTCTCTAGGGGAACAGAGTTCCTTCCCCGTCAAGGTTCTGCACAAATTAAGATCTCAGCATAAGCGATGTCCCCCTTATTCACTGGGGGACAGCTTGCTCTAGGTTTGTTCTCAAAGAGGAAGAGGCATGCCATGCCTTATTTATTTTTATTAAATGTATCAATCTGATGAATCACTCCACTTAGAGCTGACTGAGTAATGGGGCGTAGAAAGCCCAGAAGTCCCCAGGTAAATTCCCTAGGAATTTTCATGAAAAGTAAGGAGTGGGTAGAGAGTATTCTCCCTAGCAACCAATGTTGTGGATGCCAGGCTTTGCCCCACCTTAATTATTTACAATTAGATCGACTACACACTTATTTTTCTATATCTTTCTTTCTGTTTTTTTTTTTTTTCTTTTGCTTTCTTTCTAGTGGACCAGTAAGGAGTCATCTACTTAGTATTTCTAAAAGCTTTGCCCCACACTGTCTATCGCACCTAGTGGAACAGACATTAAACACACAGTGGCATAACTATAAGCCACAATCCTTATAAAGGAAACACACACACACACACACACACACACACACACACACACACACATATTACCATGAGAATGCAAAACTATGTGACCACATTTAGATTAGGAAGTCAGGGCCTGGAGGCATGGGCCTTTTGTAGAAATGATGTTTCACTTTTGATCTGAAGGATACGAACATAACAGGAAACCTGCCTTTGATGTACTCATGGGACGTATCTTTCTGAAAAGTCCAATATGAAAATATTGTTTCTGATGCACACCTTCTTCGAAACTGTATGAAAGGAAAATTCTTAATCCTTAAAGTGATTCAAAGTGGTGACTTCCATTTAAGTGATAATAAAAGGAAGATTAGTAATCACCTGAATTTTGTTACCAAAATAACTTAATGCCATCTGCCACTATTATTAACTTCGCTGCAAAGTTGAGATAGCATTATGTACGAGGAAAACATCTTTCCATCACACTGATGATGCTTAGTTTAAGAGCAGTGTTATTTGTGGTGTTCATAACCTTTGCAGTGTATATATATGCCTTCGTCTTATCTCTGCCAGAAAGATCTTTGCATTACCCTCCATTGATGTAAAGTCTTTATATTTTAACATTCTGGTTATTTCTCCTACATGAAAGAATTCAAAGCAATCTAAAAGATGAATAACAATGAGGCAATTATCAGGTATCTGAGGTTCCAGGGACAAAGGCACACCACCTGGGGGTGACTTGAGCTAAGTGCCAACGAGTTAGCCTTTCCAGGTGCAAGTTAGGGAGCAAATACAATGATTCTAGCATGGAAGAAAAAATAGGTATGATGTGCCTCAGAGATAAATTCTTCATCCCAAGTTCTGCTCTTTCTTGTTTTTCACTCAAAATACAGCCTATGTCACCACATTCCCGTTCTCTAGTTTACTTCTACGCTAAATTTTGATCTTCTATTTTCTATCTTCTAATTTATTCCCACTGTTTTTAAACATCTCCATGGCTTTGGTAGCAGATCCCTTTATCTTAATTCTGATATTGTGAAATAACTTGAATAGTAAATGTGTTCCTCAGCAATAATGTGTGGGATAGTATTTGTAGCATAACATGTAATGATCAATGTCTTGAACAGAATAAATTAATTTTATTTGGGAAATTTTAATCCTGTTTTTTTTTTTTTTTTGCAGTTTACTGCCAATTTGAACTGTGGAACTAGATATTATATTCTAAAATCATTCATTTTACTAATTTTTTTTTTAATTTTTTTTTTTCAACGTTTTTTATTTATTTTTGGGACAGAGAGAGAGACAGAGCATGAACGGGGGAGGGGCAGAGAGAGAGGGAGACACAGAATCGGAAACAGGCTCCAGGCTCCGAGCCATCAGCCCAGAGCCCGACGCAGGGCTCGAACTCACGGACCGCGAGATCGTGACCTGGCTGAAGTCGGACGCTTAACCGACTGCGCCACCCAGGCGCCCCATCATTTTACTAATTTTTAAAATATTCAAAAGGTGAAAAGGCAATAAACTGTAGGTCTTAGTAACATGAGCTTTGGAATAATCAAGTGGACCTGGGTTCAAGCAAACTTCGTAAGAATCTCTACCTTATTACTTTATCGTGATGACCAAATCATATAGAGTATGTACAAACTTAGTATTGTACCAGGTCAAGGCTGCCCCATCATTTGTAAGGATTGGACCAGAGTACAAATGGAGACCCACATCCAATCTAAGTTTTTAAAAGTTATAAATGACACTAGGAAACTGTTAAAACCATTAAGTAAAAATGAGTGCTACCCTTCTGCCTTAAAAAATACATTCTAGGGCGCCTGGGTGGCTCAGTTGGTTAAGCATCTGACGTTGGCTCAGGTTATGATCTTACAGTGGGTAGGTTCGAGCCCTGCATCAGGGTCTGTGCTGACAGTTCAGAGTCTGAAGGCTGCCTCAGATTTTGTATCTCCCTCTCTCTCTGCCCCTCCTCTGCTCCCACTCTGTTTCTCTCTCAAAAATAAATAAACATCAAAAAATAAAAAATAAAAAGCAAACGCTTATTAAAATCAATATCATAACATTTTCTCCTGGGAATAGCTTCCTCCAGCATAAAAAGAAAAATTGTATCACTTAGATCCAGGAAGATTTAGGAGGTTGGGACTATATTCAGAATGTTCACATAAAATCACACATTGCTTCAAAATACGAGGAATAGTTTTATGTTAGGTGAAGTTGCTTAGCCCTAGGTTCACGGAAAAATAATTGAATTCCAGAAATCTTACTGATTCCTGATGGTTCAAAAAGCAGATCCGGACTCTTCTTTTCCAGATCAAGGAATTGTCTATGGTATTTCATCCCTGATATAAGGTCCTTGAGTCCAGGCATGGATTCTTTTTCATGTTTTTTATCCCTGTCACATTACAGCATAGTGTCTGTACACAGCATTTGCTTAACAAACATACGTTGTACAGTGATAAGAACTGCCCGATTCCCCCCCCCCCCCTATTATTTTCATGTGAAAATACAGGAATTATACTGCATTAAACCCTAGCAGCAAAATCAACATTGGGAAAAATCAGAATAAAGTTCTAAGCCTTCAAGAATGTTGCTATTGTAGCCTACCTGGGAACTTTGCCTAAAATCTGAGGCCCACCCTTATCATTCCTGTCTAAATATTCCTGCCTCCTTGCAAAGCTGCATTACTAGAGGCTTATCATCTCAAATGTAATCCCTTGGCAAATGAGATTAAAAAAAAAAAAAAAAGAAAGAAAGAAAACTACACATTACCTGAAATCAAAGACAAAAATGTGATCACATGAGTTTGAAGGAAAGAATATGTGACTCAGAATACTATTGATACAGTGGCCATGAGATCACTCATGTATTCATGGCATCAGTGTGTATTAATTTCCAATGTGATTTCTCCTATTAAGTGAAAAAATATTATACCTGATCTAAAATATTTTCTATGAGTAAAATGACTCCAAGTTAAAAAAAAGATCTGTGGTGAATGAATGGGAAATATAAAGAGAGAAGTCAGACAGGCTCCATCCGTTCAGTTAAGATTGGTATATCATTCATTAAGTATTTACTCCTGAAGTCAAGAAGAATTTCAGTTATGATTTAGATTGCCACATATCCTTGTTACAGCAGGAAGACTTGTAACTTCTCAGATACCTACAGAATTTAGATAGTGCCCATGAAACCTACAGAGGGAATCTGGGAGTAGGTCAGGGAAATTGGGATTTTTGTAGCTTCCATTAGGAGCCAGGTATGTATTAGGCTTGCTAACATAAGAGTTTTCATTTCATTTAATTGTTTTCTATAGAACCCATACATTTTTAACAGTTGGAAGACTTATGGGTGGTCATTCTGGTTGGAAGGATCAGTGAATCTCTCTGGCTAACCTAAAGAAGGGTCTAGTAGTTCTTAGGAATTCAAAGAAAAAAAAAGCCTTAAAAGATCTTTAGCAACAGTTTCTATTTCATCTCTCCGCTATTCCTTTGATAATGACCCTGTCCTTTGATAATGACAATGACTCCTGTCACTTCCTTCTTAGTTGTGAGATCAAAAGCAAATCATTCTCTACTCTGTCCATATTTTCTCCATTTATAGCTTCTATGTATTAATATTTCAGCTCATTCATAATCACTCTATGACTTATAACACTTTTTATTCATAATCTTTTAGTTTTCTCCCAGTTACTAAATTCTTCTTGTGTGTTTCTAGTCAAATTTCCAAGAAAGAAAAATCCCACTGACCTAGTTCTTTCTTATTTTGGCAAAGTTTTTTGAACTCGGGTCATTTTGTTACCATTGCAGGCCTATGGATTGCTTATCTTTAAGTCAGATGCCCAATCCTGGCCCAAATCAGTTAGGACCTTGAAAGGGTGTTGAAACAATTCAATGGGAAAAAATAGTACCTTCAACAATTGTGCTAAGAGAACTGGATACGTACGTGCAAAAGAATGACATTGGACACTCACCTCAGACAGTATACAAAGATTAACTAAAAATGGACTAAAGACACAAGGATAAGAGCTAAAACTATAAAACTATTAGAAGAAAACATAGGTATAAATCTCTGTAACCTTGGAGGAAGCAATGATTTCTTAAGTAATGACACCCAAAGTATAAGCCAAAACAGAGATAAGATAAACTGAACATCATTAACATTAAAGTCTTTTGTGCTTCAAAGGACACTATCAAGAAAGTGAAAAGACAACTCCAGAATGGGAGAAAATTCTTGCAAATCATATATCAAATAGTGGACTTGTGTTTAGAGTATATAAAGAACTCACAAATAGGTAATAAATGGACAAATGACCCAATTAAAAATGGGCAAAATATAGAAATAGACATTTCTCCAAAGAAGATATACAAATAGCCAATAGCACATGAAAAGATGCTCAATGTTATTAGCCACCAGAAGAATGCAAATCAAAATCACAATGAGCAACGACTTCACCTTCCTTAGGATTTCTAGAATAAAAAGGTTAGAGAATAATCAGTATTGATCCAATCAATATTGGTGGAGATATTTGAGTCCTCATCTACTGCTGGTGGGAATATAATATGATGCAGCCATTTTAGAAAACATATTGGGGTGCCTGGGTGGCTCAGTCGGTTAAGCATCCAACTCTTGATTTCAGCTCAGGTCATGATCTCCCGGTTCATGAGATCTAGCCCCGCGTCGTGCTCTGTGTTGACAGTGCAGAGCCTGCTTGGGATTCTCTCTCTCCCTCTCTCTCTGCCCACCCTTCCTCTAAATAAATAAATAAATAAACTTTTAAAAAAATTTAGAAAACATTTTGGGAGTTCTACAAAAGTTTAAACATAAAGTTACAATGTGATCCAGTAATACTCCTTCTAGATATATACCTAAGAGAAACGAAAACACAGGTCTACACAAAAACTTACACGTTAAGTGTTCATAGCAGCTTTATTCATAAAAGCCAAAAACTGGAAACAATTCAAATGCCCATCAACTGATAAATGGATATAAATAAAGGATGGCATATAATGCAATGAAATATAATGAAATATCTTTCAGTAAGAAAAAATATAATGTACTGATGCATGCTACAACATGGAACCTTGGAAACATGATGCTAAGTGAAAGAAGCTGGTCACCAAGGACCACGTGCTATGTAATTCCATTTATATGAAGTGTCCTAGATTGACATAAAATCTATAGAGACTGGAAGTAGATTGAAGGTTGCATAGGCTTGGGGGAGACGGGAAGGGGTGTTGAGAATGACAACTGAAGGGTATGGTGTTTCTTTTTGGGATAACGAGAATGTCTTAGATTTGATTGTGATGATGGTCGCACAACTCTGTGAACATAGTGAAAGCCACTGGATTATACATATTAATTAAATAGGTGAATTGTATGATGCATACATTATATGTCAATAAAGCTGTTTTGTAAAGCTCTGCTCCTCTCCCAGTTGCCATTACAAAGTCAGTCATCCGAGCTAGAGACTTGAAATGGATCTTGAATTCTTTCCTGATTCATCTTTCACTTTCACTTAGATTACATCTATTCATTTCCAAGTTTTTTAGAGTCGACTTCCTTAATATCTCTAAATCTTTCTTTTTTACTCCACTTATATTTGCACTGCTTGAATAAAAGCTGTAACCTTTTATTCCCTGGATTGCTGCCTTCTTTTCCTGTCTTTTCCCCTATTTCTAATGTGGGCCACCTTCATGCTGCTGCGATGGTGATCTTTCTGCAACATTAATGTGATTATGTCTGTAGTAACGACTTAATGTGGCCTCAGTGGCTCTTTATAGGTTTCAGGATAAATATTCATCCCTAGTAATGTTCATCTCTGCTTCTCCAAGCTAGCCCATCTCTCTAGCCATCTATATGAAACTACTTGTAACATTCTGAACGTGCCATTTGGTTTTAAATCTGTAGGTCCTAGCACAATTACAAAGTTGGTATGTCTCTGTTGAGAAATAGGTAAAATAAATGAGAATTCATTACAGATTTGAATATTACTATGTTCATACATTGGAAACTCTCCTATTATGAGTAATAATTTAATATCTAGAGTCTTTAGGCTCTAGCCCCCAAAAGAACCAAGTCAAGCATCATGGGGATTGAGTACTTTTCCTTTTGAGGGTGTCATCATGAGACAGGCATGTACTGGGGTGGGGTGTGGGCATGAAAACGAAAGCGGTCATTGAACGAAAGAAGTCAAGCAAGAGTAACAGTTGTGATGGATGAAAAGTGGACACTATGTGCCACCCTGAAGCTGTGCCCTCTCTGAGCTTTGAGCAGAGCCAAGCACATTATCAATGCTTTTCAAATATTAAATATCACAAGGAACAAGTTATTACTCACATTGAATGAATTTGCAGTATACTAGAACATTTTTCAGTTGTTTAGCGTGGTGCCCTGTGAAACTAATTCTTTAATCTTTTAGGTATTTTCTGTTATTGGCATCACAGACCTTTAGCTTGTGTTAATAACCAGATTATTTGAGTTGTATCTTGAGCAATATCCAGATTTGCTCTCTGTTTACGGATTTTGCTTTGTTCTCTTTGGGTATGATAATGACTAACCCTTGAGTGGTTCCAGAGGTGACCCGTTTTGGTTAGTTGATGAAGACTGTTACTAATTTTTGATAAGTGGACTTTCAGATGACCTCAATGTCAAGACGGACAATACTCTAAGCACTAATTTTTGATAAGTGGACTTTCAGATGACCTCAATGTCAAGACGGACAATACTCTAAGCACATTTTTAACCCCCTGAGTAAGATTAAGCTGCTCCTTTATTAACCAATAATTATGTTTTCATATAGTCCAATCAATTAGAATCAATCATATTAATGATTATTTCAGAAGTATCTTGTAACTATTTCTATGACTCAAAAGTCAGTTTTATGTAAACAAATGATGGTCAGATATCTTTTCTCTATCTTATACTTTAATCTTTGAAGACAGAAAACTCTGAGATTCAGAGACATCCTGCAAGATGGTTACCATTTGTAAACACAGAAATGAGATACAGGACACTATTTGTTAGGCAGATGACTAGGAGAAAATGTTATTCCAGGCAACAGAATTAATTTTTCTTCTAATTCTCAGAAATTGAGGCAAAAGGTATTCTTTTTGCACTTGGCCACAAAGGTCAATAAATAGGGATTCTTTTGTAGTAGAGAGGAAGTGAATTGTAGAATGTAGGCCTTCCCACCCTATTCATTCTGTTCTCAGGCATTAATACATGACACACTTGAGCAACTGTCTTTCTTTCAATGGGAGTGTCTTCGAATGTCTAAAGAAAGAATCACCCTGAGACACTGAGCCTCTATAATTAGGATTGATATGTCAACAGCAAATACAGTGTAATCTCTATTTCTACCACATGGGAGTAAGGCTTTTTCAAGAACATTCCCAATTGTTTATGTTATCACCGTGCTGTCAGCATGAAAATACACGTAGGTACACACACACACGCACACACACACACACAGACACGCATGCACACACACATAATTCTTTTGGTATGAAGTGGTATTTCTTGAAACCATTATTTCAGAGCCGTCTTCCCTGCCTTTCTCTAGATATCTTGGAAAAGTTCTGAGAAACTATGACATCAACAAATAATCTTGACCTTTTCTGATCCTTTTGAAAAAGTAAACTCTCAAAAAATTACAGTGGCTTATTTAATTTTCATCATTCAAAGCTACTGAATACAGTTGAATATATTGAACATCAAATCCTGGAAATTGAGTATGGCATTTACCCATTTTTTAAATTTAAAATTTAAAACGTTTTAAATACTATCATTCTTGGACACTTATGCCTTTTAAATTTTTTATTAGACATGGAAATAATTAGTTTGAGAAAATGCTTTTTTATCCTTGTTCTCATAGCAGAGAATCAATGGATAAAAAATGAAATCTTGGGATGCCTGGGTGGCTCAGTCAGTTAAGCATCTGACTCTCAGTTTCAGCTCAGGTCATGATCTCACCATTTGGTTCGTGAATTCGAGTCCTGCATTGGGCTCCGTGCTGACAGCTCATGGACCCTGCTTGGGATTCTCTCTCTCCCTCTCTCCCTGCCCCTCTCCGCTCTCTCTTTCTCTCCTTCTCCAAAATAAGTAAATGAAGATTGGAAAAGTGAAATCTTAAAATAGTGGTCAGTCCAGCTTAACAATAAGGGCTGCTTTAATACTGTGAGAGAGTGGCACTTCCAGATTTTAGCTACATAGATGAGTTACAAAGTGATGAACTTACTGACTAAAAAAACGATCTGATTCAGTTCCAGCAACAGAAGCTCGTTCTACTCACATCATGTTAAATTCACACTGAATATTTCACCTGTTTTTTGCTCTTATGCTCCTTTTTAAAATGCGCTTTCAACATCAATGATTTCTAACCTCTTTTTTTCTCATAAATGTCATAGTTGTGATATCAGTGTAATATTTCTAATATTTCAAAATATTCTCATAGTTATTGTCTCTGTGTGCCACTTTCTACATAGAGAAATCAAACTACCGACAACATGTATTATCCATCCATTGAACCACCTTCCCTCTGTCTATCCAACACTGATGATGTACCACATACTGCTGTGTGCTGGGCATAAGAACAAATATGAGACAGCCCTCGCTGGAGGCTTAACATAAACACAGTCACACATAGTGGTATTTGTAACTGGGCCCAGACATACGGACAAAATATGATACAGCACAGAATTACAATGCATTCTCATCATGATCATTGCAATCAATTTATTTTTGTTTTTTATTGCTCACATCACTGTTTGCCATAATATTATTTATGTAACACTATGTTGTCTTTTCCTCCCATAAAATTTTACTTCCATGAAAGTGAAATGAAATCTCTCTTTATATCTGCCGTAGCCCTAGAATCTAGAGGAATGCCTGTTATGTAGTGGTTGTCTAATAAGCATCTGTTGAATGAATAAACAAATGAATACACTAGCAAATGAATGAATGAATGAATGAATGAATGAATGCAGAGATTTGCCCTCAGGTATGGATGTTATCACACTGCAGTGGTGAGGCAGTGCTGGTGTTTGAGCTCTCTCATGTTTTCAATGGCAAGCAAGCATCACCAGGTGGGCAAAAAAGAAAATGTCTCAGGCAGAGGGAGAAGAAGGTGCAGGGAGACTGGAGTAAGAAAGGTATGTTTGGGAACTGAGAGTCATGTTTAATTTAGCTAAAGGACACATCAGAAGAAAAGGATGTATCAGGAAATGACTTGGGTGTATTATAGTAGAAAAAAAGAAAATGAATAAATTTAGGGATTTAAGGACAATGTAAAGTATAGAGATGAATATTTCATTATTTATTAAGTTCCTAGAGATATGGTTCTTCATAATTTTTATATACTATGTTGTAATATTATTGTTATTTGTTCTTATTCTATTCTTTTTTAAACGGTGGCATAATTTTTTAGATCCTGTACCAATTCCTTTATCATTAGAGGAAGTTAAATCCTTTTATCAGAGGAACTGATGAGGAGACAAAGAGCTGTGTATTGTTTTCAGATCTCTGAAAGGGGTTTGTTATTCAGAAAGCAGAAACACACTTGTTCATTATCTATTTCATCAATCTTGACAGGCCAGGTATTGTTCTAGACCACGAGTCTGCAAACTTTTTCTATAAAGTTTAGGCTTTCCCGAGCACATATGGTCTCTGTCCTAATTTCCCAACTCTGTCACAGTAGAGTAAAGCAGACATAGACAACATGTAAATAAGTGAATATAATTGTGTCCCATAATATTTCTTATGGACATGGAAATTTGAGTTGTATATTGTCACAGGTCACAAGATATTACTCTTCTTTTGATCTTTTCCAACCATCTGAAAAGGTAAAAACTTTTCATAGCTCATAAGCCATATAAAAACATGTGGTGCAAATTTGGCAGTTGGCCCTAGTTTACCGATCCCTGGTCTAGAAACTAGGGATACAACGAGAGGAAAAAAAAAATGTCTCTACTCATGTGAAGCCTACATTTTAGTTCACAACAAGTTATAAGTGCTATGAAAAAAATAAACAGAGTAAGGAGGGTTGGAGTTGATAGGGTTGTGTGTAAGCTAGTGTGTGTGTGTGTGTGTGTGTGTGTGTATTATTGTATTATTTCAAATATTGTAATTAGGGAAGATTTCTCCAACAAGGTGGCATTTGATCTGAATGAAATGGAGTGAGCCATGTGGATACCGGAGGGAAGAGGGCTCAAGGTGAAAGAATAGTAAAAGGAAAACCTTAAGGCAGGATCATGCCTACAGTATTCTGAAACCAGAGGAAAATAGCAATGCGGATGCAGCAGCGTAAATGAGGAGTAGAGTAACTGACAGTAGGAGACAATGAAGCCAGAGGACACACACACACACACACACACACGCCTTTAAAAGACAAGGACATAGAAACAGACTTCTACTTTTCCTGAGTCCAGTCATCTCTGAAGCCAGGGTTCCACTATGAACAACAGAAGACCCTTAGTCATTAAGCCAGTTTGAGCTGAGTCTCTTTGCAAATAAAGGACTGATATCATATCTCTAAATATTTAAAAACCAGAAATTCCTAAAGATGTGTATATGCTATTGACATTTCTAGGTATTTCTGAAGCTCCCATCCACAGGCATGAACTCTGGGGGTCATTTCTCTGCCTCAGCCTCTCACTTCTTCCAGCTCTAAGATTCAGCAATGTCATTTTACGACACAAAGAGGACCTGGAAAAGGAAAGGTGGAATGACTAAACCTACAGTGGACACGTATCAGTAGATGAATGAAAAAAATGAATAAGTGAATGAATCCCTAAACTAATAAAAAAAAGTACTATTCATTCATAAGAGAAAACAGTATTATTTTTTTCTCTTAGGAAATCACTCATGAACATATGCTAAGGCTCTCTTAACTTAGGAACACTAGTAATGCATACCATGTACATATATGTCTACACTAACGTAAGGTTGCCTCTGGCCCACGTTAGTTAGTTAGGGTCCCTCTGGCTGATCCTTAATGATAGTAACAGGACCAACAGGGAGACAGGTTACCCAGGAGAAGGAACTCAATGTAGTTAAAACATTCCTGGGGCACCTGGGTGGCTTCATCAGTTGAGCGCCCCACTTCGGCTCAGGTTGTGATCTCACTGCTCGTAGGTTAGAGCCCTGTGTCAGGCTCTGTGCTGACAGCTTGGAGCTGGGAGCTTGCTTGGGATTCTGTGTCTGCCCCTCCCTTGCTCTCTCTCTCTCTCAAAAATAAACATTCAAAAAATAAAACATATATTCCTGTCACAATCATTTTTTTAAAATTGTTGTAAGATATCCACAACACAAAATATGCCATTTCAAATGTACAGTTCAGTGACATTAAGTGCATTCACACAGTTGTGTGGCCATCACCATCATCTTCAGGATTGTTTGCCCTTTCCCAAGCTACAACCCTGTGCCCATTAAACACTGATTCTTCTCTTCCCCAACCTCCAGCTATTGGTACCCATCATTCTATTTTCTGTGTCTATCACTCGACTACTCTAGGCACATCATACAAGTGGAATCATACAGTATGTATCCTTTAATGATGCACTTATTTCACTTAGCACAATGTCCTCAAGGTTCACCCATGTGGTAGCATGTCTCAGAATTTCCTCCCTTTTGAAGGATGAATAATATTCCATTGCGTGTATAGACCACATTTTGTTTATCCATTTATCGGTCGAGGGACACTGGATTGTTTCCACCTTATGACTACTGTGAATAATGCTGTTATGAACATGGGTGTTCAAATGTCTGCTGAATTCTTTTTTTTTAATGTTTATTTACTTAATTTTGGGAGAGAGAGAGAACAAGACAGAAGGGGGGCATAGAGAGAGGGAAACAGAGAATCCCAAGCAGGCTCCACACTGTCAGCACACAGCCCAGTGTGGGGCTCAAACTCATGAACTGTGAGAACTCATGAACCAAAATCAAGAGTTGGATGCTTCACTGATTGAGCCCCCCAGGTGCCCCTGAATTCTTGTTTTTAATTCTTTGAGTATAAACCCAGAAGTGGAACTGCTAGATCATATGGAAATTCTATTTTTGGGGCGCCTGGGTGGCTCAGTCGGTTAAGTGTCCTACTTCAGCTCAGGTCACGATCTCGTGGTCTGCGAGTTCGAGCCCCGCGTCGGGCTCTGGGCTGATGGCTCAGAGCCTGGAGCCTGCTTCCGATTCTATGCCTCCCTCTCTCTCTGCCCCTCCCCCTGTTCATGCTCTGTCTCTCTCTGTCTCAAAAATAAACAGACGTTAAAAAAAAAAATTAAAAAAAAAAAGAAATTCTATTTTTAACTTTTTTCTCAAAATTATTTTTATATCCTCTTTTTTTCTTTTTCTTTCTTTCTTTCTTTCTTTCTTTCTTTCTTTTCTTTTCTTTTCTTTTTTTTTTTTTGGTATGTGTATTTTTTCTTCGAATTCATTGGCATTGAAACTTGAACTTAATGAAACAATACCTCAGTTATTTTAAAGGAATGCTTTCAGGAAGTAAATATCAAAAAATAATTCCTACTGGCAATTAGCAAATCAGTTGCAAAGTATACATAATCCATTTGTTTAATTCAAACAACCCATTAGCGCTAGTCATGGAAACAGAAGTTCATCCTGCTAAGAATCTCTGAGCGTGATGTAATTATTCTTGGAATCCTGAGCTGAAACAGGAAAAAAAAATATCTCAGGCCACCCAAGATAAAGTGAATAACGTTTCACGATTGAAAGGGATTGTAGTAGATTTTTTTTGTTGTTGGGAGGGATCCTCACTAATGCTAGCCCTGGTTTTCAGTTGACGACACGGTTTCTTCTGGGCCCAGAGCCTAGCTGGACAACGCAGGCCTTCCTTTGGATTGGTGCACATAAGAACTTGTGATAACAATAATTACTATAAATGCAAGCTACGGTGTTGATTGCTCACTACGTGTCTGTTACCGTGCTAAACATCCCACGTTATTGTGTGAAACCCAGTAGACCTTCACAGTTCTCACTGTGGCAGAGTCTGCTGCTATCCACGGATATTCTTCCCTCTTAAGTGACAGCAGTTCTGAGTTTCAGCTGGACATGTGACTCCCTGGTCAGAACGCATTTCCAAGCCCCCCTTACAGCCCCTCTGGGCTAATGCAGTTATGAACAGAAGTGATTCGTACGATCTGGATCATGCCCTCAAGAAAGAAATGTGTGTGCACTTCCCCGGCCTTGGTGAGAGCTAGAGCAGCGCCCTTTTTAACCCAGGAAAGAAAACTCTGCGTGAAGGATAGCAGAACTACTGTCCGGTCAGTAAACTCCAGACTATTTCATAAGAGAAATAATCGTGTAACTTGTGTACTACCTCATATTTTAGGGCTTCTGTTTTAGTACTTAGGCTTTAAACTTACCGCTGTTAATTTATTTTACAGAGGAGGGAATGTCAGTTAACTTGCCCAACTCCCTCCACCAGGCTTGGAGTACTGCAGATCCGAGCGCAAAGCCCAGCTATGAATAGCTGTGTCTACCGTTTCCCATCCTGGGAACATTACATGCATCCTCCTTGGTGTTTCTCTACTGTCCTAGTCTCTACAAAGGAAAGCACGGGCTTGTTGCGTGCATCCAGGCAACGGGAGAAACAAGGTGTATCTGGTAGGGAGGAGCTGAACTGGTCGGGATGTCTGGCATATAACCGTGGTCTTGGTGGCAGCCAGAGCCTATACCGGAGAATTGGAGAGAGATCTCTAAAATCAGCATTGTATGGTCAGGGAGATGAGTTCAGGCCACAGCTGTCAGGTTTTAGTCAGCCAGCATCCACGGACACTTCTGTTTAGAGTACCTACATGCTTAAATTCTTCCTCGTGTCCCCGTTGTTATGGTGCAGATCCAAAATTCCTTAGCTTGCTGTGTAAGAGACCTGCCTAATCTCTTTCTAATTTATCTCTCTAGGCTCATCATGTCTCCAGCCTACCTGTGTGCTTCCCATGGTTCAATAGTAGTACATTATTTTTCCTCGAATATACAATGTTTTCACAGCTTTGTCTTTGCAGGTCCCCTTAGTTGTGTTAAGAATGGTCTCTTCTCTGAGCCTTCTCCATTTGATAAACTCTTGTTCATTTCCCAAGACTCTTTATAAGCCTTATTGTGTTTGTGAGGCCTTTCCTGATGCTCCCGGGCTCAGTTGAGAACCACTTTTAAGTGCTGCAAAATATCGTTCACATATTTATATTCTAGCACTTGTGCTATGTGGCAAAGGACTACAAGCTTTCTGAGGGTAGGAAGTTAAATTTCTTTATTTTATTTTATTTTTTATTTTACTTTAATTTTTAAATGTTTATTCTTGACACACAAAGAGAGAGAGGGAGAGAGTATGAGGAGGAGAGGGGCAGAGCGAGAGAGGGTCACAGAATCTGAAACAGGATCCAGGCTCTGAGCTGTCAGCACAGAGCCCGATGCGGGACTCAAACTCACAAACTGTAAGATCATGACCCTAGCTGAAGTTGGACGTTTAACCAACTGAGCCACCCAGGCACCCCAAATTTCTTTTTTTTTAGATGCTTATTTATTTACTTAGGGAGAACGCAAGCAGGGGAGGGACTGAGAAAAAGGAAGAGACTCAAGCAGGCTCCGGACTCAGTGCAAAGCCTGAAGCGGGGCTCGGTCTCATGAATCATGAGATCATGAAGTGAGCTGAAATCAAGAGTCCGACGCTTAACCGACTGAGCCACCCAGGTGCCCTGGAAGCTAAATTTCTAAATGCGGAGCTCCGGAAAGTGCTTGGCATGGTTAGGCACTCAATGGAGATCTTTGGATAAAAGAATTAGAGATTACGTTAAGGTATAACGAGTAGATTGAAATCAAATATAAAATAAGTATACCTTATTATACAATCCATATTAGAGATGAGAAAATAATTATTGCAATATTGTATTATTTTACATTGTATATATTGAAATGTACTGGCATTTTCTTAACTTGCTAAATGTTTAGATCAGCCTACCAACAGCATGATTCTATCTATAGTCAGAAAAAATAATTTGATCAGTGATGAGAAAAATACATTATTTGTTTTTGAATATTTTAATTAACTAGGACAAAACAGAGAAAAACAAAACATTGTGGTTGAATTTCAATATCTGAAGAAAACCACTGTTTCTGGACTTCTGAGTTTTTTATTTGGTTATTTGGGTGCTACTATAACAAATTTGAGTTATTCTGGATTCTCTTTTAAATTTTTTCTCATTTCTATAAAACACTTGCAATACTAATCAACAATACCTGTGAAATAATTTGTTGGAAGCTATTCACTGAAACCTTCTTTAAAAAATGACAGGTATTGGTAATTAATGGTGTTAATTAGATTAATTAATTTGAAATGAAGATAGTTGATATTCTTGATCCAACAAAATTATCTTTTCAGGATGCACTTTCTATTTAATTTAATTAAAAAAAAATTTTTTTTTAATTTAATTTAATTAAAAAAAATTAATGTTTATTTATTTTTGAGAGAGAGAGTGAGACAGAGCACGAGTCGGGGAGGGATACAGAGAGAGGGAAACACAGAATCTGAAGCAGGCTCCAGGCTCCAAGCTGTCAGCACAGAGCCCGTCGCAGAGCTCGAACTCATGGACCACAAGAGCGTGACCTGAGTCGAAGTTGGACAGTCATCAACTGAGCCACCCAGGTGTCTCTGCACTTTCTATTTTAAGAAGAGTTTGAGAAAAGTTGCTATATCCCAGCTTTTTTTTAAAAACTTTTTTCCTTTTAATATTTTATTTTTTATTTTTGAAAGAGAGCATGTAAGCAGAGGAGGGACAGAGGTTTCAAAGCAAGCTCCAAACTGACAGCAAAGAGCTCCATGTGGGGCTTGGATTCACCAAGATCACGACCTGAGCTGAAGTCAGACGTTCAACCTGCTGAGCCACCCAGATGCCCATATCCTAGCTTTCTGCCTCACCGGTCTTTCCTGTTATTAGTGCTGTCCAGGTCTTAAAGTATAAGGGATTTAAGTTTCTCTTAATGCCAGAAGCACCAAACATGGGGCCTAGTGGGCATCCTATGTAGGGCATTGTTGGATAAGGATACTTTCTGCCTTGGAGTGCTAGAGTAGGAAAATGGACCATGTGACATTTTATGGCACAACTTACTCTAAGATTCTGACATTGGATAAAGACAGAAACTGAGCACTTTATTTTTATGAATCTCAAAACTTTTCTCATGAAGAAGTAACAATCGGGAGAGTTTTTTGGAAGGATAGCTAATAAAATTTTATATAATTAAGTTTTCAAAATGCCAGTGTAATAATAAATATGAAAATTAAAGTAAACTTGACTATTAGCACAATAATTTCATTTTTTAAAAGGCCACTTTTTCCAACATATGTTATGAAAAATTTCAAAAGCATACTGCAAAGTTGAAAGAATTTTGTAGAGGACATCTGTGTCTACCCCTAGTTTCTACCATTTATCATTTTTTTTTTTTTAATTTTTTTTTTGCAACGTTTTTTATTTATTTTTGGGACAGAGAGAGACAGAGCATGAACAGGGGAGGGGCAGAGAGAGAGGGAGACACAGAATCGGAAACAGGCTCCAGGCTCCGAGCCATCAGCCCAGAGCCTGACGCGGGGCTCGAACTCACGGACCGCGAGATCGTGACCTGGCTGAAGTCGGACGCTTAACCGACTGCGCCACCCAGGCGCCCCCTACCATTTATCATTTTATTATGCTTGCCATATCATCTTATTGGTGATGCATTTTAAAATAAATACAGGGGTGGCTGCGTGGCTCAGTCAGTTAAGCAACTGACTTTGTCTCAGGTCATGATCTCATGGTTCCTGAGTTCGAGACCCACATCAGTCTCTGTGCTTACAACTCTGAGCCTGAAGCCTGCTTCAGATTCTCTGTCTCCCTCTCTCTCTGCCCCTCCCATGCTTGTGCTCTCTCTCTCACTTTCTCTCAAAAATAAACATTAAAAAAATATAAAAAAAATAACATAAATACAGATATCAGTATACTTTTCCCTACCTTGGCACACAAATGATTAACTAGAGCTTAATATTGTGAACATTTGTAATATAAAATTTGCATAGAAGAGAATGTACAATCTTAAGTATACATTTGCTGAGTGTTGACAAGTGCATACATTTTTGCAAAGTATAATCAAGGTATAGAACATTACCAGTGTTTAGAAAGTTTCCTTATGCCCCTTTCTAAAGTCAATCCTGCCACTAGGTCCTAACTGCTAGGCTAATTTTTTTTCCATCAAAGATTAGTTTTGCCCCTTATGGGAGTTCACATAAGTGTGGTCATATGACATACAATGAGCATTCTGAGTTTGGCTTTATTTACACCTCAGTGTTTTGGTTATTCACTAATGTCATCTGTATGAAGCAGTTCATAGCTTTTAATTGCACAGTAGTATTTGGTTATATCGATCTGCTGCAATTTGTTTTTTGTATTCTCTTATTGATAGATACCGGGGTTCTATTTCTTACTTGGATATTATGTCAAAACTGCTGCCAATATTTGTGTAAATCTGTTGTGAACATATGCTTTTCTTTTTATTTGACGTGATGGAGCATATCATGATGGGGACTATTGGGAGGCAGAATCCAGTCAACAGGCACTTCTTCATCCCTCTGCTGGTACCCAAGGAAATCATCTGACTGCCTACATAATAGGCCAGGGCCTGTATCTCTTGTCTTGCTCCTGCCAGCCTCATGCCCCAGGACTGGGACTCATGATTCACCTGCATTCCTTAGTGTTTCCATCTGACATGACCAGCACATTCACTTTTCACTCTTACAGCTGCAGTCTGCCTTACCTTTTTAGACTGTGTGTTGATTTCAGCCGAGAGTCAGCCAGGGAAGTTGTCTCACTTGGTATGACTCTGGGATGGAGGTTGGATCTCTTGTTCTCTTCTTCCCCTTCACTGCCAGCCTGACATTTGACAGACATCAAACCAGGGTTTATTAAAAGCTCCTTCTGGATGCCCAGGTGTAGTGCCAGGAATCCCAGCCCCAAAGTTCTAAAATGTAGCTAATTATTATTCAAATGAGCCCAGAGAAAGTTTGGAAGGATTAGCAAAGCATATGATAGCTATTAGCAAAATGTGCATACAAAATGTTCTTAATCCATGCTTATTTCATTAGTATCTGTGAACATAAATTGGAATGAGCCTTTAAGTGTTGGATGAAGTAGATCAAAATGCTATTTTTGGAGGTGCCTGGGTGGCTCAGTCGGTTGGGCGTCCAACTTCAGCTCAGGTCATGATCTCACAGTCTGTGAGTTCAAGCCCCGCATCGGGCTCTGTGCTGACAGCTCAGAGCCTGGAGCCTGCTTCGGATTTTGTGTCTCCCTCTCTCTCTCTGCCCCTCCCCCACTCATTCTCTCTCCCTCTCTCTCTCTCTCTCTCTCTCTCTCTCTCTCTCAAAAATAAATAAACTTCAAAAAAACAAAGCAACCCAAAATGCTATTTCTGTTTTTCTGCATTTCTGTCAACAGCACTTATGACAATGCCTTATGTATCGTAGATATTCGGTGAAATGTCCGTTGAACTTACTAATAAATGAATGAATGTTAAGTGGTCCTCCCCAAAAGGCACATGTTAAGACACAGTAAACATTTTTCTCTCTTATTTGACAGTGGGTGTAAGCTGCAGCTGGTCAGAGAGCAGACAGATGCTATGAAAGTCGTGTAAGTATCAAATATCTAAGCATGTCTGAGAGCTGGCTGTTCCGTATGTCATGTATCAGGTGTGAGTGGATTAGAGAGACTGTCCATAGCAGTTTAGGAAAGACAGTTTCTTTTCATAGTCCTGTCCTACAAGAAAAAACATAAAAATAAAAAAAACAGCGAAGTTATTTAAATGAAATTGAAATTGTAACTGTATGGTGACAGTACTGAATTGTGGTTAATTCTTTCAACTAATTCAGTAAGGGAATACCATAGAAATCGGAGAAAGATCACTCTTTGCGACTTTTATAAAACAGTATGTTGTGACTTAAAAACTAAAATAGCTCATGACGACGCCCAAACTTGCTGATTGCACCACAGATTGAAGATTCAAGCACAGGAGAGGTCCAGACATTTGTCAAAATACAAATAAGGAAAGAGAGAGAGAGACCGAGACAGAGACAGATGGAGACAGAGGGAGAGAGAATGGCAAAGTTCTAAGCATGTCCTCAGCAAAAGAGAAAGGGAGTTTAGATAAAGTGTGATGAGACTTTTTAAACATCCACCAGAATCAATGTACCACTGGGCCAGATCAGGAAAAGATTGCACAGACTGTTTTGGTATCCAGCCCTTTAGGTGCCTGTCAGGAATGCCTCTGTGGCCATAGATCAAAAGGCAACATTTTTAAATAGGTACTAAAATAAAATGACAGTGTATATTAACTAGCTCACTTGCAAGCATCAATACTTACTACAAACAGCAGAAGAATTCAAGACTACATCAAGTATACATAGACATAAAATAGTTCAAAACAAATCTTCTAATTAACATGAAATTGTATTCAAAGAGAATTAGACCTGTGGGCATAGGGAGGTATTTGCAGTCATTGACAGGCCAAGTACTGAAAAGAAATCCATGAAAAATAGTGTTACATACAATAATTCCTCCTTGAGTGGCCCAGTGATCATTTTTAGGTATTAAACATCGCCAATACACTCATATCAAAATTTCAACTTAATTTTTTTCAAATATTTTGTTTGTGAACAATAGTTTTGCTTACCAATGTATAATTTTGATATGAGTGGATTGGGGAACTTCAGTTGGATACATTTTAAATTCTACCAGATCTAGGGAAAAAAAACCTACCTGATCCAATTAACATTATATCAGTAAAGCATTTCATATAGAAAATTATAATTAAATATAATTACATGAGTATAAGTTAAAAGATATGAGTATGTGTACACATAGTACTTTATTTATATCCATTAAATGAATATTTTAAAGAATTTAATATATGCCAGCCACTGTATTATGTACTAAAGAAACACCGGTATGCAAATAGTTTATGTATTATCATATGAAATATGCATGTAGTACAATAAAATCTGAAGTGGTATCACATATTATTAAGTTCAGTGGTTCCCAAATCATACACACTAAGGGTGTGTGTATATGTGTGTGTGTGTCTATATATATATATATATATATATATATATATATATGTATATATATTTTTTAATTTAATTTAATTTTTTAAATATGAAATTTATTGTCAAATTGCTTTCCATACAACACCCAGCGCTCATCCCAAAAGGTGCCGTCCTCAATACCCATCACCCACCCTCCCCTCCCTCCCACCCCCCATCAACCCTCAGTTTATTCTCAGTTTTTAAGAGTCTCTTATGGTTTGCCTCCTTCCCTCTTTTTTTTCCCCCTTGCCCTCCCCCATGGTCTTCTGTTAAGTTTCTCAGGATCCACATAAGAGTGAAAATATATGGTATCTGTCTTTCTCTGTATGACTTATTTCACTTAGCATAACCCTCTCCAGTTCCATCCACATTGCTACAAAAGGCCATATTTCATTCTTTCTCATTGCCAAGTAGTATTTCATTGTGTACATAAACCACAATTTCTTTATCCATTCACCAGTTGATGGACATTTAGGCTCTTTCCGCAATTTGGCTATTGTTGAGAGTGCTGCTATAAACATTGGGGTACAAGTGCCCCTATGCATCAGTACTCCTGGATCCCTTGGGTAAATTCCTAGCAGTGCTACTGCTGAGTCATAGGGTAGGTCTATTTTTAATTTTCTGAGGAACCTCCACACTGCTTTCCAGAGCGGCTGCACCTATTTGCATTCCCACCAACAGTGCAAGAGGGTTCCTATTTCTCCACATCCTCTCCAGTACCTATAGTCTCCTGACTTGTTCATTTTAGCCACTCTGACTGGCATGGGGTGATATCTCAGTGTGGTTTTGATTTGTATTTCTCTGATGAGGAGCAACGTTGAGCATCTTTTCATGTGCCTGTTGGCCATGCGGATGTCTTCTTTAGAGAAGTGTCTATTCATGTCTTCTGCCCATTTCTTCACTGGATTATTTGTTTTTTGGGTGTGGAGTTTAGTGAGTTCTTTATATATTTTGAATACTAAACTTTTAATTTTAGAATAGTTGTAGACTTACAGAAAAATTATAAAGGCAATAGAAAGAGTTTCCATATACACACACTCAGATTCCTCTATTGTTTCCATCTAATATTAGTTTTGTACATTTGTTACAATCAGTGAACCAATATTGATTCATTGTTATTAATTAAAGTCAATACTTTATTCAGATTTCCTTAACTTTTTTTTTTTTTTCAACGTTTTTTATTTATTTTTGGGACAGAGAGAGACAGAGCATGAACGGGGGAGGGGCAGAGAGAGAGGGAGACACAGAATCGGAAACAGGCTCCAGGCTCCGAGCCATCAGCCCAGAGCCTGACGCGGGGCTCGAACTCACGGACCGCGAGATCGTGACCTGGCTGAAGTCGGACGCTTAACCGACTGCGCCACCCAGGCGCCCCTTTTTTTTTTTTTTTTTTTTTTTTTTCAGATTTCCTTAACTTTTATCTAATGTCCGCTTTCCGCTCCAGTATTCCATCCAGGATACACATTATATTTAGTTGTCATATCTTCTTAGGCCCCTATTAGCTGTGATAGTTTCTAGTTTCTCCAAATTGTCTTGTTTTTGATGACCTCACCTGTTAGGATCACCAGCCAAATATTTTGTAGAATGTCCCTCAATGAGAATTTTTCTGATGATTGTCTTATGAGTAGACTTATGTGTTTTGAAGAGGAAGACCACTGGAAAGAAGTGCCATTCATATCCTATCATCACATATGCATATGTGTAACATGACTTATCACTGTTGATGCTCACCTGGCTGAGATCATTTTTTGGTCAAGTTTTTCCACTGTAAAAGGTACTATTTTTCACCACTCCATATTGTCCTCTTTGGAAGGGAGTCCCTAGTGCAGTCTACTCTTAAGGAGTGGGAAGTTCTGCTCCACCTACTTGAGAGGAGAAAGTCCATATAGATTATTTAGAATTTTCCTGCACTGGGTATTTGTCTATTCTCCCCTATGTGTTTACTTTTTTCAACCATTTACTTACTATCAATATGGACTTCGGGGTATAGCCCAAAGCTACTTAATTTTGTTGCTCAAATTTTTCCAGCTTTTGCCATGGGTATCTCTTTTAATTGGCTTCTGTGTTTCTTTGCTATACTCCCATAATTTCTCCAACATTCTGGCATTGCAAAATGCTCCAAGCTTGGGGCACCTGGGTGGTCCAGTCGGTTAAGCATCCAACTCTTGATTTCCTCAGGTCATGATCTCACGGTTCATGGGTTCGAGTCCTGTGTTGGGCTCTATGCTGACAGCGGGGAGCCTGCTTGGGATTCTCTGTCTGCTTCTCTCTCTGTCTCTCCCCTGCTCAGTCTCTGTCTCTGCCTCTGTCTCTCAAAATAAATATATCAATACTAAAAAAATGTTACAGGCTTATCTTGTATATTTTCTGCCTGGTTCTAGAATACGAATTACTCCAAAGACAGATATTTTCCTTACTAATAGGATGTCATTGATTTGGGGCTCCCTCAAATGACAAAGCAAAAAGATATATGTGTATAAACTAAGTCAAGTATATGCATATTTCTTTGCTTTTTGTTTTTTTTTCTAGATTTAAAAATTCAATAAAATTTTAGTAAAGCAACTCCAGCAATATCTAAAATTGATAATACAACATGACAGGAGAGTTTTATCATCAGAGCCTCAAACTGGTTTAACTTTTAAAACTATATCAATGTAATTCACTATATTAAAATTCTTTTCTTTTTTTTAAGATATAATTTATTGTTAAGTTAGCTAACATACAGTGTATACGGTATGCTCTTGGTTCGGGGTAGATTCCTGTGTATGCATATTTCCATGAATGTTTCTATATGTAACCAGATGTATTTATATTAAGCTAAACATGAGGTCAAACTTATGTCTCCAACATTAATCCATTATCATGTGGATAATTCTAGTTTCTTATTCTGTAATAAAGTATTCTACACATAATGGCTTTTTAAATCTAAAGCCTTAATTTAAAATACTTCAAGCACCTTTGAATGGACCTTGAGCTTGTATGGAGACTGGTTGAGTGAAATAGCTATGTATATAGTCACTTGCCTGACTGATGTGCTTCTACTGGCTAGAACATTATTCTTTTCAGCAGAGTATAACTCTTTTGCAAAGATACATGGTCAAATAATTCACCTTTGGCAATTAATTAAACCTCTTGATTATTCTTGCATATTACTGGTTCTAAAACCTAGAATCCCATCCAAGTCAACTTATGGATTAAAGAAAAAAAAAAGTAGTTTGGCTACTCCGAAGTGACCGAATCTAATTCTGACTCCATGGAATAGTCACACAGATGTGTACTCTGGTGAAAAATTTAATGCCCACAAATTTGACAACTTAGATGAAAGTGCTCTATCCATTGAGTGCCACTAAGTAACAAGGCTCATATAAGGAGAAATAGGTCATATGAATAGAACTCTACTACTCAAGAAGTTGAATCAATAATTAAAAACCTACCAAGAAGGAAATTACCAGGCCCAGATGGTACCACTGTTGAAGTCTACCAAACATTTAAGGAAGAAATTATCCCAATTCTGTACAATCTGTTGCAGAAAATAGAAGCAAGGGGAATACTCATGCTATGAGGCTAGCATTACTATAATACTAAAATGAGATAAAGAGATTACATGAGAGGAAAGCTACAGACCAGTATCTTTTATGAACACAGATGCAAAAATGTTCTACAAATGTTAGCAAATCAAATCCAACAATATATAAAAGAATCATATACCACAACCAAGTGAAGTTTATTGCAAGAACACAAGATTGGTTCAACATTTGTAAGCAAATTAATATAATTCATTATATTGAATAAATAAAACAATGTGATTGATGAATATGTGTAGTACCTTGGTTGTTGTGATAGGATCGTGATTATATGCATATGTCCACACTCATCAGGATGTAGACATTAAATGTGTCCAATGTTTGTATATCAATTAGGTCTCAAGTAAGCTAAAAAAAAAAAAAAAGAAAAAAAGTGTGATTATATAAATAGATATTTAAAAAGCATTTGAAAAAAATCCAACACTGATTCAGAATAAATACTCTCAACAAACAATAAATGGAGGAAAGCTTCCTCAACCAGACAAAAAATTGTCACAGAAAGAAGAAAGAAAGAAAGAAAGAAAGAAAGAAAGAAAGAAAGAAAGAAAGAAAAAAGTGCTTACCAAGCAAGTTTGATGAAATGGATAATTAAGTTTTAAGATGTTAACACATTATTGATATTAAGGATGACTTCAATTGTGAGGAAGATTCAGGAACTCTTTCCTCTACATCAACCCTCTGGCCCATGAAGAGAGAGATCTTCCTACCTTTCTTTTCATACCTTTCTGGCTTTTCCTCCAAGCAAGAGGAGTTGATAATTTAACTTAGGACTTAATATTCACTCAGCCATGCTTTACCAAGGAGAGAAGTTATTCTACAAACATATTTCCTTTCACCTCCTGTTCCAACATGTTAAGTCGACATGCCCAGGGCCCCCTCTTTAAAAGGTGTCTCCAGTGTTCCTTTTTGTTCCTTTCTTACCCATGAGTAATTGAAAGTATGGCCTGTCTGAAGACACAATGAATCTGAATTCATTCCTTATATAGATTTATTTCATAAGCCACATTCTCCAATCTCAGTTGTTTACCTTGGGGTTTCATGAGGTATTTAATATAATAGCACAGAAGTCAGACAGAGCCCTCTGACTTGTGGGATAGCAGTTTAACTTTTATTTCTACCATACATGTTCAGTTTTGTTCTCTAAGTAATACAATCACTAATTGAAGGTGAAAGGACGGCTAACTTTGGGAGTAACCTAATGATTGAAGCTTTGGATATATTGGGTTCAAAGTAATTATGAAACGCAGCAGAGATGTGTCAAAAGCATAATACATACACAATACATACATAAAACGTAGAACCATTTCATTACCATTTCATTCATTATGAACATGGATGCAAAAATTCTCAACAGGATACTAGCAAATTGAATTCAATAGCATATAAAAAGAATTATTCACCATGATCAAGTGGGGATTCATTCCTGGGCTGCAGGGTTGGTTCAATATTTGCAAATCAATCAATGTGATACATCACATTAATAAAAGAAAGGATAAGAACAATTGCACCAAGAACCATAAAATACCTAGGAATAAACCTAACCAAAGATGTAAAAGATCTGTATGCTGAAAACTATAGAAAATGTATGAAGGAAATTGAAGAAGACACAAAGAAATGGAAAAACATTCCATGCTCATGGATTGGAAGAATAAATATTGTGAAAATGTCAACACTACCCAAAGCAATCTACACATTCAGTGTAATCCCAATCAAAATTGCACCAACATTCTTCTAAAAGCTAGGACAAACAATCCCAAAATTTGTATGGAACCACAAAAGACCCCAAATAGCCAAAGTAATGTTGAAAAAGGAAACCAAAGCAGGAGGCATCACAATCCCAGACTTTAGCCTCTACTGCAAAGCTGTAATCATCAAGACAGTACGGTATTGGCACAAAAATAGACACATTGACCCATGGAATAGAATAGAGAATGCAGAATTGGACCTACAAATGTATGGCCAACTATTCTTTGACAAAGCAGGAAAGAGTATCCAATGGAAAAAAAGACAGTCTCTTTAGCAAATGGTGCTGGGAGAATGGGACAGCAACATGCAGAAGAATGAAACTAGAGCACTTTCTTACACCATACACAAAAACAAACTCAAAATGAATGAAAAACCTAAATGTGAGAAAAGAAATCATCAAACCCCTAGATAAGAAAGCAGGCAACAACCTCTTTTACCTCAGCCACAGCAACTTCTTGCTCGACGCGTTTCCAAAGGCAAGGGAATTAAAAGCAAAACAACTATTGGGATCTCATCAAGATAAAAACTGCACTGCAAAGGAAACAATCAACAAAACTACAAGGCAACTGACGAAATGGGAAAAGATATTTACAAGTGACATATCAGATAAAGGGTTAGTATCCAAATTTACAAAGAACTTACCAAACTCAATACCCAAAAAGCAAATAGTCCAGTGAAAAATGGGCAGAAGACATGAATAGACACTTTTTCAAAGAAGACATCCAGATGGCCAACAGACACATGAAAAGACGCTCAACATCAGAGAAATACAAATCAAAGCCACACTGACATACCACCTCACACCAGTCAGAGTGGCTAAAATTAACAACTGAGGAAATTACAGATGCTGGTGAGGATGTGGAGAAAGGGGAACCCTCTTGCACTGTTGGTGGGAATGCAAACTGGTGCAGCCGCTCTGGAAAACAGTGTGGAGGTTCCTCAAAAAATTCAAAATAGAACTACCCTACGACCCAGCAATAGCACTACTAGAAATTTATCCAAAGGATACAGGAGGGCTGATGTATTGGGGTACTTGTACCCCAATGTTTATAGCAGCACTTCCAACAACGGCCAAATTATGGAAGGAGCGTAAACATCCATTGGCTGATGAATGGGTAAAGAAGATGTTGTTTATATATACAATGGAATACTACTTGCCAATGAGAAAGAATGGCATCCTGCCATTTGCAGCAACATGGATGGAACTGGAAGGTATTATGCTAAGTGAAATAAATCAGAGAAAGACAGAGATCATATGTTTTCACTCATACGTGGAACTTGAGAAACTTAACAGAAGACCATGGGGGAGGGGAAGGGGAAGGGGAAGGGGAAAAATTACAAACAGAGAGGGAGGGAGGCAAACCATAAGACACTCTTAAATACAGAGAGCAAACTGAGGGTGGATGGGGGGGTGGGAGGGAAGGAAAAGGGGGTGATGGGCACTTGTTGGGATGAGCACCGGCTGTTGTATGTAAGCGATGAGCCACGGGAATCTACCCCCAAAACCAAGAGCACACTTTACACACTGTATGTTAGCTAATTTGACAATACATTTAATTAAAAACATTTTTACTGAAGGGAGTCATAATTAGGCAGAAAGAGTTTTGGGCTGGGCGGCAAACAATTTGGTTTCTAGTTTTAATTCTGCCATTATCCTTGGCCAGCTCTAGACAATGTGCTACGCTCAGTTTCCTCTTCTATAAAGAGGGAAAAGGGGATGAAATATGGGGATACTACGATCTCTGAAATCTCTTTTACTTAGAAAGGCAACAAATTCTAGGCCCTTATGAGACAAAAGCCTCAAGGACATTTTTGGAATGTTTAACCGACTGATGTTATCTCCATGTGAGGGAAGGAATTTATGGGGGGGGCTGTCTCTGTACAACATTGTATTATGTCACTAATGTCCCTGTTTTCTTGTTGCTGTCATCATTTTTTAAAAAGAAACTTTTTCTATCTTTAAAGGTTACTGAGCATAAGTTTGTTTTAGTGTCTTTTGAGATGAATCAAATGTTTCTCTATTGCTCTGAATTCTCTGGAAATATCTGGAAGTGTTTTGTGACATATAGCACTTGATTCCTTATGTTCTATCAATACATTCCTCATGAAGTTGAACCATGCATGTAGCAGCTAGCTTCCTCGGTGTTTCTTCTTTAGCTCAAGAACACGGTTGGGCATTTTTCTTTCCACCATCTAGCCTTCTATAACAGTTTAAAACAAAAGACAACAGGGACAAATTTTACTTTTTTAAAATAGACTTTATTTCTTAGGACAGTTTTAGGTTCACAGCAAAATAAACAGAAAGTACAGGGATTTCCTGAATATGCCCTGCCCCTGCCTATGCACAGCCCCCATCAGCTTGCAACATTTGTTACAAAATACATAGTTTACCTTATGGTTCACTCCTGGTGGTGTACATTCTATGGATTTGGACAAGTGTATAATGTCATGTATCCGCCATTACAGAATCATACAGAGTAATTTCACTGCTCTAAAATCGTCTGTGCTCTACTTGTTCAACACTCCCTCCCCTCTAAGCCTTGGAAACTACTGATATTTTTAACTATCTCCATAGTTTTGCCTTTTCCAGGATGTTATATAGTTGTAATCCTACAATATATTGCCTTTTTAGACTGGCTTCTTTCACTTGGTAACACACATTTAAGTTTCCCCATGTCTTTTCATGACCTGATAGCTCATTTCTTTTTAGCACTGAATAGTAATCCTTTATCTGGATGTACCACAGTTTGGTTATCTATTCACCTACTGAAGGGCATCTTGGTTGTTTTCAAGTTTTGGCAATTATGAATAAGACTGCTATAAATATCCTTGCACAGGTTTTTGTGTGGATTTAAGTGTTCAACACCACAAAGTGCAATTGCTGGATCTTATGGTAAGAATAGGTTTAGTTTTGTAAGAAACTGCCACACTGCCCTCTAAAGTAGCTGCACCGTTTTGCGTTCTGAGCGATAATGAATGAATTTCTGCTGTTCCGTGTGCCTGTCTGCATTTGGTGTTGGCATTGCTCTGAACTGTGATCATTCTCATAGGTATGAAGTAGTATGTCAGTGTTGTTTCAATTTGCATTTTCCTAATGACATATGATGTAGAGCGCTTTTTCATATATTTATTTATAATCTGCATGTTTTCTTTGGTAAGGTGGTTTTAGTTGTCTTCCACATTTGACTGTGGCCTTTATAAGGGTAGGGATTCTATCTTTCAGAATAAACACTGGATACACGTTTTGTGCATGCATGGTCAAATGAATCCAAGATCGTTTATTTGTGCATCCATGGCTTTCAATCAAATGGCAAAAATTTAGTAGAGAAATGGAAATAAAGCCCCAATACATTACAGGGATAAGTCCCTTCAAACGTCTAGAACTTTTATTCAGGTTGTCTTTAGTTGGATTTCAAAACCACAAAAAAGATTTATCACCACCTGCTTTCCTTGGAGAATAACACTGTGTTTATATTGGAAGTTGCCATATCATTTTCTTTGAAGAAGCCAAATTCATGTATCCATCTCTTTAGGCATCTCTAAGTGGAAAAAAGTAGGACTGTGTGGTCTACACGATTTCTTTAAAGAAAGCAGTGTGTTTTGTTTCACATCACATCCACAACCATGCACTAGGGTCAACTACAATTCAACAGTGATGAAGATTTCTAGACCACCTGGGTTTAAGAGCTATGCTCAGCTCTTTTAGACTAGGCAGACCTAAAAAGGAGAGATCATGAACCAAGTGCATGGAATTATTCCAAAGGAACAAATATTAGAAACATATGTGAGATACTTCTTGGGGAAAATGAAGCATTAATTCATTCTAACTGGCAGTGGACCATGTTATATTTCCTGAAGACTTATCTGCCTTTAAACATTTTGACAAAGAAGTCAAATATAAACATTTCTTTTTTTTTTTCATTTCAAGCCAACTTTTCCAAAGCATAAAAAGTGGATAAAAAACTTTTGGGCAATTCTGAAACTGCAAAAGATGTTTTATTCTCCATCTAATTGCCAGTTAAATCATATCTTCTGAGCATAAGCTTATGTGAAGCATATTTTTATTTTATGGAAAGCCTATAATCTATGTTTTACACTTGGCCTATGAATAGCAAAATGTCACAGTATCTAATGTTTACTTTTATGTATTTTCATGTTCTTCCTCATTCCTGAAAGGATTTGAGGTTGTGGCATTGAATAAATTGCTTGTTGAATACCATAGTTTTACCTTTAGAGGGAACAAAAGCAAAAATAAGTAAGTCAGACTATATCAAACCAAAAAACTTCTGTATATCAAAGGAAGCTATCAACAACATGAAAAGGTAACCTACCAAATGAGACAATATTTTTGTAAATCATATATTTGATAAGGGGTTAATATGCAAAATATATAGCGAATTCATACAACTCAATAGAAAAAAAAGAGTCCAATTTACAAATGGGCGGGGGATCTGAATAAACATTTTCCCAAAGAAGACAAGAGATAGCCAATAGGTACAGGGAAAGTTACTTGGTAGCACTAATCATCAGGGAAATGCAAACAAAACCACGGTGAGCTATCACTCCATGTCTGCTAGATTGGGTGTTTTCAAAAAGACAAGAAATAACAGATGTTGGAGAGGATGTGGGGAAAAGAGAACTCTTGTGCACCGGTGGTGGGAATGTAAATTGGTGCAGCTACCATGAAAAATAGTGTGGAGTTTCTCAAAAAATTAGAAATAGAACTACCATACGAACTAACAATCGCACTTCTGAGCATTTTATCAAAAGATAAGCAATCACTATCTTGAAAAGACATCTGTATCCCTGTGTTCATTATTGTTTACAATAGCCAAGACATGGAAACAACCTAAGTGTCCATGAATAATGGATGAATGGATAAAGAAGGTATGGTGTATATGTGTGTGTGTGTATGTGTGTGTGTATATATATATATATATATATATATATATATATATATATAATAGTTCCACTATATATATAATGGAATATTATTCAGCTATAATCCTGCCATTGTAATAATATGGATGGACCAGGAGGGCATTATACTAAGTGAAATAAGTCAGACAGAGAGAGACAAATACAGTCCAACCTCACTTAAATGTGGAATGTAATAATAATAAAAAAAAAAAAACTGAACTCATAGATACAGAGAATAGATTGGTAATTGCCAGAGGTGAGGGAAGGAGTGAGAAGGAAGTGGGTAAAGGTAGTCAAAAGATACAAACTTTTCAGGCATGAGATTAGTAAATCTTGGGGATATAATGTACAGAATGGTAGCTATTGTAAACAACACCGTGTTGTACATGTGAAAGTTTCTAAGATAGTAGATCTCAAAGAGTTTTAATTACAGGAAAAATAATTTTTAATTGTGTGGTGGTGGTCATTAACTAGACTTATTGTGGTATTTTGCAATATATATATAATATCAAATCATTGTATTACACACCGAAAGCTAACACAATGTTACATGTCAATTATGTCTTAATTAAAATAATTTTAAAAATTAAAAAAATAACTACCTCTGACAGGCTGCCCAATAATGGATGTAAATTTGTCCAAAGTTTAGGACAAGGTGATTAAACGTGATCCAGATTCGACTCTCATAATCTTGCATTTTCCGCTGGTCGGCCAAATACCTGGATTACTTCTCCAAGTGATAGTCACTGCCTGGAAAAAGAAAATAGTTGTCTATCCTTGCTGTCTGCACTTCCCTTCTCCATTCCCTTGGATCCACTTCATCAGGTTTTTATCCCAACACTCCCCCAATTGTTTCTACTGAGGTCAACAGTGACTTCCCTGGTGCTCATCGGGAATCAGCCATTGGGATCAGTCCATCTCCCAACAAAGTTGGTTGTTCTCTTTTCCTTGGTCTCTAGGCCACCACCTTGTCTTGTTTGTTCCTGCCTCACTCCTTGGTCTCCTTCTCAATCTTCCACTGAACTCTGTGTTGGATCCCCTGAAGCTTATCTTTCTCACTGATTTAAATTATGCTACACCAATGATTCTCAAATGTACAACTTTAATCCAGATATTACCCCCAAGGCCTAAACTGATATTTCCAAATACCCATTTGATGTCTCCACTTTGGTATCTAATAAGCATCTACACATCATGTATCCGGAGCTAAATTATCTCTCCCGTCTTTCCCTCCTGCTCCCTCTGCTGAAGCCCTGTTGGCTCCTCTACATCTCCCAAACCTACCAAATGTCTTCTTACTTCCAGACCTCCTGTTTCTGCTGCCTGGAATGTTGTCCTGTGTGTCCGTTAGGGCTCAACAAGAAGCAGAATAAGTTGGATAGAAAGATCTTGGTTAAAAGGAATTGACAATTATCGGGCTGGCTAAGCATCTCAATTCCAGAAGCCAGGCAGTCTGGAAAGAAGATTATAAGTGGGATGGAATTCTATAGGTGTGGGCTGAGAATTTCTCCTCTCAAGCAGAATTCTTCTCTCTTTCTGGAAAGTCTCAGCCTTGCTTTTAAGGTCTTCCTTAAGTTAGTTAGGCTAACTTCCTTAAGTAAGTTAGGCTCACCCAAATCATCTAGGATAGTCTTTCTTTTTAAAGTCACCTCACTGTGGACTTCAATTTCACGTGAAAATGACTTCACAGTAGCACCTAGATGAGTGTTTGAATAACTGGAAAGAGTAGTTTAGCCAAGCTGTCCTATCAAAAAAGCCATCACACCTCAATATCCTTATGACCCTTTCCCTTGCTTCCTTCAAAGTTTTGCTCCCGTGTCACTTTATCAGAGGAATCTCCTTTGATCAGCTTCTGTTAATAACATACCACTCTCAGGCAATCCCCAACTCTGTTTTCATTCTCCTACTTTTTTTTTTCCCCTCAAGGCACTTATTCTTACCTTCCATTTTATATACTTTATTCTTTTCTTCCCTTCTACATTGCAAGAATACTTTCCTGTTTATTTTATTGCTGTAGACCCTATGCCCAAACACAGCTTGGGGCATACTAGGTATTTGATAAAAATATGTTGAATAAATTAATGAATGAAACATGACAAAAGAACACTGTAACTCAAAACTACAATTTTGAAGATGGTTATTGCTTCCTCCAAATTGACCATTTCCTTTTTTGAAATCAAAATGTTCAAGATATGACACTATCAAAAATAATTTTCTACTAATGCCTATGTATAATTCAACTACACACACACACACACACACACACACACACACACACACACACGAGTCTTTTATTGATGCCTCAGATGACCTGGATTAAGAATGTTACAGATATTTTGCTTTATGTATAATATCCTTGACACTGAACTGGGGAGTGGTTTGCCTTCCAACATATCAACTGGACTTGAACACACCTATATAGCAAGTTTAATCATCATAAATCAGGAACAATGTTAACTCAGGAGTTTTGGTCCTCATTTTTGACCTTTCGCCCAAAGACACATTTTTTTTTTTTGTGGATTCCTGAAAGTGAAGGAGACTCATGCATTCCAACTGTCTTAAAACTGATTTGAAGTTTCCTGAAATCAACTCCATTCCAATAGCCAGCCATCTACATCCTGTGCCCACACAGTGCTGGCTTATTGCTTTCTTGTCTGCATCCCAAATTGCCAAATTGTATGTAGATTCTTTTCAGGGTTTGAGAGATATAAAAAAATTAGAGCTCCTTTTCCTTGCTGCTTATTTTTTTCTTCACTTTTCATCTCTCTGTTCTTTCTCTTGCTTCCTGAGAGCATCCTTTGACAGCCTCTTTCCACAGGTGATCTTCCCTGCCACCATTGCAAGTAAGATGCACTTGTGACTCTAGCCATTAGTTAGTCATGAATGAAATCAATGTTATTCTGATCATTTCCTTCATCCTTCTTGTTTCCTAGATCCTGACACTTCCTGGAGACCAGCACCCATATCTATGTAGCTAATATGGGGTCAGTATGGAGATTCTCACTGTATTATGATGCTTTAAGCCCTATGTCAGGGTGTGCTTTGTACACTTTGGTGTCTTGTGTCTGCTTTGTTGTGCTGTTTCCCGGGAGGAGGTCAAGGGTCTACTTTTGTTGTAGGCTGACAAGAAAAGCCACATAGAAAAAACATAGAAAGGACTCTGATTCTGCTTGTGACCATGGACACAAATGCTTCTTTATGGAACTGTTCATGAATTTACACTGCCTAAAACAAATACACATTTTAAGGAAAGGCTGGGAGATGCAGACAAACATTTCAAAACAGTCTGTGTCTTCATCTTGTGGCCTAATGTTTTAAAATGTCAGAATGGTATCTGTCACATAAAAGAATATAAATAGAGCAAAAACTGGTCAGACAACCTGCCCCATCAGCTTTCAAAAATATGTAAAGTGACTTGCTGATGAAATTTTTATTTTCTTTTCATGTGTGGTTTGACATTCCTAAAGGGGCCCTGAGAATATTGCCCCAGTAATAGGAAGTAAAAATTAGCTGCTTTGCACGCATAAATCAACTTTATTACATCAGAGCTTTATTTGTCTCTGTGGCAAAATGTAAAGCAAGACATTTACTGCTCAATTACTATAGATACTAAACTTTGTTGAGTAGAATATGACTTCTCTCTGTTTTTTTTCAGTTATATATCTTTTTATTGCAATTACCTCTATACATCCTAAAATGTAATATGGTGAATTGATCTGACTATTCAGATCTCAGTGATTTGGGGACCAGGTTAATGTATCTTAGTTTTGAATTTTTTTTCTGTAAGTACTTTCAAGATGATTTTAGTATGAAGTTCAGGGCAAAACTCCATTAGAAAGAAAACTGCAGAATCTCTGCTGGCTAGTAAATACAATTATGCAAATAGGTGACTTATGTTTAGATTAATGTCTTAAATTGCATGTTTTTACGATTTAGGATAAAATTGTTTTTGTTTTTAAAAAAGAAAATTATCCTGATTGTACCTTCTATTCAAAATGACCAGACAAGGGAAATTCGCAAAGCAACATGATTAAACTGCTGATTATCTGCCGGTTTTACCAAATGTTCATTGTTAGGAAAGTCTTTTGTCACTTTGACCAAAGAGAATCAGTTATTTCTTTTGCTATGTTCCCTCCAAAATTTGTACGCCTTGCTTTTGAGTTACATACACTCCAGATGTGTATGGTCCATGTCCGTGCAATGTTTGTTTGTTGTTTCTTGCCCACTCTTAGAATCCCTAATGGTGTGTAGACTGTGGAGAGGTGGAAGGATAAATTTCTTTCCTCATCATTCACATCTTCTCTCTTAGGACCTTTGAGTTTGCTTTTCTGTATGCTTGGAATATTCTTATTCCACATAACTAAATTGCTGGTTTTCTATCCTTCTTGAGGTTTTGCCCAAATATCACTTTACCAGTGAGACTTGCCCTGACCACTGTAGTTTAAATATTAAACTCTTTCTAAAGTATAATTTTCACAAAGGTAAAATTATGGCTGGGGTGCAAATAAAAAGATTTTATTTAACTCGTTAGTTTAGTTAGTGAGGGAACCAATAAGATGTTCTTATAAGTTCAAAGGAGAATTGTAATATATATAAGTAAGTGTGTGTGTGTGTGTGTGTGTGTGTGTGTGTGTACATACGTATATACAGTCAGGGATGCTGAAATGAAGTTGCTAATAGATGCAAAACTAGTAAATACTCTATAGAGCAATAATATTTTTTTTAGTAAGCTTTACACCCAATGTGGGGCTTGAACTCAACAACCCCAAAATCAAGAGTCACATGCTCTACCGAGTCAACCAGGCACCCCTTCTATAGAACAATAAACAGGTTGTCATTTTTACACAGAAAAAATCAACTGAAACTCTACCAAAAAATTCACTTACATTGCAATGGGAAATAGTTATATACTTATATTCACAACTACTATTTTTTCTACAAGTTCATTTCTCCCCTTAAAATGACTTAAAAATAGCCCAGTTGATGGCATTCAATCCAAAGTGCACATTCTTATGTTTCAGGGCTTGGGGCTAGAGTACAGAGGAGAACCTCAGCCTTCCATATTTCTCTTCTTACCTCAGCTTCCTCATGTAGTAATGCACAGGTATTGCCTGTGGACACTCCACCCTTAGAGTCCCTTGACTCTGTGGACCACTTCCCCAGAGGAGAGGTTAATGGCCAATGAAGGAATGGAATAGGTGCTTCTAAAACTTGGAGCCCAGGGCAGGAACCCAGTTTCCCATATCTAGTGGCTGAAGGAGCCATCTGCCATTTTGCTTGTTTCACTTATTTACTTGTTCACTGTCACCTTTCACTACTTTGTAAGTTTCATGTGGTCAAGAATTTTTGTATGTTTTATTCACTCAGGGAAGAATGATAGTTTGAACAACAGTAGAGTAAAAATCCTAATTCCTGACGGGTAAAAATTTTTTAAATTGAACTTTATAGCCTACTATCTAATATAACACGTGATGTCTTTTTAAAAAAATTTATTGATATACATATATCTGTATATAGATAGATAATTTATATCCCATACAATTCACCCATTTGAAGTGTATAGGGTAATAATTTTTAGTACATTCACAGATAAAAGCAATCATCATTATAGTCAATTTTACATAAAAGCTTTTTAGCAGATTTTTGTTTGTTCTGTTTTTTTCAAATTTTTATTTAAATTCTAGTTAGTTAACATATAGTGTAATCTTGGCTTCAGGAGTAGAACCCAGTGATTCATCTCGTACATGTGACACCCAGTGCTCAACACAAGTGACCTCCTTAATACCCATCACCCATTTGGCTCGTCCTCCACCCACCTACTTCCATCAACCCGCAGTTTGTTCTCTTTCATTAAGAGTCTCTTATGGTTTGCTTTCCTCCCTCCCCCTCCCCTTCCCCTATATTTATGTTTTAATTCTACATATGAGTGAAATCATATGGTATTTGTCTTTCTCTGACTGACTTATTTCGCTTAGCATAATACACTCTAGTTCCATCCATGTCATTGCAAATGGCAAGATTTCATTCATTTTGATGGCTGAGTAATATTCCATCGTATAGATATACCACATCCTCTTTATCCATTCGTCAGTTGATGGACATTTGGGATCTCTCCATAGTTTGGCTATTGTTGCTAATGCTGTAAACATTGGGTGCATGCGACCCCTTGAATCAGTATTTTTGCATCCTTGGACTAAAAACCTAGTACTGCAATTGTTGGGTTACAGAGTAGTTCTATTTTTAATACTTTGAGGAACCTCCATACTGTTTTCCAGAGTGGCTGTATCAGTTTGCATTCCTACCAACAGTGTAAGAGTGTTTCCCTTTCTCCACATCCTCACCAATGTCTGCTTTCTCCTGTGTTGTTAATTTTAGCTATTTTGACAGGTATCAGGTATTATCTCATTATGGTTTTGATTTGTATTTCCCTGATGATGAGTGATGTTGAGCATCTTTTCATGTGTCTCCTGGCCATCTGGATGTATTCTTCGGAAAAATGTCTACTCATGGACAGATTTTTAAAAATGAAATATGGATCTTCAGTAGTTCTAATACTGAATACATATATTGAAAGGGGCCATTGTATAGAAAAAACTTTATTTATGTGTATAATTGTGGCTAAAGGCTTAAAGTTTGCAACTATCTTTTTCATAAATTTTCTGAGCAATGAAAATTGCATGAAGTATAGTCTAAAGCTTCAGATGACCTAATTTGAGGTATTTTATAGTCTATTGTGTTTTCACAGTTCTTAGGCCAATAATTCCTATTTGTCTCCCACAGATACTGTTTTAAGGGATATATGATGATGTCAAGGAACTATGACTTTAAATAATATTAAAGGTCTGTTATGACTTTTTAAACAAAACCAAACAAAAAAAACCTTCAAAAAACACTTATTTATTTATTTATTTGAGAGAGAGAGAGAGGGAGGGACAGAGAGAGGGGAGAGGGACAATCATAAGCAGGCTCCACACGCAGTGCAGAGCACAATGTGGGGCTCGAACTCACAACCATGAGATCATGACCTGAGCTGAAATCAAGAGTCTGATGCTTAACTGACTGAGACACCCACGTGACGCTAAATTTTGTTTGAATAAACTTGATGTACTTTTGAAAATGAACAAGTAAAGTTTAGAATATTGGGAATGAAGTTTTTGATAAATATTCAATCAATGTCTTTATTTATTATAAGTTTTCTCAGTCCTTAATTATCTTGTGACCCTCCCCCAGTGAAAGTGAAGACCCTTGACACAAGGAAAAAATTGCTTTGAGGTTTAAAAGGAGTACAGTTTGGGGCCCTTGGGTGGCTCAGTTGGTTTAGTGTCTGAGTCTGACTCAGGTTATGATCTCATGGATCCTGAGTTCAAGCCCCCCATTGGGCTCTACTCTGACAGTGCTGAGCCTGCCTGGAATTCTTCCCTTCTCCCTGTCTCTCTGCCCCTCCCTCACTCGTGCTTTCTCTCTCTCTCTCTCTCTCTCTCTCTCTCTCTCTCTCAAAATAAATAAATAAACTTAAAAAAAAGAAAGTACAGTTTTTAAGTATGTAGGAAAATCATAGTCTAAAAGCAAGTGCTTTTAATTTGTAAAAATCGATTTTATTGAATGAAGAAAGGCTTTCCTTTAAATCCTGAAAGCCAAGCCTGGGATACACAGACATTTTCATGAAGTACGGCTGAATGGGAAGGATGAATTACTAAGACAATAACTTCCTGAAAGGCAGAGGAGAGCCCATAGAACTTGAGAGAGTAGAGCTGGGGACTTGAAAGTTCTGTCTCAGAAGTGAAAGCCCAGGAGGTAAGATTGGCTTTCAGTCAACTAAGTCATCCAGTCCACACTCTCAATTGTATAGTGAACACACTGGGATGGGGTCAGGTGAATTAAGAACGTCAAGTTTAATGCTACTGTTTCCTGAGCGCCGCCCAGGAAGCGTGCAAACCTTTCAATTACAAGGCAATTCCAGGAGCACTGTGCAGGCTCAGGGAAGGCGCTGAGGCACAATTAGGAGGGAGGGTGTCGTTGTGGGTGGGCCTGGACCCAGCCCACCAGGGACTGTCTGCTTCAGTGTGGGGGCAGGGAGAGCAACTGAGGACCTGCTTTCCTAAGTGGAAGTGCAGAAGCGAGTAGAGGCCCAGTGTGCAGGGAGAGGTCACAGGGATGGGGACCCTACCACTGAAGGGAATGGCAGGTGCCCTCAAGAGTGTGAGGTCCTAGCCCAATGCTCACGAGACCAGGGATGCCAGACTTCAGAGGTGCACACATATGGGCATTAGAGTCATATGACATCTGTTCCAAATTTGGTAATGCCATGAATTTCTGTCTGTGAGTCTCTTGTTTAAATTCTGTAAACATATGTCTTTTCATTTAAAAAGTGAGGCTAAAATATCTTCCTTATAGGATTACTTCTTTATTTTTAAATATTTATTTTTTAATTTTTAAAAAAAATTTTATTTACTTTTGAGAGAGAGAGAGACACACACACACACACACACAGAGAGACAGAGTGTGAGTGGAGGAAGGACAGAGAGAGAGGGAGACACAGAATCTGAAGCAGGCTCCAGGCTCCAAGCTGTCAACACAGAGCCCGATGCGGGGCTCGAACCCATGGACTGTGAGATCATGACCTGAGCAGAAGTTGGATGTTTAACTGACTGAGCCATGCAGGCACCCCTTAATTTTTTTTAATGATTTTTTATTTTTGGGAGAGAGAAAGAGAGAGACAGAGAGAGAATGCAAGTAGGGGAGGGGCAGAGAAAGAGGGAGACACAGAATCTGAAGCAGGCTCCAGGCTCTGAGCTGTCAGCACAGAGCCTGACGCAGTGCTCAAACTCACTGACCTCGAGATCATGACCTGAGCCAAAGTCCCAAGCTTAACTGGCTGAGCCACCCAGATGCCCAAAATGGTTATGTATTTTTGAGAGAGAGGGAGAACACAAGCAGGGGAGGGGCAGAGAGAGGGCGAGGGAGACACAGAATCTGAAGCAGGTTCTAGGCTCTGAGCTCTCAGCCCAGAGCCCGATGCGGGGCTTGAACCCATGAACTGTGAGATATGACCTGAGCTGAGGTTTGACGCTTAACTGTAGGGTTCTTTAGGGGATTAAAAATGAGATGTGTGTGTGAGCGTGTATGAAAGCATTTAGCACTATGCAAGACATATCATGACGACTCAAAGCTAATGGGAGTCAGGTCCAGAATCCCAGGTTGCTCTAACCACACCTCTGCAAACAAAGGCAAAAAATGGTTTAAAACTCTTAAGCAGAAGCTTTTTATGTTGATGAGGTCCCTATAGTTCATTTTTGGTTTTCTTTCCCTTGCTTCTGGAGACACGTCAAGTAAGAAATTGGTTAAAGAAGGTGTGGTTTATATACGCAGTGGAATACTACTTGGCAATGAAAAAGTGAAATCTTGCCATTTGCAAAAACGTGGATGCAACTAGCGAAATAAGTCAGTCAGAGAAAGACAGATATATGATTTCACTCATACGTGGAATTTAAGAAACAAACAGATGAACACTGGGGAAGGGAAGGAAAAATAAAATAAAAAGAGAGAGGGAAGAAACCATAAGAGACTCTTAAACACAGAGAACAAACTGAGCGTTGGTGGAGGGGAGGTGGGTGGGGGATGGGTTAAATGAGTGACGGGCATTAAGGAGGGCACTTCTTGGGATGAGCACTGGGTGTCATATGTAAGAGATGAATCACTGAGTTCTACTCCAGAAGCCAAGACTACACTGTATGTTAGCAAACTTGAATTTATTTTTTTTTTTAGAATTTTTTTTCAACGCTTTTTATTTATTTTGGGGACAGAGAGAGACAGAGCATGAACGGGGGAGGGTCAGAGAGAGAGGGAGACACAGAATCAGAAACAGGCTCCAGGCTCCGAGCCATCAGCCCAGAGCCTGACGCGGGGCTCGAACTCACGGGCCGCGAGATCGTGACCTGGCTGAAGTCGGACGCTTAACCGACTGCGCCACCCAGGCGCCCCAGCAAACTTGAATTTAAATAAAGCAACAACAACAAAAAAACCGTCTTAAGCAAATCAAGCCACCTCGTGCATTCTTTGTCACAGATGCTATAAGTGGTAATATGTACACATTCAACCCATCTCTTCCTTTTTCCCTCTTCCTTTGGTGAAAGTGATAGTGAAATCTATAGTGGTCATCCTTTAGAGAATGCTTAGCTCTTAGAGGCCACACACATGGGCAATTTAGCCTTGAAATAGTTAAGTCTGTTAGAAAATAAGAAGACTACTTTTCATTAAAAAAGCAATAAAAGCCAAAAAAAAAAAGTAATGAAAGTGTAAGCGTCATTATTAATGCATGAAATTACCTATTACATCATCGACATCTCTACCCAAGGGATGCGAGGGCACTCAATGCAGTCAGCAGAACACAAGCTCTCCTTCTGTGACCTCTCTTGTTTCAAATGCAAGTTGGGGCAAAGCTTATTTTGACAGTATGTCCTAAAACTTCTCGTACCCAAGAAGAACATCCATCATGTGGGTACCTGAGCCTGAATAACAAAACTTTTCTGAAACCTGAACTAAAGTATTAATTAGCAAATCAAAGCCAAATGATCTGGAAACAGAGGCAAGGAATGGCCTTTTCTTTTTAAAAATCCATGGAATTATTTAATAATTAAAAGAGTGATAGAGGAGGAGTCACATGATTACAATTAATCTAACTTTGTTCCGAGTCTCTAATCTTCTTTAAAACTTGCATTAACGTCCTTATCTCACCCAGAAAATATTTTCATGTAACACCACCTAATTTTAGCTCTGCTTTTATTTAGGAATCCTTAACTTTTACGTATATAGTATATACTACTCTCTAACGACCCCCACTCTGTTCATATGTTAATTGGTAAACCTGGCCCTTAGATATTTCATGGATGTATCTCTTGCCCTTTCTCTTTGACTATAAGCTTCATGAAGAAAGGAGTAGTGTTTCGCTCTCCTTATGTTATTCCTTTGGTATGTATTTAAATTTAATAGACATTTTATTCAGAGCACAATCCAAAATTAAATCATATTTAAAGCCATTTATTTTGAGAACTTCTATAACAAAACTCATTCATATTTATTGAGCAAAGGAGAAGAGTTGGTCCTCTGTTAGCTTTACTTTAAAATTTATTTTAAATATAACTTTTTAAAGTAAGACAGATTTTTGGAACAAATTGGAAATGTTATGAACGAGTAAAAAAGTTAAAATTTCTCCTTAGTAGTTTGGCATCTGTTCAGACTTGTTTTCTTTTCCTTTTTCCTTATTTTAATTAAATACTATTCTCTTCTTCCATTTGCTTTTCTACTTGCTCTGTAAAATTTCAATGAATGAAATCTTCGTCCTGGGCACTTTTTTTTCCAGTTGATTGCATAAAGAATTGACAAAACTGGAAATAAATACTTTCCTTCTAACAATTTATCTACTTGACGTGTTCTTTGTGAACTTTAGGATGAAAGAAAAATCAGTTGGAGTCATCTTTTAAGGAGAATGAAAAAAGAAACATTTTGTAATTGGGGTAATAATAACATTTATTTATTTCTATACTTGATTTGCATTATTTAGAAGCTCTTTGTCACTTGTCTAAGAACTTTGTTGTCACAGAATAAGATTCTCTCATTGACACAAATGGTCATCTGGCCCACTCAGTCATTCAGTGTCAGAATCCATTTTACATTAGCCATCAGGTCATTGTTAACCTTTTCTCTAGTGATAGGAAATACATTACTACGGTATCTTCCAAGGGAGCCCTTACTTTTTCAGAGATACCCAAAAATTAGTAGTATTTTTTTTCCTTCTCAACTTAGTGTTTCTCTACCTAGCACTTTTATCCATTGGGTTTATTTTATCTTATTATTTTACTTTTTTAAGTTTATTTATTTTGAAAGAGAGAAAGAAAGTGGGGGAGAGGAAGAGAGAGGGAGAGAGAGAATCCCAAGCAGCCTCTGCACTGCCCGCATGGAGCCTGGCACAGAGTTCAAACCCACGACCCGTGAGCCCATGACCTGAACCGAAATCAAGAGTCAGACACCTAAGCAACTGAGCCACCCAGACGACCCTGAGTTTATTTTAAACCTTAGGGTCTTATCCAACAAATATAATCCTTCTTTTCAAGTGATATTTGAACATAATCATCATCTTCCTCCTGAACATCCATTTTTTTCCCCAAGATAACCTCCCCTCCCCCAATTACTTCAACCTTTGGTCTCATGTTCCTTCACCCACCTGGTGATTTTCTCCTGGTTATATTTCTATTTAGCCATTTTCTTCTTAAAGTACAATGCCTGGAACTGATGACAATAGTTCAGATAAATTCTAAATGCTTTTAAGTAGAACAAGAATATCCTTTCCTTTGTTCAAATTCCTAATTCATTACAGAATGTTTTTATGGTAGAAAGTTAAGATTTTGATTAAAGTCACTACTAACACAATGTGGTTGTCTTCTTTAGTCATTCATTTCAGACATTCCTTTGTAACAATAGAGTCTTTCTAGCTTAGACAGAGCCTAAAATTCAGGTAAGGTGATCACACTGAGATAGTGAAGTAGAACCTCACGGCTCCCAATCTTGCTTTCTTATGTAGAACCACCTGCTTTCCTGACAACATCAGAGAAGACACTGATATGGGAGGCGCAGATACTAAGAGGCCAAATGTTTTGACGAGTTGCCTGTCATTTCTTTAATTTCCCTGGAAGGAGTAATGCGGGAGTGCGAGAATTCATACTCCACAGCTGGCCTTTTAGCCAGGCACCCAGAAGGGAAGATGAGGGAGGTTCTGATAATGTCAGTGAGAATTCTAGTGCAAATGCCTTTCTCATCTACGTTCTGAGATACCGCTTCTTTCAATGTGAAGATAGTCAAATCACATTGGTGATAATTGGGACAAAGTCACTATAGACTAAGATCAAACCTCAGGACCTCAGACCTGAAATTTACTATTGCAGGCTGCAAAGTCTTTACTAATTCATGTCATGCTCTGATTGTGGACATTTCTCTTTCCTTCCACCTTTTAGTAATATATAGGTAAATATTGAGGACTCACAGTGTCAAAATCGTGATTAATATTGAGGACTTAAAAATTCCTTTCTAAGGGCACCTGGGTGGCTCAGTCAGTTGAACACCCAGCTCTTGATTTTGGCTGAGGTCATGATCCCAGAGTTGTGGAATTGAGTCCTATGCTCCACGCTGAGTACGGAACCTGCTTAAGATTCTCTCTTTCTGCCGCTGCCCCTCCCCTGCTCTCACAATGTGCTCTCTCTAAAATTAAAAAAGTAATAATTAATTAAAAAATTCTCTTCCAGTAGAAAACATTGACAAATCTTATGTATGGTGTTTTGAGTAGAGAGGTAACATTTTGAGTCCTTCGTCACCATAACTTCCAAGTTAAATAAACTATTTTTTCTTAAATCATGTTATTTGAGTTAATAGTCTTTTATGCTGATGAAAAAAAATTCTTGAGAGAACCGCATATTTTTCCTCCATTTGGAGAATAAATTCAAGATGAATCAATGTAGATTTAATAGAGAAATAACAGAGCTAGATAAAATCTTTTTTTTTTTAATTTTTTTTTTTAACGTTTATTTATTTTTGAGACAGAGAGAGACAGAGCATGAACGGGGGAGGGGCAGAGAGAGAGGGAGGCACAGAATCAGAAGCAGGCTTCCGGGCTCTGAGCCATCAGCCCAGAGCCCAACGCGGGGCTCGAACTCGTGGACCGTGAGATCGTGACCTGAGCTGAAGTCGGATGCTTAACCGACTGAGCCACCCAGGCGCCCCAGAGCTAGATAAAATCTTAAGTCACCTAGTTCAGACTCCCAATTATATATAGCAAATAAACAGGGGCACAAAAATGTCCTGGTTTGTCCAAGTTCACATGGAAGATTAAAACAAAACCTGGGTCTTGTGATACCTAATGCAATAAACCTTGTGGTAATGTAGTAAATGTAGTAATTTAGTCAACTTTTTACAAAATTGGAAGACAGAGGCAAATCAAAGATGTTTCAACAATCAACACATTGAATACACAGATCTTCTTTGACTTACAATGGGGTTATGTCCTGATAAACCTGTTATAAGTTGAAAATGGGGCGCCTGGGTGGCTTGGTCGGTTAAGCATCCGACTTCGGCTCAGGTCATGATCTCACGGTCTGTGAGTTCGAGCCCAGAGTAGGGCTCTGTGCTGACAGCTCAGAGCCTGCAGCCTGTTTCGGATTCTGTGTCTCCCTCTCTCTCTGCCCCTCCCCTGTTCATGCTCTGTCTCTCTCTGTCTCAAAGAAAAATAAATGTTAAAAAAAATTAAAAAGAAAATGTCCTAAGTTGAAAATGCATTCAACACACGTCAACTACACAACATCATAGCTTAGCTTAGCCTACCTTAAATGTGCTCAGAACACTGGCGTTTGCCTACAGTTGGGCAAAATCATGTAACACAAAGCCTCTTTTATAATAAAGTGCAGAATATCTCATAATTTCTTGAATACCGTGCTGAAAGTGAAAAACAGAATGGTCATATGGGTACAGAATGGTTGTCAGGGTATCAAATGTTCACCGTCATGATTGCATGGCTGTCTGGGAGCTGTGGATCATTACCCAGCTTCATGAGAGAGGATCACAAGTTCAAAATTTGATTTGTGGTTCCTACTGAATGCCTACCGTTTTCACATGATTGTAAGGTCAAAAAATCATAAGTCAAACCCTTGTGAAGTCGGGGACCATCTGTAAGCAATAAAGCATAAAATAAACTTTCCATTTAAAAGATAAACTAATCCTTTATTGCAAGAATGTCTCAGCTAAATAGATGTGGCAGAGAGGAAAGTAAGTGGACTTAATAATTATCTATAGTTAACCTTGTTCTTCCACTTATCAGTTATGGGCCAATAACTTAATTGTTCTGAGCTTTAGTTTCCTGACCCATTATCCTATCCTATCCTATCCTATCCTATCCTAACCATATATTTACTATACTACTATGCCTTTAATCATTGAGAAGATTAACTTAGATAATGTATGTAAATAGCACAGCAGACTTCCTAATATGTGATAGGTACTCAATAAACTATCTCCAATTATTTTAGTATATTCATAATCAATTTTTCACTTTTGCTAATCTTACTATCAATAATGGAGTCATTGAAAAAGAAATGCAATGGTGAAATCTCTAAAGAATTATGATTTTTGCTAGTTGCATTTTCCAAGATAATGAACCCCATCTGACCTAAAGAAAGTGATGGGAATATTTGATATTTCCCCATCAGAACCTTGCTCAACTTTGCATACTACTTAATGTGCTCTATTTTATTATGGTGATGATATTGATGATGTTGGTGATAATGAGATGATTATGATATGGTGTCTAAGCAATAGCTTCTATTTGTTGAAATATGGTCAGAATTTAATTTCCATATGGTTTTTATTTCAGTTGTGAGTTCCTGTCTTATATGGATTACCAAATTACAAGTCAACCCCTATTCATATGTTTCTTACTGCGGGGTATATGCTGTAAGCTGAGGAAAGGATACAGATGAAATAAGCCATAGCAGGTTTAACGATCGGAAAGGCAGAGGCAAATCACCAAAGTCTAAGAACAGATGAAATGTGGCAACAGAGGCAGGTGCAGGGATCCAGGAAGGCCTGAGAGTGAGTGGCAGGGCTTAGGCTCAGGGCTGGCATTTAGGGGCGAGCAGATTTACTGACCTTTCTATGTCTCTGGTTCCCACCTAAAACGTGTAATGTTGGATGTGTATGTGTGTGTGTGAGAGAGATATTACATTACATATATATAAGCTTTATTTACCTCTGTATAAAGCCCCAATGAATACTCCCTCGATCACACGACTAGTAAAGAATAGTCTGTCCTGATGTAAATCATACAGATCAACCTCCCAGGTCACAAAACAAATAAGAAGAATGTCACTGATGTTGAAAAAGTGCAAGAATCATCCAGACTTTAATTTTTATTCTTCATTATACAAACAATGTTGCAATAAACATTCTTGTTCATTTATACAATGTGTTGCTACTCTTCTATTGCATGATTGATCTCCAAGTTTTAGATTGTAGAGTCAAAATATATTTTCTCTCTGTTTTTAAAGAGATAATGCCATGTTTCTTCCCCAAAATGTAGGAATTCACACTCCATAAGCAATGTATGAGAATGTTCTAATTTACTGTGTTATTTTAAATTTTGCTAATCTGAATAAAGACTATAGGCATGAAAGAAAGAAAGAAAGAAAGAAAGAAAGAAAGAAAGAAAGAAAGAAAGAAAAAGAATAGAGTCTGTTTAACTCCCAAACATTCTTAACCACTGTGCAACAGTCATTTCAAAAAGATTCACCAAAGGATATGGATAATGATAAATAAGTTTGTATTGTTTTCTAAAAAGGCTTGGGAAAATTTAAATTGCCAAAAGAAAATATAAGGGTATCAACTTCAACATACATTTTCTAGCATTGTGTGTTAGCAATTATCTACAAAGGCATATAAGCATCTATACATGCATACATATATGTGTGTATATATTCTACCAGGCAAAACACAATGTCCCATGCCTCAAGTATCTTCTGGGCAAGTTCTACTTCTATCTCTTATTAGAAGTGGGAAAGTCACGTAACCCTTTGAGCCTCAGTTTCTTCATCTGAGAAGTGGAATCGTTCTTGTGCTTACTTGACACAGGGGGTTTTGTCAGAATTGTGCCTGGCGCACAACACAGCCTCACTCGCGTATAATCAGTAACGGGGGCTTAATACTTTTCTACATTTTAGCTTATTAGGTATATTTTCTCTTTTGTGATGTGTCTGTTTATTGCTTTAGTTGGGCAGATTTTTAAGACAGGAACTTAAGACTAGAGATAAAAGGGAAAGATTGGTCATTACTTTGAGTCTTTGTCTCAGAAGCAGGATAAAGGCACAGTTTCTTCACCTGGAATACAATATAGGAAGTAGGTGAATTTGATTCAGTTCTGATTATTGGCCCCTATCTTCATAAATTCATTCAAAGGGTTGAAGTGACCTCTGCTAAAGAGAGAGACGGTCAGGGGAAGGAATTTCAGCAGGAGCCTCAGTGATTCAGTAAGTTGGCACTGAGGTTGACTATGTTCTAGGCAATAAGCAGGGTTTTGGCTCCTGCCTGGGACCCCGGATCAACGAGGGGAAGCAGAACTATAGAAACTCTGATTTACAAGTTCCATAGTTAAGAAAGATTTCTGAAGGGCTACTTGACTGTGAGACCTGGGCATAGCATTTAATTCCATGAGTCTATTCCCTCATCTGAACTACACTTAAATCACGGTTGTGAGTTTTAGACATTTGGGAAAAGTACTTTGCAAGTTGTATAGTATCATTATGTAAATAAAATACAAGGCACAGTGCAAATATGATAATCAAAAGATATAATTTAAAAGCTATGAATATTCAAAGGAAAAAATGAATAATCATGACAGGAGACATTGGGAAAGGCTTAAGAGAAGTTGACCTTGAAGAATTAAACCCAACTTTGAAGGAGGATGAGGGGAAGGGAAGGTACTCCCTGCAGAATGAACTCCATAATCAAAGACACAAAGTCATCACAGTGCAGGGCATATACCAGAAAAGTGAATACTTGTGAGGCTAGAGTCTTGGATGTGCAGGACACGAGGGGACAGAGAAGATGAGGCCGGGAGTCGAGTTTGGTTTATGATAACAAGACCAACCGTGTCCACACCGATGGATCATACATCATTTTGTAACAAACAAGGGTCTATTTCTTTTTTTAAAATTTCAATATAATTGAAATATACCATTTTGTTAGTTTCATGTATACAACATAATGACTCGATATCTGTATGTATTGTGAAATGATCACCACAGTAAATCTGGTTAACATTTACCACCACATATGGTTACAAGTTGCTTTTTTTTTAAATCTTGTGATGAGAACTTTTAGGATCTACTCTCTTAGCAACTTTAAATATACAATACAGTATTATTAACTGTAGTCACCATGCTGTACATCCCATGACTTATTTATTTTATAACTGGAAACTTATACCTTTTCACCTTTACCCATTTTGTTCACCCCCTACTCCACACCTCTGACAACCACCAATCTGTATTTATGAGCTTGGTTTTTTTTCTTTGTTTGACATATCTCATATAGCATAACGCTCTTAAGCCATTTATGTTGTCATAAATGGCAAGATTTCCTTCCTTTTATGGCTGAATAATATTTCATCAATGGATAAATGGATAAAGAAAATGTGAAATATATATATATGTGTGTGTGTGTGTGTGTGTGTATATATATATATATATATATATATATATATATATATATATATAAACTATTTATCCATTGGTGGACACTTAGGTTGCTCCCATGTCTTGGCTATTGTAAATAATGCTGCAATGAACATGAGGTGCAGATATCATTTTGCTATATGTTTTCTTTAGATAAATACACAAAATGGCATTGTTTGATCATATTGTAATTCTATTTTAATTTTTTTGAGGAACTTCCATACTGTTTTCCACAGTGGCTGCACCAGTTTGCATTCCCACCAAGAATGCATGAAGGCTTCCTTTTCTCTATATTCTCGCCATCACTTGTTATTTCTTGTCTTTTTAAAAATAGCCATCCTGACAGGTGTGAGGCCGTGTCTCATTGTGGTTTTGATTTGCATTTCCCTGGTGATGAGTGATGTTGAGCATCTTTTCATGCATCTGTTGGCCACCTGGATGTCTTCTTGGTGGGTCACTATTTCTGAGTTCAGGCCATGACAGCATTAGGTCTGTGTTTTTGTGGCAGTTGGACAGGACAGAGGAGTAATCCCATGGTGGGAGACAGTGATCTGTTACAATGAAATATTAAAAAAAAAAAGCTAAACTTGGATGGTGTCCATGTGAATAGAAAGATGAGAGGTAGAGATTACTGGGTTTGCGGTCCAACTGAAAAAGGGGGAAGAAATCAAAGATGATTTTGAAGTTATTTAAGATCTTTCTCGAGGATTTACCACAGCTGTCTCAGCTTTATGGCTATTGAGGAACTGGTTTCATCTCTTTTATAGAACTATAAATACCCAGGGGGTCAGAGTCCATATTTGATTTACAGCTATACCACACTATACTGTACTATAGTGTTTCTTATGAAAATAGTTGAGAGATTGAGCCTGCAGTTTAGAGAGAGATGTTTCGTCTCTTTGGCTCCTCCATATGTTCCTTAAACTTAGCAGTACTTTAATAATTGTGATGATTTATTTGGTGTGGTTCACACACTGACCCGCCTAACTCATTTAGCAAGCAGTGTTGTACTATTTTGTTAGTGTGGACTGAAATGTGTGTGATACAAGATGTTACCTGCTAAATACTGTTAGTTCATAGTAACAATTGATGCCCTATATGCCCTGATAAAATCTCTGGGGTTATTTGTAGAGTTTCTTAAACAAGTATGTTTTTGAAAGCATTTCTTCCTTAAAGCTACACTTACAGTTTGGGAGACTTTGGAAAGGAGGCCAGTGCAAAACAAAATGAATTTTGTTTGAATTCCACGTTATGTTATTATCTTTGGAGCTGACCTCGTCTTGACACCTTCAGAGAAGATGGTGCTGCCGGATTCCGCTAAACAAGGTGACTTTGATAAAGTCCATGCCTCCCTTCAAGCCCTAGAAATTGGCCTAGGGAAGGAAATCATCAAGAAATATGAGGACAGAGAGCCCAGCTCGTAAATCCAACAGGCATTTCGTCACTAGTGTGAAGTCCATACTGGTAACTACTATCCTCAAATTCTGAAAACAAAAGGACTCGTTCATTTTAGGGGTTAAACTTCTCATTTCAGACTATATGAGGTGATGCCAGTTTAAAGTTACTTAAGTTTTGTTCTCACTGTGTCAACTTTGAATTTCTCAAGTAATCTGTAAATTAGCAATCTGCACAGTTCAGATTGCTGTAGTAGTCTGTAAATAAGTAGACATCAGTTATATCGGCACAGCAAAAGCACAGTAATAATGTGGAACAATGCTTTAAGGTAATCTTGGTAATTATCTTCCAGGACAGGCCCTTCTCCTGCTCTTATATTTTTTGACTTGGATTTTATGATTGTTCTCTCCAGCAAAGAGTATAATAACTGAAGAAGAAATAAAAGGTAGGAAAGACGCAATATAATAGGAAACATACCCAGAACCAATAGGATTCACAGACACTTCCCCTAATTAGCATTGTCATTGCACAGTAATGTGAAATCAAAATTGCTAAAGTCTTTCTTTAATCTTTTCTTACAGCAGCTAAAAAGTGCCTTGCCTTCATTTCTTATGCTATCTTTATCTAAGACTATCTTTTTATTACTAAATTTTATTAAGAAAATTTCAAATATGCAGAGAAGTTGAAAGGTTATAATAAACACACACATTCTCTACCTCCATGTATTAAATGTTTTATATTTGCTTTTTCTATCTATCATCTATCTATTATCTATCTATCTATCTATCTATCTATCTATCATCCCTCTATCTACTCCCTGACCTATGTATGCTATATGTATTATGTAATATAAAAGTAATTGGAAAAGATCATAACATTTCACTCTGAAATCCTTGACCATGACTTTACTAAGAATAAGGACATTCTGCTATATAATCACTCTATCATCGTTAGGAAATTAAATAATTACTTCACAATGTTGTTGAATATCCAGTCTTGGTTCAAATTTCTCTCATTGTTCCAAGAATGTCTTTTGTAGATACTTTATTTTGTCCAAGATCCAATTGAGATTCAGAAATTGGTGATGATGACTCATTCAGTCTAGAGGTAGCCATTCTCTCTCTCTCCCTCTTTTTCTGTCTAACTTTATCTTTTGGAAGGATCTAAGCCAGTTTTCTTAGAACATCTTACATTCTGTATTTGTCTGGTTATTTCATCATTAATCATTTTAAGTTCCTCCTGAATCCTGTTAGGTATAATAGTTGATTAGATTCAGGCTAAATTTGGAGAGAAAAAAATATTTCATAGGTGATGGTATGCATTTCACTTTTTTACTATCGCAGAGGAAGGCTCCCACTGTTGAGTTGTCTACTTTAAGTGATGGTTGTTTTGATCACTGAAGGTTGTAATTGTCATGTCTCTGCATGATAAAAGTATATTTTTCAATAGGAACTTTTTACCTGTTGCCAAACTATCTTTTATCTATTGGTTTTCTCATCCACTGATGCTCTGTACCTGTATCAGTTATTACATTGGAGGTTCCAAATCAGTGATTTTTAAGATATATTATTTCTACTTCTATTTACACTAGATTATTCTTCTATAAAAAAAGCTTTCCTTTTTTCTTCTTTTTTAATTTTTAAAGTGTCATTATACTATGAATTCTTAGATTTTAACTTATTCATATGTTAAATTAGGTTCAATATTCCTTTTTCTTTAAAAATTTTAAAAGTTTTTATTTAAATTCCAGTTAGTTAACCTACAGTGTAATATTAGTTTCAGGTGTACAGTTTCGTGATTCAATACTCAACATCCGGTACTCATCACAAGTGTGCTCCTTAATCTCCATCACCCATTTTACCCATCCCCCAACCCCCTCCCCCTGGTAACCATCAGTTGTTCTCAATATTCTATTTTTTCAATGTTTGTTTATTTTTGAGAGAGAGAGAGAGAGAGAGAGAGAGAGAGAGAGCAGGTGAGGCTCAGGGTCGGAGGGGCAGAGGATTCGAAGTGGTCTTTGTGCTGAGAGCAGAGAGCCTGATGCGGGGCTCGAACTCACCAATCATGAGATGATGACCTGAGCCGAAATCAAGAGTCAGATGCTTAACTGACTGAGCCACCCAGGCACCCCTCAATATTCTTTTTGAGGCAATGCACATATTACCCCAAATTTGGTCAGTGGTAACCTCTTCAGGATAGCTCCTGAGCCCTTCCATAGATGACCCCCATAGCCTTTGAGTATTTCTTCATTTTTTGATACAAAATATCCTAGCTTTACTTCTTACTTTTCCTGCCCAGAACTGGAATCGGTCATCTGTCCAAAGAATCCAAAATTTCCTTTTGGCGAGGGGGAATGCTGTGATGGCCATGGAAATGCACCACTCCAGTCTCCTGCCATGGGAAACGTAACTGGCTGACAGCACGAGTTACTCCTCATCTGATTCCATGACTAAAATGGAGGCCATGCTTCTTATGGCTTCTTCCATCAAAGGACTGAGCATGGCAAGGCTACGAAGACAGGCTCAATCTGGCAAGATCCAAGACTCTGCTGACAGCTGAACTTTGCATGAGGACTCTCAGCTGGCCTGGCTGATCTTTTCTGTGCCGCAGTCCATGCAGCAGTTCAAGACTCTTCCCATCTGATCCCTTTCCTCCCCTCCTTCTCTTCCTCCTGCGTAGGTCAGGCCTGCATCCTGGCTTGATGCCTCCTTGAAGCCTCTTGCACACTGAAATCAACTCTGGTGTCTGCTTCTCAGTGGATCGGACCTAATGCGAATGTTCCTTAGAAACAAAAATCTGGATGCTAGGGTTGCTCGTGGCTACTGGGGAGTCGTTGCTTCTAGGCTTTTTCTGTGAATAGAGCCAGGAAACCTATGCTTTAAAAAAATGAATTTTCACCGCAATTTAACAATACAGTTCAATTTTTATGTTTCTTTGAATGTCTTTTCTCTTACACTGAAAATCAGAATTCCTAACACATTATAGTATTGACTTATTTGCTTCATCCTGTGATACAACTGGAATACTTTCCAAAGTGCAGTACCAATAGCACTGCTGTCACTAAGACATAGTGTCGAGTTATTTTATCCTCAGAATATGTCTCACTAGGGATCTACGGAGTACTACGTTCAAGTTCCTTGTAATCACCATTTACTTCATATGCTAACATGCACAATGTTGTACACAACAAGCTTCATTTCTTTCAGTGTGCTCAATGTTAGAGCTTGTTTTTTTTCCTCTTTGATTTAATGTTAATATTTCAATATGTAAATCATTTAGAACTTTAAGAGTCAAATTTATATTAAAAGGTATAAAGAAGATTTTTCTTCACCTTCTATTTCCTTCATCAGGTTCCTATCCACATCCTATGGTTGACAATTGTCATTAATTTCTATCTATCTTTCCTGTGTTTCTTTGTAGCAAAACCGAGCAAACTTTATATATATATATACATATATATGTAAAATTTATACATACATGCATATTTCAGTGTCACACAAAAGGAAACATACTAAATACAATTAATAATTTATCTTTGAAAACATCCCATTTTCTTCCTAGACACTGTCCTTTCTCATTCATCAAACTGGAGTTCAGGTAGATTCTTAGAAATTCTTACTAAGCCAAAGGATATATGTGTATATAATTTTATTAACTATCAGCAGATTGTCTTCCATCGGGTTTGCATCATGTTGTACTTCTCTAAGAATGTATTTGAGTGTTTGTAACTTCAAAGCTTTACCACAGAGCACATTACCAAGTTTCTCAATATTTTTTAACCTAGTAGAAAAGAAATGATATCATAGTATGATTTTAGTTTATGTCTTTCCAATTATGAGAGAGACTGATAATTTTTTTCTTTATGGCTAGGACTTTTTACTTTTATTTTTGTGAACTGTGTTCATATCTTTTGTCCATTTTAATTAGTTAACCAATTAGTTAAGTGTTTATTTCTTTCTTTTGAGAGAGATACAGAAAAGAAGAGAAAGAGCCAGCACCCATGCAGGGGGCGGGGCAGAGCCCGGGAGAGAGAGAATCCCCAATGGGCTCTGTGCCATCTGCATAAAGCCCCTTGTGGGGCTCGATCTCATGAAATGGGAGATCACGGACTGAGCTGAGATTAACAGTCAGATGCTTAACTGACAGCCACCTGGGTGTCCCTCCTTTGTCAATTTTAATTGTAATTTCATCTTCTTTTCTATTTTTAAGAGTTATTTTTTATCTCAGCAAGGTTAACTTTTCTTTCCCTAATGAAAACTGAAAATGTATTCTCTTGTAATTTGAATTTTGACGTTCTATAATGAAGTCAAATTTATCAGTCTTTCATGTTTTCTCATTTTGGGGTATATGTATGACTTATTTATTTATGTTTGTACATTTAGAGTTCTAGTCTAAGGACTTTATTCTCATGAAACTGTGAGATACAGGCATAATTTATCTTTGTCCAAATGTCTGTATGATTGATCCAATATAATTTATTAAGAAATCCATCCTTGGGGCACCTCGGTGGCTCAGTCGGTTAAGCGTCCGACTTCAGCTCAGGTCATGATCTCACGGTTCATAGGTTCCAGCCCTGCATTGGGAGCCTGCTTCAGATTCTGTGTCTCTGTATCTCTTTCTCTGCCCCTCCCTCTTTCTCTCTCTCAAAAATAAATAAATAAACATTAAAAACTTTTAAAAGAACAACGTTGTCATCATTGTGGACTTTGTCTATATGTTAATTGCAATAGGGATTATAACTTTGCACTTTGTTGTTGTGGTTCATTCATTCTTTTGATTCATGTGAAGCACTCTCCAGCTATTATTGTTCATTGTCTAGTAAAATTTCCACTCTAGAGAAGTGAGGAAACATATATTCTCGATTAAAAGAACAATGAATTGGGCACCTAGGTGGCTGAGTCAGTTAAGCATCTGACTTCAGCTCAGGTCATGATCTCATGGTTTGTGGGTTTGAGCCCTGCATCCGGCTCTGTGCTGACAGAGCCTCTGAGCCTGGAAACTGCTTCAGATTCTGTGTCCCCATTTCTCTCTGCCTCTCCTCTGCTTGCACTCTGTCACTCTCTCTCAAAAATAAACAAACATTAAAAAAAAATTAAAAAAAAGAAATCCATCCTTTTCTCCTTTTTCATCCTTTTTCTCATATCCTTGATATATCACTTTTATATATACTAAATGTAGGCAGTATGCAGAATAATAGTCTCCCAAATGAAGATCTCCATGTCTTAATCCCAAAACCCTGTAAATATGTTACTTTATATGGGAAAGGAAATTTGCAGGCATTATGAAGGTTAAAGACATTGAAATGGGTGGATTATCATAAATTATCCAGGTGAGGACAATTGAATCACATAAATCCTTAAGAGAAGAAAATCTCTCTTGGCTGTTATCAGAGAAAGAGGTGTGTCGATGGAATGAAAATCGGACAGATGCCTTGTTGCTGGCTTTTAAAGCCTATCATCTTTAAGATGAAGGAAGAGGTCCTTGAGCAGGGGATTGAGGCAGCCTTGAGAAGCTAGAAAGGACAAGGATGTGAATTCTCCCGTAAAGCCACCAGAAGGGCTTCAACCTTGCCTTACACTTGGATTTATCCAGTGAGCTAAAGAGTTGGGCTTCTGAGCTAAAGAGTTGTAAGATGATTCATTTGTGTGTGTTTCAGTCACTAAACTTGTGGTATATTGTTACAGCAGCAATAGGAAATGGTACACTGTCCGTTGTGTACTTGGGCTATGAAATGTTGGTTTTGTTCCACTGATGGCTGTCTCTTCATGTTTGCTACTATTTTAGTGTAGGACTTAGTGGCATGTTGTAATATGTGACTTCATTCTCTGACCTTGAGAGAACATTTCAATTAAAATAGAATTTATCATGCATACTAAACTCTATAGGAGCTTGACTTCTTACTCTTCTCTTATAATGTTATGACCAGTTGAATTGTTTTGAATGTTAATAATATGTACCTACAAAGTACTACATCTAAGAGAACAATGCTTAAGCATCGAATAGGGAGCTTATATCTTTGAGATATCTTATGGGAAAGTTTAAGTATTAAGGAAAGTTTGGCTGAGGTACAGAGAAAAGATACATGCCCAGAATTAATAAATAATATAAATTTAAAATCACTGAGCCCCTATATGCCAGGTCCTGTGCTAAAGAAAAAAAAACCCAATATATTCCTCATAATTTGAGCTTCCAAGAAGTTTAGAGTCCAGTGGAGAGACAGGCAATTTCAATATTGGGTGATTAGTGCTATGGAAGGCTGGGGAAAGGTCCCAGAGAAGGTGATGCTGGTGAACGAGTAGGCATTGCCAGACCAAAGTGAAAATGGAAGGTGTTGGGGACAAGGAAAAGTGAAACAGTCTGTGTTGTGATGGAGAGGAAGCCAGGAGTCCCTGGGGAGAAGACAAAGGTTTGCCATGTTAGTGGATCTGGACTTTAAACTCAAAGCACAGGGCAGAGAGAATGAGGGACCCACCAAGAACCTGACAGGATGAGAAGAAAACCAGGAGCCCAACATGTCTCTGAAGTTAAGGGAGGGATAGCAGGTAAGAGTGTCAAACATTTCATAAGGGTGAATATAAACACTATCAAGTGTCCATGGGTAGGTATATCAACACCGAGAACACTGATCACCTCGGTGAGTGATATGATAAATTAATGCAAAGGGAAGTTGGTTTGCAGGAGGCTGAGGAGTAAATTAGAAGTGAGTCAGTTGATGTAAAAGAAAGAAAGACAGTAGCCAGAATGGAAAGTACAGGCAGGAGAAGCTTGTTTGTTTGTTTTGCTTGGTTTGTTTTCTAATTTAGAGAGACTGAGGACGTTTTCATGCTAGCTGCATGGAGGCAGTAGAAAGGAAGACACTGGGGACAAGGAGAGCAGGTGTTAAGGGAGTACAAAACCAAGCAGGGATGGAAGGACGGAAGCATCTTTGGGTGGAAGCGTCTGTGATACTTAAATAGAATGAGGGTGGGAACCCTTTCCTACAGAGGGAAGCAGGGAAGGGTGAGTAGGAATGCTGGGCAGTACATAGGTGGCATGACAAGAACCTGAAGACTTACTCCGCTAATGGACCCCATTTTCTTTGCAAGGTAGGAGTGGAGGCCATTTGCTGAGGTTAGGGTCTGGCAAATAATAGGTGTTCAATAAATATTTCATAATTTAATAAATAAGTAAAAAAAAAAAACCCTAAATATGGAGGAGAGGGAGATGGCTGGGTAGTAAGTTCCAACAAAGTTAAACAAGGCTGTAAGGGCAATTAAGAAGAACTTCCTGGGACAGGAGAGGATGGTAATGAAAGGCCCTGTTAGGACAGAGCCCCATGAGTCAGTAGACACACTCATCTCAGTCCCAGCAGCCTCAGGACTGGTAGAGGGGGTTTCACAAGCATCTGTGCATGGGAGTAGGGCAAGATAGTTGAGGAAAGTGGCAGGCCAGTGGGGGAAAAATGGTCTAGGATCCAAGCTTAAATGAAGGAAGTAAACACAGGTATGGACTTTAGGCGGGGAAACAGTAGAATCAGAGGTGTTGATGAGGTAGAGGAATTGATGTGGTTTGAACAATAGAATGAGATAGTCATAATTACAGTATATTGTAATTGCTCTGAATTTGAGAATAATATAGAAGAGCCATTTGGGGGGATGACATTAACTAGTTTGAAACCATGATCAGGGTACTTCGAGTGGACTGGAGGAGAGAGGTAAAGATCCTTGGACACCAAAGGACTGGTTTTCTGGGGGATCATAGGTGCGACCAGGATGACGACGGGAGTTAGGTAGACAGACAGACAACACAGCAGGTACTGAAGTCTTCAGGGAGGGGTTGTACATGGAGGGGTATAAGGTGGCGGTGGTGGTGGTGAGACTGATGAGCTGATAGGAATCGTTAGGCAAGTTACAAACATTGCTAGTTTATCTGTAATCTAAAATCAAGAGGCTAAAAAGTCAAATCTTGGTACATATCTAAAAATAAATAATCTTGTATAACTAGCATCTAATTAGAAAACATTTCCAGGAATTTAAGGCCTTGCCATAAATTTGTTCTCTAGTGGCTGTTGCTCATTGGTCTGAAAAATTAGAATCAGGAAAAAATAACCTGAAAGTCAAGTGAAGTGTTTGTTTTCTGCAAAAAGCCAGGGTAAACTAGCTTTGGGTACAAGATGAAGTTTTCACACTTTACACATGAATATAAGCAAAGTTTAACAAGACACCTTTGCTCCCATCGCTAATGGCGAGAGCTTCTTTCCAATGAAGCAACTCCACGGAGGCCACTGCTTTCTCTTTACCTGTTTCTGAGTCCACTCTGAAACATAGTTGATATCGTGTTCGAAAACTGAGCTCCTAGAACAAGCAAGTGCACACATCAGAAAAGAAGAGTCTAGAATTCACCTACCCTTGGTGGAGGTTTTGAGGGTTATGGACAAAATCATAAGAAGCATGCAATGAAGGTGGTTCTTTCTCCTAAGGTTTTAGAAAGTGTAAGAGAAAAGGAAATGAGAATACAGAAACACGGGTTAGGATTGGGAAAGGAGGACTTATAGGACCTAGAAATACTAAGTCCAAGAATAAAATAAAGATGTGTTTGCTATCGTGGAAACGAAATTAGATTCTGGAGTTCAAATATTAGACGTGATACCTCCCAAACGGGAGGTCTTGAAAAGATACGTAACTTCTCTGAGCCTCAGTTTCCTCAACCTGTGAAATAGGCACAACAACACTAAATGTACAGTGTTCTGGTAAAGGTGAAAGCGAGTGCCCTTGGTGACGGGCCCAGCGCAGAGGAGTTTCCTTCCTTCTAGGGATGCTTTAAGGTCACTGAAAGGCTATTCTCTTTTCACTAATAGTTTGATGCTTGCTATTTTTAAACCGCTGTTGTGATTTTTGTTAAACTTAATTAATTTTCTGTTAGAAAAGACCATTGATAGGGGCGCCTGGGTGGCGCAGTCGGTTAAGCGTCCGACTTCAGCCAGGTCACGATCTCGCGGTCCGTGAGTTCGAGCCCCGCGTCAGGCTCTGGGCTGATGGCTCGGCTCGGCTCGGAGCCTGGAGCCTGTTTCTGATTCTGTGTCTCCCTCTCTCTCTGCCCCTCCCCCGTTCATGCTCTGTCTCTCTCTGTCCCAAAAATAAATAAAAAACGTTGAAAAAAAAAAAAAAAAAAAAAGAAAAGACCATTGATAATTATGGCATCAGGGATAGCAACCTAAGTCGACTTATTTCCTATTTCTGGCTACTGTACATGCGGCCGCAGTGACCCGAATCAGCCCCAGGAGAGCTGCCTTACAGATAAGCAGGTGGAGCTGAGCACCCAAAGTGCTTTGCTTTCTCATTCTGCACTGCCCTGATTAGTCAGTGCGCATTCCTGCCCAATCTCGCTGGAGATTTGAATTACACATTGTTTGCTAAACCTGATGCTTGGCCAAAGAGGTACTTAGTGGCACTTACGAAAGAGCTAAGGATCAAATCATGCAACCTTGCCAAAGCATCATTATCTTTCTGTTGAGTGATATTTTAAGCCTCACTGTGCTTCTGGTTCCTTTGAAGAGTGCTGTCTCCAGATAGGGCTGGTCTAGGATGACCGTGCTTGAAAACGATGAATAACGGCTGGAAAGCATGAAGCTGGAATTCGTTCACATTGCTGCCTTCCCACAAAAGAGAGAGGAGGCTGACCGATGCTGGGAATAAGTGCGAGTCATCGATAGCAAGCCTCTGCACATTGCGTATGCCAGGAAAACTCGACTTCAAATTCCATGTTGTAAAGTGTCACGGAATCACTTACACTTTCATACTCTTTTTCTCATTCTACCTCTAATGTAGAAAAAAATTGCAGTTATGTATGTATAAAACCTCAGAGATAGAAAAAGAATTAGGTATTTGATGTCTTTTATATTTCTCCAGTTAAGCTTTTTTTGGTAAGCTTGTTTATTTAGAGAGACAGAGAGAGCGAGCAGGGGTAGGGCAGAAAAAGGGAGAGAAAGAGAGAGAGAGAGAGAGAGAGAGAATGTATCCCAAGCAAGCTCTACATTGTCAGAGCAGAGCTCCATGCGGGGCTTGAACTCACCAACCAAGAGATCATGACCTGAACTGAAAACCAAGAGTTGGGCGCCTAACTGACTGAGCCACCGGGCACCCCTAGTTAAGCTTTTTAAAAAAAATATTAAAATGCATATAAGAAAAATTCAACTTTAATAATGTCGATGAACTAAGCTATTCACTTATGTCAAAATAAATAACAATTAGAAATTATGGATGTAACAATTTTGCCCTGAATTTTAGACCGCTTTCTTATAGGAATTACTTACTTGTCATAAGTGGGAAAAGCCTCTTCCTGGCTAACGTCTTAGAATCCTCTTTCCATTTTGAATGATATTTCACAAAGGTTTAATAAGTGTCTACTGTGTTCCACATGTTGTGATAAGCATATAAAATACAAAAATGACTTGGAAATGGTCTCTGATTCCCAAGTTTATATTCTGATGGGAGAATGAAGGCATGCGAGAACAAATCAAAATTCAAGAAGAAATGTATTTGAGGTTATATACATAGCATTAAAGAAAGAAGAGAAAACTCTTAATTTCACCTGAGGGAAACAAGGAAGGCATCCTGAAGGTGAAATTTGTTTTTTTTTTTTTTTAATTTTTTTTCAACGTTTTTTATTTATTTTTGGGACAGAGAGAGACAGAGCATGAACGGGCGGGAGAGGGGCAGAGAGAGAGGGAGACACAGAATCGGAAACAGGCTCCAGGCTCCGAGCCATCAGCCCAGAGCCTGACGCGGGGCTCGAACTCACGGACCGCGAGATCGTGACCTGGCTGAAGTCGGACGCTTAACCGACTGCGCCACCCAGGCGCCCCCCTGAAGGTGAAATTTGAAGCAAAAATTTAAGAATATAGGCAAGGTCATGAGTTGAATAAGCATGTGGTGGTAGGCAGTGCAGAGAGGACAATATTCCGAGCAGAGAGAGAAAAATTCAGAGTACACGTGGTTTTGGGAGTAGTTCAAAATGTAGTTTAAAAGTGGATTAGGGGCACCTGGGTGACTCAGTCGGTTGAGCATCCAACTCTTGATTTTGGCTGTAGTCACAATCCCAGAGTTGTGGGATCAAGCCCCACATCAGGCTCTGTGCTGAGTGTGGAGCCTGCTTACGATTCTCTCTCTCTCTCCCTCCCTTCCTCTCTCTTTCCCTCTCTCACTTGTGCTCTCCTCCCTAAAGTAAAAAAAAAAAAGTATTTAAAATGCTATTACAATAAATTTTAATGTGACTGAGAAATGGAAAATGAATATAAATATAAGATTAACCAATCATATTCTAACTTCTTAGTTCCTGAATGGCTGTCATTTCATGGTGGTTAGCAGAGGGCTTTTAGGAGAATGGACATAGAAGTTATCCTACTTTAAATCCTTATAAACTTTTTTGTGCTTTCATTTTTTTTCTTTATTTTTTTAGAAATTAATTCGGACATTTTTCAGGTGAAGAACTAATTTTCCACTGCGTTTCCTTAGAAACATATTTAGCTTTGTCTTGATGATTAGCGAATAGAGAGGGTATGTTGTAGGTATATATGTGATATTGCTGATGCACTACAATAATCACATCGATGCTAAATTAGCATTCATGTATTATTTATGAGTGGCTATGACATGCACCGTTATCCTTTTCAAGAAAGGTTAATGGAGTTAACCTTTCTTTATTATTTACTGTCTACCCTAAGATTTGCTAAGAATTTTATATGTAATGGCACATTCAAGTCTCATTTTCTGCTTTTAAATTTATTATATTATCATGTGTAATAATAATAATAATTATTTTAAATCTTACTTTACTTTTACAATTGGGGAAATTAAAGTAGAGACAGATTGAATGCATGCCCAATATCACACACCTGGAATGTGCCAGAGCTGGGATTAGAACCCAGGTTTTTCTAACGCTAGAACCCATGGCCTTAACCATTATGCAGTATGGAGTTTTACCGTCACTTCTAGATGCAAAGGTCGCTGCAAGACTTGAACTGTTTCCTATCAAAATATCATAACCAATGGGCAAAGCTGAAACTCCCTTCCAGGTTGTCTGACTGCTAATTTTGTGGAGAACCATAAAGGAACAAACAAACCCATGATTAAAGTAATCACCAGAATATTCAGTGGTATTTATTGTATCCTGAGTTCTTTCAAGTGATGGACCTAGTTACAGTAAATACTAATAAATACAATACTCTCTAGCTCCATCCATGTTGTTGCAAATGGAAAGATTTCATTCCTTTGTATGGCTAATATTCCATTGTATATATGTTACATCTTCTTTATCCATTTATCAGTTAATGGACACTTGAGCTGTTTCCATAATTTGGCTATTGTAGATAATGCTGTTATAAACATAAGACTGCATGTATCCCTTTGAATTAGTCTTTTTGTGTTCTTTGCAACCTAGTATTGCAATTGCTGGATTGTAGGCTAGTTCTATTTTTAACTTTCTGAGGAACTTCCATACTGTTTTCCAGAGTGGCTGCACCAGTTTGTATTCCCACCAACAGTGCAAGAAAGTTACCTTTTCTCCATAGTCTCACCAAAACTTGTTTCTTGTCTTGTTGATTTTAGTCATTCTGATGGGTGTGAGGTGATATCTCATTGTGGTTTGGTTTATATTTCCCTGATGATCAGTGATATTGAGAATCTTTTCATGTGTCTGTTGGCCATCTGGATGTCTTCTTGGGAAAAATAGAAGTGTCGAATCACTACATTGTAAACCTGAAACTAATATTATACTGTATGTTCACTAACTGAAAGTTAAGTGAAAACTAAAAACAAACAAACAAAAAAGACATAAGTGTATGAGTTAAGAGTCTGTTTCTTGGTTTCTTAACTAGAGACCAAACTGATGGTTATCATCAGAAGGGAAGTGGTCACAGGGGGAGGGACGGGTTAACTAGTGATGGGGATTAAGTATGGAAATGTTGAATCGTTATATCGTACACCTGAAGTTAATATTACACTTATGTTAACTAACTAGAATTTACAAAAACTTGAAAAACTACTAATAGGGGCGCCTGGGTGGCGCAGTCGGTTAAGCGTCCGACTTCAGCCAGGTCACGATCTCGCGGTCCGTGAGTTCGAGCCCCGCGTCGGGCTCTGGGCTGATGGCTCGGAGCCTGGAGCCTGTTTCCGATTCTGTGTCTCCCTCTCTCTCTGCCCCTCCCCCGTTCGTGCTCTGTCTCTCTCTGTCCCAAAACTAAAAATAAAAAACGTTGAAAAAACAAAATTAAAAAAAAAAACAACTACTAATAAACAGATTCTAGCATAACTTAATTAGATAATGACTCTATAGATGTGATAACATGCTAAAATTATTCAGAATCTGTCTTTTGTTTTGCTACTTAGGATCTTCATCCTTAGTGATATCTCTCCTAATATTCAGTTACATTCTTATTTAGAAGATTTATAAGGTAAACACTCAAATAGCAAATGCTTTGTGTAGGTATCAGACATAAGAATGATAATATTTAAAGATTGGGCAATTCACTAGCACTATATTCCTCAATGAGGATTTTGTAAATGTTTGAATAAGGCAGCAAGAAAGACATCTAAACTACTTTAGTCTTAGGAAAAATAACAAGGTACAGAGCATAGAAGACTAGTACATCATGTTTAGAAGCTTATAAATCAGGTATCACTGTTAGCTCACCATTGTGCAATAGAACTGCTTTATGTGACTGTGTCGATCATGGGTGACAATACATGTCATTCAAGACCCCAGTCTGCTCTGTCTTACAAAGACCTTTAGGAATAACACATCATAAAAAATGCACTAACCATAGCGTAACCATAAATTATTGGTTTGAGCGTTGGCAAACTTAGAGATATTTGGACACTTTTCTTGAAATGGAGCACCTCCTCCTTACTTTCCCTCCATCCAGCACTTCCAGGGACCTTGCTCTGCTCAGTTTCTTCTCTGAAACATTCACTGTATCACTTAAAGGAACTGTTGTAGCCCATGTCCTTCTACCAGAATGTAAGTTCCGTGGTGCCGAGGACATTGGCTTAGAACAGTGCCTTGCGGGTAGTTGTCAATGAATGGATGGAGGGATGGATGAAAGGCAAGTGAGTGAAATAAGGCATGGAGGCGAAGGAGATGGAACAAGTTCTCCTATCTGTGAAACCTTCAGCACAGCACGGTTTGTAGCCGACCGGCCACAGGTCTGTAACTCTCCCCTTACAACCTCGTCCTCACCACCAAATGGATATGTGAGGGTTAGAAAATGGCACTTGATGAGGCCTGGGTGTTATGTGGAAGTGATTCCTGGGCTCTACTCCTGAAACCAATACTACACTGCATGTTAACTAACTTGAATTTAAATTGAAAAAAATACATTAAGAAACAAAAAAAAAAAAAAAAAGAAAAAAAAGAAAATGACACTTGATCTCTGCTTTCCCTGCCTGCCTTTATCTTTTCCCCAGCAACTTCTGTGATCAGTGGGGGCAAGGTGCTTTGTATTTCTCCTCTAATTTTTTTTTCTCCCACCAGATGGCACCATGCCTTCAATATTTAAAACTACAGATTCGGTCAGTGTTCTTTGTTCTCTACGCCATGGGAACCTTCATACCTAATAAATGGGTTCCAGTTCCCAGATACAAAAACAGTAATGGCATGTGCTGAACTAACAACCCTAATACTACGCCTGTAAAATGAAAAAGCAGCTGAGTTATGTTCTATTTTATGAAATATTTGTAACAGCCAAACACAAAAGTGGTAAATACATTGGTTCACACCATATCAAAGAAACTTGCTTTTTTTTTTTTTTCAACGTTTTTTATTTATTTTTGGGACAGAGAGAGACAGAGCACGAACGGGGGAGGGGCAGAGAGAGAGAGGGAGACACAGAATCGGAAACAGGCTCCAGGTTCCGGGCCATCAGCCCAGAGCCTGACGCGGGGCTCGAACTCACGGACCGCGAGATCGTGACCTGGCTGAAGTCAGACGCTTAACCGACTGCGCCACCCAGGCGCCCCAAGAAACTTGCTTTTACATGAAGATGAAAGGGTGAAATGTTACCAAAATCCTTACACTGCAAAACTAAAGTGATAAGAGGGTGACAAATCAGGGGCTGACATGGAATATATGTATATGTATAAACACATGCTATACGTTTTACATAATATGATACACCAGCTAAATTTGCCAGAAAGTTGCTACAGTCAGGTTTGTTAAAAATGATTTCCATGACTTATACTATGAGGCAGCCCAACTGTTGGAATGTTCCATGGAAATTCTATATTCATGGGAGAGAAATTTGCCATTATTGCTCTTACATCATGAGAGAGGCACATAACGGGTAGGCTTGTGCTGTTCAGTTCCAAGTTCATACAGACGCACAGAAGAAATAGAGAAATGCACATGATTTCCCTACATGGAGTTGCAAATAGCTTGGGTAATGTACTTTACAAATCTTTTATTTACTTGAAAAAGTGTCTTCAAAGTGGTTGTAATAATTCCTAGTTTTCACTAAAATTGTAATGCACGATCAGCATTGGTAAATTCTTGAAAAGGATTTAAAAATGTTTGACTTAGAGGGTGCCTGGGTGGCTTAGCTGGTTAAGCATCTGGCTCTTGATTTTGGCTCAGGTCACGATCTCATGATTCGTGGGATCGAGTCCTGTGTCAGGCCCTGAGCTGACCGCAGCAGAGCCTGCCTGGGATCGTCTCTCTACCTCTCTCTCTCTCTGCTCCCCACCCCGCCCCCATGCTGTCTCAAAAATAAGTAAACATTTCAAAAAAAATGTCTGGCTTATAATCCTCTCATTCAAGTATAAAACCAATGCTTCTTGAAACCTTTAGGTTATGTTTCATTTTACTGTTACTCTCAGATCTAAGATTTTGTAGGAGGCATGGCTATGGTTCTTTGTAGCTCTGTCTGTCAGTTTCTCTCCATGTATGTTTGGTTCATAAGAATACGAATTCTTTTAACATATTTCTATTAACTATTCGTACTGCCCTGAGAAAAATATGTTACTGTTTTCTCTTTCAGAATAGTAAGGGTTTTAGATTAACCTGTTGTAAATACTCTATAGATCAGATGTTTGAGAGTTAATAAATATTTCATTTCTCTGTATATTTAAACTCAACTTATATCTTCAACTTAAAATGAGAGAGGCCCAAAGAAACTTAATAATGAAGAGAACTAGACCACCAATACTGTGACAATGTGATCCATAAACGAATGCCAATTTTAAACTAATGCCTAAAAATTTTAATTTTTTTTTCAACGTTCAGGCAGTTTCTTTTATAGTCAGACAATAATGGCGATGGTATTTAACCTTCCTGACTTGTCTCTCTTTTCTTCAACAGCATTTATTGTCTAAACCACACATGTAGCCCCTTGATTATTCCCAATGATAATCTTATTTTATTGGAGTATTTTACCCATGAAATTGTATTATATGTGGATTTACTTACACATAACTTTAATTTTTTTCCCTTGACATACAATTGACATATAACATTGTGTAAGTTAAGGTGTGCAATGTGATGATTTGTTATACATACATAGTGCAAATGATTACCATAACACGGGTACTTAACGCCTCCATTCTCTCATATAATTACCATATTTATTTTGTGGTGGTAGCAATTAGAATCTATTCTCTTAGCAACTTTTGAGTATATAATACGATATTGCAAACTCTACTCACCATGCTGCACATTAGATCCTCAGGACTTACTCATCTTATCTCTGGAAGTTTGTACCTTTTCACCAAATCTCCCCTTTACATCGCCCACCCTCAGTCCCTGGCAACCACCCTTCAAGTCTTTGTTTCTATGAGTTCAGCTTTTTTAAGATTCCACATGTAAGTAATGTCATACAGTATTTGTCTTTCTCTGTCTGATTTATTTCATTTAGCACAATGCCCTCAAGATCCTTCCATGTTATTGCAAATGACAGGATTTTCTTCTTTTTTATTTTTAAATATCTATCTATCTATCATCATCATCTATTATATATCTATCCATTCATCTGTAGATGGACACTCAGGTTGTTTCCATATCATGACTGTTATCAATAATGCTGCAGTGCACATGTGAATGAAGATATCTGTTTGAGATCCTGATGCCACTTTTTTTTGACATATACCCAGAAGTAGGATTGCTAGATCATATGGCAGTTCTATTTTTGATGTTTTTTGAGGAAACTCTATATTGTTTTCCATGTGGCTGCACCAATTTACATTCCCACCAATAGCATACAAGGATTCCTTTTACTTTACAGCCTCTCCAGCACTTGTTATCTCTTGCATTTTTTATAGGAATCTTTCCAACAGGTATGAGGTGATATCTCATTATAGTTTTGATTTGCATTTCCCGGATGATTAGTGATGTTGAGCATTTTTTCATGTACCTGTTGTCATCTTGAATGTCTTCTTTGGAAAAATGTCTATTCAAGTCCTTTGCCCATTTTAAATAAGATTGTTTTCTTTGCTATTGAGTTGTATGAGTTCCTCACATATTTTGGATAGTAACCCCTTCTTAGATGAGCTGCAAATATTTTCTCCCCTTGCATGGGTTTCCTTTCATTTTCTTGTTGTTTCTTTTGCTTTTGTTGCTTGTGATTCTGGTGTTATTAACAAAATTATTTCCAAGACCAGTATCAAGGGGTTTTTCCCTTATGTTTTCTTTTAGGAGTTTTATGACTTTCAGTCTGATTTAGTGGTCATCACACAATTAGTTTGGTGAACTCATTTGAATTGTATAAAAGAACATAATACAACACAAGAATTAGAATGGGGGCGCTTTTCAGTTTATTATAGTGACTTAACCCTTTGGATAATCATTCAGGGAAAATAATTAATAGGGATTCCAAAGGTTTAGAGGTGATTATATCTAATTGGTCCCCAAAAGATACATATAGATATGACAAAACAGTACCAAAAGTTGCCACTGACACTTCTCTGGTATTATATAGTTCATTGATCTCCCTTGAGCAGAAAAGCCATATTCCTCGTTGACCATATACACACAAAACACCCAGAGGAATGTTGGTTTCTAGGAGAGAAGCTCCTAGAAATCTTCATCCCCACGCAACCTCAACCTCTCTCTCTTCCTGCCTGCTTTATTTCACTGGGAAGATAAAAGAATGCTCATTTAGATTCTAGAACATAGGTGGACTGAGAAGTATCTCTTAGGAGCCAAAACACCAATACTGACTTAATACATACACCCATTCATTCGTTTGTTTGTTTTTTCGGTGCTCTTGAGTGTGCTTTTGTAAGTCACATGGGTAAAATATGAGGCTATGGCTTAAGCTTTGAGTCGTGAATAGACAAAGAAGGTAGTTTGTCCAACTTTGGCTTGATTGTTTCTTGGCTGGGACTGCACAAGGATTGTCCAACATTAGCACTTCAGCTACTCAACCTTTGTCTGACACGTGTAAGTGTGATAATCCAGTGTGATTGACTGTTCAAACAAATTGTTCTATGCTTACGCAGCAATTTAGAATCATTTTTTTTTGTGGCAATTTTCATGGTATTCAGTGTTTAATATATGCTCACTCACAATACTAGAAGTGCAGCTAAGAGAATGAATATTTATGGAAGACTAGAGAACAAGACCATCAATTCTTCCACAATAAGCTTCTTAATTTTTTTTAATGGTAAAAATTTGTTTTCAAACAAACTCTTACGTAGGATTCCAAGAATTAAAAGTGAGTCCCTCCTTACCTGGAACCTGAGAACTTCCAACTTCATTGCTATAATGATTCTAAAATTTCACGTTGGATTGCCCAGAATAACAGACTGTTGCAGAGGTGGACAAAATTGCTTTGGCTTCCTGTTGAACAGCTTTAATTGAATTACACATTGCCAAGATTATATTGGCTTACATTGAGAGCTAAGAAACAGACTTGTATTTACTGTTTTAATGTTGTTGAAATTGCTATGTATTATATTACGTGGCTTGTTATAAGGACCTGAGATGTAAGTTTCTTTCAAGTCTTACTATAGGGAAGAATTTGGTTATATCTGATGGATTCTGTGAATAATAGAGCTGATTATGTCTCTGGAAAGCATAGAGATAGATTTCTATTTCTTCTGCAAAACATAACTAGGATTTGCTGGTTTGTAGTAATCAGACTTCTTGCCTATAAAATGTCTTTCATGTTTTTTTTTCTTTCTCTTTGTAGGTTTTTCAAGTATTTGGTGAGCTACTTTTCAATACGTCACTTTTTTATGTGTTACATTCAGTTTCTGATGTTTTCAGCCACGGTACTCTGGACCATACACCATGAGTGTGTGTTTATGCTCACACACACACGTAAACTGTGTACACTTATTAAATATATCCATGTATATTGTATACATGGAACATACATTTATACCTATATTTATATAGAGAGAAAAATATAAAATAGTAATTATTGTGATCTCTGGTAGTGATGGAATAGTGATCTTGACATACTTTTTTTGTATTTTTTAAATTGTTGGGGTGCTTACGTGGCTCAGTTGGTTAAACAACAAACTCTGGGTTTTGGCTCAGGTCATGATCTCACTGTTCCTGGGTTCAAGCCCTGCATTGGGGTTCCACGCTGTTAGGGCGAAGCCTGCTTGAGATTCTCTCTCCCTCTCTCTTTCTGCCCCTCCCCTCCTCACATCTCTCTGTCTCTCTCTTTCTCTCTCAAAATAAATAAATAAACTTTAAATTTTCTTCCATGACTTTAAAATTTCTTCTATGACTTCCAAACTTTCAATTTTATTTTTAATCATAAAAAGTGCTGATAATAGGACTTTAACATATTCCTATATGATTTGAAAATAAATATAACGGAAATTTATTATGTATACTATAAGGAAAGACTGAATTTAGTATTATGCTAAGCACCAAACCAATTTCCCAGCATCATTTTGGAAAAAAAAATCTATACTTTTCCTATTAACATAAAATGCCAACTTTATGATATTCTAACTCATTTGTCAGAAGCTGGCAGTTGTCTACCCCGACATCCGAGGGAAAAGCTTTCTAATTTTCTGGTAGGCAGACTATCACATAAATGAAACTCTGTCGTCTGTAGTCCTCCTTCCTCCTTGTAGCAGGGTGTGATCATACGACTACATTCTGGCTAATGAGGGGTAAGCAAGATTATCGTATGTGCCATTTGCAAAGGCTGATTAGAGGGAACTCACTGAAGAGGAACCAACTTTTTGCTTTCTTGCCTTTTCTCTCCTTCTGATCTGCAGTGTAAATGATGGGTGGTGTTCCAGCAAATGTCTTGGACTAACACGTTCTCTGGAGGATAGAAGCCACACAGTGGCCACACAGATAGAAGCCATACTCGGAATGGAAGCTGCAGAGTGAGAGAATCTGGTGGAAAGCCTCAGTTTTTGATGACACAATGGAGCTGCCTTGTCAGCTCTAAACTGTCTACCTTTGGATTTCTCTTATTGTAAAACATAATAAATAGGTGTCAGTGACATTTCCACCTCTGTTCTTTTGAGCTTTTCTCTTATTTCCAGTTTCAGAACTTCTTCCAATTGGTTTGGGCTGGTTAAGCCTAATTATTAAAACAATTTAATGCATCTTAGTAAGGATAGTGTTAAGTCTCCCACAAATTTCTTTATGCTATTTCAGAATAGTTTTGCAATTGTGCAAACTTCAGTAACATTTTGTAATCACAAAACATTAACAATTTTTAATGATAATTTTATATTTATTTTTGCAATTATAATATACTTTTAAATGATTATTTACTTATTTTGAGACAGAGAGAGAAAGCATGCATGCATGTGCCTGTGCATGAGCCGGGGAGGGACAGAGAGAGAGGGAGAGACAGAATCCTGAGCAGAATCCGCTGCTGTCAGAGGAGAGCTCGACGTGGGGCTCGATCTCAGGAATCATGAGATCCTGCATGATCTGAGTCAAAATCAAGAGCTGGACACTTAACCAACTGAGCCCCCCAGGTACCATGTAATTATAATATTTTTATTTTATTATAATTATGATTATTTTTATTTTAGCTACATTTTGAGTCATGTTAGAGAGAAATGTTGTATTTATGCTATTAAATTTTCTTCCTTAGTGATAAAATATCTTCATTTTCTAGTCTCTTTTATATTCCAGTTACTTTTTGTAGTTTACTCTGTGTAGATTCTGCACATTTATTGTAAGGCACTTAACAATTTTTGTTGTTATTATGAATACAGTATATTCACTTAGATATTTCAAATAGGCTGTTGCTGGTACATAAGATAATATCAAAGTTTGCATTAATGTGACAATTTGATATTTTTCTGAGCTCATTCATGAGTTTTGATTATGTTTTAGTTGATTCTCTTGCATTTTCTTAGTAGAAAATAACATCATTTGAAGATTATGATAATTTTACCACTTTTTCCCCATAGTTATTTGTCTGGATTGTGTTTGTCATGGTATTGCATTGACTAGCATGTATAGATAATACTTGATAATGGTAATGGTGTGCTCCTTTTGTTCTCGACTTTAAAGGTAATTCCATTTTTCTAACGTTAAATAGCATGCTGGCTAAAGATACTAATCTCTCCCATATTGGGGACGAATTTCTTCGTCCTAGTTTATCATGTTTTCGTTTGTACTGATTTAATGAGAGAAAAAAATTCTACAGCATAATAATTTTAGTTGTCTCCTCATGGAACTTCTCCCAGACAAATATTAATTATTTTGAATCTCTTTCTTTTATTTGCATTTTATTTCATCCAGTAAAGAGTTTTGAGTAGCTGTTCCTTTTTGCTTTTCTCTGCTTTAGATATAATATTCTCCAACTATTTGAGCATGATCAATTAACATAATAAACTTTCACTGAGTTAATTTTTCCCCAAAAGTTTCTTCAATGTTCCACTTCGATGCCTCTGTTCACAGTTGTAATTTGGTTAAAATGTTTGTGGTGACAATTATAATGGAGGGGCTGAATTAGTCAGTGTTGGTGGTTAGAGTGAATTTTCTCATGGTTCCCTCACAGATGGACAAGACTTGAAGGTAGAGAGAAGCTCCCTTAAGGAGGTATGGATCTGTCTTCTAAGTTTGACAATTTCTTTTCATTCCCTTTATCATTTTAATTTGACTTCAAGAGAGAATAAAACACCAATACAGATAGGAATTCAGCCATGTTAAGCCAGAAGTCAAAACCTGAGAAATCCTTGGTCCAGAAGAAGAGCATTTAATATGTTTTTTCTGGTTTATCATCATCATCACTATCACCGTCACCATTATCATCATCACTATGATTGTTACTATTTTCTTACATTTACCAAGAAGTTCAATTCTCGCTTAGTATTAAAAATGAGGGATGCCTGGGTGGCTCAGTCAATTGACCATCTGACTCTTGAATTTGGCTCACGTCATGATCTCAGGATCGTGAGATCAAGCTACATACACGTCAGGCTCAGCACTTAATGTGGAGCCTGTTTAAGATAATCTCTCTCCTTTTCCCTCTGCCCCTTTCCTGTTTACATTCTCTTTTTCTTTCTCTGTCTCAAAAAAAATTTTTTTAATTTAAAAATGTGATTGCTGTTAAATTGTGTGGGTCACAATTTCTTCTTTCTAAAAGTAACTCTATGTATTTCCCCGAGGTGTAGTCTCTGGTACCTGGCAATTTTTCCAGAGGAAGAAGATGGGACCCAGACACGCCACTGATTGTTAACCAATTGGCCGTCATTTCCAGCCTAAACCATTCTGAATTGGATAATGATGGTCTGGTCATGCTTCTTCGGTGGGCTACTCCTTCCCATATGGACAGGTAAGCTTTTTAAATTATTAGTATTTTGCTCTAGTCCAGTTTGAGCCATATAGCAGCAATAATTTCTTTTTTAGTAAATTTCATCTTTTTGTAGATTCAACTCTGACCAAAAAAAAAATGTCTTCCTTTTCTTGTTGTGATAGTTATGTCAAGAGAGGTCTAAAAGAGGAGGAAGTTAAAATGGGCATTTAAGTCACATCAGTTCATTCGGCAAATACATTTTGAATATTCACTTTGTTCTAGGCACTTCCACTGGCATTGAGATACAGTTGTGGGCAGGAGGATAACTGCCCTCACCTTAGAAAGAATTCCGGCTCTTGAGGTCTTCCTTGGAAATTATCCTATCTATTTTAAATTTCAGCTTGTTTTGAATTATGTGTATTTACTATAGCTAACAGTTTTGAAACAAAGTGATTTATAGATGAGTAAAAATAAAATATTTACCATGTACACACATACAAAACACTGGTTCCATTTTCTGACCATTTCTCTGTACCTCTATTCTTTCACTGTGTAATATGACATATTTAAAAATCTCTGGGCCCTTGCAGAATACTTTCACTGTTTATTGGAAACTTTCATCACAAGATAACATCATTTTTGTATTGTGTTCTTCATTTTAAAAAGAAGTCAGGGTACCTGGATGGCTCAGTTGGTAAAGTGTCCAGCTGCGGGTTTTGGCTCAGGTCATGATCTCGCGGTTTCGTGAGTTCGAGCCCCACGTCAGGCTCTGGCTGCCAGCACAGTCTCCCTCTCTCCCTCTCTCCCTCTCTCTCTGCCCCTCCCCCACTTGTGCTGTCTCTGTCTCTTTCAAATAAATAAACTAAAAAAAAAGTGGTTGATATATATGGTAATCTCAGAATCTTCCACTCAACTTTTAAATACTGTATTGTCATGAGTTTCAGAAGCTTCTGTAGCAATAAAAGAGACATAGGTATGTTTTAAATATAACATTTATATTGATGTGCTGCTCTGAATAATTGGATAAATCCTTACTAAACTAATATCTGTGAAGCATTTTAATTTTCACAACACATAAATTTATAGTATTAAAATATAAACCCTATAGTATGTTATTTTGAAGCTCTGCTACAAATCTCTTTCCATTTATTCAGTGTATGATTTTTGAGTAATAGATCCAGTCTTGCTGATTTCTGTTCTAACCACAGGCTTAACACACACAATTCTGCATTTCCTCATCATTATTATTTCTAATGTTGGTCCTCACTGCTGCCATGTCCTATCTGTGTAAACGCACCCGGAAGTTATGCAATCCATCCTTCCCTTTTCTCCTGGAAATTGTTTCTTTATCTCTGATTTAAAGTAGGAGCTTTGTGTCTGAGTAACTGCCATAGTACCAGTGACAGCTTTGGGAACTCCGATTACAAGTCACTTAAAGAGAAACTCTGTTCTATTTAAATAAAAAAAGACATATAAATGGCCAACAAGTACATGAAAAGATGTTCAATATCAGTAATCATTGGGAAAATGCAAATCAAAACCACAATGAAATATCACTCCACAGCTGTTAGAATGGCTATTATCAGAAAGACAAGGCATAAATTTTGGAGAGCATGTGAAGGACAGAGAATTCTTATGCACTGTGATGAGAATGTAAATTGGTATAACCACATTGGAAAAAAATATGAGTGTTCTCCAAAAAATTAAAAATAGAACTACCATATGATCCAGCAATTCCACTTTTGGGTATATATCCAAAGAAAATAAAATCACAATTTCAGAGAGATATCTATACCTCCATGTTCTTTGTGGCATTATTCACAATAACTAAGACTCGGAAACAACCCGAGTGTCAACTGACAGGTGAATGTGTCAAGAAGTTGCAGTACATATATTTAAGGGAATATTATTCAATCACTAAAAAGAAGGAATTCCTGTCATTTGCCATTGCATGGATGGCCCTTGGGGGCGTTATGCTAACTGACATACGTCAGATAAAGAAAGACAAAAACTGCACGCTCTCACTTTTGTGTGGCATCTAAAAAAATGCCAAATTTGTAGAAACAGAGAGTAGAATGGTGGCCGGGAGTAGGGGAAATGGGGGAGATGTTGGTCAAAGGGCACAAACTTCCAGTTACAAAGTTAATATGTTGTAGGGATCTAATAAGCAACATGGTGACTATACTTAACAATACTCTATTATGTACTTGAAAATTACTAAGAGAGTGGATCTTAAATGTTTATCACCACACACAAAAAGGTAATTATACAAGGTGATAGAGGTGTTAAGCAACCTTATTGGGATAATCATTTCAAATTATATGTGTGTATCAAATCATTATGCTGCACACCTTAAACTTACACCATGTTATATGCCAATTATATATCAATAAGGCTAGAAAAAATCAATCATTCTCTTGGCGTGGCTCCCAAACTTGGTTGGAAAATGATATCAATAAAGAAACAATTGCAATACAGCATTCAAATGCTACAGGAGATACACGTTTCTATAGACAGGTGGAGTAGAGCATCCGAGTTCACACAGTAGCTACTACTCAGTAATTTGGCTAGAAATTATCTCCTCGTTACTCTGTTATGAACCATTATGTTAATAGCCAGACTGGAGTTGGGGAATTGGCTTCAGTTCTGGAAAAGAGGCCGGTATGAAAAGCCTAATGACTATTTCCAAACTAGGGCCTAGAATAAGATTTTAATTTCAAACGGGCCTCGTTTCCAGGAATGGTAACTGACTGCAGCAAAGAATAAACACAAGGTTAGGGACAAGATGTATAGAAAGGGATAATTCTCTAGAGATGAAGAGGGAGACAGCATAAGGGTCATTCCTAGTGCCTTTGGGTTCTGAGTATAAGTCACATCATCCTTAAGAAGGAGAGATGGGCAATGCTGGAATCCAGAAGTCATGACTATCTCATGGATCTCAGAGCTTGAAGGGCAATTTAACTTTACTCCCCGGGAAATGATAACAGTGTGGCTCCTGCTTATTTTCTAGTTAGCTCAGGATTGAGTCAGGAACCGAAGCATGACTGTTAAGGGACATGCATGTAGAGGTACCAGATTCAGGTGACTCATCTTTAAGGAGCAGAACGTGACAGGTGTGAAGGAAACAAGGCTAAGTCTCACAGATGTCTAATGGTTATGCAAAAAAAAAAAAAAAGATATGCACAAAAATGTAATGTTTCACATATTCCTGTTTTTATTTCTGAGAAAATTTTAAAGTTTTATCTTAAAAATATTTAAGTTGAATGTCCTTTAAAATATTTAAGTTGAGTGTCTTTAATAACCCTTTAAAAAGGATTATTTAAAATAAATGAAGGATTATTTACATAATAAAGGATTACATGATAAATGAAGGATTTATTATAAAATAAAGGATTCTTTTATAATCTTTAGAAGAGATTATATTCCATGATCATGAAATATGCAAAATACTGCAGGGTTTTCAGGAAGCATACAAAAATACTGGACTGGTTAAAGGCACAGAGTATTACTGTCTCTTTATATCAGAGTTTCTCAACTTGGCACTATTGACATTTTGGACTGAATAAGCCTTTTTGTGATAAACTGTCCCGAGCATTGTAGAATGTCTCACAGCATTCCTGGCCCTCACCTATTAGATGCTGGTAACACCTCTACTACTCCCATGCTGAGGCGGTACAATCACAAACATTTTCAGATTAAAAAAATATGTTTCCAGATATCAGAAAAATCCCCCCTGGTTGAGAGCCACACTGCTCTATGTTTCAGAGTTCAAATAGTTATATAACATTATATTGTATATTCCATACATACATTTCCTGAAGATTTCTCAATTCCATTCCTAACAGATGATTCAATTTCTCTGAGATAGAATTTAAAGATACTATCAAAACTCGTCAGTGGGAATTATTTAAACAAAAATTTTTTTAATGGTTATTTTTGAGAGAGAGAGAGAGAGAGAGAGAGAGAGAGAGAGACAGAGTGCGAGCAGGCGCAGGGAGAGAGAGGGAGACACAGAATCTGAAGCAGGCTCCAGGCTCTGAGAGCTATCATCACAGAACCCAATGCGGGGCTCGAACTCACGGACTGTGAGATCATGACCTGAACCGAAGCTGGACACTTAACCGACTGAGCCACCCAGGCACCCCAATCATTGGGAATTATTTTAAGAAAAACTACCAACACCACTTCCCTGAAGACCCTTAATTCTAACCCCTTCACTGACCATCATAAAATTAAACCAAGTAAGTTACACAAAAACAACTCAGACTGACTGAGAAGACTGCTTCAGTTTTTTAGAAGGATTAATACTGAGGCTTGATTTTTCCATAAGCAGCGTCATCAACTAAATGTGCTGGGGATATTGTCCTGTTCACACAGGGGCTGTAAGTAGCAAGGCCAAGGACTGTTGGGACAACCACTGTAAACCTTTGAGGAGCATTGGTTTGCATTATGCTAAACTTGCATCTTTTCATTGATAACATGTTTAAAAAATAAGCAATGTTACCAATCGAATTTCACAATATGGCATCTTATTTTTACTTATCCTCATAGAGTTAATTTTTTATTAAGTTATTTATCAAGGATAAGTACACCACCTGGCATCCAGAACAGTGTGTTGCACTCAATACACATTTGTTAACCAAGTGACTATGTGGTCACAAGATGCCATGGTCTCTCCAGGTTCTTTTGAAAGCCAAGAATTAAATTCTTTTGCCAACTACTTTTAGGAGAAATTATTTGCAAGGTTGTCTCTTTTAATGCCTGTAGGAGATGTCTTGATGGATTGCCTTAATGAAACACTCACTTCCCCAGGTGTCAGGAGTGCGGGCTGCTGTTGTGCTTATAGCTGAGAACTTCCCCAGAATCCCCCTTGTCAAAAGAGGGTGGAGTGGCAGCCTGCATTCAGTGGTGGTTGATTTAGAAATATTGTACAAAGTTGTCTTAGTGTGGGGCATCTTTAAAGGGCCATACTATTACAGGTGCTCTCTGTGGGAAGGACTAAAACCTTTGTCTCAACTGCATACTAGTTCAACTTTTCCCTCTGCCCTCTCCTGCTTTCTTCACTCTTTCACAGATGCTGTTCCTCTGAGCATTCCTGAAAAAGCTTTTGTACACAAATGTTCATCTCAGGACCTGGCCCCTTGGGATCCTGACCTTTGTGCCAGGAGTACACCACAAAAGAAGAATCTAGAATGGGAATTTGGAACTGAATAACCACTAACCTGATAGCACCCCAATATCATCACTGGTAACAGGTGGAGTGTGTAATAAGACCCTTGTGCCACAGCAAGGCAGTAGCTAAAAGTTTCCAGTGGTAAGCCAGGATAAGCTAATGCAGTGGTTCTCAATGGTGTGACCCCCGAGGTGTGATCCGTTCTCTCCCCGGGACATCTGGCAAAATGGGGAGATAGTTTTGACAGCCATGACTGGGGGTGGGGGGCGGGCAAGGGAGCAGTGCTTTTATTATCTGGTGGATGCTGCTAAATATCCTACAATGCACAGGACAGCTGCCCCCAGCCCCCATCCTGTGACTCCACACAATGAAGAGTTATCTTGTCCAAAAGGTCAATAGCTTTGAAGATGAAAAACCCCTGAGTTACCAGTAGAAGAAAATATACTCACTGGTGTAATAGTTCAGGTGTTGGAAAAGTTGCTGGAAATCAGTAAGTATAAGAACAATATGGGGCGCCTGGGTGGCTTACTAGGTTAAACATCCAACTCTTGATTTCAGCTCATGTCATGATCTCCCAGTCCTGAGATGGAGCCTGGCATTGGGCTCTGTGCTGGGGGTGGAGACTGCTTTTCTCTCTCCCTCTCCCTCTGCCCCTCCCTTACTCACACATTTTTCTCTCTCTCTCAAAAAAAAAAAAAAAGAAAAAAGAAAGAACAATACAATGAGATGGTTCTTACTGTGCAGCTTGAGGGTGACTAATCACCAATTTAAGGCAAAGTGTGAAAGACAAAGACCCCTTGGCAGTGTATAAAGAGATTGATATCTCCTGCAGTAAAACCTTGGCATCAGGCCCAGTGCTTACTTGCAAGGCTAGTTGAACTAAAGAGAAATTTGGATTCTCAACCTAAACAATGTTCTCTGCCAAGATTAGAGCTGAGATGGGGAGCAGTGGGCTGTCAGACTCAAGATGTGACATTTGGATTGACTCACTTGAAAGCCTTGCAGTTTAGATCACCCCTACCTCTCTGGTCCTTCAGAAGACCCCTTTACTGCCCCCAACCCAAGCCCAACTTGAAGATGATACAGAATAGTCTGCCTTGCAAAACAACATGTGCTCCCCTTAGGATCTTCTCCTACCTCCCCTCTTGATGACCAGACCAATGACCAGGGTCACGTAATTACAATATCCAGCCAAACAGAGTATGGGCCTGGCTAAAGGGGAAAAGGAACCACATGTAGAAGACGTAGCAGGACCCAAGAACATGAACAGAACTGTACTTGTGGGACCTGATCCCATGTGTGCCAGAACAAGGGGCACAGAAATATATAGTGTGGTAAGTGAGAGTTTATTGGTATGAAAGTGCTCTCCTGTAATGCAGGATATAATATCTGTAAAGGTCCGTGGAGGATGGTAATCTGCTTGGGTGGATCTCAAAAGCTTGGAAAATGAAAGCTCACACTAAGTAAAGCAGAAATTTAGAACTGCCATACTAGATGGTGGATGAAGGAACCAAAAGGCCCAGAGAGGTGGGAAGGCCAGAGTGGATATGCTTAATGAGGCTTCTGTTATTGTGGGATCTTAGCACCTCTGTATCAGGAAGCCCAGATCTATAATGGCATTTCCTATCATCAGCCCAGGCCTAGAGGAGACAATCGCCACCGAGAGCTTTTCTACAATGCTGGTGCTGCTCCCGCCATATTGCTTAATAAACAGTTGCCTTCTGGGCTGGTGGATTTTCTGACCTTATGGGTATCAGATCCACCTCCTATGTTCATTCCCTGCTTCTCTACATTTAAATATTTCTAAAATAAAATAAATAAAATAAAATAAAATAAGATAAAATAAATTAATAACAAAACAAAAAAGCAAATTTCTTATCATATGCTGCCTGAGTGAGTATAACCCTGAGGTTGTCATGGCTCTCGAAGGGCAGGAAAACCCACACCAAGCAGACCCAGGCTGCTTTCATTGTTGCACCAGACAAACATGCCCTTGTGTCTTCCATCTTGAGAATGGGGGAAAAAAACTCCCCTTGCTCTCACGGTCTTTCCCAACAACCCCAATACACCATATTTCTGGGAGATCATGTAGCCTACTCTGCTTAACTTCTAAGATCAGATGAGAGTGAATATTTCAGCATATTATCTTTAAACATATTTGCAAATTTACCTTAAGAAATAGTACGTATCCCAGTCAATTGACAGATTCTACAGGAAGATGAACTTTGGTAAACCTTATGGAATCTTGTAGCATTGTAACTGGCTTTTTCTTTTTCTTTTTTTTTTTTTTTAATTTTTTTTTAATGTTTATTTATTTTTTGAGACACAGAGAGACAGAACTTGAATGGGGGAGGGTCAGAGAGAGGGAGACACAGAATCTGAAACAGGCTCCAGGCTCTGAGCTATCAGCACAGAGCCCGACGCAGGGCTCGAACTCACGGACCGCGAGATCATGACCTGAGCCTAAGTCGGTCGCTCAACCAACTGAGCCACCCAGGCGCCCCGTAACTGGCTTTTTCATCGAGAAACAATCATACTTTAACTTTCAGTGTATTTAAAGGGTTTCGAATTTTACTTTTGTCTTTTCATTCTAAAAGATCTCCACCTCTCTGTGGATTTCTAAGGAAGTTTATTATAGCTTCTAGGAGATGTTTTTATTTCATATGGTTTCATTGAGGTTTGGGATGGCATCTTCTGGCAATGCCACCTAGCACCCCCTCCTCTTTCTTTTTCTAAAGGCAGCCAAAAATGAATGAAATTCACACATTTCATTCAAGTAAACATATTCAGCCAGAAAGTATTTTGCACACTGGCTTACCAGTTCTTTCAGTAGAGGTTCACAGCTTTCTGCGACAAAATGCTCTCAATCCTGATGTGGAGTTCTGTTTGAGAGAGTCTATGCAGCAAAGCAGAAGGAAATCAGGTGCTTGCCACATCTCATTGAATGTAATACATTTCAATTATACGGTACATTATATTCTTCACATGAGATGGAACAGCTATAGGAATATCCAAACATTCAGTAAAACTGGGGAGAGTGAATAATTCAACAATGTGTCCCCCAAAACTGCTTCATCAGAAACTAAGTCTGAGAAAAAAAATGAAAGCAGAAATATATTATGAAATATTACATTATGTGAAAGTGAGCTGAAACAAATAAAAGATCTATTTGAATATATAAGGCAATAAAACAAAAAAGATTCTAAATCGAGCTATACTGAAAGAACATTTTTATTTATTTATTTATTTATTTATTTATTTATTTATATTTAAATCCGAGTTAGTTAACATATAGTGTTATATGATTTCAGGAATTGAATTCAGTGATTTGTCACTTATAAATAACACCCAGGGCTCATCCCAGCAAATACCTTCCTTAATGCCCCTTGCCCATTTAGCCCATCCTCCCCATCCAACACCCTACTAGCAACCCTCAGTTTATTCTCTGTATTAAGAGTCTCTTATGGTTTATCCCCCTCTCCATTTTTATCTTATTTTTGTTTCTTTCCCCTATGTTCATCTGTTTTGATTCTTAAATTCCACATATGAGTGAAATCATATGATATTTGTCTTTCTCTGACTGACTTATTTTGCTTAGCATAACATTAGTTCCATCCACATTGTTGCAAATGGTAAGATTTCATTCTTTTTGATCGTCGAGTAATATTCCATTGTATATATACACGACATCTTCTTTATCAGTCAGTCAATGGATATTTGGGCTCTTTCCATACTTTGGCTATTATCGATAGTGCTGCTATAAACATTGGGGTACATGTGTCCCTTTGAATCAGCATTTTTGTGCCATCTGGATAAGTACCTAGTAGTACAATTGCTGGGTCACAGGGTAGTTCTATTTTTAATTTTTTAAGGAAACTTCATGCTATTTTCCAGAGTGGTTGCACCAGTTTTCATTCCCACCAACAGTGCAAAATTGTTTCCCTTTCTCCACATCCTTGCCAACATCTATTGTTGCCTGAGTTGTTAATTTTAGCAATTCTACTGAGAGAAGATTTAAACGCTTAGGTACTGAGCACTTAGTAGGCAACAGACACAATATAATTCCGTGCAATATATACTGAATATACATTTAAGCAGAGATACTACTCTATTCTATTTTTGAGCACGTTGAACAACTTTTTTGTGTCATTGAATTCTTTCATGTGCCATAATAGATCAGAAATGCTTCCCAGTTTCTACTCTCCTAAGTAACCTCAAGATTTGTTTTGGATATGTTCGTTTATACTGGAATCTGCTAGTTTTGAGTTTGACTCAATTAACCTTTCAAGCTTTCTGAGAAGTGAATCAATATTTATTTGTTATTTGCTTAATCACCACTTCCCTCATAGAGTCATCACTGGATTGGGGATGTCATCACTGGATTTCTAAAGTCTAGCAGGACATTTGATGGCGTGCTTGACCCTTCAAGTCCAATAGAATAGTGCTATGTAAGTATTGATATTCCAAGTCCAGGCTTATTTTAGGTTTCTCCATCAAGTTTCTCCACCTTGACACTCTCCTGGCAGTCTTCAGGTCTACCTAGGAGAACTCCTGAGCAAGTATACACGGGGGTGCCTAGGACTTCTACACATTCTACACACAGAAGCTCAGAGACATTTTTAGAAAATTCATATAAAATAAACATATTCCTCAAGGCAATGAACTCTCTAAATATTTCCCTATCCATAACAGAAATGGCTTTTTATATTATATGCAGAACCTAGACTTGCAAGAAAACCTATTAAGTTGTACATTTTTTTGTTTGTTATTAAATAAAAGTGCCTCGTGTCCCAGATGTATGCTCTCAGTGGGATACAGAACCACCAGGAGCTTTGAAATTATGTATTATTTTTAATGATATAACAAGTATTTACGTTGTATGTATTCTGAACAGAGTTAACTTGGTCCAAGTCCTCGCTATACATCATGTCTTCTTGTATACTCCTTACCCGATTTTCCAGTTATTGTTTATTTTGTGTTATCTTCTCTATATGTAAATATTATCACAATTATATTTTTGAGCCATATGAAGGTAAGTTTCTGACATTATGCCCTAATATCCCTTCATACATAAGGGTGTATCTCCTAAAAACAGGGACACTGCTCTACACATGGCCATCGAAATTAGGAAATAAACGTTAATTCAGTGCTATAATACAATCCATGGACCCCATTCAAATGTCTCCAGCTGCCCCTCAGTGTCTTCATATCACCCATTTCTTTCTGGGATTCAGTGTAGTTTCACACATGGCACTTAGTTGTCAAGTCTCTTCAGTCTCTTTCAAACTGAAAGAAAGTTTCAAATTTGCCTTGCCTTTGATGACAGTGACAGTTTTGAAAAATGTAGGTTAGTTGCTTTGTAGAATGATCTCAATTTGGATTTATCTTTTGTTTTCTCATAATTAGATTGAGGTTACACATTTTGAGTGAATATTACAAAAGTGATTCTGTGTTCTTCTCAGTGAGTATTATCAGCGGGCATGTGATGTCCATCTTTCTCACAACTGGAGATGTTGAATTTTATAATTCAGTTAAGAGGGTCTTTACCAAGATTGCTCATTAAAAGTTAATATATCAGTGTTTTGTACTTATTTTTTATAGTTTTTTAAATGTTTATTTTATTTTTGAGAGAGTGGGAGAAAGCACGAGCAGGAGAGGTGCGGGGGGGGGGGGGGTGGGACAGAGGATCAGAAATGGGCTCTGCATTGACAGCAGAGAGCCCAGTGGGGTGCTTGAACTCATGAACCATGGGACCATGACCTAGCCAAGATCAAGAGTCAGACGCTTAACCAACTGGGCCACCCAGGCGCACCCCTCGTGTTTTGTACTTATTAAAAAGTAAATGGGAAGTTCTGTCGTGTAAAGGTTTTGGAAGTTGTCACTCTGGTCCTTGTGACAAGAAAAAAGTTGAACAAACTGAGAATCAACAACTCGTCTTACATCCACTGAAAACTTGAAGTCACGGGATCTACAGCCACCATGAAATCTAGAGAGATAGGTGAAGAAAAAGAATCACTGCCAAGATCAGGTCATAGAAATAGAAGAAGCTAACGAGTAGGAAAACTTCAAAGGAATTTTGATGAACTGCTGCAGGCAGTTTGAGAATGAAATGCTCCTGGGGGTCCAGTTTGAGAATGAAATGCTCCGGGGGTCCAGTCTCTAAGGACAATATTTACCATGATCATACATGTAAAAAGCCTCAACAAAATGTTAGCATATAGACTCCAACATTGTATAAAAAGAAATATACACCACAACCAAGTGAAATTTATATGAGATATTTAAAGCTGTTTCAACATTCGAAATCAGTTACTGTCACTGATCTAGTCACACATTAACAGAAGAAAAATCATGTCAATTGATGTAGAAAAGCATTTGACAAAACCCAACCCTATTCATTATTAAAACTCAGCAAACTAGGAATAGAGGAAAACTTCCTCAACTTGATAAAGGACATCTCTAAAAATCTACAGCTAGCATCACACTTAATGGTAATAAATGGATGTTTTACCCCCCAAATTGGGAACAGAGCAAGGACATACCCTCACAACTTCTATTCAACATCATCCTGGAAGTTCTAGTTATGCAATAAGAAAGAAAAAGAAAAGAAAAGAAAAGAAAAGAAAAGTATACATATTGGGAAGGACAAAATAGTATTGTATTTATTTGAAAATAACAGAATTGTCTATTCCAAGTAATTAACAACAACAAAAAACTCCTGAAAGGAATGAACAATTATAATTTAATATGCAAAAGTCAATAGTTTTTCTGTGTACCAGCAATGAATATTTGAAATTAAAATCACAATGTATTAACCCCAAAATAATGAAATTCTTATGTGTAATTATAACAACATATGTGTAAGAAGCAATGAAGGAAACTATAAAAGTCTGATGATCGTAATCAACCAAGATATAAATAAATGGAGAGATGTTCCATGTTCATGAGTAGGAAGATTTGATATTGTTAAGATGTCAATTTTTCCAATCTGAACTATAGACTCAATGTAATCAAATCCCAGCAAGTTATTTTGTGGATAATTAACAAAACAATTTCAAAGTTTGTATGGAAAAGGATAAGATTTAGACTAGATAATGCAATACTGAAGGAGAACAGAATTGAAGGGCTGATATTACCTGACTTCAATATTTACTATAAAGTGACAGTAATTAACATAGTATGGTATTGACTAGAGAACAGAAGCATAGATTATACAACAGAATATAGATCCCAGAAATGGACTAACACAATATAGTCAACTGATCTTTGACAAAGGAGCAGAAACTATTCAATAGAGAATGGATTGTCTTTTCAACAAGTGATTCTGGATCAATTGGACATCTACATGCAAAAAAAAAAAATAGTGTAGGTACAGATCTTACATCTTTCACAAATACTAACTCAAAATGGCTTACAGATCTAATTGTAAGATATAAAACTTCCGGAAGACAAAGGAGGATAAAATCCAGATAACTTTGGTTTTATGATGAGTTTTTATATACAACAACAAAAGGATAATCCTTGAAAGAAAAACTAATAACTTGGAGTTTTTATTTTTTTATTTTTATTATTTTTTTTAAATTTAATGTTTATTCATTTTTGAGAGACAGACAGAGACAGAGAGTGAGTGGGGGAGGGTCAGAGAGAGAGGGAGACACAGAATCCAAAGCAGGCTCTAGGCTCTGAGCTGTCAGTGCAGAGCCCGACTCAGACCTCGAACCCATGAACTGTGAGATCATGACCTGAGCTGAAGTCAGACGTTTGACTGACTGAGCCACCCAGACACCCCTAACTTGGAGTTTTTAAATTAAAAATTTCTGCTCTGTGAAAGACATAGGTCAGAGAATGAAAAGACAAGCCAGAGACTGAAAGAAAATATTTGTAAAACATATATATTTTCAAAATATACAAAAAACTCCTAAAACTCAATAATAAAAATTCCCAATTAAAAATGAGAAACTTAACAGAAACCCATGGGGGAGGGGAAGAAAAAAAAAAAGAGGTTAGAGTGGAAGAGAGCCAAAGCATAAGAGACTCTTAAAAACTGAGAACAAGGGGCGCCTGGGTGGCTCAGTCGGTTAAGTGTCCGACTTCGGCCCAGGTCATGATCTCACGGTTCATGAGTTTGAGCCCCACGTCGGCTCTGTGCTGACAGCTCAGAGCCTGGAGCCTGCTTCGGATTCTGTATGCCCCTCTCTCTCTGCCCCTCCCCCTGCCCATGCCCTGTCTCTCTCTGTCTCAAAAATAATAAAAATATTAAAAAAAAAACAAAACTGAGAACAAACTGAGGGTTGATGGGGGGGTGGGAGGGCAGGGAGGGTGGGTGATGGGTATTGAGGAGGGCATCTTTTGGGATGAGCGCTGGGTGTTGTATGGAAACCGATTTGACAATAAACTTCATACATTGAAAAAAAAATAAATAAAAATCACATAACTTAAAAAAATAAAAATGGGTTAAAATGGGCTATCTTATTTGAACAGATAATTCATCAAGAAAATATGAAGATGGCAAATAAGCATGTGAAAACATGCTCAATATCACTGTTGTTATAGAACTGCAAATTAAAACAACAACGAGGTACCACTACCTGCCAGTTAAAACGGCTAAAATCCAAAAAAACCCAAAAAACTGTCTATACCAAATGCTGTGGAGAATGTGGAGCAGTAGCAACTCTCATTCATTACTGGTGGGGATGCAAAATGGTCCTTTGGAAGACAGTTTGGCAGTTCCTCACAAAGCTGAACAGTCCTACAGTGCTCACTAGCAGTCATATTCTTATTTACCCAACTGAGTTGAAAACTTATGTCTGACCAAAAACCCGCACCCGTATGTTTACAGCAGCTTTATTCATAATCGCCAATGACTGGCAGCCACTGAGAAGTCCTCCAGTATGTGAATGTGTAAACAAATTGTGGTAATACGGAGTAGCATTCAGTGACAGAAAGAAATGAGCTAGCCAGCCATGAAAAGAAACAGAAGAATCATACAAGCCCATTGGTAAGGGAAAGTCTGATTATGATGTGATTCCAACTGTGACGTTCTGGAAAAAAAGAAAACAACAGAGACAAGAAAAAGTTCCAGAGTTGCCAACTATCTGGGGAATAGGGGTGGTGGTGGTGGGGGAGGTGGATACATGAAGTGCAGGGGAAAGTGAAATTGTTCTGTAAGTGAAATTATTCTGTATGACAGGCTAATGGTAGATACATGACACTATCCATTTGTCCAAACCCATAGAACTATATGCAACACGGAAGTAAATCTAAATGGAAACTACGAGCTTTGGTTAATAATAATGTATCAAAAGTTACTCGATTACAGCTGGGAGTAACAGGAACTAACATGGTATGTTAGTTATACTTTAATAAAAAAGGGAAAAGTCTCATTAATTGTAACAGATGGTCCACGATCATGCAAGGTATTAATAATAGGAGAAACTGTGTCTGGGGTAGGAGTATAAAGAGGACTCAGCGCTCTGCTCAAATTTTTTTGTAAATCTAAAACTGTTGGGGCGCCTGGGTGGCTCAGTCGGTTGAGTGTCTGACTTCGGCTCAGGGCATGATCTCGCGGTCCGTGAGTTCGAGCCCCGTGTCGGGCTCTGTGCTGACAGCTCAGAGCCTGGAGCCTGCTTCGGACTCTGTGTCTCCTTCTCTCTCTGCCCCCTTTCCCCACTCGCACTCTGTCTCTCTGTCTCTCAAAAATAAACATTAAAAAAAAATAAAAGCAAGACAAAACAAACAAAAAGGAAATAAATTAAATTGATTATCGCTTCAATTGTTCCTCATGAGGCTGGAAAAATTTAATCACCTAACAGTAAGTAGGTGAGGGTGAGTAACAGTGAGTAGGGGAGGGGCAGAGAGCAAGGGAAACACAGAATCCGAAGCAGGCTCCAGGCTCTGAGCTGTCAGCACAGAGCCCGACGCGGGGCTCGAACTCACAAACTGTGAGATCATGCCCTGAGCCGAAGTCAGACACTTAACTGACTGAGCCACCCTGGAGAATAGTATTTAGAAACCAAGATCAGCATGCTAGGTAGGCTCATTGCTACTGGGCCTCTCAGTGGGCAGACCGAGGAATATATATACACACCCATAAGTATATGGCCACTTAGAACTACATCTCTTTCTATACCCATCCATTTGTGTATATGTATACACACACACACACACACACACACACACACACACATACATATGAGAGCCATGAGTTTACAATTTCAATCCAACACTTCGGGATTTATTCTCACCTTCCCCATTTCTATATTTATGTTTTCTCCACCAGTGAGAAATTTGGCGCCCAAAGTTCTCACTATATCCACTTAGTTTTTCTATGCCTGTATACCTCCAGTTTTCTAACCACATGAGTCGTCATCTCTGCCCAACTATGCACGGAGGTTCCTCCGGGCCAAGCAAGCCCACATCTCAAGTTGCAGTTTCTCCAGTTAGGTTATTCTAACAGGATTAAAGTCTTCCTTTCCCATTATATGCTGTCATATTAAAGAGAACAGTATGATAAGTTATTCTCCTGCTGTTCAGCATGACATCCAGGGGTATTATGCATGTTATCTATTCAGGTCAGTTACATAATTTGTGGGGTGCGAAATAAAAATGCAAGACCCCAGTGGGGGCGGAAAAGTCCATCTCCATTTCCTGTTGGCCACTATCCCTCCCATGGTTGACTAGATGACTCCTCAAGATACTCACTTGGTACCTGGATCAATTGTACAAGAGAAGCTTGCTCTCATTGAATATGCTGTGGCACTGCCATCCCAGGACAAGGTGACCATCACCTTGATACTGCAGGGCAAATGCTAGTGAGGCTGACCCTCCCCATGACTCCTGCCCAGGCTTCTGATGGGAGTGAAGGACAGCAAGAGGAATGCAGCCCTCTCCCACCAACCTGAGCTGAAATCAATGGTAAGACACTTAACCTATTTTTGCCCTGGGTGGAAGGTTGCAGAGGTCAGAGAGTGGGGACCCAGAGGGGAGGCAGGGAAGGACCCAGCGTTATAGAAAGTGGGGAATGGGCTGCCCAGAACTCTACCCCTGGAGTCAGAGAGGTGGTAGGAGGGGGACCAGGTGTGAGCTCATTTAAAAAACACAAATTCAAAGATAAAATATTTAAGCATTTCAGATGGTGATTGCGGGGCATTAAACTCCAAGTGCAGGTAACTTTTGAAAGTAGAATCTTGTGTGATTGTACATGAAGTCGGTCCTGTAACTAACATACGGTGAGAGAAGGAGGGATCCTCTTTGCCCTGGCTCCTCCAGACAATGGTGGTGGCAGCATAGTCTGTGAGAACTTTGAGAGAAACTTAATGAAAACAGTAGGAAGTGGAGCCATATAGCATGGAGCCAGCTGGGGGAGTGCAGGATGGATGGGCAAAAGATAATCCACCCTAGGACACCCTGTGACAGGGTCTGAGGTCCTACTATCATGTGGTAGGACTCAGAGTACCAGGATTTGTAATATTTATGTAAACATGACTGCAGTTTTATTCAAAGAAGGTTCAAACAAGAATTCTGGTAGACTTGCATATCAGTCTTTCCAACCAGTCTATCAACTTACCAATAATTGACACATGGGACACCTGGATTGGCTCAGTCAGCTGGGCGTCTGATTCTTGGTTTCAGCTCAGGTCATGATCTCGCTGTTCATGGGATCGAGACCCTTGTCAGTCTCTGAGCTCACAGCACAGAGCCTGCTTTGGATTCTCTCTCTCTCCCTCTCTCTCTGCCCCTGCCCCTCCCCCAATAAATAAATAAACTTAAAAAATAATTGAGACCATCAAAGGTTCACCTTTGTTTCTGAAATCTTTGGTATATGCTTGTCAATGGGAGGTGCTCCACAAATGTCAACTGAATGAATCAATGATTGAGAAGTGGAAATAAGCACCCACACATGTTCAAACATCACATTCAAGGTAATTCAATCTAGTTAAGATTCTACTCCGTTTGATTCCCAGTATTAAGAAAATATTTCCTCTTTTCCCTTGTTAAATTATGGGGCTTAGGAAATTTTGCAGGTTGGTCTAGGAAGAGAATCATTATTTTAATATGTTTTTTAAGGAAGTAATTCCTACTGAAAACCTCAAAAAGATGTGCAACTCAAATTTTGGAACATTCAGCGTCATCTGGAGTTGGCATGGTGTAAGAAAGGAGAGATACACCAACAATATAACTAGGCATCAAATCCAACAGTTATTTAGTATCAATCATGTAATAGTTTGCGTTAATTCATCCAGTGCTGTAAGTCTTTCTGGACAACGTCAATAATTTTCTCATGCACTAATTGTAGTAATGGGATAGGAGTAATCTGTGTGTGTGAGGATCTCTGTTGAAGGTGTGGGTCCTCAGAGCCTGCACAGCATCTCAGGAATCTATGTGACAGCAGTCTCTATTGTCTTCCATTTCTTTCTTTGACCCATTTCTTACTTTCCATCTTAGGACAGATTAAGGTGGAGACACCGGAACAGAATGTTGGTAGAAGAATTTTGCATGCCCTCCTTTTCCTTGACATCTTCTGCGACTCAAGTCTTGAGATTAATGGCAACAACACACTTCATTGAGTGCAACTGGCCTTTATTCCCTCAGATAAAGCTGTTGTTAGGAAAAATTCTGAACCTGGTGATGTTTCGTATCAGTGACCTCATTATCCCCTTTTCTCCCTTTATCCTGATTTGGACACTTAGTGTTTTAATGGCTTTTTCTACTAGACTTGATCCAAATATGTCCTCAAGGTTAAATGGATACAGTAATTAACCAGAGTTAGGGAAGCAGAGTTCAAGGTCAAGTTATAGAGTTCACTGGTTATTTAACTTTGAGTCCTCATTTCATTACCTTTAAAATTGCTATATTGATTCTATCTTGTGCTACATATGTTTATAACGTACATTTTGTTAAAATATGAGATATTTAAACGTTTTTAAATATTTGTTTTTGAGAGACGGAGCACAAGCAGGGGAGGGGAAGAGAAGGAGGGAGACACAACATCCGAAGCAGGCTCCAGGCTCCCAGCTGTCAGCACAGAGCCTGACGCGGGGCTCAAACTCGTGAACCGCTAGATCATGACCTGAGCCAAAGTCGGACGCTTAACCGACTGAACCACCCAGGCGCCCCTAAACATTTTTATAAGCACACATATTGAGTGATCAAAGAGGGATCAAACTTAGTGGGTTTGCTTTTGCATCATCATATTAAATTTAATAGAGAATTATTACCTTTGCCTTTTGAGCAAATAAATAAAAAACATCATGGTGGAGATCAGCAGCAAGATGTATTTATGTGGTTGTATGTATTGAATAAAAAGAGCTGGAAAAGGGGATGTTGAAAACGGCACATGGCATCCAACTATTCTCATGCCTGAAGGCTTCCTGGCTCTTAAGGTTTCAGACTCTAAGCTGGGCATGATGATTTTTTAAATCGGTACTTTAATGATGCAACCAAACTGTAATGAGGGAGCCAAGGCATTCACAGCCACCACTCAGTTCTCCCAGATGATCTGTTTTGAGCTTTGTTGATTCAGTAATTATGTGTTAGAGTGAGGGGAAAAAAATACTGAGCAGCCAGGAGAGATGTGAAATGTTTACTATTTTAATTAAAACAAAAATGGACCAAAGATGAATGTACCTATCATCCCTGGAGATTGCCTATATTGATTATGTTTGGGACTTTGCTGTTACGGCCCTTAAAAGCAAAGCTCGTTCCTCGATGCCCGTGTGAACATTAACGGATGGATGTTACATACTCAAATACGTAGCAACACTACATAATAGTGCCTTTGTTGGAAAGATGGTGTGATAGGTAAATAACATGTTTAAAATTTAGAAAAATGGGACATAAGATTATTTGAAATACTGAAAATTAGGGAATAATAATATGCAATCAAAAGCATACCACAAGATAATTTCTTAATTTCTGCATTGAAGTTCCCTAAATATTGCCTGAATTTACTTCTCTCAATGTAGTTAGTTACCAAATTATAGAGACAATTTTCTACTTCCATAAGAAAAACATTAAACATTAAACTTTAAATTTTTTTTTCAACGTTTTTTATTTCTTTTTGGGACAGAGAGAGACAGAGCATGAACGGGGGAGGGGCAGAGAGAGAGGGAGACACAGAATCGGAAACAGGCTCCAGGCTCCGAGCCATCAGCCCAGAGCCTGACGCGGGGCTCGAACTCACGGACCGCGAGATCGTGACCTGGCTGAAGTCGGACGCTTAACCGACTGCGCCACCCAGGCGCCCCAAACATTAAACTTTAAATTAAACATTAAATTATCATCGATTACCAGCTATACCTAATCTAATGAAGTTGTTTATTATCTCAGAATCTGTAAAACCATTTAAATTGCTTTACAGGGAGCCTGGGTGGCTCCGTGTGTTAAGCTTCCAACTTCCGCTCGGGTCATGATCTCACAGTTCTTGGGTTTAAGCCTGGCGTTGGGCTCTGTGCTGACAGCTCAGAGCCTGGAGCCTGCATCACATTCTGTCTCTCTCTCTCTCTCTCTCTGTCCCTACTCACTTGCATTCTGTCTCTCTCAAAAATAAACATTAACAAAATTACAAAAAATGAAATTGCTTTAAAGACATTTACATTTCTTGAATAGCTAAAGGACTGAGGTTGAGAATACTGGCAATGGCTCCACGTGTTTGTCAGCAGTAAAGACGGCATAATCAATGAAGGTAACTAACTATAGTTTAATAAAAGAACTATATACAAAGTTGTGAGCTGGGATAAAAAAAAAAACAACACAGCAAGGGATGACGCTTCAGGATTCGCAGTAGCAGGAAGCTTTTAGCATCCTTGACCTCGAAGGGAGATGACTATCAGAACCCAGAAAGAAATGTTGCTACTGCCTTAGACGGTAGCTCTGGTTATAGGAGCAGGATGCCAAACAGGTGCCCTGGCCTTCGGTGGAGTGGCACAACCATTGCCAACCTGCTTGGCAAACGTTAGCCGGAAGATAAATAATTGCTCTCATGCATCCCCCCACAGATCTCCTGCGTCCTGTCCATGGGCCAAATCCAATTGGAAGTCGGAGGGAGCCTGTGCAATTCCTGAAGTTCATCCCCCGTGGGCACAGAGCAGGAGGGAGGATAGACTGTGGATATGAAGGGAAAATGGAAAATCTTTTGCATACTCAACATTCATTTTGTTAAAAATATGTCTCCTTACAACAAATTTAAGTCCCTCCAGTGCAGATCTCCCAACTAAGCTAACTAAAAACATAACTAAAAACATAACTCCTGTGTTTTCCAAGCTAAATTTTTATTTATTTATTTATTTATTTATTTATTTATTTATTTACATTTATTCATTTGTGAGAGTGAGAGAGAGACAGAGCACGAGTAGGGGAGGGGCAGAGAGAGAGGGAGACACAGAATCTGAGGCAGGCTCCAGGCTCTGAGCTGTTGAAACAGAGCCCGACACCCGGCTCGAACTCACGAACCGGGAGACCATGACTTGAGGCAAAGTTGGATGCTTAGCCGACTGAGCCACCCAGGTGCCCCCCACGCTAAATTTTTAAACTACATTTCATACTTTTCTCCATGTCTCTGTTCATAAATGTTAATCTTATCCTCCATAAGGCATAGGTATTATTGGACTTGTTTCATGTTCTCCAAAACCACTTCTTGAAACAGTAATTTTTAAGAAAATGTTTCAGTGCCACAAACTTGATAATATTTCATGGCATAAAATGATAGCTAAGCATGAATTTGTTAGGGATTAGTTTTCTATCATTTTTTCTAAAGACTATATTGTATGCATTGTATCACTGGCTCACACATATATTAGAATGAGATCTGTGTTATTTCTATGGAGACTGAGAGATGCTGTGTTTCTCAGAATGTTGGGTATAAACACAGATATATGTACACTGAATAATGCATTTGTTTAGAGGGGTTTGATAGATTACATTTGAGGGTCTGTTGTTATTCTGCATTGTTGAAAACGGTTCATGGATACATTACTTCATTTTAAGGGTATATTAAGACATGCACAGAAAAAACGTAACAACCCTCTAATGATTTTGGGGGTGAAAGATATCTCCACTGGATTTTCCAAAAGTTAGACAATAGAAATCATGAATTTCTTGAATTTGAGAAGAGAAAACTTCCTATGGCATCCTTCTGTCTTCTTTCCATTGTTCCTATTCATTAGATTGCTTTGTAACTAACACATAGCAGTGACAAAGACGAACCACATTTCACCTTTTCATGCACATCTAAAATTGTTTCCATTTTCTCTTTGGCCCTTGAGGAGTGACTAACAGCAGTAATTATTTTCTTCCCTTGCTCTCTGAGAATGTGTTTGTGTCTTCCTTTAAACTTTGATGTGGAAATCACTGCTTCTGTGCAGATGGGGACTTTAGCTAGGAACACAATTTGACAAAATTCTGAACTGAAAATTAACTAGAAAATGGCAGATGAAGTCATTTCTATTAAGTCTAAGTTTGGTGAGAATGGAAAATGAAATGATGGATTTTGTGTATCTCAAATGCTTAATTTTAAGTGCAAGATGAAGTCTGCCTTTCTGCTTCATAAGTTTGAGGCACACATTAATTCTTTAAAAACAACTTTAATGGTGTTCCATCTGCTTAAAAGGGCATAAAGGAATCTCACTGCCACCATAAATCCCAATAAAACTATTAAATGTAAAGTCCTACAAGTAATTTTCACAAGATAAAGAATCAGCGTACTGTAGTCTGGAAAAAGCAAATGATATGGTCATGATAGAAAATTGGGTGTATTTAAATATTGCAAGCATTCTTAAGGTCATGGGTTAAGATATATGCTCCATGAATCCATCATGAATCAGGCAATTAATTAGTTAACCATTAAGCTTCTCTCTTGTGCAGAACTATACCTCACTCTGGAGTAATATTGCAGGTTGACAATTGGATATATTTTATATTGCACAGAAAAAAATGTTTACTAGATATGTATGATTTGATAAGAATAGAATGAAAATTAAAATGCCACACGATCATAATCAGTAATTATTGTAATTATTTGTTAATAATAATTACTATTTTCTTTAAACTAAAATTCTGTGTATAATTTAAGGAATATTAATTTTAAAACGAATGAAGTGGATTTAAATTCAGGCCTCAATTTTTACCAACTGTGGGGCAGTTATTTCAACTTTCTGAATCTCTTTTCTGGTCTGTGGCCTGCAAAAAAAGAAAAAAAAAAACTTATGTGGCTTTGTGAGGATTAGCTGATGTACTACTTCCAAGAGTTCCTGTAACAAAATAGAAATGCAATAAATTTTAGGGTTTTTTTTTTCTGTCTTTCTTTTTGCTTTCTTTCCATTCATAAGCCATGGAAAAACATAAAAGCAAATTAGATTAAAAATAACTACTAAAGAAGGACAGTTACTATAAAAACATTAGAACTGTTAGAGGAACCCCCGTAAAAATTTCCCATTTGCTTGTTTATTTAATAAATACTTGTTCAATATTTTCTGTGTTCCAGACATCAGTCTAAGCACTTTACAATTGTTAATTCATTTAATCCACATGACAACTCTCTGAGGTCTGTACAATTATTCCCGATTTACAGGTGAGGAAACTGAGTCACAGAGAGGTTAAATAACTTGCCCACATCTACACAGCTAAATATTGCCGTGTCAAAAAAAAATTTTTTTGCCCAGACATCCTATTTCTAGAGTTCATGCTCTTAAATACTACACCATGCTACCTATTTGTGTGAGAATGATGATCATAACCATAATAGTAATAATAACTAACACTTTTTACTTACTATGTGGCATGAATTTTCTAAGCACCGTATATTACAAGCTTAGGAGATGCATATGATTATTATTCTATCTTACAAATTAGAAATAGGAAGCACAGGGATGTTAAGCCACTGTACTTTCCAGGATAGAAAGGTTAAAAGCGTACTTTTATATAAAACGTATCTTGTTTCAGTACCATAAACATTTGATTAGATGGGATACTGTTTCCATCTTAATCACATTGATGGTATCCACTTGGAGTTCGCTTCTCCCTAACAAAAGACCAGTTGGTTCGGGATGCTGATACACTCAACCTTCTGAAAACCTCTATTGGTCACTGGCTGAGATAACAGTCTCCATTCACACTTGACAGGAGACTGTCGCTATAGCAACCTGCTATTGCGGGGGCGGGGGGGGGGGGCGGGGAACCTCTGCCATTCTTTCCTCATAGTAACCCAGGGAGCTTCACTGTCCCCCCAAGCAACCGTGTCAGGGCCCATACCACCGAGAGGTCGTTTTGTATATACCTGTTGATTCAATATGCCCCCAAACAAGTCCCATTCAACCGCTAAAATGCTTTTCAGTTTGTTTCTTCTACTCTCCGCGCCGTCTGTTCTTGCCCTAACCATTTATACTGTAACCTCTTTCTTTGCCCTCCAGTTCATCTTCCTACTGCTACCAGAGTCATCTTCCCAAAACATAGGTTGCGATCTCCCCAGGTCCCCTCTGTTTCCAAATATCTACTATAAGGACGATAGATGGCAAGTGAGCCTAAACTAAATTAAAGGCACAGAGGTAACATCACAGTAAACCAACAAAGACGCACAGTATACTAACGTTGAACTCTAACATGATTGATTTACTTGACATTGCAGGTATTATTAATCCAAAAGAAGCCAAAATGATGACCTTGCAACAAAACGTTTATTCAGGATAGCAAACAATAAATAACCATGAGTTTACCTGTAAATTGCATGCATGGATAATTCCTCCCTAGAGCATTTACACCACACGGTTAGGTTTGTAAATGTAGCTCTTAAGGTAAAAATAGACTTCAAATTTCATGACTACATTTTTCAGGAAAATAACTCTGAGCAACTAATATGATGTAAATGATGAGTTAATAATAAATAGACTCTTATTAGAAAAGAAATTTAAGCAAGTGATGTTTTTCAAATATCCTCTTAGTTAGAAATTGGAATTCGGTAGCCGGGAGGAGTTTTTTCATATCTTTGGGAGAGCGCTCGTACAGCTTTATACAACCCGCACTCTGAGTCTGGCTGTGAAATGGTGGCTCAGCTTGAATTCTCAACCCGTGGAACAAGTCATTATGGCTAAATGAAAAAAACGGAACCCGTACCCCATCATGTTCTTAGCAAAAACTACACAGCAAACACTCATGCTACAGGGTTCCAAATAGTTCCAGCTATTTCAGAACAACAGTGTCTATTTTTCATCCTGAATGACTGCAATTTCAGTAGCAGCTGTTGCGCTGAAAATTATAATGGTCAATATTTAATCAGCACAATGTTTTTTTTTTCCTCCCCCCTTCGTCAATCAATCATTTGCTTCAGTTACCATAAAAATCTCAAACTTCAGTTAGCAGTTAGTAACTTTAAAAGCCTCATTAGAATCTGGCACGACCTCCTGATCTCCCATTATTTCCCACCACTTGCTAACATGCAATCTGGGCTCTGTTTCAGCGGTTCCCATAAACACCAGCCTCCCTCTGCTTTCCCTTATTTCGCACATCCAGAAAACCATCTGTTTTTCCCCGACTCTGTACAAACACTGTCTTTTTTGACATCCAAAGCTAGTCTCACCTCCTGAGGAAAGTTATCTTTGCTTATGCTAACTTAGCGCTTATGGTTTCCCCTTCTCCAGACTTCGGTTAACCTCTGCACTTCATCCCTTGGTTGAACAGTATTTACTGGTCTTTTCTCTCCAACTTGATTGCAAATTAATGAAGCAAGAACCGTCTCATATTTTTCTAGTTCATTTGCAGTATATAACTGTGTCTCTCTCTCTAAGGAATATCTTAGCATCTCATTGTGTGTTAATAGAGGCACCTTCATTTATTTTCTTCTGAGTTTCCATAGTATCTTGTGTGAACTTAGCATTCTAATCTCAGGTTCTAGACCTTGTATTCTAAAATTATTTGTATACGTCTCAGCCTCCTGTAAGCAACTCGAGCCTATTCTGTTATTTACAATCATTCTCGGAGCACTGACTGTATATTAGGCAATGTACCAGGCACTGGAGAAAATAAACTGGGTAAACCTTAGCCATCAAAGACTTTCTGAGGATGAAAAGCAATGACACGAGATGGGATGGGGGCTTCAGTCAGCTTGTGGAAAGGGCTGGGGTGACAGAGGAGAACCACGGAACTTGATGTGGGTGTTAAAGCAAGAGCAAATCTTCACCAGTGGAAGAGACGGTTAGGGGAAGGATACTGAAGTAGAAATAGTGGTCCTGCGAACTCCCAGATATAGGAAACAGAACATAGTGTTTTGTTAAAGAATAGTAAGCATCTGGATGAGAAGCGAGGGTAGTGGTGAAAGAGAAGGTTGAAAAGGTGGGTTGGAATCAGAACATTGGTCACTGATGAAGATACTCTGATCAAGCATTATTTGATCCTTGGGAAATTTGGCTCTCTATTACTACCCAGGAAATTAAAAATGACATATGCACGTACATAATAGATGAGCTAAAAAAGAATGTTTAGGATGCCACAATGAGCTTATTAAGTGAATCATTTTAATGTATAATTTTTTATTGTGAACTCTGTTGTGCATAGAACAAAGGACGTATAACATGCATGTATAATTTAAAGCATTATAATAAAATGAACACCTGTAGGCCCACAGCTGAAATGAAAACAGAGCAAACACTCTCTGTATCTTTGAAGCCCTTTGTGTGCTGCCCCCAATGCATCATGTTTCTCTCTCCAGCCCTCAGAAGTAACTCTTCCCTGACTTTGTGGTAATTTGCCTGTTGCATTTCCTGAAAGATATCGTTCTCCCCAAGTAATGCCAGAAGAGATTGTTTAGGCTTGTTGCTTAGAGTCTGACACAAATAGAATCATTCCACTCCTTTATTTTTGATACCAAAAGAGGAAAAAGCCACATAATCAAATAATTAACTCAGGTTTGACATTTCCACTGAATGTGTCGGCACCAAGACTTTTCCTCAAGGATGGAAAACTACTCTGAATATAAGTGGTTTTGATATGAACTGCTTAGATTTAGCCTATAGATACGCTCTGGGGCTCCTGGGTGGCTCGGTCAGTTGAGCGTCCGACTTCAGCTCAGGTCACGATCTCGTGGTTTGTGAGTTCGAGCCCCGCATCAGGCTCTATGCTGACAACTGGGAGCCTGGAGCCTGCTTCGGATTCTGTGTCTCCCTCTCTCTCTGCCCCTGCCCCGCTCGTATTCTGTCTCTCTCAAAATAAACATTAAAAAAAAATTTAACTTGTAGATACAGTGTAAACTATGAGTTATTCTCATTGTAAATCATATTTTTTTCAGAATTGAAGACAAATATGCAGAATTGTTAATCACATTTATGTTTAAATCCAGAAACATTGCTTTCTCCGTGGTTATGGGAATGCTGGTTTGGTATATTTGTTAATGATTTCAAATGCTAATACATACAGCAAAACGAAATGATTGTTTTTGGTCAGTCTCAATCCTCCAAGATAATGACATATCTGTTCTGGCATTGTTTTTTTCTGATATTTGTCCCAAGTGTACTTTGTTTGGTTGTCCAATTAAAGAAGCCTGAGACTACTTTTTTAAACCAAAATATTACTGATTTTTTTATCCGCACAATACTATAAATATGCTTGGGTATGAATACTTAATTTATGTCCAGTCAAAATCATCTTGGTTTTAGTGTAACAGGACTAATAGTTGTTCAGGAAAGAACTTGCTTTTTTTAAAACTGGCATATTTGCCATTAAAGTAAGAATGTGTTTGGAAATTTATTCTGTCATGTTACTAATTATCACTATCTTGACTATCGGGTATTTAATTTCTGCATTTAACATCTGGCGCAATTATGTAAGCGGCTGACATATGAAATAGAATCCAAACCCTCAGTGTGCTTGAGAGCTCATGGAGGACTTAAGAGAAAGAAGCAAGTTAAGGGGATGCAAGGCCTACAGGAATGGGCACATGCATGAATTATAAATACAAGTCATTAACAAGAATATTGATGAACCAGAGCATCTCATTTTATGTTGATGCTGAATTCCACTTTGACTTATTATGTTAATTAGTAAAATTCTCTTTTTGAAAACAGGATATCAATTATTTTGTTTACATTAACAATGTGTATATGCATTATATGTGTATTTGTAAATATATCATATACCCATCATATATATATATATCATAAATGCATAGGTATACCTGTCATATTCATATGTATGTATATACGTCATATACGCATCATATGTATATATTCCTAGAGGCAAGAAACATGTATGAAATGAATTGTACTCTTGATGAGCATTGAAAGAAGGCACGTTGTGATTATCACAGACTACAGCATACCCGTTGTTCATCACAGGGATGTTAATCTGATAATTATTTAAAGAATCACTTGAATGGCCACAAGTTACAAGTTGTAAGTTTGGGCTATTATAACTAGTCCACAGACAAGTGGACTTGTCCACAAACAGTCCGGATGCCCTGTTTGCGTCTAGATCACTCATTTGCTAATGAACCAAAAGCTGTTGCTAAGCATTCTCTATCCTTCCCGCATCCCAGTGAAATAGGTTAATCACAGAAATATCTTGTGATGAATAAAAGCAAGAGTTCTCGTGTCATACGCCCTGGTTTGAACCCTGACTCTGTCACTTATAACAAGCTGTGTGGTCTTTGGATAATTTTTTAAGTCCTATGCTCCTCAGTCTCTGCACGGGTAGAGTAGGAAAAATAGTAATATCTGTTAAGGTTGTTCTGAGAAGTAAACAACACAATATATGCTAAGCCCTTAGAAAAAACTCAGCACACAGTAAACGCTAAAAAAGTCAGCATTATTTTCATTCCAAGTTACACTTATAACGTACAGGTAGGCAAATAAGCCTAAAAACATTTTACTTGAAATATCAAGGAAAATCACGAACAGATGTGGGCATGTACATTAAGTGCCCAGGGTCCTCAATCTTAGTCATTGGCCTGTGTTCTGAGAATAAAATATTATTCCTCACAATAATAAGAACTTGTGGCACCAGACATTTTAAAATTAAGCTTTTTTTAGGGATGCCTGGATGACTCAGTCAGTTTAGCATCCGACTCTTGATCTCAGTTCATGATCTCACAGATCGTTGAGTTTGAACCCCACATCAGGCTCTGTGCTGACAGTGTGGAGTCTACTTGGGATTTTCTCTCTCCCTCTCTCCGTGCCCTTACCCCACTTGCACACTCTCTTTATCTCTCAAAATAAATAAATAGACTTTAAAAAATAAAATAAAATTAAGCTTTCTGAAATTTTTTAAATTAAATTGTTTATTTTATTTTATTTTACTTATTTTATTTTTAGAGTGAGAGAGAGCGTGCATACGAGCAGGGAAGAGGGACAGAGGCAGAGAGAGAAGCCCAAGCAGGCTCCACGTTCATCGGGGAGGTCAACTTGGGGCTCAATCCCATGACCCCAGGATCATGACCTGAGCTGAAATCAAGAGTCGTCGCTCAACTGACTGAGCCACCCAGGCACCCCTTAAAATTAAGCTTTATCTATATTTTGTTTTTTTGTATGAGAAGTATTCCATAAGCATTTCAACCCTAACAATTCTCCAGAGTGTTAGGTCAAGCCTATCTCAGCCATCTTCAGACCCACATAATTAGCCTGTCCTACAGAGAGTGGGTACTCAGAAAGTGTTGGTTGAATGGGTAAGTCCTGGTCTATCTGCTTAACATGAAGAGCAATGATCTGAAAGCATTTCCCATTTCCTCATCTCACTGCCCTGAAGATAGTTATGTGTACCAGTATTCATGCATGAATGGCTTTGATTTTTACATTGTTCTCATCTTCATCAGAATTTTGGAGTTTTCCATGAATATCATGTAATTTCAGCTTATTCTATAAGGTAAAGACAAAAAGAATACCTCGTCATTAAGATAAACAGCAGAATTTAATGACAGAATTTAATATTGCTTTGGAGACCACATTCATTTTTCTAAGAGTCCAATAGAGTGTGCTAGTTCACTATGTAACAAGAGTCATTTAGAGGTGCAGTCATGTATCAGACTCATTTTGACTATTGGGTTTAAAATAATTGAAGTGAAAAATAAAACATTATTCTTAATAAAAACAAAACAAAGTTCAGCAAATTTAATTCTATATAATGTATGGACACGTGCAAAGTAAATAAAAAAGAAAAATGAAAAGGGTGAGAGATTTCCTTCTTATATAGGTTTACTATACAATATTCTACTGTTTGGATTAAAAAAAAAAAAAAGAAAGCTCTCAGGGCGCCTGGGTGGCTCAGTCGGTTAAGTGTCCAACTCTTGATTTTGGCTCAGGTCATGATCTCACGATTCGTGGGTTTGAGCCCCACATCATATCAGTATGTGCCCTTACAGTTTTCATAGGCTGTAACTTTATAAACACATTGTATTTTTTTTTTTATTTTATGTTAACAATAAAAACCTCCCCAGGGATACAATTGAAGAATATATTTAGTGCATTCATGTATTAGTTTGTCAAAATTAGCCTGGAAAACAAACAGAAGTGTCATCGGCAAGCAAAAAAAAAAAAGCAGGATGGACAAAAAGCATGCCCCAAATACTTCAAATGATTAATCTCTATTCACCCTTTATTTGTATGGAATTATCTAACATTTAGAAAAAATTAAGTCTTTAGTGACATAGGAGCAAGGGTCCTTGTGATTTTGTTTTCTGTGTGCAGGCATGCAGGCGTGTGTGTGTGTGTGTGTGTGTGTGTGTGTGTGTATGTGTCCTGTGAGAAGTTGGTGATAAACGCTGATAAATAAGAACACATGCTTAGGCTACTTAGCGGACCTGGTTGCCTGGCAGCTTCTTGGCATTTCTTATTCTTATTGTGACCACAACTTTCAATTCAGACGCCGTAGGGGACATGTGTCATTCTTTTTCGCTGGGCAGTATCTGAACTCTCTGCCTATATTTAGGATAATATTATGAGATCTTATGATTCTTGGAGGGAGCAGTATCAACGTCATATTCTAGAAACTAAAAATGCCAGAAGCTCACTTCCCCAGGCCTTTTTGCATCTGGCCATCGAAGCGCTGCCAGTCCCAGGTCCCTATTTCAGGGACGGAAGCCCTTTGGGCCCCAAGAATCAAAAATCGCGAGTCTGTGTGGTAGTGGTTGTTCTCAGAGCACCGGGGCCCACAGTACACCTTGCAATCCTTACAACTCAGGGGGGAAACAGGTTTCCTCATCAGATTAGTTCCCTGAGGATTTGGGTTCTTGTCTCCAGCTGTGTAACACTAAGCCTAGTTCTCCAGCCTTCCTGTTGATTCTACGCATTCACTTTTTTTTTTTTAACTCACATCAATCAAAGTCAAATTCTGTTGCTATTCAATGACACACAATGGTGATATATTTGTCATTTTGAAGTAACTCCTCTCAACAAAAGTAATTTATAGCTCCTTCCTTGCATTACTCTAGGACACAGAATTTTAATAGATTGAACAAATCAAAGGGGAGCAGTCCCAACACTCAGGGTGGCCAGAAGAGACATGGCTTCTAGCAGCCAGTGAGCAAAGCCATAGTCTGTTGTTATTCAAGCAGGTGGCTAATGCTGGATGGAATTAGTGGCTGCGAATCTCTACAGCTGACCCTCACAGTGAACCTTGAGCGAGTTCATGAGTAGAGTCTGAGAGGAAAGACTGAAATGAGAAAGCAACAGTCAGCAGAGATAATGGGGGACAAGATTAACACACATACAAAACGTTCAGCAGAACTAAGAATGTAAGAAAAAATGAAATACAAGTTAACAACGTATTTTTGAATTGCTTGCCCTTTGATGAGGAAATATAAAAGTTTATATTAAAATCCCACAAAATTATATATAATTTTACTAAATGTATTTTAAATGTAAAGCGCAGTTACCATTAGTTTGTATCGATTCTATTAACCAATAATCTCCAATATAGCACTTTCTAAAAACAAACAAAACATAAGTGTGGAAAAAAAAAAGAAAGGAAGAAAAGAAGGAGAAAAATGACAGATAATTTCATTCTCATTGTTTGTGTATCCTTCAGGAACAAATGGAAGTTCCTGAAGGTGTTGGTCTTTCTCTGGCTCATGAATACATCTCCTGGTGCAGCACATAGTTTCCATGGGGTGCAAGAGTCTGGCTTTTCTCATGGGGTGCCTGGTGGCTCAGTCGGTTAAGCGTCCAACTTTGGCTCAGGTCATGATCTCATGGTCTGTGAATTTGAGCCCTGTGTCAGGCTCTGCACTGATAACTCAGAGCCTGGAGCCCTCTTCAGATTCTGTGTTTCCCAATCTCTCTGTCCCTTCTCCTATTCATACTCCGTGTTCCTCTCAAAAATAAATAAACATTAAAAAATTTTTTTAAAAGGAGTGTGGCTTTCTCTTGGGTTTCCTTCTTCTTTGCCATATCAGCATTCTGATCGGCTCATCCAGAAGAAGATTCAAGGTGTTTCTTTATATACCTCACTTATTTTGAATTATGCTTCTGTTTATTGGATCTGATTTATTTTTTCTTTTTTTAATTTTCTTTTTTATTTTTTTAAATTTACATCCAATTATTAGCATATAGTGCAACAATGATTTCAGGAGTAGATTCCTTACTGCCTCTTACCCATTTAGCCCATCCCTCCCACCCACAACCCCTCCAGTAACCCTCAGTTTGTTCTCCATATTTATGAGTCTCTTATGATTTGTCCCCCTCCCTGTTTTTATATTATTTTTGTTTCCCTTCCCTTATGTTCATCTGTTTGTCTCTTAAAGTCCTCATATGAGTGAAGTCATATGATTTTTGTCTTTCTCTAATCTCGCTTAGCATAATACCCTCTAGTTCCATGCACATAGTTGCAAATGGCAAGATTTCATTCTTTTTGATTGTTGAGTAATACTCCACTGTATGTATATATATATATATATATATATATATACAGTATATATATACTGTGTGTGTATATATATATATATATACAGTATATATATATGTATATGTATGTGTATATATATGTACATGTATGTGTATATATATACTGTATATATACATATACATATATATATACTGTATATATACATATACATATATATATATACTGTGGTATATATACAGATATACCACATCTTCTTTATCCATTCATCCATCAGTGGATGTTGGGGCTCTTTCCATACTTTGGCTTTTGTTGACAGTGTTGTTATAAACATGGGGGTGCATGTGTCCCTTTGAAACAGCACACCTGTATCCCGTGGATAAATGCCTAGTAGTGCAATTGCTGGGTCGTAGGTTTAGTTCTATTTTTAGTTTTTGAGGAACCTCCATACTGTTTTCCAGAGTGGCTGCACCGGCTTGCATTCCCACCAGCAGTGCAACAGAGATCCTTTCTCCACATCCTCGCCAACATCTGTTGTTGCCTGAGTTGTTAATGTTAGCTATTCTGACAGGTGTAAGGTGGTATCTCATTGTGGTTTTGAATTGTATTTCCCTGAGTATGAGTGATGTTGAGCATTTTTTCATGTGTTGGTTGGCCATCTGGATGTCTTCTTTGGAGAAGGGTCTATTCATGTCTTTTGCCCATTTCTTCGTGGGATTATTTGTTTTTTGGGTGTTGAGTTTGATAAGTTCTTTATAGATTTTGGATACTACCCTTTATCTGATATGTCATTTGCAAATATCTTCTCCCATTCTGTCAGTTGCCTTTTAGTTTTGCTGACTGTTTCCTTTGCTGTGCAGAAGCTTTTTATTTTGATGAGGTCCCAGTAGTTCATTTTTGCTTTTGTTTCCCTTGCCTCTGGAGACATGTTGAGTAAGAAGTTGCTGTGGCCAAGATCAAAGAGGTTTTTGCCTGCTTTCTCCTTGAGGATTTTGATGGATTCCTGTCTTACATTTAGATCTTTCATCCATTTTGAGTTTATTTTTATGTATGGTGTAAGACAGTGGTCCAGGTTCATTCTTCTGCATGTCGCTGTCCAGTTATCCCAGCACCACTTGCTGAAGAGACTGTCTTTATTCCATTGGCTATTCTTTCCTGCTTTGTCAAAGATTAATTGGCCATACGTTTGTGGGTCCATTTCTGGGTTCTCTATTCTGTTCCATTGATCTGAGTGTCTGTTTTTGTGCCAGTACCATACTGTCTTGATGATTACAGCTTTGTAGTATAGCTTGAAGTCCAGGATTGTGATGCCTCCTGCTTTGGTTTTCTTTTTCAAGATTGCTTTGGCTATTCGGGGTCTTTTCTGGTTCCATGCAAATTTTAGGATTGTTTGTTCTAGCTCTGTGAAGAATGCTGGTGTTATTTTGATAGGGATTGCATTGAATATGTAGATTGCTTTGGGTAGTATCAACATTTTAACAATATTTATTCTTCCTATTCAGGAGCATGGAATCTTTTTTCCATTTTTTTGTGTCTTCAATTTCTTTCATAAGCTTTCTATACTTTTCAGTTTATAGATTTTTCACCTCTTTGGTTAGATTTATTCCTAGGTATTTTATGGTTTTTTGTACAACTGTAAATGGGATCGATTCCTTGATTTTTCTTTCTGTCGCTTCTTTGTTGGTGTATAGGAATGCAACCGATTTCTGTGCATTGATTTTATATCCTGCAATTTTGCTGAATTCATGAATCCTTTCTAGCAGTTTTTTTTGGTGGAATCTTTTGGGTTTTCCAAATAGAGTATCATGTCATCTGCCAAGAATGGAAGTTTGACCTTCTCCTGGCTGATTTGGATGCCTTTTATTTCTTTGTGTTGTCTGATTGCAGAGACTAAGACTTCCAATACTATGTTGAATAACAGTGGTGAGAGTGGAAATCCCTGTCTTGTTCCTGACCTCAGGGGGAAAGCTCTCAGTTTTTCCCATTGGGGATGATATCAGCATTGGGCCATTCATACATGGCTTTTATGATCTCGAGGTATGATCTTTCTGTCCCTACTTTCTTGAGGGTTTTTATCAAGAGAGGATGTTGTATTTTGTTAAGTGCTTTCTCTGAATCTATTGAGAGGATCATATGGTTCTTGTCCTTTCTTTTATCGATATGATGTATCACATTAATTGCTTTGCAGATATTGAGCCAGCCCTGCATCCCAGGTATAAATCCCACTTGGTCGTGGTGAATAATTTTTTTAATGTATTGTTGGATCCAGTTGGCTAATATCTTGTTGAGGATTTTTGCATCCATGTCCATCAGGGAAATTGGCCTATAGTTCTCCTTTTTAGTAGGGTCTCTGTCTGGTTTTGGAATCAAGGTTATGCTGGCATGATAGAAAGAGTTTGGAAGTTTTCCTTTCATTTCTATTTTTTGGAACAGCTTCACGAGAATAGGTGTTAACTCTTCCTTAAATGTTTGAAAAGAATTCCCCTGGAAAGCCATCTGGTGCTGGACTCGGTTTTTGGCAGATTTTTGATTACTAATTCGATTTCCTTACTGGTAATGGGTCTGTTCAAATTTCTTTATTTCTTCCTGTTTCAGTTTTGGTAGTGTATATGTTTCTAGGAATTTGTCCATTTCTTCCAGATTGCCCATCTTATTGGCATATAGTTGCTCATAATATTCTCTTATTATTGTTTTTATTTCTGCTGTGTTGGTTGTGATCTCTCCTCTTTCATTCTTGATTTTATGTATTTGGGTCCTTTCCTTTTTCTTTTTGATCAAACTGACTAGTGGTTTATCAGATTTGTTAATTCTTTCAAAGAACCAGCTTCTGGTTTCATCAATCTGTTCTACTGTTTTTTTTAGTTTCGATAGCAGTAATTTCTGCTCTAATCCTTATTATTTCCTGTCTTCTGCTGGTTTTGGGCTTTATTTGCTGTTCTTTTTCCAGCCCCTTAAGGTGTAAGGTTAGGTTGTGTATCTGAGATCTTTCTTCCTTCTTTAGGAAGGCCTGGATTGCTATGTACTTTCCTCTTATGATGCCTTTGCTGCGTCCCAGAGGTTTTCAGTTGTGGTGTTATCATTTTCATTGACTTCCATATACTTTTTAATTTCCTCTTTAACTGCTTGGTTAGCCCATTCATTCTTTAGTAGGATGTTCTTCAGTCTCCAAGTATTTGTTAACTTTTCGAATTTTTTCTTGTGGTTGATTTAGAGTTTCATAGCATTGTGGTCTGAAAATATGCATGGTAGGATCTCAATATTTTTGTACTTACTTAGGGCCGATTTGTGTCCCAGTATATGGTCTATTCTAGAGAACGTTCCATGTGCGCTGGAGAAGAATGTATATTCTGCTGCTTTAGGATGAAATGTTCTGAATATATCTGTTAAGTCCAGTTGGTCCAGTGTGTCATTCAAAGCCATTGTTTCCTTGTTGGATTTTTGATTAGATGATCTGTCCATTGTTGTGAGTGGGGTGTTGAAGTCTACTACTGTTATGGTATTACTATCGATGAGTTTCTTTAAGTTTGTGATTAATGGATGTATATATTTGGGTGCCTCCACATTTGGCACATAAATGTTTACAATTGTTAGGTCTTCTTGGTGGATAGACCCCTTGATTATGATATAATGCCCTTCTGCATCTCATGATACAGTCTTTATTTTAAAGTCTAGATTGTCTGATATAAGTATGGCTACTCCGGCTTTCTTTTGTTGACCATTAGCATGATAGATAGTTCTCCATCCCCTTAGTTTCAATCTGAAGGTGTCTTGAGGTCTCAAGTGGGTCTCTTGTAAACAGCACATAGATGGATCTTGTTTTCTTATCCATTCTGTTGCTCTGTGTCTTTTGATTGGAACACTGAGTCCATGGACATTTAGGGTGAGAACTGAAAGATATGAATTTATTGCCATTATGATGTTTGTAGAGTTGGAGTTTCTGGTGGTGTTCTCTGGTCCTTTCTAGTCCTTGTTGCTTTTGGTCTTTTTTTTTTTTGTCTTTTCTCCTCTGAGAGAGTCCCCCTTAAAATTTCTTGCAGGGCTGGTTAAGTGGTCACAAACTCCTTTAATTTTTCTTTGTCTGGGAAATGTTTTATCTCTCCTTCTATTTTGAATGACAGCCTTGTTGGATAAAAAATTCTTGGCTTCATGTTTTTCTGATTCAGCACACTGAATATATCCTGCCACTCTTTTCTGGCCTGCCAAGTTTCTGTGGATAGGTCACCTGCAAACCTGATCTGTCTGATGCTAGATCCTAGGTGTGTTTTGGTCTGGGTGTTGAAAGTGGTTTGACAGATTAAAGAAAAAAAAGGGGGGGGGGGGAGAGGAAATCATTTGAGAATTTGAAAAAATGAATACACTGAAGTAGACTAAAATGAGATGATGGGAGTAAAATAGAATTTGAAAAAAATTACATAAAAGTAAAGAATATAGTAGAAAAAAAAGTAAAGAAAAATAGTTTTAATAAAAATTTAAAAAAATGAATTTTTTCTCTTTCTGTATTCAATAAAAAGAAAAATGAAAAAGAAAAAAGAAAAAAAGGAAATCATTTGAAAATTTGAAAAAGTGAATACACTGTAGTAGACTAAAATAAAATTATGGAAGTAAAATAGAGTTTTAAAAAAATTACACAAAAGCAAAAAGATAGTAAAAAAAATTAAAGAAAAATATTTTTAATAAAAATTGAAAGTAAAAATGAAGTTTTTCTCCTTCTGCATTCAAGAAAAAGAAAAGAAACAAAAGAGAAAAAAGAAAAAGAAAAAGGAAATCGTTTGAAAATTTGAAAAAATGAATACACTGAAGTAGAGTAAAATAAAATGATGGAAGTAAAATAGAATTTGAAAAAATTTACACAAAAATAAAAGATATAGTAAAAAAATTAAAGAATAATATTTTTAATAAAAATTGAAAATAAAAATGAATTTTTTCTCTTTATTCAAGAAAAAGAAGTGAAAAAGGGAAAAAAAGAAAAGGAAAGAAAATTGGATAGATGGACCTGCTAACAGATTGCAATAGGGCTGAAATTACTTCGTTTTCTCCTAGAAGTCAGACTATGAAGCTCTTTATAGTCCATATAGTAAGCAGGAGGTGAGACTTATGTTCTTGAAGAGCGAGGTTGGCCCAGTTGGGCAGGGCTCAGTACAATGGCTCTTTTCTCCACTAGATGGCGCTGCTAGCCTCCTGGGGTGGAGTGTTGGCGTGCTGTTGGTGCGTATGCGCATGTGCGGGAGCAGTGAAAAATGGCGCCCTTCAGCCACCAAGTTGGTTCTCCCGAATCAGCAATCGCGCACCCGTCCTCTGTCTTCAGCTTTTGTCCACTCCCCTCGTCTTCACTGTCCGTGACCAAGTCCTAGGCAGTAACTCTCTCCCGAGTTTTGTCTCAGAGGCGGCTGTTTTCCCCGGCCCCTTACTTCCGAAGGACTGTGGCTTTGACCCGTTCCGCCCCTCTGCGGGAGGGTCTCACCCAGCAATGGCCGAATGAGCAATGGCCTAATGTTGGCTGCACCCAGGAAGGCCCGCTGGACCCTGCTGCTGCCGGACCCCGGAGACTACAGCCAGGTGCCAGCCCGTCCCAGAAAAGTTCGCGAGACAGTGTAGCAGCAGCGTTTCAGGGATTATGGGCACCAGGCTTCACCGTCAACGACCTTGTTCCAGCACCAGCGAACGTGGCCGCCTTCCGGGGTCTGCTGCAACCAGGTGGCTTCAACAGTCTCTACCAAATGTCCTTCCGGCAGTGGAACCGCTTTTCCCCGTGTGGCCCGAGAACCTCCTGGACCCCACTCTGTTCCTGAGGATTCGCCCTTCCCGCCAGAGCACCACCAGGTACTGAGCTGTGGAGTTGCAGCCTTTGCGCTCCCCTTGTTTACAGTCTTAATGGAATTTAAACCCTCTCCTTTCTCCGTTCTCCCTTTTTAGTTTAGTCCCTGCGGCTGTTTCCAATTTTCCACTTTCTCCCCAGCGGCTTTTGGGGAGGGGTGCTTTTCCCATATTCTACTCCCCCCACCCCCCCCACCCCCACCTCGTCTCTGTCCTCTCTCTGCCCGCAAAAGCGGCTCCATGCCTGCCGGGGCTTCTTCCTCCCCAAGTTCACCTCTCTGGGCCGCACACTTGCTGAATTCTGTGGTTCTGGTTGTGCAGATTGTTGTGTTAATCCTCCAATCAGTTTTCTAGGTGTGCAGGATGATTTAGTGTTGGTCTGGCTGTATTTCACGGACGTGAGACACATAAAAATCTTCCATGCTGTTCCGCCATCTTGGCTCCTCCCCTTGAATCTGATTTATACTAGGTACTTTCCTGGCTCCCCTTGAGTATTATTTCTCTTTTCCAAGAAAAGAAAACTACTTTCCAGGGAGGTATTTGGGCTCATTGTTTCTCACTGACTTCCTCACTATAGATGCTGTGTTGAAGTTTCAATTAACACTGAAATTTATTAGCCCTTTCACCTCTCACAGCCATTTGTAAATATGTAGATGTTTATGACTTTATGTAGATATTTTTTGTCCTTCATTCACTTCTTCTATGTGTGAGCACAAAAGGGGTCTTCAGAGAGGGATATTCAGGAAATAGAAGAGACAGTTTGCTGGACAGAATGAGTAAGATTGAGAAATCTTGGATGACCCTGGTTTAGACAACATTTCCTAAGATAAACAATATGGCAGAGGGGGTTGGGAGAATAGGTTGTTGGGTAAGATGATGTATTCAGTTTCAGATCTGCTGAACTTGAGTTCTCCACGAGGTATCAAGTTGACGATGCTAACAAGTATTTGGATGTGATTTGGTTTGGGTGGAAAGAATATGGATTTCAAAACCAGACAGAGTGCCATTCAAATCTTGAGTTTTCTGCTTTCTAGCTATGGGACCCTGATTGCGTAACTTAGAAGATGAGATTTGGTTCTCCTGGTGAAAAACGGGAATAATAATGCTGGCAGATAAATACCCACGTTTCCTAGTCTTTGTTAAGTTCATTTTTTGCTGGCGTAAGACTAGTTATATAGACGGTGAGTGTCTTACTTTTCCAATATGAGATAGCAGGACGCTTTGTGGCCTGTCAGCCTTTGTCATGAAAATTACTGCCCTGGATAAATGGAAAATGCTATTCCCTGGAGAGTGTTCAATCAGTGTAGCTTCTTTATGTTCTATGAACTGATTTCATGTTGCTCTGGAGCTCCTGTTTCCCCCCGTTGTCAGGAGAAAACCTTCTAATGTGCTAGCAAAACATAATCTCCCCTGATTTAAAACAGTCTCTTTACTGGTGACAATTAAGTCAATATAAAGAATTTGACATTTAAATTACCTTCATCAGTTTTTTAAGTTGTATTGAGTATAATTGAAAAATAACAATTGCAAGATGTTTGAATTGTACAACAAGATGATTTATATATGTACACATTATGAAAGGATTCCCCCATCTAGGTCATTAACACCATCGGGTATCACCTACAAAACATTTTCAGCCTCTTATCCAACTTCCTAAAAGGGCATCTGGGTGCAGAGGAACAGAGTTCTGCTGATCAAAGAGACTGGGATCAAGATGAGGGCTCCAGAACTGCTTTCTTCTGTTGTCTCTACAGAAGGTGGTAGGTGATTGTTCAGGGCTGGAAACATGAATGAGTAGTGAAAGTTTGACCTCGCCATCCTCTGTCCTGGCATCTACGACTGAATTCTGTGTTTGCTGCTCTGTGCTTCAGGAGTGAAAACTGAACTATGAGATTCCTCTGTCCAGAACCCTGACATCTGGGGTCCATAGAATCTTACCACCTTTTGTCTTCTGTCCAGGACACATAAATCCTGCATCTGTAGATTGTAGGAGGGAGTGTGTGTGGGGCACAGTCTCCAACTCACCCATCTAGTCTTTTTTATCGCTCAGTATTTCCAGCTGCACTAACATGGTAAAAACATGAAGAAATTAGAATGCAAGCTCAAATTGCTTGGATTTTCCTCTAGTTTCTGTCTTTCTGTCTGTCTCTATCTCTTTCTCTCTATCTCTCTCTCAAATCATCTACATCATCCATCTTCCCCACATTTGACCAAACTTAGGGCAGAAGCACTAGATTTTTTCACAGACTCAGGTAGCATTTTCACTATGGGAAATGCCCCTGTACAACCCCCTCTCTCCAATAGGAAAATTTGTTCTTCTACTGTATGTCCTTCTATCTAGAAACTCCCCTATGTCATATAATCCTTTTCCCCATCTATGTTTTGCTGTCCTTCTAGAAGTTCACTTACTTTACATGCTCCCTGGGAAAGGAAATTCCATGGGTTTGCTTTAATGGTGACAAGATTGAGAGGAAGAAAAGAAAGAAATGGGTTACAAGAAGGAGACTACATTGAAGGATCTTTAAAAACTATTATCCCTGTTTAAAAAAAAAAAAAGTTGGGGCGCCTGGGTGGCTCAGTCAGTTAAGTGTCTGACTTTGGCTCAGGTCACGATCTCCTGGTTTGTGAGTTCTAGCCCCACGTTGGGCTCTGTGCTGACAGCTCAGAGCCTGAAGCCTGCTTCGGATTCTGTGTCTCCTCTCTCTCTGCCCCTCCCCTGCTCATGCTCTGTCTCTCTCTGTCTCAAAAATAAATAAAAACATTAAAAAAAAAATTTTTTTAAGTAGATGAAGTAAATACAGGCTTCAGGTTTAGGGGAAACATTGAAAAGAAGTTTTAAGTTGCATGTCTGATTGTGATTGCCTTTCTGACTTGCTGTGTTGAGAAGTTTTTGGAGACCACATCCAGGCCTGGCCGGAAACAGTCACAATTGATTACCAATATCTGCCTTGAGAGAGGATGGGGAATGAGTTAAGACATAGGATGTATATAAATAATTGCCATCAGTGATGTATGAAAAGATCATGGAATTTGGAGTCATATATATTTGGCTTAAATTCTAGCTTTTCAGCTAATTTTCTGTTACAAGTTTTATATTATTATAAAAATAATAACATTTAAAGATAAATGTGGATTCATTTTACTTTTATATTTTATACACACACAAGTTCTAGAAAGCTTCTATATATAATTTTATATGTTAGCCATTTATATATAGCATCTTCCAAAGAGATATATTTCTTGTAAAAACAAAACAGATTTTGATACCTTAATAATTCAAAGCTATTTCATCTAGTATCCATTTGAGGTTAATTCTGTCAGGGAGCTGTTCCTATTTCATATAAAATTATTGAGTTTGGTTTCCAATAAAATTCAGCCTATGGTAACAAAAGAAAAAATGACATTTTGTGTGCCTACAGTATAAATTTGTTCTCTGCTTTATAGTGCCCTGGCAAAATATCCTATCAGCACAAAATTTGAATGAAAAACCCAATTAATTTATTCATGTGGTTATATGATCTATTTTCTCCCTTAGATAATATTTTTGTTTTTTACTTATAGGGTATTTTTGTACTTTACATATATCATTATTTGTGTTAAATAACACATGCTGTGTATATAAAATTGAGATGGAGAGCAGTGGCTAAGGCACTTTCACAATGCACTAGGATGACCACCTGGGACAAGGGTCATGACCATTGGGCTACCAAAACAAATGCTTTGTTGGTTTGTTTGGTTAATGTATCAATTAACTATGTGTGGGGCCAAGCCCTTATAGTCCATAGGAAGATTCGTACAATGCCATACTGGTTTGATTGCTTTTGTGAAGGGAAGGCCATAAAAGGTGAACTAGAGGAGATGGGAAGTGATTAAGATTCCCAAAGGGCTGACCATTGATGGCTCTGTCAACTCTAGCTGTGCTGCTGGGACGAGGGAAATCAGGGAGGAGAGAGAGAGCAGCTGAGAGAAGTGGCCCCCAGGGATGCTGTGAGGTCTCACAGTGGTCAGAGGCAGCGTGTGTTCCTGGGAGGATGTGGTAGGGCAAAAAGCATCCTGGGAGGACACTTGTGCACAGAACATCAGATGCTCCCTCAGCCGACATTTGGGAGCTGAAAGCACAGAACAGTTAACAGCCATGCCTGTGAGGGAAGAAGAGCCTCTGGCCTTCAGAGGAGAGCTCCACACCCTTCCCAACACCAGCATGGAGGTGATCTCTTAGGGGGATACTCTTCCCTGCTCCCCAAGCACTTCTGGCTTCTTGGGACCTTCCTCTATACCAAAAAATAATAATAAAAGTATATTTTACAACTGGGTTGGCATAAAGATAAATATAATCCAGGCTGGATTCATGATAACACAGTCACTATCATTCTATGCACTCTTTCTTCTCATTTTAAATTGAAATTAAGATGTTTCTGTGGGTCCTAGGCACTGTGTTCACATGGGTAAGCTGAATAAAGAGGAAGTTGGCCTTGTGGTCTTGCGTAGATCATGGTAACTGGGAACAAAATGAAGGAAAAGGAAAATATCTATTAGAGAAGGAATTCTGAGACTTAGATTATAAATTTGACATTTATGGAGAATTTAGTAAGTGACCAGACTACAAAATAACAGGGATGGATTAAGAAAATGAGAATATGGCAAAAATATTTTAGGTAGATTTGGTGTTCAGAGTCAAAGACAGGACATGAAATTATGAAAATGGGATGATTTTTATATTTGCATATATCCGAGTAATTATTAAGTAATATTCAAGATTAGATAAAGAAATGTATTTATGCTTATGCCTAAGCATTTATTTAACGTAGAAATGAAGGCATTTATTTTAACTTCATCCTTTGTTATTTACTATTGTAAAATTTCAACACGATTTTTGGAAATTTGGAGGACTTTAATGAGTTTCAGTTGTATTTGTTAGTATGACTTCATTCAGTCAAATCGGTCTAAAATATATATATAAGTTTGTTTTAAGTAAGGTTTGATAATACCAAGAACAAATCGTAAATGATACTACTATTAATTGGGCTGAATTTTAAAAAGTAGGGAAATTATATAAGCAAATAGTTGAGTCTGTTTTTAGTATAAAATTGTTAAATAAATTGCACCAAAATCTTCATTTTTTTTTTTTTTTTTTTTTTTTTTACTTTTGCCAAATGACATATTCCATATACTACAGCAAGGAACTATGAAGTTACATTTACAAAATCTTGAGAGAGGTCTTGCTTAGTAGGACTTATTCTTACTGGTTGTTCAATATTTATATGAGAGAATAGAGAAGATGTCTTAAATGAGGTGATAAAACTATGACCACATATTCTGTTAGTTAACTTTTGCTGTATGGAAACCATCTCAAAACTTAAGTGACTTAAAATAACCACAGTGACTTTAGATCAGATTTTGCAGAGTTGAATTCAGCCGGATGGTTGTTCCTGCCTGGGCTTGCATGCTCTGATCTTGTTCGGGTTTACTCATGTTTCTGTGTTCAGCTGGTGGGTTCCCCAAGACTGTAAGTCTATAACGAGCTCAGCAGGAGTGACGGGAAAAATCGGAGCCTCTCCCCACATAGTCTCCCAGGGCACTGCAGAGCTCCAAGAGGCAGTGGAAGCATGCAAAACCTTCTGAGTCCTAAGAGCTTGAACATTTTACCTCCTTTGTGTTCCATTAGCCAAAGCAAATCACAATGTGATCCCTGATTCAGATTCAGAGAGAGAATTACATGCTACCTGTGGATGAAGGGCTCACCAAGTTACTTTGCAAAGGGGCATAAATACAATGACATAATTAAGATGCTATTGCCTATCACCAGTAAATTTGTCTTTTTCCCTTCCCCCCAGAGGTGGAAATGAGAGGAGTTGGAGAACCTGTATCTTTTGAGATAACCAAGTGACCATGTCCACAGGACTAGCAGTGGGTCTCATCGACCACTGGGGCTACTTCTTTGTCCCAGAAATCTTTGCCAGTGCAAGTGTACAGGATGACTAGATTGTTTGAAGCAACCCCATACCTAGCACAGGGCAGAATTCAGAGAAGGTGATATCTGCGTGATATTTACCATTGCCTTTCACAGGAAATGAAGGAATTAAAAAAAAAAAAAACAGAAAACAAAAACAGCAGCAGCAAAAAGCAACAAAGCCCACTGACAGATCTCTAGCATTTGAAGTTTTAAGATTTCTATCCTTTCTCTAAAATAAGGTTTAGCCCCCAAGAAATTAGTTATCTTGAAATCTGGCAAGTTTTTAAATAAATGACTTTCCCTTAGAAAAATTGTGGTCTGTCAGGTTTGTTTCAGAACTCTCATTTTCCTTCCATATATGTCAAAATGTAAGCTCCTTGAGGGCAAAAGTCTCCCTATGGACTTTGTCCCTACATTCCAGTTGCCTAAGATGGTGTTTGATATGGGAAATGCCAAAGGAAGAATTTGTTAAATGAACAAATAAATAAGTGAAAGGAACTTCTCTGTCTTTCTCAGTTAGATGCTATTGTCTGTATTTTGATTTTATGATAAGATCCAAAATCACTCGATTGTAGATATAAATGGCTGAACAATAGTTTAAAATAATACTCTCCGTAAGCATACAGTCCATTATTTGCCTTGGTAATGTGGTATTATGCCATTTTGTTTTTATTTTATTTTTTTATTAAAAAAATTTTTTAATGTTTATTTTTGAGAGAGAGAGAGACAGAGACAGAGCATGAGTTGGGGAGGGGCAGAGAGAGAGGGAGACACAGAATCTGAAGAAGGGTCCAGGCTCTGAGCTGTCAGCACAGAGCCCGAGGTAGGGCTCGAACCCATGAACCACGAGATCATGGCCTGAGCTGAAGTCGGATGCTCGAACAACTGAGCCACCCAGGCTCCTGGCCATTTTGTTTTTAATGAAAATCATAAAACAATTTCAAAATCATAAAGATACTGCACTTTCAACTATGAGCATACTGTATATATCTATATTTATTATCTGGAGGCTTAAGTGTAGAATAGTTCTCAAATGTTAAAAACAGGTGGGGATCGGGGAGGGAAAGAGGAAGAGAAATTTTGATAAAGGTAATTTTTCCCCACTGAATAGAAAGATAGAATTAGATAAAAATATTTTTGCCTGTTGTCATCTTAGATTAGTTCCATGGAATCCAAAAGCATGTTTAAGCCTATTTTATAGATAAGTTTCTCATGAATTTGAAATAAAAGTCAAGAATGAAGCATTTGTGTTCTGGCATTGCAATATTTGCAGTTTATTTATTATGAAAAGCTGCATAAGAGCATAAATTAGACAAATTTGAGCTCCTTGTTCGACAGACGAGTCATTGTCCTCTGACATCTAGAAGGCAGAGGGGACCATTTATCTCCTATCAATAAATATTTTCAAGGAGAATATACAATGAATCAGTGTTCTGAGGTGTGGGGCAAGAGGGAACCCACATTTTTGGCTTGGATAACAACAGTTTTGTAAAACCAAAATATTCTGTGTGTAAGTTTTGAAATTACAGCCAGCTTTTCATGTCAGCACAAATCCCCAGTCTGTCTCCATCCTTGCCCGTGCCCAGGGACACACAGACACATGACAGCCATATGGGGCATATAGGTTCCACTGTTTAAAGTAATATGATTAATCTTTCCAAAATCAAACCTCTTTAATCATGGTTTCTCTTTTGAATTTTTGAGTAGCTTTTTATTGCTGCTGATGGTAAGCTCTATTAACACCTATTAGGTAAAATAGTCTTTCAAGTTTGAAGAATGGCTTTGATTTTTCAAATCAAATGCAGAAAAAAACGAATGAAAGGGAATTTGATGAAATTTGCTGCAAGTTTCAAAAGTCTTTTTTTATAGGTATTCTGAATACTTGATTGAAATGATTTATGTTTAAAAATGGCTTATATAATTAAATACTGAAATGGAAAATGTCAAGCAGTTCTTTGACGAAAGGCATATTTTTCCATGACATAAAGTTTGTCAAAGTACATTTTGGGTCCAAATAAATATCACGCTTTATATGTTTGTCACAGTATTCTCACATTTTCTGATTTGGCTGCGGAATTACAGAAGTGCCTCGTTTTTCAGCCCATTGCATTCAGAGAACATTGCCATTGACTTTAAAGGCACGCTTGTAGACCCCAGCATCTCGCCGTGGTCTCATGACGTGACACCACCTCTCCTGGCCACGGTTTCCCATTTTGTATTGTGGATCTTTGCCGCGTGCATTAATTCAAATTATTCGTTGGACTGTTGCCTATTCACCAGGAACAAAGCGTCCCTTTTTAACAAAATTTTTGTTACTTTTCAAAGTTGTTTTTTTTTTTTTTTTTTAATTAATTCCAGTTAGTTAACATACAGTGTTAAATTAGCAACAAAGTGTCCTTTAAGATCCGGCCAAATTGCCGCTTTCTTGGTAACATTTTAGCTGACTTGTCCAAAAAAGTTTAGAGGGGAAGAAAGGATGGAGACTAAGCTTTTTATCTGGATTGACAGTTGTGCAGCATCTATGTTCCGGTTCATCTGAGAATGTGTTTTCTCATTGTTTCCTCTTGAAGGCCCATTACTTGAGCTTAGCATCTTGCCCTTTAAAAATTTTTAAATATCTAAATTTTTAAATTGAAGTATAATTGATATACAATATCCTATTAGTTTCAGGTGCATATCAGAGTGATTTGCTGTTTTTACACATTATGAAATGATCCCCACATTGTCTAATTACCATTTGTCACCATACAAAGTTATTACAATATTATTGACTATATTTCTTATGCATAGCATCTTCTTAAGGAAGAAGAAATAAAAACATACAATAGTAGAAAAATAGTTTAAGAACTGAAAAACAGTCTTCTATAGTTTCTCATACAATGAAATGAATTGTGTGCCTGTAAATAAATTAGATATACCAATATCAGAAATCTAACCCTGATAAGCTTTAAGATGTTTTATGCACTTTCTACATGCCTAAATTATTTTGTTTTTTGTTATTCTTAGCTTTTCGGTGAACGTCTTTAAAATATCTCAGCTAATCTCAGGGAGCGGAGAGGAAAAAGAGAAAAAATTGAATAAATAAAATGGGATAGATAGATTGAAATATTATTCAGCCATACAAAAGAAGGAAATCCCGTCATTTGGAAAATGTGGACGGACCTTGAGGGCATTATGCTAAGTGAAATAAGTTAGAGAAAGACAAACACTGTATGAGCTGACTTATATGTGGAATCTTAAACAAAACAAAGCAAAATAGACTCATAGACACAGAGTTAACATTCATCATTCACAGAGATTGGTGATTGCCAAAGCAGGGGGCAGTGGGGTAGGGGGGTGGGCAAAATGAATGAAGGGAGTCAAAAGGTACAAACTTCCAGTTATAAGGTAAATAATTTCTGGGGATATAATGCACAGCACGGTGACTATAGTTAACAATATTGTATATTTGACAGTTGCTAAGAACGTAGATCTTAAAAATCCTCGGCACAAGAGAAAAACATTCTGCAACTGTATGCTGAAGGATGTTAATGAAACTTATTGTGGTAATCATTTTGCAATAGATACATGTATCAAATTGTTATGTTGTACACCTTAAACTGACACGATGTTAGGTGTCAATTATATTTGATAAAACTGGAAAGTAAAATAAATTGAGTAAATTTGGCATTTTCCCCACACCCCTCCTCACTCACCAACAAAAAAGAAACTGTTTTTGCCCCAACTTATGCAAACGACAAAGGTTGCTGCAGTTTTCGCTGCTGTGTTACAAACTAAAGCAGCACTTAGTGGTGGAAGGCAACCGTCTTATGCTTATGGATCTCGTGGGCTGAGAATTCAGACAAGGCACGGCAGCACGGCTCGTCCCTGTTCTCAGATATCTAGGGCCTGAGCCGGGAAGCCTTGGAGGCTAAGGATGAAATCACGTACCTGGGTGGAGATGACCGCAGGGCTGGGCTTGGCAGGGGCATCGCCTGGAGCCCCTGTGCCTCCACTCTCCATGTGTCTTGGGCATCTGGTAACCTGGCTCTGTGTTCTGAGAGGTAGTGTCCCATGAGACACGTGGAGAACGCGTCCCAGGAGAAGCAGGCAGAAAGTGCGTGGCTTCCGCGTGTCGGTGTTCTATTGGTTGCAGTCAGGATTCCTTTCAGAGGAATGTCAAAGGATTTGAAGACATGTTTAAAACTGCCTTGAAGCAGAATTACTCTACCCCGGAGACATGAAAGGACGGTGGAGGAGAGACTCAAGTTAAAAGAGAGCCCAAGGAAGACAGGGCAAAAACAAGTGGGAAAGAGGAGGGAGCATCTTGCGTAGTGGCTTGTTTCCTAAAAATGAGTCTCCATTTGAAGAGTTTGTTGCTTAAACTTTGGTTAGTTTTGTACTCTACCTCAGTTAAGTGTTACAACTGAACGCATTACCTTCGGCCTCTCTCCGTTACCGCTTTGAAACTCCTTCTTCGAGGGTTGGTTTCTATTAACAGTCACAGCACTCGCTCAGGGGGTAGTGTTAATAATCATCTCAGATCCTCCTTGTGCTCAGGGCCAGCTTGGTGGGCGTGTGACCTGTACGGCCGCACAAGACCCTCTGCTGAGAAGCGCCCCACATTTGCTTTAATGTTCCGCTCTCACCATCTGGATGTTCCTTTATTTTTTAAATTATTATTATTATTATTATTATTATTATTATTATTATTATTTTTAGAAAGAGAGAGAGCATGAGCAGGGGAGAGGGGTGGAGAGAAAGGGAATCTTAAGCAGGCTCAAGGCCCAGCACAGAGGTCCATCTCACAACCCTGGGATCATGACCTGAGCCAAAATCAAGAATTGGATGCTCAACTGACTGAGCCACCCAAGCATCCCATCCATCTGGATACTCTTAATTTTATTTTAAACTTATGTTTTGTAAGTGAAGCCTGGTGAGGCAAGGGAGGTGCGTGAGCAGAGGGGTTTTGGCGGGCAGCGGGCACTGCTGTAGCCCAGCAGCGTTTGTGGGCAGCGTGCACAAAGCAGTGGTCCCGGAGGGCACACGTATGCCTCGGGGAAGTCCCTGGGTCATGAGGCCCTGAAGGGGTGGCCTGGTGGAACTTGATCCATATTGCTGGTGGTTGCACTGACAGTCGCTGCAGAAGTGACCATGGCTATGGGGGAAGAAAAGGGGCAGCACCAGGCCTCATGTGGGAGACAGGCTTGCTTGTCTGTCCCCAGACCCCTTCCCTGTAGTGTCTGCACAAGTGTTAATTCTCCAACTGGAGTGCTGGGGCAGGAACTGCTAGCCCCTAGGAATTCAGCTTCCAGTAAATATTACAAAATAAGTTGCCTACATATGAACGTTGCAATAAAGCATATCAGGGAGTTATTAAAATTCTTAAAAAGTTTAGAATCGCGGGTTTTGAAAAGGGCTGTCACATTGCAAAGCAAATATCCACAGGCTTAGAAATAGAAATTAGCTTTAAAGATCATCACATTCAACAGAAAAGAACATTTTCAATAAAGTTTCAAAGAACAAATTATTAACAAGGGACAATTTTGAAATTAAGTTTTCCTTACAGTTGAAAATATAGTGATAAAATGCAAAAATGGAGATTTTTTTTTTTTTTTTTTTTTCAACGTTTATTTTATTTTTTGGGACAGAGAGAGACAGAGCATGAACGGGGGAGGGGCAGAGAGAGAGGGAGACACAGAATCGGAAACAGGCTCCAGGCTCCGAGCCATCAGCCCAGAGCCCGACGCGGGGCTCGAACTCACGGACCGCGAGATCGTGACCTGGCTGAAGTCGGACGCTTAACCGACGGCGCCACCCAGGCGCCCCAAAAATGGAGATTTTGAATTGTATAAAATTATCTGCATTTTCTCGAATGACCTTGGTTCAGCGGTCACTCTTGATTTTGGCTCAGGTCATGATCTCACGGTTTTAGTTTTGTCAGTTTGACCATCACGTTGGGCTCAGTGCTGACAGTGCGGAGTCTGCTTTGGATCCTCTCCCTCTTCCTCTGTTCCTCCCCTGCTTGTGCACATGCTCTCCTCCCCCTCCCCCTCTTCAAAATACATAAATTAACCACAAAAAACTCATAATTACACAAAATTAATTTGTTTGAAGTTACATTTTTTTAGAAAAGTTGTTCCCTGAGAATCCTCAATTCTAGCTGTACTAAAATGTGTTTTTTTTGTAATAATTTATCAGAGATTTATCCCAATGTGACATATGGCAACTATACTTATGGTGATGAGTATTGCATAATGTACAGAATTGTTATTTCAGTGTGTTGTACACCAGAAACTAATACAATGTGGCATGTCAATTATAGTTCGATTAAAAAAAAATTATCCTGATGTTTTCACAGCCTATAAATTGCTCCTAACAGCTCCCATGATAGTTGTATCAGCAGAGAGACCCTTGTCAAAATTAAAAATGATGAAAAAGGTAGTTGTGATCTTGAATTTGCCAAGAGCAATATAGCCCATTAATACAGTGTTTTTATTATATTATAAAAAATTATGAGACCAAAGTATTTTCTTTTTTGGATTTTGAAGTTTATGTTTGTACTCCTGTGTCTCTATTACCCCTCTTACATTTTATAAATAATAAACTATCTCCAGTGGAAGGACTTTCTATTTTAGTAACTTTAGTAGGGCTTTCTTCCTTCTTCGAAAGTGCCTTTTGAACAGGAGCTCCACGTGTTGGACGTCAGTCATTTGCACCGGGTCCTGCAAATTTTGCAGCTAACTTTGCTTGTGCCCAATGAATCTGATCAGTTTCCAAATTCATTGTAGACTATCTACCTCCATCTCCCTCCCTCTATCTCTTTCCTCTTCTTTCCCTTGCCACTGTATTATCACTCTATTACATAGATGAGTGTGATAGATGCCTAAGGGTTTCCCTAGATTCCAATATTTTTCCTTTATTAGTCATAACTTGTTCCTAAATCCTATCCCTGATCATCTTATATCCCTGACCAAAGGTTGTATTAGTTTCCCTTTGTCTACTGAATAAATCAGAACCTTTGGCTAATTATCTCAGGTGCTCTATGATATGACTTCATTTGGCTTTGGAAATCCTTTCTCCCACTGTTTCTCTTCATGAAGTCTGTGGTCCAGTTGAACAGACAAGTGGTTGTTCTTCAAACTAATCTCTCCTTTCTCACTTCCAATTCCTGCCACTGAACTTTGCATGTTATATATGTTCAAAAGTAGAGGGAATAAATGCATGGATGAATAAATAATCAGAACCATGCTTTACTAAGAAGATGCTGTGAAAATCTGAAGATAGTCTTTATCAACATGCTTAAATTATCTCTAAATAGATAAATAAATAAGTTAACCCAACTTAAAAAAAAAGAAAAAAAAAAAAAAAGGTTTTACCAAACATGGAAGAGACAGCCTCTTTAATGGGCAATTATCGGGGCGCCTGAGTGGCTCAGTCAGTTAAGTGTCCGACTTGGGCCAGGTCATCATCTCACAGTTTGTGAGTTTGAGCCTGGCGTCGGCCTCTGTGCTGACAGCTCAGAGCCTGGAGCCTGCTTCGGATTGTGTCACTCTCTCTCTCTGCCCTGCCCCCACTCATGCTCTGTCTCTCTCTCTCTCTCTCTCTCTCTCTCTCTCAAAAAAAATGAATAAACATTAAAAAAAAATGTAATGGGAAATTATCACAAAAGGTAACAAAATCAGAGTTTAATGAACTGAACTACTTTTACTGAGTGATTAAGGTTCAGGTTTTTTTAAATTATATATTTCGAGCCTAGTATCTTCTATTCTGCGGTCCCAAATACAGACTAGAATAGAAAGCACTGAAATATGCCAGCTTACATGATTATTTACCAAATCATAATCACTTTGACCTGGTACTCTCATTTCTTACTTCCATGAGGTAAGTTTCGAAACCTATATAGTCAGTCTTGGTCATCCCGTCAGATTTTAGTCTGTGTTTTTAAATTGCCTTTTCTCACTCTGTCATTGCCTCAGTTCTGTAAGAGAAATAAGGTAAAAGTCCTTTGAGAATTTAAAGAAGGGGATTGATGTAATTAAGATATATATTTATGGTGAAATGATGTTGGGGCTGGGACCTATAGAGTGGCTAAGGAGGAGCTTGACAAAGATAGATGAAAGGGAAGAGCGTGGGCTGACATCTTAAGATTTGTCACAGTCTTGTCCGTGGCCAGTGACCCAGGCTTTTTAGATAGTTAGGTGTGTTAAAAGGAAATAAATGCTTGGAAAAGCAAAGAGAAGGCACAGATCATGGAAAAACTTACATGCTCTGGTGAGGAGTCTGTAACTTATTCTGTATTCATGGTAAGACTTGGAAAGATTGGAGCATGGCTACGCGATAATCAGAAACATTTTGGTAAAGAAATATTCTGACAGCCATATACAGCATGAATTGGCAGGGGCAAGATGTGGTACACGCAATTTATTGATTGTTTCTTTAATTTTCAAAACTCTGTTATTCCTCTGAAATCACCACTATTTTCTTAATAAACAACTATAGGAGGCATCCTTTCGAAGGGACAGCTTTACAAAAATGGCTTATAATTTTGTTCAGCAAATGCAGCATAATATAAACTCCGAATGAATGACTGTGATTAGAACACTAAATTAGTGATAGCAAAACATCCAAAAGGTTTTTTTTTTTTCTTTTAAACTCATATTTATAATTGTAGTCATGTAGAAATGGCGCAGACCGGCAGGCTGTGGCATAGATTAGGTGTGGAAGGTGGGTGGGGGACGCAGGGGATCAGATCTCCAGTGCATCTGTCCAGTGTTCCTCTTCTAACTCTAGGTGCCCCTCCTCCTCCTCGGTGCCAGCCCCACAGCAGTGGGTTCTGATAGCCAGGGCCTGGCCCTCCACTGGTAGAAACTACCTTGGCTCCTCCTTCAGGAACTCCTTTGCTAGCAGATAACACTGGTCTTTAGGGGGCGGCCAGGGTGGGGACAACATCGGGGCCCTCCTCATCCTGGAGGGCGTGCACAGGCTGAAGCGGGCCTTGGGTTCTGCTCCGGCTAACCCTCTCTGTCAGCTGAGTGGCCCCGTGGCTCCTGGGGTGGGATTCAGGCAGCAGAGGTGGGTAGAGATCACATCCAGTGGCTCCCTAAATGGAACACAAGTGGGCTTTCAAAACTAAGACTTCTGGATACGATTCACTTAGGTTCTTGTAACTTCCAAATGACCGGCTATCTGTATTAGACCCTGCCATAAACTATTCAGCATAGTGCCAATAATACTACGTTCAGAAAAGGAGAGCGTGCAGAACACAGCAGATGCACAGCAGTGACCATGAACAAGCCAAGCATGGTAGAGTGCGAGCGCCCGCTGAACCACAGTGTTTACTGTTCAGCCTCTTACCTCCAGCCACAGGGCGATTTCATCAGTGTTTGGTCTGGGAAAGGGAATCCACTCTGAGTGTCTCAAGCAGTAAGAGATTTATCGTAAGTGATTTCAGAGCATTTGGAAGAGCTGGAGCTCCGGCACGCAGGCAAAGCCTACTGTGGGTCTTCGTTCTGTGAGTAGCTTCCACGGAATCAAGACGTTACCAGGATGCTAGGGCACCATCTTAAGGACACACGGAAAGTTCACACTGCCTGCATCATAAAGGTCGGTGGAAATGTGTGGCCTCGATGCTGCTGAAAAACCTCAGGTCAGCTAGGGGCATGAATAGCTCTGTCACTACTGAAGGAGGGGATGGTTTCTGCTCGTCTTCAGCCTTCCCCATCTCAAGCAGATTCTTGTAAAAGTAACTAACGTCCACGGTGTCCCCAGTATCTGGTCCCTGCAATACTGGAGAGAACATGTGGGTCATGAGGTGAGTGGTGATTCAAAAAAAATGATCTATACATAGCTGTCCTCTAAAATCAGGCTAGTAAGGAATGGTGGCATTTGACTGCAATGCACTGTGTAGGATAATGTTTCAGAGTTGTTCACCAACTGAACTAGCATGTTAACTGATAGCAGTGTCCATTTTAGAGCAAGAACAGAAAGAAGACACGGTGGGAAAGAGTTGCCTTGGTTAACCCAAGCTCCTGGTAACAAGCCAGAAGTTTTATCATTGAATACCGAATTTCATAATGGATGAGAACCCATCTCTCTCTCAATAAGTTAACAGCATGTACAAATGAGTCCATAGTAAGCCTCTTTGTCCAGATGATTATTTATTTATTTAACTAATAAATACTGGCTACTACTATATCCCAGGCATGATGAATAACGGAAATGAAAAACATAATTTTGATGGCCGTATAATTTAGATACGCTCTTATTTACTTAATCATTTCCCCATTTTTTGACATTTAGAGAATTTACATTTATCCTCTGTTAGAAATACAAACATCTTTTCTCTTTCTTTCTGATGACTTCTTAATGGCAGGATCAATGATTGTTTGAGGGAAAGGAAAAAAATGTGCTTAAGTGAAAAGGTAGTCCTGATAAGGGCACAAGGAGTGTGATATGATATGTACAGTATCTAGTGTGAAAGCTAAAAAAAACCCTTCATGTAAGATGAAAACCTTCCAGGTACTCTGCTAGGAATATAGTGGTCCCTAGTCCCTTTGGCCCTAGTGCTGTCCAATTAGCCTTTGAATTGTCACTCTTCCTGTCCCTGCTTATCTAGTGTATACCTCCAGTCTCAATCCACTCCATCCCTGCTCTTTGCAATTTCATTCCACTACTTACACACTTTTTAACCCATTTCATCAGCATTTTTCTTTCCTTATCCTCCCCCCATCTTATGAACAATGTCAAGTTTCTCCATTTTAAAATAGCTATCCCTCCTCAGAGCATATGTTGTCTTACACAGCCTATCATTCTCTCCTTCTCTTCTCAGCTAAGCCCAAATTCTCCTGCTCACAGTCTCCATTTACTATTTCTCAACCACCATATAATCCACATAAATCTACTACAAATAGCCAATACCCCAGTGAAACTGCATGGATAAAGGTCACATATGACTTCAGTGATCTCAAATCCAATGAACACTCAATCACTGTCTCTCTCTCTGAACCTGTCATATCTGACAGTCAGCTGACCGGCTATATTGTAACACTCTTTGAAATGACAAAATCTTTTCCGATTCTCCTTGTTTTGCTCTGATCATTTCTTCTCAGTCTTTGTATGGGTTCTTCCTTTATTGCCTTCTCCTTAAATTTGACCTTTTCCCAGGTTTTCTCCTTGAACCCATTGACAATGCCCGTACATCACCCAATATGATCTAGATTGGCTTCAGTGAGTAAATATGCACCATAAAGTCATAATGCCTGACTTCATACATGGACATGACTTCTGGGGAGAGGTCTGTAGCTTTAATGTCTCAAAGCCATTTATCAGCAATCATTTAATATCTGCTGAACACTCTTCCATGTACTAGTTCTTATCATTTTGTTCCGTTTCCAAAACTCATTTCAGCTCCACTCTGAGTTCCAGTTTCAATGTATACTATTCACTTTGCCAGTCGTTCACGTCCTTACTTCTCTTTTACACTTTTTCCAGGAATTCATTTCCTCAGTCTCTTTTGCCTTTTAACTCCTGCTTACCTTCCACGACCCAATTTAGGCACCATCTTCTCCAAGAAATCTGGCTTTGAGTATCTATGGCGTCCTATCTCTTTTCTGATAACACATCATGAATTTAATAGTTCCAAAAAGTAAACAGATTCATACTGTGTAACAATGCATCGTTTTTCTTGCCTGCTTCTTTGTTTCTTCCTTTTTTCTTCCTTCCTCTCTCCCTCCCTTTTTTACACGGCTGGATTCAACTCCCTGACACATGAAATGGTATCATTGCATATAACGCATATTTATGTAAAATAGTCAAACAAAAACAAATGGTCATTTTGTGTGCTCCTGTACCACTCTGTTGTGGAGCTGCATGGTAACTGCCTACTTACATGCCAGCCTTCCATACTCGCCAGGATCTTACATGAAGCCTGAAGAAGTGCCTTCTTCATCATTAACATTTCAGGGACCAGTGTAGATTATTTAATAAAGAAATCCAGCCTGACTTATTTTTTCTCTTTTCATATAACTTTCAGATGGTGCAAAAACTTTTTGTTATATTCCATGGCATTACTTTCACTATTGTCTGTTTGACAATGATATCAGGGTGTCATGTTTTTTATTATATTCAAAAGAAATAACTAGCTTGTTTCAGCTCTGACATATAAAGAGCTTAAGAAGTATCTATTCATCATGAGAACAAGAAAAAAAACTGAACAAAATGAAAATTAATGACTTTTCTTGGGCCCGTTAGAGACTTGAATTCACAGGAAAAGCTCTCACTCTAAAACCTGGAAAGATAAACAAACCCAGAGTCAGAGTTGAATACAGAGAATCACAGCTGAGGTTGACTTGCACAGAGTAGATGTTGCTGAAGTTATAAACTGGTAGGAACACCTACCTAGCAATTTTGATGAACTGTTGAAGATTGACTGTGGGCTAAGTTGAAAATGAGAACTCCTGTTGACAGTCTCTGGGGGTACCTCAAGGAAACCCCCACATTCCCATGGTAAAGCTCTAAGAATAATGCTCTCATGTTTCTGGCAGGGGGAAGAGAAAAGTAACTATTTTAAAATACACATAGTATTTTCCATAACAAAGACGTATTCTTTAAGGGAAAAGACTTTACCAGACTCCTATTTTAGCCTGAAAGAAGGGCAACTGGTCAACTCCTGCATCCTCTCGCCTTCCTATCTCACTTAAGAAGAGAAAGAAAAAGTTGGGGCGCTTAGGTGGGTTACTCGGTTAAGTGCCCAACTCTTGGTTTTAGCTCAATTATAATCTCACAGTGTGTGAGTTCAAGTCCCACGTTAGGCTCTGGGCTGGCAGTGCAGAGCCTGCTTGGGATTCTCTCTCCTTCTCTTTGCCCCTCCCCCAACCATTCTCTCTAAATAAATAAATAAACATTAAAAAAAAAAAAGAGAGAAAGAAACAGTTAACAAACACTTGAAGAGGTCACAGCCCAGGGACAGTGAAGCACTAAGAGACTGAGAATTTAATTATTATATTATATTAGGCTTCCTTCCCCCATATCTTACCACCACATCAACATGACTCCAGTTTAATAACAGTGGGTTACAATGTGGAGAGCGGCAACAGGCAGACTCTACGAAAGAATGAGTTCTTAGGGAAAGCCAAAGACTATGGGCTAACCCAAAATGGATGGTCAGGGGATTCTGATGTCCAGTAGTTACATCAAGATGGTCATTAAATATAGCCCCATCTCAGAACCGAATTAAGGCTAACGGCCTATTCATTTCCTATTACCTGATACTTTGTCTCCAGCTTTCAAGAAAAATTGCAAAGCATGCCAAAAGATAAGGTAAAAATGTCTGAAGAGAATGAATGAGAAGACTTAATGCTAGTTTCGAATATGATACAAATTTTGGAATTAGTAGATAGGGAATGTAGACTCATATGATTAATAGGTTAGGGGTTCTAATTAAAAGTGGGTGACATGCAAGCATACATGGTTAAAGTAAGCAGGGAGATGGATACTCTAAGAAAGAATTGAATGAAATGCTAGTAATCAAGACACTATAACAGAAATGAAGAATGCTTTTGAGGGGAAAAAAAAAAATCAAGCATGCTTTTGATGCTTGCAAAGACCACACAGGGCCGAAGAAAGAATACATGGGTTTGAACATATATAAGTAGATACTTCCTAAAATAAAATGCAAAAAAACAAAACAAAACAAAACAAAAAAAAACCCCAACAACCCAGAACGAATTAAAAAATCAAATCAAAACATTCAAGAATTATGGCACAGTTTTATAAGGTGTAACATATGCACAATATGAATAATAGAAGAAGAAAGAAAGGAGCAGAAGGAATATTTGAAGTAATAGTTGAGAATCTTCCAAAATTAATCACAGATATCAAACCATAAATCTAGGAGGCACAGACAGCACAAAGGATGAATATGAAAGCAATTTCTTATAGGCAAATCACATTCAGATTGCAGAATACTAAAGACAAAAAGAAAATCTTGAAAAAAAAAAGAGAAAAAATCCCCACTTTACTTACAGAATAGGAAAAACCCTACGAATTACATCAGACTTCTCATCAGAAACCATGCAAACAAAGCGAGTGGAGTGAAATATGTAAAGGAGTGAAAGGAAAAAATCCAACAACCTAGGATTCTATATGCAGTGAAATTATCCCTAAAAAGTTTCTCTGCCAAAACCTGAAGGAATTTGTTGTAGTAGAACTTCCCAAAGTTAAAAGGAGCTTTGCAGGAGGAATAAAAGTGAATAAAAATTTAGGTCAAAAACTCATCCCTGTAAAAAGAGAGGAAGAGTGTCAAAAACATGTCAATGAGGAGAAATTAATTCTTTTGTATTTTTTATTCTTAATCTAACAGACAGCTGTTCAAATTTAATAATAGTAAAAATCCATTTGATGATGATAGCTTATGGGTGAGTGAAATGAATGATAGCAATGTTTTGAGGGGTACAAGGATGGAATTGGAAATACTCTTATAAATCAACTACACTACTTTGAAGTGGTATAGTGTGATCTGAAAGTAGAGGCAGATTATTTGTAGATACATATTATAGACTCTTGGAAATCAGTTAGGTTTTTGAAAAGGAAATACAACTGCTATGCTAAGAAAGAGAAAATAGCATCACATATAATGCTTAATTAAACCAGAGATGGTGGGAAAATGGGAGATGATAAAAAATAATAAAGAAAATAAACAATAGTTATAAATATGATAGTATGAATACAACTCTATCAATAAACATATCAATAATTACCTTAAATGCGAATGGTTTAAATAAACCAACTCAAAGGCAGAAATTGAAGGAGTAGATAAAAACAAGACCAAACTTAATGTTGTCTACAAGAACTCCATTTTAAATATAAAAACATAGATAGCTTAAAAGTAAAGGGGTAGATGGAGCTATACCATGGTAACACTAATCAAAAGAAAGCTGGAGTAACTATATTAATTTCACACAAACAGTATCTGAACAAGGAAAATTATCAGGGGTAAAGAAGGACATTACATAGTCATAAAATGGTCAATTCTTCAGGAGGACCTAAAATTATTTAACACAGTAAATACCTAACAACACAGCATCAAAATACAGGAGACAAAAACTGATAGAAATAGAAGGAGAAATAGGCAAACCCACTACTCCAACTATAGTTGGATATTTCAGCATACCTCTTTTAGCGATTGAAAGATCCAACAAGCAGAAATCGGTAAGAATATAGTGGAAATAAATAATAGCATCAACTAACTGGGTCTAAGTGACATAGAATATCTCATCCAACAACAGTAGAAAACACATCCTTTCAAGCTGACTGGAATGTTGGCCATGATAGAACACATTCCTAGCCACACCAGCACACCTTAATGAAGAGAATAAAAGTCATACCGGGGTTTTAGACTATAATGAAACCAAACTCAAAAATAATAACAGAAAAATAGCTGGGAAATCTCCCAAATATTTGGAGATTAAATAGCACACTTCTAAATAACACTTTGATCAATGCAAAAGTCTCAAGAGAAATTTTAAAAATATTTTGAATTGAATAAAAATGAATATATGATAATCAGTTTTGTGGGATGCAGCAAAGCAGAGCTTAGAGGGAAACTTACAGCATTAAATGCATATATTAGAAAAGAAGCATGATCTAAAATCAATCATCTAAGCTTCCACCTAGAAGCCAGAGAAAAAGCAAGTTATTTCAAAAACAAAAAGGGGGGGCAGGGTGGCTCAGCCCACTGAGTGTCAGACTTTAGTTCAGGTCATACTCTTACAGTTCGTGAGTTCGAGCCCCACGCTGGGCTCTGTGCTGACAGCTCAGAGCCTGGAGCCTGCTTCAGATTCGGTCTCCCTCTCTTTATCCCCCTCCCCCACTCACGCTCATCTGTCTGTCCCTGTCTCTCTCAAAAATAGATAAACATTAAAAAAAAGGGGAAAAAAAAAACAGAGCAGAAATCAATGAAATTTAAAGCAGACAACCAATAAAGAAAACAAACAGTAAATAGGTGAAATATTGATAAAATTAATAAACTAGTCAGGCTAATCAAGAAAAAAGGGAGAAGACATAAATTACTAAATTTGAAAATGAAAGAAGCATCATCAATTCTGACTCCTTACACATTAAAAGGATAATAATAAAGGAGTATTATGAACAACTCTCTGATAGAAAATTGATACTTTGTACAAAATGGACCAATTCCTTGAAAACACAAAACTACAAAAATTTATGCACAGGAGAAATAGATCATCTGCACAGGCTTGTATTTATTAAACACAAATAATCTTACAAAAAAAAAAAACCCAAAAAACACCAACCCAAAATGGTTTCAATGGTGACTTCTCCCAATAATTTAAAGAAAAAATTATGGAATTCTCTACAATGTCTTCCAGAAACTAGAAGAGGGAATATTTCCTAACTCATTCAGTGAGGCCAACATTACCCTAATACCAAAACTGGATAACACATTACAAGAAAAGAAAACAAATCAACATATCCCATGAACGTACATGCAAAAAACCTCAACAAAACACTAGTATATAAAATGTATCATACAGACTACATAAACATCAATTATCAACACCTATGAAATACCTTAGTTATCTGTAGTGAAAAGATCTGATTAATGTTATTTTAATTCATAAAAAAATTAATATCTTATTCAACAGCTTCAATCATACGTGCCCAACATTTTGTTCACTATTTACAGCATAGAACTCAAGGCCCTCATGCATAGTTAATATTCCATCAACTACTCTAATTTTACTAACTTCCAGTTGATAACTTGATAAATGGTTGAAATGTTCTAAAATCCAAAGCAAGATAGACAAAAATATAAAGAAAAATGATGTACATATTGAACTGATTCCCCCTACATAACTGAGAATTTGTAATACTGATTATGAGATACATATTTTCAACCTACATGCATCAAACATATTCATCTCAAAGTCATAACTTAAAATAATTAATCCATATCCCTCTTTATGCTCAGTCTATGAAATTGTTTTGGGTGTTCCCAAAGCAGAGTAGGTGCTGTCATGATGCAGTTCATTTGTGAAAATGGCCCGCAGTTTAACAATGGTGAAAATGGACTGGTCACAGAAGTGCAATAGTATATTAACAAACAATGACACGCTTTTCTGATTGCTGACTCTCAGTTGCCCTCTGCTTGACTCAAACTCCTTGGTGCAGCTATGCTCATAACTCACATTTTTTCTTCCTTCTTTAATTGCTCAAAGTTGCATCTGAAGCTCTGATACAAAGAAGCATCACGATGACAGTGTCAACCCTGCATAATTTAAAGGATCAAGTTATCAGGTTTTGTTTTGTTTTGTTTTGTTTTGTTTCCTAGCTACCTGGTCTGTTAACTCACCTGAATCTCAGAGAAGCAAAGCAACACTTGCTTTTAGGACACTTATATTTTAGATGATATGTTTCTCTTCATCAGCACAGCCAATTCATAGAGGCTACCAAAGGCGTGCCTTTACCTAATTGCATTAAGATGGCTTTGACATAAGAGACTCTTAAAAACTGAGGACAAACTGAGGGTTGATGGGGGGTGGGAGGGAGGGAAGGGTAGGTGATGGGCCTTGAAGAGGGCATCTTTTGGGATGAGCACTGGGTGTTGTATGGAAACCAATTTGACAGTAAATTTCATATATTAAAAAAAAAAGATGGCTTTGAACTAAAAACTACATTTCTGAAAAATTAAACTTAATAGTCATGTATGGTTTTTATTAGATATCTTTTATTGCCTTATATAACTTTATGTCCTCAAAGTGTACTTTCTTTTGTCAATGAAATATTAAAATGTATTTTGCTAGTAAATGATGAGATACATTTGAACATACTCAAGTAGATTATGGAAAAAATACCATGGTGGAAAGAATAAAAACCATGTCTATTTCAGACTAAATTTATTTGAATTTGATAAAAAAAAAAAAACCTTAAAAGAAAGAATAGAAATCACAATGACTCTTTCAAATCAAATTTGTTTGAATTTAAGCACGATAAACAGGCTAAGCCAACCATTTTCACAAGCATTACCATTGCCATTACTATTTTTTTCTCTTTTCTCAGTTCTGGGCCAAAGTCTGTAGGTATACTAAGTGTCTTGGGAGGCCGTCTTTCTATTCGGGCAGAGAATGGCTGGGACTGTCTATAGAGATGATGTCTTCATTGGGCTCTGAATAATCAAGATTAAGTTTTTCTTTCAGAATCAGAGAAGCTCACACATTTTCAGGAGGCATCTTAGAACTGTCCGCTGGCCAGTAGGGATAACAATCTTGCTGACATTCTTTAAAGAAATTTCAGTCCTTAAGTCTAGAATTCTTGGTTGTTTCTGCATAGGGATGTTATCCTCCCCTTATGCTCACATTTAATCCTTTTGAAAAATTTTCCTATGTAGCCGAATTTAATATACAATTTCAGAGGAATTCATGTATATTTATTTTATCACATCATCTTTCTAGTAACTTAGTTAATATTCACTCAAGTTCTCTTTAACCTTTAAAAATTAAAAAAGAATTAATGTTTAGTTTTGACAGAGAGAGAGAGAGAGAGAGATGGAGTGAGAACAGGAGAGGGGCAGAGAGAGGGAGACAATGAATCCAAAGCAGGCTCCAGGTTCTGAGCTGTCAGCACAGAGCCCAATGCGGGGCTTGAACCCATGAACCATAAGATCATGACGTGAGCCGAAGTTGGATGTTTAACTGACTGAGTCACCCAGGCACTGCTGTTAAAAATTTTTTTTTAAGTTTATTTATTTTTTTTTGAGACATGGGGAGAGAGAACACTTAAGTGAGAGAGGGGCAGAGAGAGAAGGAGAGAGAGAATCCCAAGCAGGCTCTGTGGTCTCAGCATCAGAGCCTGATATAGGGCTGGAACCCACGTACCGCGGGATCATTACCTGAGCTGAAATCAAGTCAGAAGCTTAACCAACTGAGCTACCCAGGTGCCCCAAGCTTTTCTTAACCTTTAATGAAATGCCTAGGAAATAGTCTCAGAAAGGAAAAGGTATTTAATGTTTTAGACTAACCGTATATTGTTTTCCTCACAGAAGGTGGCTGAACAGACATTATGATAACCATAACCTGGCTATTATTAACTCCTTCAGGGCAGGTTTTGAATTTCATTCACCATTATATTCCCAGAACCTAGTACAGTGCATGTCATTTGTAGTGCTTATTAAGTGTGTTTAATTAATTGGTCCTCCTATCAAGGTATCAAGAAGAAAATAGCAATAAATGATGTCAATATGTGTCCTACTTGGAGAGAAAACTCAGCATGCATAGAGGTGAACATTGGTCTGATTTGCCTTTCAGGCCAAACAAAAAATTCAGAAATTTCAGTTCCAGATTCACATATTATACCAAAATGAATATGCGCAGTTGGCAATTTTATTCGTGAAATAGTTAACAAAATAATCAAACACAACGTTAGTCTGTATGTGATGCAGATGATGCCACATGCATGTTTTCATCTGTGAGTGAACAGCTACTCAAGCTGTAATAATGCCAGATTCATATACGGTCCTTCATTCTTTCAAGGTAATTTGTAGCTCAGTTGTGAATCAGTGAACACAATATATGTCCTGTCATTTGACAGAGGCAGTAATATGCACTATTAATAGAAAAGAGGGTTAACCCAAAGACCAAGTTCATATATATGGCTATATAAAATCAGATATAAATTAATCCAGGGGTGGGGGGAACTACTCATTTTGCAGGTATGTTAATGCATTCAAGCCATCAGGGACATACAGGGAACAGAATGCTATTTCTGGATAACACATCTGCCTTCTGCCCTTCTTGAAATGTGTGTTTATGTATACGTACCACTCTTCAGAATTAACACTTACATTTTATGATTTTGCTGTGTATGTTTCCTATGAAAGAGATGAGAACACTGTTTCTGTGCAGGGGATGCTACCATTGTTCAGCTCTCTCCCATTATTCAAAAGCAACCTCTATTGAATATGGTGCCCTTGGAACCATTCATATGGATACATATTGATTCATAGTGACAGGTTTTTCATTGTAGCTATTCCCCTGCAGCTACAAGATGTAGAGACAGCTTGATCTCGCTGTTTTTAAGTAGGCTCCACGCCCAATGCCCTGACTTGGGGCTAAAATTCACTACACTGAGATCAAGGGTCAGATGATCTAGTGACCAGCCAGCCAAGCGCCTCTCATTTGTTTTCTTATTTCAAGAACTGCTGTGATGAATGATTCCATAAATGTCTTCTGTTATATGTGGGCACCCCATTTTCAAAAATATTTACCATTGACACATTGTTCCATAGTGGTTGTACCTGATTACCTTCGTGCAGTGTGTTAGATTGCCTTTTCTCCCTAACTTTGCAAACCTGTAGACTTACCAGAGTTTTATTTATTTATTTTAAAAAAAAATTTCTTTAACATTTATTTATTTTTGAGACAGAGAGAGACAGAGCATGAATGGGGGAGGGTCAGAGAGAGGGAGACACAGAATCCGAAACAGGATCCAGGCTGTCAGCACAGAGCACAGAGCCCCACACAGGGCTCGAACTCACAGACCCTGAGCCGAAGTCGGCCGCTCGACCGACTGAGCCACCCAGGCGCCCCCTTACCAGAGTTTTAAAACGGTGCCTTTTTGCATGCCTATCTAATTATTATGCTATGGCTTTTTACTGCTTTTTAGATTTTTATTTCTTCAATTGCTAGGGATGCAAATATCTTTTCATGTATGTATTAGCCATTGAATTTCCTTTTTTTCTGAATTGCTTTTTCAAATCCTTTTGACTATTTTTCTATTACATCATTTTTTCTTGATTCTTAATTGATTCTTATCTGTACTGCAAACTGCAGATACCTTTTCCTAGAATGTGATTTGTCTTTTTGCTTGGTCTGTGCCTTTATATTTTTGGCAAAAGAAGTGTATATATTTTGATACCACCAAAATTGCCCGTTTTTCTTTTGTGACTTGTATTTTTGGGTGCTTGTCAAAGGAATCTTTCTTTCCTCCAAGATTGTAAATATATCCTTTATTTTATTCCAACAATTTCAAGTTTATTTTCACATTTAGATCTTTTATCCAGTATGATTTTCTTATTTTTTGGTGTGTAATAATGTTCTACTTAATATTGTTAAAGGAAAGCCAGTCACCTTAACAACATGTATTAGATGGCCCATCCTCTGTAATGATTAATGCATCAAGTCCTTTATATGCTGGAAACTGTCTCTGGGTTCTCCTTCCCGTTTTTGAAAAAAATTTTTTCAATGTTTATTTATTTTTGAGAGAGAGAGCAGGGGGAAGGTCAGAGAGAGGGAAAGAGAGAGAGAGAGAGAGAGAGGGAGACACAGAATCTGAAGTAGGCTCCAGGCTCTGAGCTGTCAGCACAGAGCCCGACGCAGGGCTGGAACCCACGAACCGTGAGATCATGACCTGAGCTGAAGGTGGCCGCTTAATGGTCTGAGCCACCCAGGCGCCCCATAATCCTTTCCATTTTTAATTAAAACAACACTGATGAAATACTATATTATTTATTATAACTACATACTAACATGCTGGTGGGCAAGTCTATGCTTTTTTTACTTCAAATAGACCTTTATGCCTTTCCTCTTCTTTAGAAATAGTTTCCCCACTTTCATGATATATCCTGAAAATGTTTATTTGAGTATATAGATTATTTTAGTGAGAAGCAACATTTAAAAAATATTACTACATCTTCCTGTACACAAATTCATCTGTGTACTGGGATGGAATTCAGTGGTGAAGGAAAAATGATAAAGTCACTATCCTGAAGAAATCTGTACTCTAAAGGGATGACATTGTCACCAAACACATAAACAAGTAAATATATATAACGTCAGATGACAAACAGTGTTACGGAGAAATACAAAGCAGAATAAGGGGGATAAAGTATGCCAGGGCAGAAGAAAGCACTATTTTATGTAAGAAGGTAGTGATAATGGGACATTTGAACAGGAACCCAAGAAATCAGGAGTGTTTTGGGTAAAGACATTCCAAATGGTGGGAACCATGAGTTCCAGGACTCTAAAGGGTAGGTTCATCTTGCAAGTTCAAAAAAAAGCAAAAGGAGTGGGTCAGAGTGAATGAAGGGTAGCATAAGACAGTGTGAGTCAGATCTGGGACCTTGTGGAATTCTCTTATGTACTCTGGATTTATTAGAAATGAGAAAGAAGACACTGGTGACTTTTGAATGGATCTAGCTCATGTGGTAAAAGGATCTCTCTCGCTGCTGGAGATGAGAATATATTGCAGAAAGAAAGAAATCAGCTATAAAACTAGTCCAACCATGCAGGCAAGAAAAAGATGGCCTCATTTTATGTCCTTAAATAATGTTTGTTTGTTTGTTTTTTTTAATTCCAAAGTAGTCTCCCACAGCTTATGTTAGTGTGCTTATAATCAAGATATTGGTTTACTGTATATTTTCCATTTGTTATTGCTGTTTTAAGGAAATGCCCTTAAATTTTGAATAAAATGTTAACCTGTAACCTGTAAGACTACCTCCTTTATTAGTTCTATTAGGTTATAAAACTTTTCTTTTCTTTTCTTTTCTTTTTTTTTTTCCAGGGAGAACTTCATCGCTATTGGTCATCATGATAACAATGACTTAGTGGCTGAAGTATTTCCTTTATTTTATTTTACTTTTTATTTTATAATGGTAGCAGTAATTTTTTTGTTTTTGCTTTTTGTGGTGTTGTATTTTGTCTTTGCTTTACTTAAATCCTCTCTTGACCTTGACTTAAATGTTAGAATTTTAAGTTTCACTGATAATCAGTTCATTACAAATGCAGCTGGTTGAAAATATTTTAAAATATCCTTCACTAGACTGAGAAGGTTTTCTAGTCCTAATTTAATAAGAGTTAGTATCATGGGCAAATGCAGAATTTCTTCAAATACTATTTGTACACCTTTTCATGTGGTCATGTCATTTTCTCTTAGTTCAGGCTGCCATAACAAATACATCATAGCCTGGGTGGCTTAAACAACAAACGTTTGTTTCTTACACTTCTGGAGTCTGGGAAGTCCACGGTCAAAGTGTAGGCAGAACTGATGTCTGGTGAGAGTTTACTTCCTGGTTTGCAGATCGGTCATCCTCTCTTTGTAGCCTTCCATGGAGAAGACCAGAGGTGAGAAGGCAAGTCTGGTGTCTTTATAGACACCAATTCCATGTGCAGGTGCTCTAGCCTCATGACCTAATTACCTTCCAAAAGCTCCACCTAACACCCCACATTGTATGTGAGAACTTCAACATATATATTTTAGGGAAACACAAACATTCAGTCTGTAACACTCTTTTTACTTGTTTTTATAGTGAATTACATTTATTTCTTTTCTTTTTATAATGAGCTATCTTTATATTTCTAGGACAAATCTACTTGGTTATGATGCATATTTCTAATACACTATTGTGTTTTACTTTCTAGAATTTAGCTAATTTATTTATGTTTTTGTTTATAAGTTAGATGTGATTATGGTTTTCTTTTCTTATATTGTCCTTATTAAAATTTTCTTATCAAATTAATACTTCCTAATGCTTTTTAAAAGAAGCATCCATGCTTCATGTTTTATGAAATGAATTAGGTTGATTCCTTATTTTTTGAAATACTTGAAAGCAGTTTGTGAAGAATAGAAATTGTTCCTTCAAGCCCTGACAATATTTACTTCCGAAATTGTATGAACTAAAGGAAAAACTGATAATTTCTACTTACTAAAATTAAGAATTTATGTTATTCAAAAGACACAATGAAGTAAGGTGAAATAGCAAGCCAAAGACTGAGAGGAGATATATGAAACATATACAACTGATGAGGATCAATATCTAGAAAGTCCATGAAATGCCTCTTCAAACTTACTATAAAAAGAAAGGGCAGGGGCGCCTGGGTGGCTCAGTTGGTTAAGTGTCCGACTTCGCTCACATCATGATCTCACAGTTCGTGGGTTCAAGCCCCTCATTGGACTCTGTGCTTGACAGCTCAGAGGCTGGAGCCTGCTTCGGATTCTGTGTCTCCCTCTTTCTCTGCCCCTCCCCCCATCAAAAAATAAACATTAAAAAAATTTTTAAAAAGACAGTGTAATACAAGAGTATGCATTTTACTTAAGAGGTAATCCAAATAACCATTAAACATATGGACAGTCGCTCACCTTTACTAATAAACAAGAAAATGCAAAAACACAATGACACTGTTATTCTTATCAAGTTGAAAAAAATTTAAAGTGTAGTAATACTAAAGTTTGAGAAGACACAAGACTCCCAAATACTTTTTAGTATTATAAATTACCACAACAACTTTGGCAAACAAGTTGGAATTGTGCATTCCAGTACTAGGTATTAAATTGTGCATATGTGCACCAGGAATGATATATAAGAATGTTCACATTTATTTTTATTTTATTTTATTTTATTTTTTAATTTTTTAATGTTTATGTATTTTTGAGAGAGAGAGAGAGACAGAGCGCAAGTGGGAAGGGGCACAGAGAGAGGGAGACACAGAATCCAAAGCAGACTCCAAGCTTTGAGCTGTCAGCACAGAGCCCGATGTGGGGCTCGAACCCACAAACCGTGAGATCATGACCTGAGTTGAAGTCGGACGCTCAACCAACTGAACCACTCAGGTGCCCCAAGAATGTTCACATATAAAAAGCAACATTGTTCTAAGCAGCCCCTAAACTGGAAGCAGACCATAAAAAGCAGAATTCATAAATAAATATTGGCATATTCTTAGAATACTCTCCAGCAAGGAAAATAAGTGAACACAACAAAATGGCTGAATCTTAAACATGCCATGTTGGAAGAAAGAAGCCAAATACAAAAAAATACATACAATATATCCATTTAAATAAAGCTCAAAAATGGTCTTCACTACTGTGTTGTCATTTATTATTGTGTAACAAACTACCCTAAAACTTCTGGCATAAAATAAAAATTGTTTTATTATGCTTACTGATTCTGTGAGATTAGGAATATGGTTTCTCTCTATTCTTAAATTAAATCTGGGGTCTTGGCTGGGAAGACTTGCACGCCTGGAGTGTCTCAATTGGCTGGGAGCCCAATGCATCCAGAATATTCTTCCCACCATGTCTCCACCCAGGGAGATGACCACTGCTCAGAGGGGCTGCACATGATTCCTCTTCCTGATGGGGGTTCTCACAGTATGAAGATTGGGTTGCCAAACGGGTCTGAAGAGTGAGCAATTGAAGAGACTCAGGTGAAGGCCACGTA